>NW_027140753.1:1855724-2455724 GCF_036365525.1 Heterodontus francisci
GACAGAGAATCACAGAGAGATTGAGAGAGAGGACAGAGAATCACAAAGAGATTGAGAGAGAGGACAGAGAATCACAGAGATTGAGAGAGAGGACAGAGAATTACAGAGAGATTGAGAGAGAGGACAGAGAAACACAGAGAGATTGAGAGAGAGGACAGAGAATCACAGAGAGATTGAGAGAGAGGACAGAGAATCACAGAGAGATTGAGAGAGAGGACAGAGAAACACAGAGAGTTTGAGAGAGAGGACAGAGAAACACAGAGAGATTGAGAGAGAGGACAGAGAATCACAGAGAGATTGAGAGAGAGGACAGAGAAACACAGAGAGATTGAGAGATAGGAAAGAGAATAACAGAGAGATTGAGAGAGAGGACAGAGAAACACAGAGAGATTGAGAGAGAGGACAGAGAAACACAGAGAGATTGAGAGAGAGGACAGAGAATCACAGAGAGATTGAGAGAGAGGACAGAGAAACACAATGAGATTGAGAGAGAGGACAGAGAATCACAGAGAGATTGAGATGGAGGACAGAGAAAGCCATTGAGACAGAAAGACGCACAATCACTCAGAGAGAGAGGGAGAAACACAAAGTGAGGGAGAGGGAGAGAGATGGAGGAACAGAGAGAGAGAGAGCAAAACAGAGACAGCAATACAAGGTGAGGGAGAGATTGAGAAATAGAGAGAGTGAGAGAGATATTGAGTGCGAAAGAGAGAGATTGAGTGCGAGAGAGATTCAGTGAGAGAGAGATTGAGTGCGAGAGAGATTGAGTGCGAGAGAGAGAGATTCAGTGAGAGAGAGATTCAGTGAGAGAGAGATTCAGTGAGTGAGAGATTCAGTGAGTGAGAGATTCAGTGAGAGAGAGATTCAGCGAGAGAGAGATTGAGTGCGAGAGAGATTGAGTGCGAGAAAGATTGAGTGCGAGAGAGATTGAGTGCGAGAGAGAGAGATTCAGTGAGAGAGAGATTGAGTGCGAGAGAGAGAGATTCAGTGAGAGAGAGATTCAGTGAGTGAGAGATTCAGTGAGTGAGAGATTCAGTGAGAGAGAGATTCAGCGAGAGAGAGATTGAGTGAGAGAGAGATTCAGTGTGAGAGAGATTCAGTGTGAGAGAGATTCAGAGTGAGAGAGAGATTCAGTGCAAGAGAGAGAGCGATTCAGTGCAAGAGAGAGATTCAGTGCGAGAGAGATTGAGTGAGAGAGAGATTGAGTGAGAGAGAGATTGAGTGAGGAGAGATTGAGTGAGGAGAGAGTGAGTGAGGAGAGAGATTGAGAGCGAGGGAGAGTCTGTGAGAGGGAGAGTCTGTGGAGGGATAGTCTGTGAGAGGGAGATTGAGTAAGAGGGAGATTCAGTGCGAGGGAGATTCAGTGCGAGAGAGATTCAGTGCGAGAGAGATTCAGTGCGAAGGAGACTGTGAGAGAGAGATTGAGTGAGAGAGAGATTGAGTGAGAGAGAGATTGAGTGAGAGAGTTTCAGTGAGAGAGAGATTCAGTGGGAGAGAGATTCAGTGAGAGAGAGATTGAGTGAGAGAGAGATTCAGTGGGAGAGAGATTCAGTGGGAGAGAGATTCAGTGAGAGAGAGATTGATTCAGAGAGAGAGATTCAGTGAGAGAGAGATTCAGTGAGAGAGAGATTGAGTGAGAGAGAGATTGAGTGAGAGAGAGATTCAATGACAGAGAGATTGAGTGAGAGAGAGATTCAGTGAGAGAGACTTAGTGAAAGAGACTGAGTCAGAAGAAGGGAGAACAGCAGAAACAGACAATAAAGATGTGATACTCACCATCCCACACCGTCTGCTTTCCATCGTTGGACTCGAACACCTTCCCTCCATCAGCTCATCCATGGGGAAAAGATCCTGGAGACGGGCATTGTGGTGGGATTTGGAGAAACGCGTCAGGACTGGGACTGAGAGTGTGGGGGATTCAGACTGGACTCTCTCACACACACACACACACACACACACACTGTAATCAGTTCCAATTCACCTGGGCACAGATATTGAGACACAGAAACCCACCTTCAGAAATCAGCTGCATGGAAGGAAAGAATGTGGTCTGATGATGTCCTAATATATCCCAGAACCTGTCACTCAAAACAGATAGTCTACCCAAAATGCAGCTTAACCAACCAGCTCTCAGCTTCCTCCATCTGGACACTCCATCCCAGGTATGGGACAGTCCAAGGTGAGTCTCTGTGTAAACAGCGAATGGGGGAGAGAGGGATATTCCAGACATATCCCAAATGGACCATTCCAGATAGAAACCTGTCTGTCTCTCTCTCTCTCTCTCCCTCCCCCAAAAACCTCATTAACAGAACAGAAAATCTGCTGTAATTTAAAACGTGGAGGGGCAGGTTTGGATAATAACCATTTAACACAGATTGTATTAAATGTCTTTCACTATTCACCTCCAGTTAACAGAAAGTTCAGAAAATGACTCATTGCAATTACCTTGAAATTCTGACAAAGTGTTATTGCTGGAGAGGCCTGTTTGACTGCAGTATAAACATGCGGTTTTTATTCGGTTTTTCATTTCCACTGTGTGACAAAGACTGAAACTAGAGCCAGGTTAATGAGGCAGCCAAGAGAACTTTTATAATCAGTGACATTTCACACAACAATTCTTACCCATATTTACAGTTGTATTTATCAATGATTCTTTGCCCTGTATTTGATGCTGCTGTATTTATGTATTAACTGTAATCAATCAATAAAACCTTCTTAACATTCACCAGTTTAATGTTACAAGGGTTCACAAAGCTGGGAAATGGCCATTTATCACAAATGGTATTAAAGATCTTCCACTTTTCACCTCCAGTTTATATAAAGTTCAGCAATAATGACCTCTACTTTCTGACAAAGTGTTTTTACTGCTGCAATAAAGTGTCACTTGTTTCCATTTGCTTCCTGACTGTTTCTATCCTCTGTTCTCCCGGGGGATTCAGAGGGATTTTTGATCATTGTTTGACCAAATTCAGGAGGTTCCAGATCCTCTGTAGCTGCTGTCCTGGAGAAATTAATTGCATATAAAATCTTTCCCTCATTTTGGAGATATGAGGAGAGAATATTTACACTAGTAGAGGGGTGAAACAAATAGGCAGGGAGTTATTATGGTCTGGAATTCACTGTCTGGCAGGTTTCTGAAAGCAGATTCAATATTAAATTTCAAAGGACAATTGGAGTAAAATTTCAACTACTCTTAGTTATAGTAGAGAAGATACCAACATAGAAAGAGAAGTGTGAGAGAGAGAGATGTCATAACGTAGGTGATCAAGAACTCAACACAACTTATATTGAGAGTTTTTATTTATAAATGACTATTTGAGTTTCATTTGATCCAGTTGTTTTATTTAGACATTACCTTTAATCACTCAATATAACTTCCCAAACAGGAACGAGTTTCATGTTACAAGTGTTCACACAGTAGAACAATAGCCATTTTACAAAAGTTGCATTGAAATTATTTTATTCAGCATCTCAAGTTTAAATTAAAGTAAATTCTTCAGACTTTTGGAAACTTTCAATCTCAGCAATGGAATCTCCCATCAGTAATGGCTCAGCATCTCCATCTGCTGGTGTCCCTGCCTCACTGCAGTTAATGTTCCTCTCTCACCATCTCCATCTGCTGGTACCCCTGCCTCACTGCAGTTACTGTCCCACACTCACCATCTCCATCTGCTGGTGTCCCTGTCTTACTGCAGCTGCTGTCCTCCTCTCACCATCTCCATCTGCTGGTATCTCTGTCTTACTGCAGCCACTGTCCTCCTCTCACCATCGCCATCTGCTGGTGTCCCTGTGTCACTGCAGTTAATGTCCCTCTCTCGCTATCTCCATTTGCTGGTGTCCCTGTCTCACTGCAGTTCCTGCCCCCTCTCTCCATCTCCATCTGCTGGCGTCCCTGTGTCACTTCAGTTACTGTCCCTTCCTCACTATCTCCATCTCCTGGTGTCCCTGTCTCATTGCAGTTAATGTCCCTCTCTCACCATCGGCATCTTCTGGCACTCCTGCCTCACTGCAGTTACTGGCCCACTCACCATCTCCATCTGCTGGTGTCACTGCCTCACTGCAGTTGCTGCCCCCGCTCACCATCTCCGTCTGCTGGTGTCCCTGCCTCACTGCAGTTACTGCCTCTCTCACCAGCTCACAACCCCTGCGATTTGCAGCTTTGTCCACTGGCGGCGGTTGTTGACAAAGCAACCACGAGGTGGCGCTGCACTGGCACATGCGCAAACGTATCCTATTCCCGTGAACCATCAGGGTCTGCACGTTCATTCGCTGCCAGGACTTAAGATGGCGCTGGTCAAATAATCACAGAGGCGGGTGGAGGGTGGGAGGCGGAGCTGGGGGTCTGGGTGGGGGGGGGGGGGGGGAGGAGGGGGAATGGGATTTAGTTCCAGTGTTTGAAACCCTTCAGCTCTTTCTATGATTTCACTAATTTAACAATGAGATTGAGAGAGTATTTCACCCCCTTCTTCAGCTCCTGTCTGAATTTAGTCTGGGTCACAATGTAAATACATGTGTTGGTGCAGGAACTGAGAATCTGCATCATCTTTGATGTGTGATCTGTGATAAAGAGAGGGTCAGTGTGGGAGGAATAATTATAATTATCTGTAATTCGAATATAAATGTTAAACACAACCCGGGTCACCCATAACAAGATAAAACTGCCGGATATACTGAAGAGTAAAATAATTGATTTCCTGCGATTCTCCATCTCTGGGTCCTTGTGATTCTCTGCATTGCTGTGGCGCCGGAATCCCCTGCGGACTTTACTGGAGAATAAAATCCGTCTGACAGTCAGAACATTGAGCAGCAAAATCAGAAAGACCGGGACACAAGGGGTTAAAATGCGGTTAAACAATTCAAATGCCTCCCATATGGGGGAAGTCAAGAAGCTCAGTTTAGTAACACAACCCATGGGAACATTATCAATAATGTATTGTTGTTCCTTTGTAAAGTACCAGGGGAGAGACTCTAAACAGCCCAGCACACTCACTGTTCCCACAACCACAGCCGCCCTTTTCTCGCTGCAATATTTTGTTTTCAGCTTCTCACAACAAATGGCCACAAATCGATCAAAGGTGAAAGTGACTGTGAGCCAGACAGAAACAATTGTGGATGCATAAAGCAGAACGATAATGAGAGAACAGACAGGAGTAATTCTCAGGAATGAATATGAGAAATAAATTAAAACTATCCAGAACAATATGGGATCAGCGATAACGACCAGGAGATCAGACACTGCCATTCCCACCAGGTAGACACTGATACATTTGGAGAGACCGCACTTTCCTCGGGACAGGATCACAATCGCCACCAAGTTAACTGGAAGAGAGAGAGAAAAGGAAGCAGAGAAATTACTGATCAGACCTGGAGACAAAGCAACAGTTTGACAGGATTGGGGCTGAAATTTCCAGCTTTGTTGCTGCATCGAGCAGTGAAAACTGATTCATTGACCCGGGCAGTGCTTTGTCACAGTGAAATGTTTGTAAACACAGTTACTAATAATGAATTGGGAGATTGATACAGAAAGTGAATCAAGTCAGCACCGGGTCTACTGGAAGTACTGAGTGAGGATGCAGTGTCAGTGGGGGAATGAGAAGCTGTTTTACAGAGATGGAATCCAATGTGTTAATTGGGAATGTGTCTCCAGACTGTTGGTTGGGAAGGTTTGGGGAGAGCGGGATGTGTAGCTGGTTTGTTGCTCTGGGTTCAGGGAACCGACAGAGACTGTTATCAAATGGGAAAACTGCAGCGCTGTGTTAGAGTATCAGCAAAGATCTGGAATGGCAGAGCAGGCTCGAAGGGCTGAATGGCCTCCTCTTGCTCCCATGTTACTGTATTCCTATCAGGTTGGACATGGCAGCTGGAGGTGGAGACAGTGAGTGAGATTGGAAGGGAGAGAAGGAAAAGCACATGTTGGAGCAGGAGGGGAGACTGGAGCAGATGGTTTGGGAAAGTGGATAAACTGAAGCAATGGATGAGGAGACTGAGGATTCAATACAGTGAGAGGAGAGGCTGAGATTCACAGGGAGAGACTGCAGCAGAGTGTTAGAGAAAATCTAATCTATAGATCCCAGGAATACAACTCAATTAATACATTCAAACAATAATCCCTGTGGTTATTGGTGTTGGAGAACAGTTCATTGTTTCTACAATATAGTCAATATATTTAGTTTGTACAGGCTATTAAATATAAATTTAAATATATTTCTGATATCAGCCTCGCTCTTTATTGAATTCAGCAGTCACAGAGATGTTAAAGTGTGGTATTTAAATAATGAATTACCATCAGTGAAGAACTGATTCAATTCTGTTTATTCAGTCACTAAGTAAGGAATAGGAACTTTCTACAAAACAAAATGAGGACCTGACAGAAATCAACACAGAGGATCAAGTCCAACAGGAAAATGAACACAATCTGACAACAGACAACTTCAACTCACAGTTTCTCTCACTAATTGTTCTGGACATTCCAGCACTTCATGATAGTGAATTATTTACAATGCTGCTTCTTTCTCTTTCTCTTTACTTCTGCTCATCTCTTCCCCTCGGTTTCGTTCTCCCAGCTCCTTTTCGCATTCCCTATCTCTCTGGAGTACTCACACCCTGTAAACTGTTAATTAATGCTGCTTTTCACATATGATTTATTCCTCACATCCCGCGTCTGTGTTCTGTTCACCAGCCCCAGGTTCAATGATTTTATTCTCAGAGTCAGTTTGTTCAATGGTGAAACCTCTGTGAATAATTTAATGTCTCTACAGAACACTCAATTCTCCACCTGTTCACCTACACTCTTCACTTCATCTGCAATGCATGGAATAAACAGGATCGAAAGCTACTTCCAGACAAACCTCACAATCATTGAAATTCCTTCTCCTGGAATTATAAGGTAATCTGTTAGAATGTGGGATTGTTTAATTAATAAAACACCAACACCAGCGCTGCAGCTGATAATCTACAGATAAATGGAAAGACTCTTGATTCCAACTGACAGAGTGAAAACCAATAAAACATCACATCAATACTTTCTATTTTACAATGTAGTCCAGTGACAGTGAAGGTCCACAGTGAAGCAGAGAAGGAGAAGTAAAAGTGTCAGCAGCAAACTCAGTTCAGTAGCCAGACCTCTGAAGCAGCGTCAGACACACACAGAGTGAAATCATATTTGATAACAGTGATAATCAATAAATACATTGAAATCCCAGTTGAACTGAGCCATGTTATTGGGGAAGGAGGACATTGTTCTGTCCCCTTGTAACACTTAAACTGTGAGATGTCTCATTATCAATCACTGAAAAGATATCATAAAAATATTCCAGGACTGGTTAGATCCACATCATGAAACTGTTAAAAACTCCGAATGGTCTGATTATTGATCCTCACTGAAACATCTCATTCCAATACATTCAATACACAGAATAATCCAGTAATAATGCCACAGTTACTTAAAACAATACCATTAAATACGTAATACAATTCCTGCAAGAATGAAAGAGTAGACAATGAGGAGATTCCATCAGTAAATTGCTGGAAAAGAACAGGCGGCTGTGTAACACACACAGTGAGAAATAATACCCAGTGCAGCAGCACAGTTAACATCGATTTAGACCATTAACAGCTGAGATACTGGCTTACCAGCAACTCCAATTGCTGCAAGTACAGGATAATAAATGCGTTCCATCTGATAGATTACTGGATATCCCATTCCTGTGAGAAGCAGAGACTTCTATTAGCCTGGAATCCACAGCTCCACCAGGCACTCTGAGCTGATCCATTCCAATGGGTCCTGATTTATACAGGGGATAAGTCTCTACTGACACGGTTATACCCCTGATCATTGCTATTAGTTACACTCACCTGAACAAACACATTACATCAGCAGCTTTGACTCTGATGTCAATAATGTGGTGGATAGAACACAATCATTTCAATGTCAGTGACATTTTCTGAGCAAGATCTCTCTCTGGAATAAACCAGAAATCTGTCCTCATACTGGACGGATGCTACAATTATGAGAGGCGTCATTTACATTTTCCATATTATTGTATTGACCTTGTTCACTCCTGGCATTTCTATTGTAGATGTAACTGATCTGTCTGCTGTTGACACTGAATCCAGGGACAAAATCAATCCCATTTCACTCTGTTCCTGCCTTTTCCCAGTTAAAATGTGAACTTTGAGTCTCTGATTCGGGACCATGTTCAGGGTTCCAGCCCAGAAACTATTGTAAGTGATATTACGGGACAGACACTGTACGCATCCATTTGGGAGGCAGTTGGGTAGTGATAATATCACTGGTCACGTAATCCAGTGGCCCAACCTGATGGCCTGGGGACAGGGGTTCAAATCCCACCACGGCAGCTATATAAACCAGAGGGAGCTCCCTTTCTGTACATAAAGTAGAGGGAGCTCGCTCTCCAGCTATAAAGTGGAGGGAATTCCCTCTCTATGTATAAAGTGGAGGGAGCTTTCTCTCCATTTATAAAGTTGGGTGCGATGAAGGAAAGAGGAGAGAGGGAAACGACAGCAAATGGGGAAATGGAGAGAGAGGGACAAAGTGGAAGACAGTGAGAGACATAAGAGATAGCGAAATGAGACCTTGACGAAACCCCAGTAACAATCCCCATTGTCTGCCCAGCCCGGTATTTGGGTTTTCATGTGACTGGTTTAGGAATGAGTGTTTCGATGAGTGTTTGATATTTTTAAACAGCATTGACATTCCCAACAAAAGCAAGAGTTAAAGATTCAAAATTAACCAAAGAAATGGCTCAAAGCATTGCTGTCCATGTACAGAGGGACGGAGAGATGGAGGGAGTGAGAGACAAATGGAGAGAGACACAGACAGAGTGGGACAGAGACAGAGGGAGAGGGAGAGAGACAGAAAGGGAGGCATGCAAATGCAGAGTGAGACAGACAGAAAGGGAGGCAGGCAGCTGCAGAGGGAGAGAGACAGGGAGAAAGCGAGTGAGACAGATACAGAGGGAGAGACAGATGCAGAGGGAGAAAGGGAGAGAGAGACAGAGAGGGAGGGAGACAAACAGAGGGAGTAACAGCGACAGAGGGAGAGACAGACAGAAAGAGAGGGAGGGCGAGATTAAAGGAAAAACTTTACATCTAATACTGTTGAAAAAGGATCAAAAAAGGATAAAAAGTATAACTGGCTGTGTGCAAGAACGAAATTTGAAAGGAGAGATCAGGGCTTTAGTGTAAGTGTTTTGGGGGCAATTGGTGGATCAGTGATTGATATTTTCAAACTGAAGTGACATTTAATATTATTGAAAAAATATTATTAAACACTGACAAACTTTAGAAGCAGGGGAAATGGGATACAGTGTGTGAGGGGATCTTGACAGAACCTCACTAACAATACCCATTATCTGCATCGTCCTGTATTGGGGATTCAGTGAGAGAGTTTAAGGGGCGAGTGCTAAAGTGTTTGGTATTTTCAAACTGCAGTGACGTTCCCAGCAAGGGCACGATTTACAGGTTCAAAATTAACCAAGAAATGGATAAAAACATTTCTGTCCAAGGAGGGAGAGATGGTGTTAGAGACAGAGTCATGGAAAGAGGCAGAGAAAGAGGGAGAGGGTGAGGGAGAGAGAAATAGAGAGATAAAGATGGGAAGAAACAGACATGAGAGGGAGAGACAGAGAGAGGATGAGACAAGTTGTAACAATCATTAACAATCCTCATTATCTGCCCAGTCCTGTTTTTGGAGGTTAGTGTGAGTGTTTTAGGGGTGAATGTTGGATCAGTGTTTCATATTTTCAAACTGCAGTGACATTTCCAACAAGGCTGTTAAAGTATATAAGAGCAGGGAGGTTATGCTGGAAGTGCATAACTCATTGCTTAAGCACCATAATGAGACCGTCCAGGGCAGGAACAGTGTGAGTTTAGATACAGAGTAAAGCAGTTGCTTCAGAGAAGGAGGGAGAGACGGGCAGAAAGAGTGAGGAGCTACGGGGAGGCAGGCAGATTGCAGGAGAAACTTTACATCTCACGACGTGAAAAAAATAAATCATTAAAAATATAAATGGACTGCGCACTGAAAATACTGTCCACACACAACAACTAAATTCTCACACCGTCTTAACTTGAAACTATATCGCCATTCATTCACTGTTACTGGGTCAAAATCCTGGAACTCCCTTCCGAACAGCACTGTGGGTGTACCTACCCCACATGGACTGCAGCGGTTCAAGAAGGAGGCTCAACACCCCCTTCTCAAGGGCCATTAGGAATGGGTAATAAATGCTGGGCTGGCCAGTAATGCACACATCCAACAAATAAATAAGGCAAATAAAAAGTTGACACCGAGTCAGTTCAGGAGCTATTAGACGAGACTAACAAAAAATTGGTGAAGGAGGTTGGTTGGAGCGAGCGTCTTCAAAGAGGAAAGAGAGTTAGTGAGATGGAGAGGTTTAGGAAAGGAATTCCAGAGTTAGGGTCTTGGCAGCTTGAAGGCACAGACACCAATGGTGGGACGATTCAAATTGAGGATGGTCAAGAGGCCAGAATTAGAGGATTGCAGATATTGGTGGATTGCGGAGCTGGAGGAGATTGCAGAGATAGGGAGGGGTCATTTGTGGAAGACAGTTCCAAACTTCTACCACCCTTTGTATGGAGAAGTGTTTCTAAACCTCATCTTTGAAAGGGCCTTCGACTAATTTTTGATTTTTAGACAGTCCCCGCCGTCCGAGACTGTCCCCATCGAATACTCACAGGACAGGTACGCACGGGGTTAGATACAGAGTAAAGATCCATCTCCCGATGCCAGACTCGCTGTTCCTCTGTCTCTTTCTCCTCATCTCTCACTGCCTGCAACACCCTTTCTTGGCCTCTCCTTCTCCCTCTTCCCATCCTGAGAGCAAGAGGGAGAGATTGAGGTAGTGTGCAGAGGGAGATAGAGAGCGAAAACGGGGAGATAGACTAGGACACTCTCAGAGAATCTCTGACACTCTCTGACACTCTCTAACACTCTCTGACACTCTCTGACTCTCTGACACTCTCAGACTCTCTGACACTCTCAGACACTCTCTGAGCAGAAATAGGGTTACAGAATGTCGAAGAGAGGGGAAGAGAGAGATAGACATGGAGAGAGATTACCAGCAAGAGAGTTTACCAGAACTTACCTCTCTGTCTGTGCCTATCACTCCTTTCCAATTTGTAACCATCTCCATCTATTTTTTCCCTCTACCCCGATGTTTCACACTGCATGCCTCTCGCTCGTATGTCTGTGTCTACTGTAGTGAAGGATTGCATCAAATCGTTATGTTTTACATTTGCTTTTTCAATCTTACTGAACAATCTCTTCGACTGTGAACAGAGGGGCCTTGGAGTGAATGTCCACTGATTCCTGAGGGTCACAGGACAGGTGGATAAGGTGGTTAAGAAGGCTGACAGAATACTTTAAAATAAAAACAAGAAATGCTGGAACCACTCAGCAGGTCTGGCTGCATCTGTGAAAAGAGAAGCAGAGTTAACGTTTCGGGTCAGTGACCCTTCTTCGGAACTCTTTCCTTTCTTGGCTGATGTAGATAATATCAGAGCAGGGAGGTTATGCTAGAACTTTATAAAACACTAGCTAGACCACAGCTAGAGTACTGTGTACAGTTCTGGTCACCACATTACAGGAAGGATGTGATCACACGAGAGAGGGTACAGAGGAGATTTACAGAGGATGTTGTCAGGAATGGAGAATTTTAACTATGAGTAAAGATTGGATCGGCCTCAATTGTTTTCTTTGGAACAAAGAAGGTTGAAGGGAAGATTTAATTGAGGTGTATAAAATAATGACGGGCCAAGATAGAGTGGATAGGAAAAACCCATTACCCTTAACAGAGGGGTCAATAACCAATGGCATGGATTACAAGATTTCCGCACCAATATCATGAGGGTGTGATGGCTCAAATTGTGGAATACCTGGCTGGATGTTTACAATGGAGCGATTTCCTTCCTGATCATCAAAACTGTCCGCCTGGGCCCCAACTTCATCCACATATCTCCCACTCTACCAATATTTTACTCCACATACCTATGTTTCTCTGTTTGCGTACACAACAGTGAACACATTGAATAAATAGATCTTACATTGTGCCTTTCAATCCACCCCAACAATCTCTCTCTCTCCAACCTTGTCCCTCTCAACAGCACTCTCTCTATCTGCATATCTAAGCCTCTCTCCCTCTGTCTCCCTCTTAGTGTCAGAGATAGCAGGAGGGAGAGACAGAGAGAGACACAGAGAACAACCCCAGCTTCTCCAATCGATCCACGTAACTGAAGTCCCTCATCGCTGGAACCATTCTTGTGAATCTTTTCTGCACCCTCTCTAATGCCCCCACATTCTTCATAAAGTACGGTGTCCAGAATTGGACAATGCTCCAGTTGAAGGCAAACCAGCGTTTTACAAAGGTCATAATTTCCTTGTTTTTGTATTCAATGTCTCTATTTATAATCTCAGGGCCCCTTCTGCCGTTTAACCACTTTCTGAACCTGCCCTGCCACCTTCAGTGATTGGTGCACAAATACCCCCCAGATGTTTCTGTTCCTGCATCTCCTTTAGATTTCTGTCCTTTACTTTATAGCGTCTCTCTTCCTTTTTCCTAAACGTGGAGGTGGAAGATGCGGGCAGGGTCCTTAATGAATACATTGCGACTGTCTTCACAAAAGAGGGGACACAGACATTGTAGTCAATGAGGAGTGGTTTGAAATATTGAATGGGATAAACAGTGAGAGAGGAAATATTAAGGGGTTTAGCATCTTTGAAAGCTGATAATTCACCAGGCTCAGGCTGTTAAGAGGTGCAAGGGAGGAAATATCAGTGGCTCTGACCATCATTTTCCAATCTTCTCTGGTTATAGTCGTGCTGCAAGAGTACTGGAGAACTGCATATGTTGTACTATTGATTAACAAGGGAGAAAGTAAAAGACTGAGTAATTACAGGCCACCCAGCCTCATCACTGTGGAGGGCAATTTATTGGGCACAGGGGAATGATTAATTCCTTTCTAGTACTGTGTCTTTCAGTGTCTCCATGTCTGTGTCTCTGTCACAATTTGAGCACCACCGTTACATTGGTGAGGAGTCGGTCTCTGGAATAAATGTCCCAGTGTTGTGGGAACATAAAATGGCCACCGAGAACCAGCCTAAAATGGCTGACTAATGTTTGTGGATTTCCACAGATATTTGAGAGGGGAGAGAGAGAGAGACAGACAGACAGAAAGAGGGACAAAGAGAGAGACACAGACCAAGACACAAAGAGTGATCGCAAGATATTTGTCATTGGACAGAGGAAGAGGAGGAGGCCATTTGGCCCCTCAAACCTCTTCTGTCATTCAATGAGCTAATGGCTAATGTGTGATCTAACTCCATGTACCTATCTTTGCCCCTTAATACCTTTGGTTAACAAAAATCTATAGGGCGGCACAGTGGCGCAGTGGTTAGCACTGCAGTCTCACAGCTCCAGGGACCCGGGTTCAATTCCGGGTACTGCCTGTGTGGAGTTTGCAAGTTCTCCCTGTGTCTGCGTGGGTTTTCTCCGGGTGCTCCGGTTTCCTCCCACAAGCCAAAAGACTTGCAGGTTGATAGGTAAATTGGCCATTATAAATTGTCACTAGTATAGGTAGGTGGTAGGGAAATATAGGGACAGGTGGGGATGTTTGGTAGGAATACGGGATTAGTGTAGGATTAGTATAAATGGGTGGTTGATGTTCGGCACAGACTCGGTGGGCCGAAGGGCCTGTTTCAGTGCTGTATCTCTAATCTAATCTAATCTAGATTTAAAAACTAACACGTGTCTCAGCATCAATTGCAGTTTATGGAAGAGAGTTCCAAACTGATACCACACCTGGTGTTTTGAAGTGTTTCTTCATTTGACCCCTGAAAGGTTTTTCGACTGAGTTTAGATTTTTAAACTATGCCTCCAAGTTCCTGACTCCGCAGACAGTGGGAATTGCTACTCTCTGTCCACCCGTTCAGTTTCCCTTATTATCTTGAAAATATTCATCAAATCACCCCACAACCATCCAAATTCCAGGGAAAGGACATGTTGGAGCGGAAGGGGAGACTGGAGCAGATGGTTTGGGAAAGTGGATGAACTGAAGCAATGGATGAGGAGACTGAGGATTCAATACAATGAGAGGAGAGGCTGAGATTCACAGAGAGAGAGACTGCAGCAGAGTGTTAGAGGAAATCTAATCTATAGATCCCAGTAATAGAACTCAATTAATACATTCAAACAATAATCCCTGTGGTTATTGGTGTTGGAGAACAGTTCATTGTTTCTACAATATAGTCAATATATTTAGTTTGTACAGGCTATTAAATATAAATTTAAATATATTTCTGATATCAGCCTCGCTCTTTATTGAATTCAGCAGTCACAGAGATTTTAAAGTGCAGTATTTAAATAATGAATTACCATCAGTGATGAACTGATGCTATTCTGTTTATTCAGTCACGAAGTGAGGAATAGGAACCTTCTACAAAACAAAATGAGGACCTGACAGAAATCAACACAGAGGATCAAGTCCAACAGGAAAATAAACACAATCGAACAGACAACTTCAACTCACAGTTTCTCTCACTAATTGTTCTGGAAATTCCAGCACTTTATGATCGTGAATTATTCACACTTCTGCTTCTTTCTCTTTCGCTTTACCTATCCGTTTTCTTTCCCGTCGGTTTCATTCTCCCAGCTCCTTTTCTCCTTCCCCATTTCTCTGGAGTACTCACACCCTGTAAATTGTTACTTCATGCAGCTTTTCACATATGATTTATTCCTGACATTCTGCGTCTGTGTTCTGTTCACCAGCCCCAGGTTCAATGATTCTATTCTGAGAGTCAATTTGTTCAATGGTGAAACCTCTGTGAATACTTTAATGCATCTACAGAACACCCAAGTCTCCACCTGTTCACCTGCACTCTTGACTTCATCCACAATACATGGAATAAACAGGAATGAAAGCTACTTCAAGACAAACCTCACAATCATTGAAATTTCCTCTCCTGGAATTATAAAGTAATCTGTTAGAATGTGGGATTGTTTAATTAATAAAACACCAACATCAGCGCTGCAGCTGATAATCTACAGACAAATGGAAATACTCTTGATTCAAACTGATACAGGGTAAACCAATAAAACATCAAATCAATACTTTCCATTTTACAATGCAGTCCAGTGACAGTGAAGGTCCACAGTGAAGCAGAGAAGGAGAAGTGAAAGTGTCAGCAGCAAACTCAGTTCAGTAGCCAGACTTCTGAAGCATCGTCAGACACACACAGAGTGAAATAATATTTGATAACAGTGATAATCAATAAATACATTGAAATTCCAGTTAAACAGAGCCATGTTATTGGGGAGGGAGGACATTGTTCTGTCCCCTTGTAACACTGAAACCGTGAGATGTCTCATTATCAATCACTGAAAAAAATCATAAAAATATTCCAGGACCGGTTAGATCCACATCATGAAACTGTTAAAACTCCTAATGGTCTGATTATTGATCCTCACTGAAACATCTCATTCCAATACATTCAATACAGAGAATAATCCAGCAATAATGCCACAGTTACTTAAAACAATACCATTAAATACATAATACAATTCCTACAAGAATGAAACAGTAGACAATAATGAGATTCCATCAGTAAATTGCTGGAAAAGAACAGGCGGCTGTATAACACACACAGAGGGAAATAATACCCAGGACAGCAGCACAGTTCACATCGATTTAGACCATTAACAGCTGCAAGTACAGGATAATAAATGAATATGAACTGAACGAATACTGGATATCCCATTTCTGTGAGAAGCAGAGACTTCTATTAGCCTGGAATCCACAGCTCACCCAGGCACTCTGAGCTGATCCATTCCAATGGGTCCTGATTTATACAGGGGATAAGTCTCCACTGACACGGTTAGACGCCTGATCATTGCTATTAGTTACACTCACCTGAACAAACACATTACATCAGCAGCTTTGACTCTGATGTCAATAATGTGGTGGATAAAACACAATCATTTCAATATCAATGACATTTTCTGGGTAAGACCTCTCTCGGAATAAACCTGAAATCTGTATTCTTGCTGGACGGATGCTTCAATTATGAGAGGCATCATTTTCATTTTCCATATTATTGTATTGACCTTGTTCACTCCTGGCATTTCTATTGTAAATGTAACTGATCTGTCTGCTGTGGACACTGAATCCAGGGACAAAAGCAATCCTGTTTCACTCTGTTCCTGCCTTTTCCCAGTAAAAATGTGAACTTTGATTCTCTAATTCGGGACCATGTTCAGGTTTAACAGCCCAGAAACTACTGTGAGTGATATTACGGGACAGACACTGTATGCATCCATTTGGGAGGCAGTTGCGTAGTGAGGGAGCTCCCTTTCTGTGTATGAAGTAGAGGGAGCTCGCTATCCAGCTATAAAGTGGAGAGAGTGCCCTCTCGATGTATAAAGTGGAGGGAGCTTCCTCTCCATTTATAAAGTTGGGGGCGATGAAGGAAAGAGAAGAGATGGAAACGAAAGCAAATGGGGAAATGGAGAGAGAGGGACAAAGTGGAAGACAGTGAGAGACAGAAGAGATAGTGAAATGAGATCTTGACGAAACCCCAGTAACAATCCCCATTGTCTGCCCAGTCGGTATTTGGGGTTTAATGTGAGGGTTTTAGGGAGGGTGTTAGATGAGTGTTTGATATTTTCAAACTGCATTGACATTCCGGACAAAAGCAATAGTTAAAGATTCAAAATTAACTAAAGAAATTACTCAAAACATTGCTGTCCATGTCCAGAGGGACGGAGAGATGGCGGGAGTGAGAGACAGATGGAGAGAGACAGAGACAGAGTGGGAGAGAGACAGAGGGAGAGAGAGAGTTTACCAGAGATTACCTCTCTCTCAGTCCCTGTCACTCCTTTCCAATTTGTTACCATTTCCATCTATTTTTTCCCTCTACCCCGATGTTTCAAACTCCATGCATCTCGCTCGTTTGTCTGTGTAGACTGCAGTGAAGGATTACATCAAATTATTATGGTTCACATTTGCTCTTTCAATCCAACTGAACAATCGCTCTGTCTGGGAACAGAGGGTCATTGGTATGACTGTCCACTGATTGCTGAGTGTAACAGGACAGGTGGATAAGGTGGTTAAGAAGGCTTACAAAATACCTTCCCTTATTAGCCGATGTATAGAATATAAGAGCCGGGAGGTTATGCTAGAACTGCAGAAAACACTAGTTAGACCACAGCTAGAGTACTGTGTACAGTTCTGGTCACCACATTACAGGAAGGATGTGATCATACTAGAGAGGGTACACAGTAGATTTACAGAGGATGTTGTCAGGAATGGTGAATTTTAACTATGAGTAAAGATTGGATGGGCTGGAATTGTTTTCTTTGGAACAGAGAAGGTTGAAGGGAAGATTTAATTGAGGTTTATAAAATAATGACGGGCCCAGATAGAGTGGATAGAAAGGACCCATTTCCCTTAACAGAGGGGTCAATAACCATGGGCATAGATTACAAGAATTCCACACCAATATCATGTGGGTGTGATGGCTTCCATGGTGGAATACCTGGCTGGATGTTTACAATGGAGCGTTTTCCTTCCTGATCATCATATCGGGCCGACTGGGCCCCAACTTCATCCACATTTATCCCCCTCGACCAATATTTCACTCTGCATCCCAATCTTTCTCTGTTTGCGTACACAACAGTGAATACATTGAATAAATAGATCTTACATTCTGCCTTTCAATCCACCCCAACAATCCCTCTGTCTCCAACCTTGTCCCTCTCAACAGCACTCTCTCTATCTGCATATCTAAGCCTCTCTCCCTCTGTCTACCTCTTAGTGTCAGAGATAGCAGGTGGGAGAGACAGAGAGGGACACAGAGAACAACCCCAGCTTCTCCAATCTATCCACGGAACTGAAGTCCCTCATACCTGGAACCATTCTTGTGAATCTTTCTTGCACCCTCTCTAATTCTTCATTCTTCCATTCTTCATTCACATTCTTCCTGAAGTACGGTGTCCAGAATTGGACAATGCTCCAGTTGAAGGCAAATCAGCGTTTTGCAAATGTCATAATTTCCTTGCTTTTGTATTCAATGTCTCCATTGATAATCTCAGGGCCCCTTCTGCCGTTTAACCACTTTCCGAGCCTGCCCTGCCACTTTCAGTGATTGGTTCACAAATACCCCACAGATGTTTCTGTGCCTGCATCTCCTTTAGATTTCTACCCTTAACTTCATTGCGTCTCTCCTCCTTTTTCCTAAACGTGGAGGCGGAAGATGCGTGCATGGTGCTTAATGAATACAAGGCGACTGTCTTCACAAAAGAGGGGACACAGTCATTGTCGTCAATGAGTAATAACTCAGTGACTCTCTCTGTGGAGATACTATAATAACTGATCCACTCAGTGACTCTCCCTGTGGAGATACTATAATAACAGCCCCACTCAGTGACTCTCCCTGTGGAGATACTATATTAACAGACCCACTCAGTGACTCTCCCTGTGGAGATACTATAATAACAGTCCCACTCAGTGACTCTCTCTGTGGAGAGACAAAAAAACAGACCCACGCAGACTCTCTCTGTGGAGATACTAAAAAACAGACCCACTCAGAGACTCTCCCTGTGGAGAAAAAATAATAACAGAACCACTCAGAGACACTCCCTGTGGAGATACTAGAATAACAGACCCACTGAGTGACTCTCGCTGTGGAGATACTAAAATAACAGCACCACTCAGTGACTCTCCCTGTGGAGATACCATAATAACAGCCCCACTCAGAGACTCTCCCTGTGGAGATACTATAATAACAGACCCACTCAGTGACTCTCCCTGTGGAGATTCTATGATAACCAACCACGTTAGCGACTCTCCCTGTGGAGATACTACAACAGCAGTCCCACTTATTGAGTCTCGCTGTGGAGATACTACAACAACAGAGCCACTCAGTGACTCTCCCTGTGGAGATACTATAATAACAGACCCACGCAGTGACTCTCCCTGTGGAGATACGATAATAACAGACCCACTCAGTGACTCTCCCTGTGGAGATTCTATGATAACCAACCACCTTCGTGACTCTCCCTGTGGAGATACTACAACAGCAGTCCCACTTATTGAGTCTCGCTGTGGAGATACTACAACAACAGACCCACTCAGTGACTCTCCCTGTGGAGATACTATAATAACAGACCCACTCCGTGACTCTCCCTGGGGAGATACTATAATAACAGATCCACTCAGTGACTCTCCCTGTGGAGATACCAGAATAACAGACCCACTCAGTGACTCTCCCTTTGGAGATACTATAATAACAGACCCACTCAGTGACTCTCCCTTTGGAGATACTATAATAACAGACCCACTCAGTGACTCTCCCTGTGGAGATACTATAATAAGAGACCCACTCAGTGACTCTCCCTTTGGAGATACTATAATAACAGACCCACTCAGTGACTCTCCCTTTGGAGATACTATAATAACAGACCCACTCAGTGACTCTCCCTGTGGAGATACCAGAATAACAGACCCACTCAGTGACTCTCCCTTTGGAGATACTATAATAACAGACCCACTCAGTGACTCTCCCTGTGGAGATACTGTAATAACAGACACACTCAGTGACTCTCCCTGTGGAGATACTACAATAACAGACCCACTCAGTGACTCTCCCTGTGGAGAAACTATAATAATAGACCCACTCAGTGACTCTCCCTTTGGAGATACTATAATAACAGACCCACTCTGTGACTCTCCCTTTGGAGATACTATAATAACAGACCCACTCAGTGACTCTCCCTGTGGAGATACCAGAATAACAGACCCACTCAGTGACTCTCCCTTTGGAGATACTATAATAACAGACCCACTCAGTGACTCTCCCTGTGGAGATACCAGAATAACAGACCCACTCAGTGACTCTCCCTGTGGAGATACCAGAATAACAGACACACTCAGTGACTCTCCCTGTGGAGATACTACAATAACAGACCCACTCAGTGACGCTCCCTGTGGAGATACTACAATAACAGACCCACTCAGTGACTCTGCCTGTGGAGATACTATAATAACAGACCCACTCAGTGACTCTCCCTGTGGAGAAACTATAATAATAGACCCACTCAGTGACTGTGCCTCTGCAGATACTATAATAACAGACCCACTCAGTGACTCTCCCTGTGGAGATACTATAATAACAGACCCACTCAGTGACTCTCCCTGTTGAGATACTATAATAACAGACCCACTCAGTGACTCTCCCTGTGGAGATACTATAATAACAGACCCACTCAGTGACCCTCCCTTTAGAAATACTATTATAACAGACCCACTCAGTGACTCACACTGTGGAGAAACTATAATAACAGACCCAGTCAGTGACTCTCCCTGTGGAGATACTATAATAACTGATCCACTCAGTGACTCTCCCTGTCCAGATACTATAATAACAGACCCACTCAGTGACTCTCCCTGTGGAGATACTATAATAACAGACCCACTCAGTGACTCTCCCTGTGGAGATACTATAATAACAGACCCACTCAGTGACTCTCCCTGTGGAGATACTATAATAACAGACCCACTCAGTGCCTCTCCCTGTGGAGATACCATAATAACAGTCCCACTCAGTGGCTCTCCCTGTGGAGATACTATAATAACAGACCGACTCACTCAGTGACTCTCCCTGTGGAGATACTATAATAACAGACCCACTCAGTGACTCTCCCTGTGGAGATACCATAATAACAGTCCCACTCAGTGACTCTCCCTTTGGAGATACTATAATAACAGACCGACTCACTCAGTGATTCTCCCTGTGCAGATACTATAATAACAGACCCACTCAGTGACTCTCCCTGTGGAGATACTATAATAACAGACCTACTCAGTGACTCTCCCTGTGGAGATACTATAATAACAGACCCACTCAGTGACTCTCCCTTTGGAGATACGATAATAACAGACCAACTCAGTGACTCTCCCTCTGGAAATACTATAATAACAGACCCACTCAGTGACTCTCCCTGTGGAGATACCATAATAACAGACCCAGTCAGTGACTCTCCCTGTGGAGATACTATAATAACAGACCCACTCAGTGACTCTCGCTGTGGAGATACTATAATAACGGACCCACTCAGTGACTCTCCCTGTGGAGATACTATAATAACAGACCCACTCAGTGACTCTCCCTGTGGAGATACGATAATAACAGACCCTCTCAGTGACTCTCCCTATCGAAATACTATAATAACTGACCCACTCAGTGACTCTCCCTGTGGAGATACTATAATAACAGACCCACTCAGTGACTCTCCCTGTGGAGATACTATAATAATAGACCCACTCAGTGACTGTGCCTGTGGAGATGCTATAATAAAGGA
This sequence comes from Heterodontus francisci, assembly GCF_036365525.1. Taxonomy (NCBI): domain Eukaryota; kingdom Metazoa; phylum Chordata; class Chondrichthyes; order Heterodontiformes; family Heterodontidae; genus Heterodontus; species Heterodontus francisci. Next base: position 1,877,120 of record NW_027140753.1, read on the forward strand.
CCCACTCAGTGACTCTCCCTGTTGAGATATTAGATTAACAGACCCTCTTAGTCACTCTGCCTTTGGAGATACTATAATATCAGACCCACTCAGAGAGTCTCCCTCTGGACGTACTACAACAGACCCACTCAGCAACTCGCCATTTGGAGATACTGTAATTGCAGACACAATCATTCCATCGCCCTGTGGAACAATACCAGAGGCACTCAGTGACTCTCCCACTGGAGATACTGTAACATCAGACACCTCAGTGACTCTCCCTGTGGAGACATTATTGTAACAGACCCACTCAGTGATTCGCTCCATGGAGACACTATAATAACAGACCTACTAAGTGATTCGCCCCATGGAGACACTATGATAACAGTCCCACTCAGTGACTCTCCCTGTGGAGATACTACAACAGACCCACTCAGCAACTCTCCATGTGGAAATCCTATAATAACAGACCCACTCTGTGACTCCCGCTGTGGTATACTACAATAACAGACCCACTCAGTGACTCCCCCTGTGGTATACTATAATAACAGACCCACTTAGTGACACTCCCTGTGGAGTTACTCTAACAACAGACCCAAACAGCGACTCTCGCTGTGGAGATACTATAATAACAGACCCACTCAGTGACTCTCCCTGTGGAGATACTATAATAACAGATCCACTCAGTGCCTCTCCCTGTGGAGATACCATAGTAACAGTCCCACTCAGTGACTCTCCCTGTGGAGATACTATAATAACAGACCGACTCACTCAGTGACTCTCCCTGTGGAGATACTATAATAACAGACCCACTCAGTGACTCTCCCTGTGGAGATACCATAATAACAGTCCCACTCAGTGACTCTCCCTGTGGAGATACTATAATAACAGACCGACTCACTCAGTGATTCTCCCTGTGCAGATACTATAATAACAGACCCACTCAGTGACTCTCCCTGTGGAGATACTATAATAACAGACCTACTCAGTGACTCTCCCTTTGGAGATACGATAATAACAGACCCACTCAGTGACTCTCCCTCTGGAAATACTATAATAACAGACCCACTCAGTGACTCTCCCTGTGGAGATACCATAATAACAGACCCACTCAGTGACTCTCCCTGTGGAGATACTATAATAACAGACCCACTCAGTGACTCTCCCTGTGGAGATACTATAATAACGGACCCACTCAGTGACTCTCCCTGTGGAGATACTATTATAACAGACCTACTCAGTGACTCTCCCTGTGGAGATACTATAATAACAGACCCACTCAGTGACTCTCCCTGTGGAGATACGATAATAACAGACCCTCTCAGTGACTCTCCCTATCGAAATACTATAATAACTGACCCACTCAGTGACTCTCCCTTTTGGAGATACTATAATAACAGACCCACTCAGTGACTCTCCCTGTGGGGATACTATAATAACAGACCCACTCAGTGACTCTCCCTGTGGAGATACTATAATAATAGACCCACTCAGTGACTGTGCCTGTGGAGATGCTATAATAAAGGACCCACTCAGTGACTCTCCCTGTTGAGATATTAGATTAACAGACCCTCTCAGTCACTCTGCCTTTGGAGATACTATAATATCAGACCCACTCAGAGAGTCTCCCTCTGGACGTACTACAACAGACCCACTCAGCAACTCGCCATTTGGAGATACTGTAATTGCAGACACAATCATTCCATCGCCCTGTGGAACAATACCAGAGGCACTCAGTGACTCTCCCACTGGAGATACTGTAACATCAGACACCTCAGTGACTCTCCCTGTGGAGACATTATTGTAACAGACCCACTCAGTGATTCGCTCCATGGAGACACTATAATAACAGACCTACTAAGTGATTCGCCCCATGGAGACACTATAATAACAGTCCCACTCAGTGACTCTCCCTGTGGAGATACTACAACAGACCCACTCAGCAACTCTCCATGTGGAAATCCTATAATAACAGACCCACTCTGTGACTCCCGCTGTGGTATACTACAATAACAGACCCACTCAGTGACTCCCCCTGTGGTATACTATAATAACAGACCCACTCAGTGACACTCCCTGTGGAGTTACTCTAACAACAGACCCAAACAGCGACTCTCGCTGTGAAGATACTAGAATAACCGACATACTCAGTGACTCTCACTGTGGAGGTATGATAAAATCAGACCCCCTCCGTGACTCTCCCTGTGGAGATACTCTAATAACAGTTGCACCCAGTGACTCTCCTTGTGATGATAATGCAAAAACAGACCCACTCAGTGAATCTCCCAGTGGAGATACTATAATAACAGACTCTCTCAGTGACTCTCCCTGTGGAAATACTTTCATAACAGACAGTCATTCACTCTGCCTGTGCAGATACTATAATAACAGAGATACTCAGTGACTGTCCCACTGGAGATATCAGAACAGACACACTCAGTGACTCTCCCTGTGAAGATACTATCAGAATACAAACAGTGACTCTCCCAATGGAGATTCTAAAATAACTGACCCACTCAGTGACTCTCCCCATGGAGATACGAGAATGACAGACCCACTCAGAGACTCTCCCTGTGGAGACACTAGAATGACACACACACTCAGTGACTCTCCCAGTGCTGGTTATATCATAACAAACTCACTCAGTGAATTTCCCTGTGGAGATACGATAATAAAAGACCAACTCAGTCTCACACCCTGTGGAGATAATATAAAAGACCCACTCAGTGACACTGCCGGTAGAGATACTATAATAACAGACCCCCTCAGCGACTCTCCCTGTGGATCTACTATATTAACAGATCCACTCAGTGACTCTCCCTGTAGAGATGCGTTCATAACAGACCCACTGAGACAATCTCCCTCTGGAGATCCTACAATAACAGACCCACTCAGTGACTCTCCTTGTGGAGAATATATACGAACAGACCCACCTGGAGATTATCCGTGTGGAGATACTATAATAACAGACCCACTCAGTGACTCTCCCTGTGGAGATACTATAATAACAGACCCACTCAGTGACTCACCCTGTGGAGATACTATAATAACAGACCCACTCAGTGACTCTCCCTGTGGAGGTACGATGATACCAGACCCACTCAGTGACTCTCCCTGTGGAGATACTATAATAACAGACCCAATCAGTGACTCTCCCTGTGGAGATACTATAATAACAGACCCACTCAGTGACTCTCCCTGTCCAGATACTATAATAACAGACCCACTCAGTGACTCTCCCTGTGGAGATACTATAATAACAGACCCACTCAGTGACACTCCCTGTGGAGATACTATAATAACAGACCAACTCAGTGACTCTCCCTGTGGAGATACTATAATAACAGACCCACTCAGTGACTCTCCCTGTGGAGATACTATAATAACAGACCCACTCAGAGACTCTCCCTGTGGAGATACTATAATAACAGACCCACTCAGTGACTCTCCCTGTGGAGATAGTGTAATAACAGACCCAGTCAGTGACTCTCCCTGTGGAGAGACTATAATAGCCGACCCACTGAGTGACTCTCCCTGTGGAGATACTATAATAACAGACCCACTCATGTGACTCTCCCTGTGGAGATACTATAATAACAGCTCCATTCATTGAGAGTGTCGCAGTGAGGGGAACTACTGACTGAATCAGTTAGGGAGAGGGGAAGACGGAGATGGAGACAGATTACCATTAAGAGTAGCTCTCCACTTCTCTCTCCATGCCTATCTCTCCCTTTCTCATTGTTACACTCTCTCCATCTAAATTTCTCCCTCTCTGCAGATGTTTCACACTCTATGCCTATGTCTTGTACCTCTGTGTACTCAGGTTTACATCAAACTCTGATTATATTTGACATTTGCCCTTTCGATCTAACCTAATAAGGTGACTGTCTCCAACATTCTCTCTGTGTCTAGGAACAGCGGGACCTTGGAGTGAATGTTCACTGATTGCTGAGGCTTACAGGACAGGTGGATAAGCTGGTTCGGAAGGGGTAAGGGAGACTTTCTTTTCCCGACCAAATGAAATAATCTCTCAGTGTCGACCCTATCCAGTCCCTTTAGAATATGTTTCAATGAGATCACCTCTCATTCTTCTAAACTCCAGAGAATACCGGTCCAATGTACTCAGCCTCTCATCATGGGACAATGGAAGAGAAGCTAAACAAATACACTGTGTCTGTCTACGTGTTCTCTGTCATGCTCTGTAATCTTCCATGAATCATTGAACACTGCAGTTTTGGATAATTTCACTGTTTGTTGTTGAGCTGATGAAATTGTTTGATTGGCAGTGATAATATTTTTGGACCATTGTATTGAGTCCAATGGGTTGCAACCAGGATTATTGGGTGATTTCTCTCTGCAACTTTTAATCTCTAATAAAGCATTTCTGGGCATTAACCTACAATCTATTTTTCTATGTCTGACTCCACTCATTATGCGGGGGGAATAAAGTTAATTTTGCCTGGTTGTGCACCCAATTAAATGACTGTTTGACACCACAAGACTTTCTTTACTGTGAACGTGTGCTGATCTCTCCCTTATAGTGACACACACTCATACAATACACACATACATACACACATTTAACATCTGCCTTTCTCTCTGCCCACATCTATCCTGGACTTTCCCTCTCTCTCTGACGGACACTCTATCTCTCATTTATTTTTCACACTTTCTGTACACCTTGTGTCTGCTCTTTTCCTCTAATTTCTCATTTTCCTTCTCACTCTCTCTCCATCTCTCTCTCTCTCTCTCTTTCGTTCACTCTGTTACTCTCTCCTCACCTTTATCTCTCCATTGATCTGTTTCCTCGCTCTCAAACTCTACCTCTCCCTCACTCTCCACCTTCCTTTCGCTTTGATCTCTCTTCACATCTCTCTATCACTCTCTCTCCATCTCTGTCCAATTGAGGAAATTCTCCCTCCATTTCTCAGCATCTCTTGCTCTCTCACTCTCTTCCTATCACCTATTTTCTCTGAGTCTCTCCATCTCTCTATTATTCTTTCAATCTCATTTATCTCTCTCTCTCTCTCCCCATCACACTCTCTTTACCATTTCCCTCTCTATTACTTGCTCTGTCTGTCCATGTTGGGTCCCTTTAAGAGTTTGGGACAGTTCTGGCGGTGTTGGGTCCCTTTCGGAGTCGAGTGCTGTCCCCTCCCCCACCCCGGGTGGTCACATGCCGCCCAAACGGCGACTGCGCGGAGGCTGGACGCAGCTTTTAACCCCTGCGACCTCCAAACACGTGGAGTGACGCAGCCGATCAGGGCTCAGTGAGGCGCGTTGAGGGATAGCGGCGTCATCAGCCGCCATGTTTGCGTGACCTCTCGCCGGCTGTTTATTTCCGTCAGAAAGCAGCTGCAAGGAAAAGGAGAAGCGGCTTCAGTTGTCTATTTCAATGGAGGAAACTTGAAAGTCTGAGCCGCGGGAGAATGTAAAAAGCGGCAGTAAACGGGCTTGTCGAAATGCGCATGTGCAGAGCTTCCTCCCAGGGTGCAGTGCGGCCCGTACCACAGGTGGGGGCTTTTTCCAGCCGCGCGGCATTGTGGGGGCCGCTGGACGCCATTGCCCCCTCATTAACTCAGTCAAAATCAACTCATTCTGTCTCAGCTCCCGCGCTCTCCTTTTCATATTGCAGGCTGAAATAGGCTTTGTTGGCAACAACACCATCCAGGGTGCGATCAGATACTCTGTCCCTTCGCAAACGATTTACTGTCCCTCCAACAGCTTGTGCCATTGCCCTATTTGTCGGTGTTTTTTCCCCCCTTCTGATGTTATTGAATTTGATAGTGGCTTTAATGCTGCTGAAATGGCTGCTGAATTTGTTGGTCTTTTTCTCCTGGCTTCATATCTAACCCTCTCTCCGTCTGTCTCAGTCCGAGTGTCAGAGATAGCAGGAGGGAGAGACAGAGAGAGGAAGACAGAGATAGAGAGATAGATAACAACCCCAGCTTCTCCAATCTATCCACGTAAATAAGTCTCAAAGAACAAAGAACAGTACAGCACAGGAACAAGCCATTCAGCCCTCCAAGTCTGCGCCGATCTTGATGCCTGCCGAAACTAACACCTTCTATACTTCCAGGGCCCATATCCCTTTATTCCCATCCTATTCATGTATTTGTCAAGATGTCTCTTCAACGTCGCTATCGTATCTGCTTCCACCACCTCCTCTGGCAGGAAGTTCCAGGCCCTCAGCACCCTCTGTGTAAAAAACTTGCCTCGCACATCCTCTCTAAACTTTGCCCCTCGCACCTTAAACCTATGTCCCCTAGTAACTGACTCTTCCACCCTGGGAAAAAGCTTCTGACTACCCACTCTGTCCATGCCGCTCATAACTTTGTAAACCTCTATCATGTCGCCCCTCCACCTCCGTCGTTCCAGTGAAAACAATCCGAGTTTTTCCAACCTCTCCTCATAGCTAATGCCCTCCAGACCAGGCAACATCGTGGTAAACCTCCTCTGTACCCTCTCCAAAGCCTCCACGTCCTTCTGGTAGTGTGGCGACCAGAATTTCACGCAATATTCTAAGTGTGGCCTAACTAAGGTTCTGTACAGCTGCAACATGACTTGCCAATGTTTATACTCGATGCCCCGACCGATGAAGGCAAGCATGCCGTATGCCTTCTTGACTACCTTATCCACCTGCGTTGCCACTTTGTGACCTGTGGCCCTGTACGCCCTTATCTCTCTGCCCGTCAAAACTCCTAAGGGTTCTGCCATTTACTGTATACCACCCACCTGCATTAGACCTTCCAAAATGCATTACCTCACATTTGTCCGAATTAAAGTCCATCTGCCATTTCTCCACCCAAGTCTCCAATCGATTTATATCCTGCTGTATCCACTGACAGTCCTCATCATTATCCGCAACTCCACCAACCTTTGTGTCGTCCACAAACTTACTAATCAGACCAGCTACATTTTCCTCCAAATCATTTATAAATACGACAAACAGCAACGGTCCCAGCACTGATCCCTGCGGAACACCACTAGTCACATCCCTCCATTCAGAAAAAGCACCCATCCACTGATACCCTCTGTCTTCTGTGACTGAGCCAGTTCTGTATCCATCTTGCCAGCTCACCTCTGATCCCGTGTGACTTCACCTTTTGCACCAGTCTGCCATGCGGGACCTTGTCAAAGGCTTTACTAAAGTCCATATAGACAACGTCTACCGCCCTTCCCTCATCAATCATCTTCGTCACTTCCTCAAAAAAACTCAATCAAATTAGTAAGACACGACGTCCCCTTCACAAAACCATGCTGTCTCTCGCTAATAAGTTTGTTTTCAAATGGGAGTAAATCCTGTCCCGAAGAATTCTCTCTAATATTTTCCCTACCACTGACGTAAGGCACACCGACCTATAATTTCCTGGATTATCCTGACAACCCTTCTTAAACAAAGGAACAACATTGGCTATTCTCCAGTCCTCTGGGACCTCACCTGTAGCCAAAGTCGATGCAAAGATTTCTCTCAAGGCCCCAGCAATTTCTTCCCATTCCTTCCTCAGTATTCTAGGGTAGATCCCATCAGGCCCTGAGGACTTACCTACCTTAATGTTTTGCAAGACACCCAACACCTCCTCCTTTTTGATAATGAGATGACTGAGACGATCTGCACTCCCTTCCCTCGGCTCATCATCCACCAAGTCCTTCTCTTTGGTTAATACTGATGCAATGTACTCATTTAGCACCTCGCCCATTTCCTCTGGCTCCACACATAGATTCCCATCTCTGTCCTTGAGTGGGCCAACCCTTTCCCTGGTTACCCTCTTGCTCTTTGTATATGTATAAAAAGCCTTGGGATTTTCCTTAATCCTGTTTGCCAATGACTTTTCATGACCCCTTTTAGCCCTCCGAACTCCTTGCTTAAGTTCCTTCCTACTGTCTTTAAATTCCTCAAGTGCTTAATCTGTTCCTAGCCTTCCAGCCCTCACAAATGCTTTCTTTTTCTTTTTGACTATGCTCACAATATCCCGTGTTATCCAAGCTTCCCGAAACTTGCCAAACTTCTCTTTCTTTCTCACAGGAACATGCTGGTCCTGGATTCTAATCAGCTGACGTTTGAAAGACTCCCACATGTCAGATGTTGATTTACCCTCAAACAGCCGCCCCCAATCTAAATTCTTCAGTTCCTGCCTAATATTGTTATAATTAGCCTTCTCCCAATTTAGCACCTTCACCCGAGGACTACTCTTATCCTCATCCACAAGTACCTTAAAATTTATGGAATTATGGTCACTGCTCCCGAAATGCTGCCCGACTGAAACTTCGACCACCTGGCCGGGCTCATTCCCTAATACCAGGTCCAGAATGGCCCCATCCTTAGTTGGACTATCTACATACTGTTTCAAGAAGCACTCCTGGATGCTCCTCACAAATTCTGCCCCATCCAAGCCCCTAGCACTAAGTGAGCCCCAGTCAATATCGGGGAAGTTAAAATCACCCACCACTACAACCCTGTTACCTTTACATCTTTACAAAATCTGTCTACATATCTGCTCCTCTACCTCCCGCTGGCTGTTGGGAGGCCTGTAGTAAACCCCAACATCGTGACTGCACCCTTCCTATTCCTGAGCTCCACACATATTGCCTCGCTGCATAACCCCTCTGAGGTGTCCTCCCGCATTTCTTTTGGGCCTCCTTATCTCGAGAGACAATGGATACGCGCCTGGAGGTGGTCAGTGGTTTGTGAAGCAGCGCCTGGAGTGGCTATAAAGGCCAATTCTGGAGTAACAGGCTCTTCCACAGGTGCTGCAGAGAAATTTGTTTGTTGGGGCTGTTGCACAGTTGGCTCTCCCCTTGCGCCTCTGTCTTTTTTCCTGCCAACTACTAAGTCTCTTCGACTCGCCACAATTTAGCCCTGTCTTTATGGCTGCCCGCCAGCTCTGGCGAATGCTGGCAACTGACTCCCACGACTTGTGATCAATGTCACACGATTTCATGTCGCGTTTGCAGACGTCTTTATAACGGAGACATGGACGGCCGGTGGGTCTGATACCAGTGGCGAGCTCGCTGTACAATGTGTCTTTGGGGATCCTGCCATCTTCCATGCGGCTCACATGGCCAAGCCATCTCAAGCGCCGCTGACTCAGTAGTGTGTATAAGCTGGGGATGTTGGCCGCTTCAAGGACTTCTGTGTTGGAGATATAGTCCTGCCACCTGATGCCAAGTATTCTCCGAAGGCAGCGAAGATGGAATGAATTGAGACGTCGCTCTTGGCTGGCATACGTTGTCCAGGCCTCGCTGCCGTAGAGCAAGGTGCTGAGGACACAGGCCTGATACACTCGGACTTTTGTGTTCCGTGTCAGTGCGCCATTTTCCCACACTCTCTTGGCCAGTCTGAACATAGCAGTGGAAGCCTTACCCATGCGCTTGTTGATTTCTGCGCATTACAGCTGTGATATTCTCCTTAACCAGTTATGCAACTCCCCCACCCCTTTTACATCCTCCTCTATCCCGCCTGAAGCTTCTAAATCCTGGAACATTTAGCTGCCAATCCTGCCCTTCCCTGAACCAAGTATCTGTAATAGCAACAACATCATATTTCCAAGTACTAATCCAAACTCTAAGTTCAACTGCCTTACCTGTTATACTTCTCGCATTGAAACAAATGCACTTCAGACCACCAGTCCCGCTGTGCTCAGCAACATCCCCCTGCCTGCTCTTCCTCTTAGTCCTACTGGCCTTATTTACTATGTCCTCCTCATTTATTTCACTAGCTGTCCTACTGCTCTGGTTCCCACGGACCTGCCACACTAGTTTAAACCCTCCCGAGTGACGCCAGCAAACCTTGCAGCCAGGATATTAGTGCCCTTCCAGTTTAGATGGGAGTCTGTTAGCAGGATGGGTATTAGATGGGAGTCTGTTCACAGGAGAGTGTATTAGATGGCAGTCTATTCACAGGCGGGTTTTTAGATGGGGGTCTGTTCTCAGGAGGCGTATTAAAAGGGTATTCAGTTCACAGGAGGGGTATTAGAGGTAAGTCTGTTTACAGGAGGGGTAATAGATGGGGGTCTGTTCACAGGAGGGATATTAGAGGGGAGTCTGATCACAGGAGGGATACTAGAGGGAAGTCTGTTCACAGGAGGGATATTAGAGGGGAGTCTGTTCACAGAAAGGTTAATAGATGGAGATGTGTTCGCAGGAGGGGTATTAGATGGGGACTGTTCACAGGAGGGGTATTACATGGGAGTCAGTTCACAGGAGGGGTATTAGATGGGAGTCAGTTCACAGGAGGGGTATTAGAGGGGTGTCTGTTCACAGGAGGGTTATTAGAGGGGAGTCTGTTCACAGGAGGGGTATTAGATGGCAGTCTGTTCACAGGAGGGTTATTAGAGGGGAGTCTGTTCACAGGAGGGTTATTAGAGGGGGGTCTGTTCACAGGAGGGGTATTAGATAGGAGTCTGTTCACAGGAGGGATATTAGATGGGGGTCTGTTGATAGGAGGGGTATTAGATGGCTGTCTGTTCACAGCAGGGGTATTAGATGGGGTTCTGTTCACAGGAGGGGTATTAGAGGGAAGTCTGTTCACAGGAGGGTATTAGAGGGATGACCATTCACAGGAGGGGTATTAGAGGGAGGTCTGTTCACAGGAGGGGTATTAGAGGGAGGTCTGTTCACAGGAGGGGTATTAGAGGGAGGTCTGTTCACAGGAGGGGTATTAGAGTGAGGTCTGTTCACAGGAGGGGTATTAGAGGGGAGTTTGTTCACAGCAGGGGTATTAGAGGGGAGTTTGTTCACAGCAGGGGTATTAGAGGGGAGTTTGTTCACAGCAGGGGTATTAGAGGGGAGTCTGTTCACAGGAGGGCTATTAGAGGGGAGTCTGTTCACCAGAGGGATATTAGATGGTATTCTGTTCACAGGAGGGTTATTAGAGGGGCGTTTGTTCACAGCAGGGGTATTAGAGGGGAGTCTGTTCGCAGCAGGGGTATTAGAGGGGAGTATGTTCACAGGAGGGTATTAGAGGGAAGTCTGTGCACAGGAGGGGTATTAGATGGCTGTCTGTTCACAGCAGGGGTATTAGATGGGGTTCTGTTCACAGGAGGGGTATTAGAGGGAAGTCTGTTCACAGGAGGATATTAGAGGGAAGTCCATTCACAGGAGGATATTAGAGGGAAGTCCATTCACAGGAGGGGTATTAGAGGGAGGTCTGTTCACAGGAGGGGTATTCGAGGGAGGGCTGTTCACAGGAGGGGTATTAGATGATATTCTGTTCACAGGAGGGTTATTAGAGGGGAGTTTGTTCACAGCAGGGGTATTAGAGGGGAATCTGTTCACAGGAGGGGTATTAGATGATATTCTGTTCACAGGAGGGTATTAGAGGGAAGTCTGTTCACAGGAGGGGTATTAGAGAGGAGTCTGTTCACAGGAGGGGTATTAGATGATATTCTGTTCACAGGAGGGATATTAGAGGGGAGTCTGTTCACAGGAGGGGTATTAGATGATATTCTGTTCACAGGAGGGTATTAGAGGGAAGTCTCTTCACAGGAGGGGTATTAGAGGGGAGTCTGTTCACAGGAGGGCTATTAGATGATATTCTGTTCACAGGAGGTATATTAGATGATATTCTGTTCACAGGAGGTATATTAGATGATATTCTGTTCACAGGAGGTATATTAGATGATATTCTGTTCACAGGAGGTATATTAGATGATATTCTGTTCACAGGAGGGTATTAGAGGGACGTCTGTTTACAGGAGGGGTATTAGAGGGGAGTCTGTTCGCAGGAGGGCTATTAGATGATATTCTGTTCACAGGAGCGCTATTAGAGAGGAGTCTGTTCACAGGAGGGCTATTAGATGATATTCTGTTCACAGGAGGGCTATTAGAGGGGAGTCTGTTCACAGGAGCGCTATTAGAGGGGAGTCTGTTCACAGGAGGGGTATTAGAGGGGAGTCTGTTCACAGGAGGTCTATTAGAGGGGAATCTGTTCACAGGAGGGCTATTAGAGGGGAGTCTGTTCACAGGAGGGCTATTAGATGGGGGTCTCTTCACAGGAGGGGTATTAGAGGTTGTCAGTTCGCTGGAGGGCTATTAGCTGGGGATCTCTTCACAGGAGGGGTATTAGAGGTTGTCAGTTCGCTGGAGGGCTATTAGCTGGGGGTCTCTTCACAGGAGGGGTATTAGTGGTTGTCAGTTCACAGGATGGGTATTAGATGGGGGTCTGTTTGCAGGATGGGTGTTCGATGGGGGTCCGTTCACAGGAGGGGTGTTAGATGGGGATCTATTCACATGAGGGGTATGAAATGGGAGTCCGTTCACAGGAGGGGTGTTAGATGGGGATCTTTTCACATGAGGGGAATTAAATGGGAGTCAGTTCACAGGATGGGTATTAGATGGGGGTCTGTTCGCAGGAGGGTTATTAAATGGGTGTCCGTTCACAGGAGGGGAATTAGATGTGTGTCCGTTCACAGGAGGGGTATTAGATGTGTGTCCATTCACAGGAGTGGTATTAGATGGGGGTCTGTTCACAGGAGGGGTATTAAATGGGAGTCAGTTCACAGGATCGGTATTAGATGGGAGTCTGTTCTCAGGAGGGGTATTAGGTGGGTGTCTGTTCTCAGGAGGGGTATTAGATGGGGGTCTGTTCGCAGGAGGGGTATTAGATGGGGGTCTGTTCGCAGGAGGGGTATTAGATGGGAGTCTGTTCTCAGGAGGGGTAATAGATGGGAGTCTGTTCTCAGGAGGGGTATTAGATGGGGGTCTGTTCGCAGGAGGGGTATTAGATGGGGGTCTGTTCGCAGTAGGGGTATTAGATGGGGGTCTGTTCACAGGAGGGGTATTAGATGGGAGTCTGTTCTCAGGAGGGGTATTAGATGGGTGTCCGTTCACAGGAGGGGTGTTAGATTGGGGATCTTTTCACATGAGGGGTATTAAATGGGAGTCAGTTCACAGGATGGGAATTAGATGGGGGTATGTTCGCAGGAGGGTTATTAGATGTGTGTCCGTTCACAGGAGGGGTATTAGATGTGTGTCCGTTCACAGGAGGGGTATTAGATGTGTGTCCGTTCACAGGAGGGGTATTAGATGTGTATCCTTTCACAGGAGTGGCATTAGATGGGGGTCTCTTCACAGGAGGGGTATTAAATGGGGGTCTGTTCACAGGAGGGGTATTAGATGGGAGTCTGTTCTCAGGAGGGGTATTAGATGGGAGTCTGTTCTCAGGAGGGGTATTAGATGGGAGTCTGTTCTCAGGAGGGGTATTAGATGGGGGTCTGTTCTCAGGAGGGGTATTAGATGGGGGTCTGTTCGCAGGAGGGGTATTAGATGGGGGTCTGTTCGCAGGAGGGGTATTAGATGGGGGTCTGTTCGCAGGAGGGGTATTAGATGGGGGTCTGTTCGCAGGAGGGGTATTAGATGGGGGTCTGTTCCCAGGAGGGATATTAGATGGGTGTCCGTTCACAGGAGGGGTATTAAATGGGAGTCAGTTCGCAGGATGGGTATTAGATGGGGGTCTGTTCTCAGGAGGGGTATTAGATGGGAGTCTGTTCTCAGGAGGGGTATTAGATGGGAGTCTGTTCTCAGGAGTGGTATTAGATGGGGTCTGTTCGCAGGAGGGGTATTAGATGGGAGTCTGTTCTCAGGAGGGGTATTAGATGGGGGTCTGTTCGCAGGAGGGGTATTAGATGGGGGTCTGTTCGCAGGAGGGGTATTAGATGGGGGTCTGTTCGCAGGAGGGGTATTAGATGGGAATCTGTTCTCAGGAGGGGTATTAGATGGGAGTCTGTTCTCAGGAGGGGTATTAGATGGGTGTCCGTTCACAGGAGGGGTGTTAGATGGGGATCTTTTCACATGAGGGGTATTAAATGGGAGTCAGTTCACAGGATGGGAATTAGATGGGGGTCTGTTCGCAGGAGGGTTATTAGATGTGTGTCCGTTCACAGGAGGGGTATTAGATGTGTGTCCGTTCACAGGAGGGGTATTAGATGTGTATCCTTTCACAGGAGTGGCATTAGATGGGGGTTTCTTCACAGGAGGGGTATTAGATGGGAGTCTGTTCTCAGGAGGGGTATTAGATGGGAGTCTGTTCTCAGGAGGGGTATTAGATGGGAGTCTGTTCTCAGGAGGGGTATTAGATGGGGGTCTGTTCTCAGGAGGGGTATTAGATGGGGGTCTGTTCGCAGGAGGGGTATTAGATGGGGGTCTGTTCGCAGGAGGGGTATTAGAGGGGGGTCTGTTCGCAGGAGGGGTATTAGATGGGGGTCTGTTCGCAGGAGGGGTATTAGAAGGGGGTCTGTTCCCAGGAGGGGTATTAGATGGGTGTCCGTTCACAGGAGGGGTATTAAATGGGAGTCAGTTCGCAGGATGGGTATTAGATGGGGGTCTGTTCACAGGAGGGGTATTATATGGGAGTCTGTTCTCAGGAGGGGTATTAGATGGGAGTCTGTTCTCAGGAGTGGTATTAGATGGGGTCTGTTCACAGGAGGGGTATTAGATGGGAGTCTGTTCTCAGGAGGGGTATTAGATGGGGGTCTGTTCGCAGGAGGGATATTAGATGGGGGTCTGTTCGCAGGAGGGGTATTAGATGGGGGTCTGTTCGCAGGAGGGGTATTAGATGGGAATCTGTTCTCAGGAGGGGTATTAGATGGGGTCTGTTCTCAGGAGGGGTATTAGATGGGGGTCTGTTCTCAGGAGGGGTATTAGATGGGGGTCTGTTCGCAGGAGGGGTATTAGATGGGGGTCTGTTCACAGGAGGGGTATTAGATGTGTGTCTGTTCACAGGAGGGGTATTAGATGGGGGTCTGTTCACAGGAGGGGTATTAGATGGGGGTCTGTTCTCAGGAGGGGTATTAGATGGGGGTCTGTTCGCAGGAGGGGTATTAGATGGGGGTCTGTTCACAGGAGAGGTATTAGATGGGGGTCTGTTCACAGGAGGGTTATTAGATGGGGGTCTGTTCACAGGAGGGTTATTAGATGGGGTCTGTTCACAGGAGGGGTATTAGATGGGAGTCTGTTCGCAGGAGGGGTATTAGATGGGGGTCTGTTCGCAGGAAGGGTATTAGATGGGGGTCTGTTCACAGGAGGGGTATTAGATGGTGGTCTGTTCACAGGAGGGTTTTTAGATGGGTGTCTGTTCACAGGAGGGTTTTTAGATGGGTGTCGGTTCACAGGAGGGGTATTAGATGGGGGTCTGTTCGCAGGAGGGGTATTAGATGTGGGTCTGTTCGCAGGAGGGGTATTAGATGGGGGTCTGTTCGCAGGAGAGGTATTAGATGGGGGTCTGGTCGCAGGAGGGGTATTAGATGTGCGTCTGTTGACAGGAGGTTTTTTAGATGGGGGTCCATTCGCAGAAGGGGTATTAGATGGGAATCAGTACACATGAGGGGTATTAGATGGGGAGGGGTCTGTTTGCAGGGAGGAATTTACACGGTGGGGGAAATGTTGCAGTGGAAAAATATTGTGGGGTAAATTTTCAGGGGGGTGGGAGTGGAATTTGCAAAGGGAAATGATTGGTGGGGGAGGTTTAGCGGGAGCAGGGGATATTTTGCGGAGGGAAGAGAAATATTTGCCATTTGGTGGGGGGGGAGACAAAGAAAGATGGAAAGTGAAAGAGAGAGAGAGACCGCGAAAGCAGAGAAAGTGAAGGAGAGAGACAGAGAAAGTCGGAAAGGGGCAGAAAAGAGAGAGGTAAGAGGGAAAGAGAAAGAGAGGGACAAAGTTGCAAAGTGGCAAAAAAGAGAGAGAAAGCAGACAAAGAGAGAGAGAGAAAGAAAGAAAGCAGAGAAAGAGAGAGAGAGGGAGAGAGAGAAAGTCGGAAAGGGGCAGAAGTGATAGAGAAAGAAGGGAGAGAGAGAGAGAGAGAGAGGGGGAGAAAGTTGGAAAGCGACAAAGAGAGAGAGAGGGAGAAAGAGAGAGAAAGCAGAGAAAGTGAAAGAGAGGGAGAAAGACGGAAAGTGGCAAAAGAGAGAGAGAAAGTCGGGAAAGGGAGAGAGTAGGAGAAACTTGGAAAGCGGCAAAGAAAGAGTGAGAAAGCAGAGAGAGAGAGAGAAAGAGAGAGAAAATGGAGAAAGTGAAAGAAAGAGAGAGAGAAAGTCGGAAAGGGGCAAAGCAAGAGAGAGAAAGCAGAGAAAGGGAGAGAGAAATTCAGAGAAAGCAGAGAAAGAGCGAGAGAAAGCAGGGAAAGCGAGAGGGAGAGAAAGTCAGAAAGAGGCAAAGGAAGAGAGGGAGAGCAAGAGAGAGAAAAACACTCAGAGAGACAGAGACTGAGGGGAAGAGACTGCGATTGAGGGAGAGAAATAATAAAGATGTGGTACTCATCATCCCACAACGTCTGTGCTCCATCGTTGGACTCTAACACCTTCCCTCCATCAGCTCCTCCATGGGGAAAAGATCCGGGACAGAAGCATTGGGGTGGGAATTGGAGTAAAGGGTCAGGACTGGGACAGAGAGAGGAATTCGGACTGGACTCTCTCACTCACACACACACTGTAATCAGTTCCAATTCACCTGGGCACAGAGACTGAGACACAGAAACTCACCTTCACAAACCAGCTGCATGGAAAGAAAGAATGGAGGCTGATGTTGTCCTAATATATCCCAGAACCTGTCACTCAAAACATCCAGTCCACCCAAAATACAGCTCATCCAACCAGCTCTCAGCTTCCTCCATCTGGACACTCCCTCCCAGGTATGGGACAGTCCAAGGTGAGTCTCTGTGTAAACAGGGAATGGGGGAGAGAGGGATATTCCAGACATATCCCAAATGGACCATTCCAGATAGAAACCTGTCTGTCTGACTCTCTCTCTCTCTCCTTCCCCCAAACCCTCATTAACTGAGCAGAAAAGCTGCTGTAATTTAAAACATGGAGAGGCCGGTTTGGATAATGACCATTTGACACTAATTGTATTAAATGTCTTTCACTATTCACCTCCAGTTTACAGAAAGCTCAGAAAATTACTGAAAATGTCTCACTGCAGTTACCTTGAAATTCTGGCAATGCGTTTTTGCTGGAGAGGCCTGTTTGACTGCAGTATAAACAGGCAGTTTTTATTCGGATTGTCAATTCCACTGTGTGACAAAGCCATAAACTGCAGCCAAGTTAATGATGCAGCCAAAGGAACTTTTACAACTGGTGACATTTCACACAACAGTTGTGATCCATATTTACAGCTATATTTGTCAATGATTCTTTGTACTTTATTTAATGCTGCTGTATTTGTGTATTACCCTTTACTCATTGGAAAACAAATCCTTCTTGACATTTACCACTTTAATGTTACAAGGGTTTACAAACTGGGAATTGGCCATTTAACACAAATGGTATTAAAGATCTTCCACTTTTCAACTCCAGTTTATATAAAGTTCAGCAATAAAGACCTCCACATTCTGACAAAGAGTTTTTAATGCTGCAATAAAGTGTCATTTGTTTCCCTTTGCTTCCTGACTGTTTCTGTCCGATGCGTTCCTGGGGGATTCAGAGGGATTTTTGTTCATCACTTGTCCAAATTAAGAAGGTTCCAGATCCTCTGCAGCAGCCGTCCTGGAGAAATTGATTGCATTCAAACTTCAATTACTCTGAGTTATCGGAGAGAAGATACCAGCATAAAAAGAGAATTGTGTGAGAGAGAGAGAGAGAGTTATGTCATAAAGTTAGTGATGAAGAACTCAACACAGCTTAGGGAGATTTTCTTTGCAAATTATTGCCTGAGTTCAATTTGCTGCTGCTGCTTTATTTATGCATTACCTTTAATCACTCAAAATAATTTTCCATTTTAATGTTACAAATGCTTACATAGTAGGAAAATAACCATTTAACACAAATTGTATTCAAATTATTTTATTCAGCATTTCAAGTTTTCATAAAGTAAATTAATCAAACTTGTGGAAACTTTCAAAGTCACAGGAACTGAGAATCTCCCATCAGCAATGACTCAGCATCTCTATCTGCTGGTGTCCCTGTCTCAGTGCAGACAATGCGCCCCTCTCACCATCTCCATCTGCTGTTGTCCTTATCTCATTGCAGTTACTGTCCCCCCTCTCACCATCTCCATCTGCTGGTGTCCCTGTCTCACTGCAGTTACTGCCCCCTCTCACCATCGCCATCTGCTGTTGTCCTTATCTCATTGCAGTTACTGTCTCCCCTCACCATCCCCATCTGCTGGTGTCCCTGCCTCACTGCTGTTACTTTCGCCTCTCACCATCTCCATCTGCTGGTGTCCCTGTCTCACTGCAGTTACTGTCCCTCTCTCAACATCTCGATCTGCTGGTGTCCTTGCCTCACTGCAGTTACTGTCCCCCTCTAAACATCGCCATCTGCTGGTATACCTGCCTCACTGCAGTTACTGGCCCCCTCTCACCATCGCCATCTGCTGGTGTCCCTGTCTTACTGCAGCTACTGGCCCACTCTCACCATCTCCATCTGCTGGTGTCCCTGTCTCACTGCAGTTAATGTCCCTCTCTCACCACCTCACAATCACTGCGTTTTGCAGCTTTGTCCACTGGCGGCGTTTGTTGAAACAGCAAACACAAGGTGGCGCTGTACTGGCACATGCGCAAACGTACACTATTCCAGTTAAACGTCAGGGTCTGCCCACGCTCAGGCAGCTGCCAGGACTAAAGATGGCGCCGGTCAAATAATCACAGAGGCGGATGGAGGGTGGGAGGTGGAGCTGGGGGTCTGGGGGGTGGGGGGGAGGAGGGGGAATGGGATTTAGTTCCAGTGTTTGAAACCCTTCAGCTCTTTCTATGATTTCACTAATTTAACAATGAGATTGAGAGGGTATTTCACCCCCTTCTTCAACTCCTGCCTGAATTTAGTCTGGGTCACAATGTAAATACATGTGTTGGTGCAGGAACTGAGAATCTGCAGCATCTTTGATGTTTGATCTGTGATAAAGAGAGGGTCAGTGTAGGAGGAATAATAATAAATATCTGTAATTCGAGTATAAATCATAAACACAACCCGTGTCACCCATAACAGGATGAAACTGCCGGATATACTGAAGAGTAAAATAATTGATTTCCTGCGATTCTCCATCTCTGGGTCCTTGTGATTCTCTGCATTGCTGTGGCGCCGGAATCCCCTGCGGACTTTACTGGAGAATAAAATCCGTCTGACAGTCAGAACATTGAGCAGCAAAATCAGAAAGACCGGGACACCAGGGGTTAAAATGAGGTCAAACAATTCAAATGCCTCCCAAATGGGGGAATTAAAGAAGCTCAGTTTATAAACACAACCCATGGGAACATTATCAGTAATGTATTGTTGTTCCAGTGTAAAGTACCAGGGGAGAGACTCTAAACAGCCCAGCACACTCACTGTTCCCACAACCACAGCCGCCGTTTTCTCGCTGCAATATTTTGTTTTCAGCTTCTCACAACAAATGGCCACAAATCGATCAAAGGTGAAAGTGACTGTGAGCCAGACAGAAACAACTGTGGATGCAGAAAGAAGAACGATAGTGAGAGAACACACAGGAGTAATGTTCAGGAATGAATATGGGAAATAAATTGGAACAATTACACCCAATATTGGATTGGTGATAACGACCAGGAGATCAGACACTGCCATTCCCACCAGGTAGACACTGATACATTTGGAGAGACCGCACTTTCCTCGGCACAGGATCACAATCGCCACCAAGTTAACTGGAAGAGAGAGAGAAAAGGAAGCAGAGAAATTACTGATCAGACCTGGAGACAAAGCAGCAGTTTGACAGGATCTGGGCTGATATTTCCAGCTTTGTTGCTGCATCGAGCAATGAAAACTGATTCATTGACCCGAGCAGTGCTTTGTCACAGTGAAATGTCTGTAAACACAATTATTAATAATGAATTGGGAAATTGATGCAGAAAGTGAATAAAGTCAACACCGGATCTAATGGAAGTACTGAGTGAGGATGCAGTGCCAGTGGGGGAATGAGAAGGGGTTTTACAGAGATGGAATCCAATGGGTTAATTGGGAATTTGTCTCCAGAATGTTGTTTGGGAAGGTTTTTGGAGAGCGGTTTGTTGCTCTGGGTTTCGGGAACCGACAGGGACTGCCACCAAATGGGAAAACGCTGAAGACTGCAGCGCTGAGTTTGAGTATCAGCCATGATCTAGAATGATGGAGCAGAGTCGAAGGGCTGAATGGCCTCGTATGATCCTGTATTCCTATCAGGTTGGACGAGGCAGCTAGAGATGGAGCCAGTGAGTGAGACTGGGAGGGAGAGATGGAAAAGGACATGTTGGAGCAGGAGGGGAGACTGGAGCAGATGGTTTGGGAAAGTGGATAATCTGAAGCAATGGATGAGGAGACTGAGGATTCAATACAGTGAAAGGAGAGGCTGAGATTCACAGGGAGAGACTGCAGCAGAGTGTTAGAGGAAATCTAATCTATAGATCCCAGTAATACAACTCAATTCAGACATTCAAACAATAATCCCTGTGGTAAAAGGTGTTGGAGAACAGTTCATTGTTTATACAATATAGTCAATATATTTAGTTTGTACAGGCTATTAAATATAAATTGAAATATATTTCTGATATCAGCCTCGCTCTTTATTGAATTCAGCAGTCACAGAGATTTTAAAGTACAGTATTTAAATAATGAATTACCATCAGTGATGGACTGATTCTGTTCTGTTCATTCGGTCACTAAGTAAGGAAGAGGAACGTTCCACAAAACAAAATGAGGACCTGACAGAAATCAACACAGAGGATCAAGTCCAACAGGAAAATGAACACAATCTGACAACAGACAACTTCACCTCACAGTTTCTCTCACCAATTGTTCTGGACATGCCAGCACCTTATGATAGTGAATTATTTACACTGCTGCTTCGTTCTCTTTCTTTTTACTTCTGCCTATCTGTTTCCCTCTGTTTCGTTCTCCCTGCTCCTTTTCTCCTTCCCTATTTCTCTGGAGTACTCACACCCTGTAAATTGCTGCTTAATCCTACTTTTCTCCGATGATTTATTGCTAACATTCTGCGTCTGTGTTCTGTTCACCAGCCCCAGGTTCAATGATTCTATTTTCAGAGTCTGTTTGTTCAATGGTGAAACCTTTGTGAATAATTTAATGTATCTACAGAACACTCAAGTCTCCACCTGTTCACCTACACTCTTCACTTGATCTACAATACATGTAATAAACAGGATCGAAAGCTACTTCCAGACAAACCTCACAAACATTGAAATTCCTTCTCCTGGAATTATAAAGTAATCTGTTAGAATGTGGGATTGTTTCATTAATAAAACAGCAACATCAGCGCTGCAGCTGATAATCTACAGATAAATGGAAAGACTCTTGATTCCAACTGATAGAGTGAAAACCAGTAAAACATCACATCAATACTTTTTATTTTACAATGTAGTCCAGTGACAGTGAAGGGTCCACAGTGAAGCAGAGAAGGAGAAGTGAAAGTGTCAGCAGCAAACTCAGTTCAGTAGCCAGACTTCTGAAGCAGCGTCAGACACACACAGAATGAAGTAATATTTGATAACAGTGATAATCAATAAATACATTGAAATCCCAGTTATACTGAGTCTTGTTATTGGCGAGGGAGGACATTGTTCTGTTCCCTTGCAACACAAAAACCGTGAGATGTCTCATTATCAATCACTGAAAAAAATCATTAAAATATTCCAGGACCGGTTAGATCCACATTATGAAACTGTTAAAATCTCCTGATAGTCTGTTTATTTTTCCTCAATGAAACATCTCATTCCAATACATTCAATACACAGAATAATCCAGTAATAATGCCACAGTTACTTAAAACAATACCATTAAATACATAATACAGTTCCTGCAAGAATGAAAGAGTAGATAATGAGGCGATTCCATCAGTAAATTGCTGGAAAAGAACATTCGGCAGTGTAACACACACTGAGGGAAATAATACCCAGTACAGCAGCACAGTTAACACCGATTTACACCATTAACAGCTGAGATACTGGCTTACCAGGAACTCCAATTGCTGCAAGTACAGGTAATAAATGAATATGAACAGAACGAATACTGGATATCCCATTTCTGTGAGAAGCAGAGACTTCTATTAGCCTTGAATCCACAGCTCCACCAGGCACTCTGAGCTGATCCATTCCAATGGGTCCTGATTTATCCAGGGGAAAAGTCCCCACTGACACGGTTATACCCCTGATCATTGCTATTAGTGACACTCACCTGAACAACACATTACATCAGCAGCTTTGACTCTGATGGAAATAATGTGGTGGATAGAACACAATCATTTCAATGTCAATGACATTTTCTGAGCAAGACGTCTCTCGGGAATAAACCTGAATTCTGTACTCATACTGGACGGATGCTACAATTATGAGAGGCGTCATTTACATTTTCCATATTATTGTATTGACCTTGTTCACTCCTGGCATTTCGATTGTAAATGTAACTGATCTGTCTGCAGTGGACACTGAATCCAGGGACAAAAGCGATCCTGTTTCACTCTGTTCCTGTCTTTTCCCAGTTAAAATGTGAGCTTTGAATCTCTGATTCGGGACCATGTTCAGGGTTACAGCCCAGAAACTACTGTGAGTGATATTACGGGACAGACACTGTACGCATCCATTTCGGAGGCAGTTGGGTCGTGATAATATCACTGGTCACGTAATCCAGAGGCCCAACCTGATGGCCTGGGGACAGGGGTTCAAATCCCACCACGGCAGCTATATAAAACAGAGGGAGCTCCCTTTCTATGTATAAAGTGGAGGGAGCTCCGCCTCCACCTCTAAAGTGGAGGGAGATCCCTTTCTATGTATAAAGTGGAGGGAGCACCCTCGCTATGAATAAAGTGGAGGGAGCTCACACTCTATTTATAAAGTTGGGGGCGATGAAGGAAAGAGGAGAGAGGGAAACGAAAACAAATGGGGAAATGGAGAGAGAGGGACAAAGTGGAAGACAGTGAGAGACAGAAGAGATAGTGAAATGAGACCGAGACGGAACCCCAGTGACAATCCCCATTGTCTGCCCATTCTGGTATTTGCGTTTTAATGTGAGTGTTTTAGGGATGAGTGTCAGATGAGTGTTTGATATTTGCAAACATCATTGACATTCCCAAAAAAAGCAAGAGTTATAGATTCAAAATTAACCAAACAAATGGCTCAAAGCATTGCTGTCCATGTGCAGAGGGACGGAGAGATGGAGGGAGTGAGACACAGATGGAGAGAGACACAGACAGAGTAGGACAGAGACAGAGGGAGAGGGAGAGAGACAGAAAGGGAGGCAGCCAAATGCAGAGTGAGACAGACAGAAAGGGAGGCAGGCAGATGCAGAGGGAGAGAGACAGGGAGAAAGCAAGTGAGTCAGATACAGAGGGAGAGAGACAGATGCAGAGAGAGAAAGGGAGAGAGAGACAGAGGGAGGGAGACAAACAGAGGGAAAAACAGAGACAGAGGGAGAGACAGACAGAGAGAGAGGGAGGGCGAGATTATAGGAAAAACTTTACATCTAATAAAGTTGAAAAAGGATCGAAAAAGGATAAAAAGAATAACTGACTGTGTATCAGAACTAATTTTGAAAGGAGAGATCAGGGGTTTTGTGTCAGTTTTTTGGGGGCAATTGGTGGATCAGTGATTGATATTTTCAAACTGAAGTGACATTTAATATTATTGAAAAAATATTATTAAACACTGACAAACTTTAGAAGCAGGGGAAATGGGATATCGTGTGTGAGGGCACTTGGACAGAACCTCAGTAACAATCCCCATTATCTGCACAGTCCTGTATTGGGGGTTTAGTGTGAGAGTTTAGGGGGCGAGTGTTGAACAGTGTTTGATATTTTCAAACTGCAGTCACGTTCCCAGCAAGGGCAAGATTGACAGGTTCAAAATTAACCAAAAAATGGATAAAAACATTTCTGTCCAAGGAGAGAGAGATGGTGTTAGAGACAGAGTCATGGAAATAGGCAGAGAAAGAGGGAGAGGGCGAGGGAGAGAGAGAGAGAGAGAGAAAGATGGGAAGAAACAGACATGAGAGGGAGAGACAGAGAGAGGATGAGGCAAGTTGTAACAATCATTAACAATCCTCATTATCTGCCCAGTCCTGTTTTTGGAGGTTAGTGTGAGTGTTTTTGGGGTGAATGTTGGATCAGTGTTTCATATTTTCAAACTGCAGTGACATTCCCAACAAGGCTGTTAAAGTATATAAGAGCAGGGAGGTTATGCTGGAACTGTATAACTCATTGCTTAAGCACCACAATGAGACCTCCCAGGGCAGGTACAGTGTGAGTTTAGATACAGAGAAAAGCAGTGGATTTAGAGAAGGAGGGAGAGACGGGCAGAAAGAGTGAGGAGATACGGGGAGGCAGGCAGATTGTAGGAGAAACTTTACATCTAACCACATGAAAAAATAAATAATTAAAAATATAAATGGACTGCGCACTGAAAATAATGTCCACACACAACAACTAAAGTCACACACCACCCTAACCTAAAACTATATCGCCATTCCGTCACTGTTCCTGGGTCAAAATCCTGGAACTCCCTTCCTAACAGCACTGTGGGTGTACCTACCCCACATGGACTGCAGCGGTTCAAGAAGGAGGCTCAACACCACATTCTCAAGGGCTCTGAGTGATGTCTAATAAATGCTGGCCTGGCCAGTAACGCACACAACCAACAAATAAATGAGGCAAATAAAAAGTTGACACCGAGTCACTTAAGGAGATATTAGATGAGACGAACAAAAAAATGGTGAAAGAGGTTGGTTTGAGGGAGCGTCTTCAAAGAGGAAAGAGAGTTAGTGAGACGGAGAGGTTTAGGAAAGGAATTCCAGAGTTCGGGTCTTGGCAGCTTGAAGGCACGGCCACCAATATTGGAACAATTCTAATTGCGGATGTTCAAGAGGCCAGAATTAGAGGATCACAGATATTGGTGGATTGTGGAGCTGGAGGAGATTGCAGAGATGGGAAAGGGTCATTTGTGGAAGACAGTTCCAAACTTCTACCACACTTTGTATGTAGAAGTGTTTATAAATTTCATCTTTGAAAGGGCTTTCGACTAATTTTAGATTTTTAGACAGTTCTCCCTGTCCGAGACTGTCCCCATCGAATACTCACAGGGCAGGTACGCACGGGGTTAGATACAAAGTAAAGATCCATCTCCCAATGCCAGACTCAGTGTTTCTCTATCTCTTTCTCCTCACCTCTCACTGCCTGCAACACCTTTTCTCAGCCTCTCCTTCTCCCTCTTCCCATCCTGAGATCAAGAGGGAGAGATTGCGATCGTGTGCAGAGGGAGATAGAGAGAGAAAATGGAGAGATAGACTTGGAAAGTGAGTAACCGTAGAAGAAATAATGTTTCAGAGAGTAGAAGAGAGGGGAAGAGAGAGACAGAGATGGAGAGAGATTACCAGCAAGAGAGTTTACCAGAGATTACCTCTCTCTCAGTCCCTATCACTCCTTTCCAATTTGTTACCATCTCCATCTATTTTTTCCCTCGAACCCGATGTTTCACACTCCATGCCTCTCGCTCGTTAGTCTGTGTGTACTGCAGTGAAGGATTCCATCAAATTATTATGTTTTACATTTGCTCTTTCAATCTAACTGAACAATCTCTCAGACTGTGAACAGAGGGACCTTGGAGTGACTGTCCACTGATTCCGGAGGGTAACAGGACAGGTGGATAAGGTGGTTAAGAAGGCTGACGGAATACTTTCCTTTGTTGGCCGATGTAGAGAATATAAGAGCCGGGAGGTTATGCTAGAACTGTAAAAAACACTAGTTAGACCACAGCTAGAGTACTGTGTACAGTTCTGGTCACCACATTACAGGAAGGATGTGATCACACTAGAGAGGGTACAGAGGAGATTTACAGAGGACGTTGTCAGGAATGGAGAATTTTAACTATGAGTAAATATTGGATAGGCTGGAATTGTTCTCTTTGGAACAGAGAAGGTTGAAGGGAAGATTTAATTGAGGTGTATAAAATAATGACGGGCCTAGATAGAGTGGATAGGAAGGACCCATTTCCCTTAACAGAGGGGTCAATAACCATGGGCATAGATTACAAAATTTCCACACCAATATCATGAGGGTGTGATGGCTTCCATGGTGGAATAGCTGGCTGGATGTTTACAATGGAGAGTTTTCCTTCCTGATCATCAAAACTGGCCGCCTGGGCCCCAACTTCATTCACATTTCTCCCACTCTATCAATATTTCACTCTGCATCCCTATCTTTCTCTGTTTGCGTACACAACAGTGAAGAATCACATCAAATGAATATATCTTACATTCTCCCTTTCAATCCACCCCCACAATCTCTCTGTCTCCAACCTTGTCCCTCTCAACAGCAGAATCTCTATCTGCATATCTAAGCCTCTCTCCCTCTGTCTCTCTCATAGTTTCAGAGATAGCAGGAGGGAGAGACAAAGAGAGGAAGACAGAGAGAGAGATACAGAGAACAACCGCAGCTTCTCCAATCTATCCAAGTAACTGAAGTCCCTCATCCCTGGAACCATTCTTGTGAATCTTTTCTGCAACCTCTCCAATGCCCCCACATTCTACCTAAAGTATGGTGTCTAGAATTGGACAATGCTCCAGCTGAAGGCAAACCAGCGTTTTACAAAGGTCATATTTCCTTGCTTTTGTATTCAATGTCTCTATTTAGAATCTCACGGTCCCTTCTGCCGTTTCACCACATTCTGAACCTGCCCTGCCACCTTCAGTGATTGATGCACAAATACCCCCCAGATGTATCTGTTCCTTCACCTCCTTTAGAATTGTATCCTTTACTTTATATCGTCTCTCCATTTTTTCCTAACTGTGGAGGCGGATGATGCGGGCATGGTTCTTAATGAATATAAGGCGACTGTCTTCACAATAGAGGGGACGACACGGACATTGTAGTCAATGTGGAGGGGTTTGAAATATTGAATAGGATAAACAGTGAGAGAGGAAATATTAACGGGTTTAGCATCTTTGAAAGCTGATAATTCACCAGGCTCAGACTGTTTAGAGGTGCAAGGGTGGAAATAGCAGAGGCTCTGACCATCATTTTCCAATCCTCTCTGGTTATAGTCGTGCTGCCAGAGGACTGGAGGACTGCCAATGTTGTCCTGTTGATTAACAAGGGAGAAAGTAATAGACTGAGTAATTACAGGCCACCCAGCCTAATCACAGTGGAGTGCACTTTATTGGGCACAAGGGAATGAATAATTATTTTCCAGTACTGTGTGTCTCAGTGTCTCCATGTGTGTGTCTCTGTCACAATTTGAGCACTGTCCTTACATTGGTGAGGAGTCCATCTCTGGAATAAATGTCCCAGTGTTGTGGTAACATAAAATGGCCACCGAGAACCAGCCTAAAATGGCTGACTAATGTTTGTGGATTTCCACAGATATTTGAGAGAGGTGAGGAGACCGACAGACAGACAGTAAGATAGACAAGGAGAGAGACACAGACCAAGACACAGAGAGTGATAGCAAGATATTTATCATTGGACAGAGGAAGAGGAGGAGGCCATTTGGCCCCTCAACCCTCTTCTGTCATTCAATGAGCTCATGGCTGATGTGTGATCTAACTCCATGTACCTATCTTTGCCCCTTAATACCTTTGGTTAACAAAAATCTGTCAAACTCGGATTTTAAAACTAACAAGTGTCTCAGCATCAATTGCCGTTTGTGGGAGAGAGTTCCAAACTGATACCACACCTGGTGTGTTGAAGTGTTTCTTCATTTCACTCCTGAAAGGTTTTTAGACTGCGTTTAGATTTTTAGACTATGCCCCCAAGTTCCTGACTCCGCAGCCAGTGGGAATTGTTACTCTCTGTCAACCCGTTCAGTTTCCCTTATTATCTTGAATACATTCATCAAATCACCCCATAACCTTCTAAATTCCAGGGAAAGGACATGTTGGAGCTGGAGGGGAGACTGGAGCAGATGGTTTGGGAAAGTGGATAAACTGAAGCAATTGATGAGGAGACTGAGGATTCAACACAGTGAGAGGAGAGGATGAGATTCACAGAGAGAGACTGCAGCAGAGTGTTGGAGGAAATCTAATCTATAGATCCCAGTAATATAACTCAATTCATACATTCAAACAATAATCCCTGTGCTTATTGGTGTTGGAGAACACTTCATTGTTTCCTCAATATAGTCAATATATTTAGTTTGTACAGGCAATTGAATATAAATTATAATATATTTCTGATATCAGCCTCCCTCTTTATTGAATTCAGCAGTCACAGAGATTTTAAAGTGCAGTATTTAAATAATGAATTACCATCAGTGATGAACAGATTCTGTTCTGTTTATTCAGTCACTAAGTAAGGAAGAGGAACTTACGGCAAAGCCAAATGAGGTCCTGACAGAAATCAACACAGAGGATCAAGTCCAACAGGAAAATGAACACAATCTGACAACAGGCAACCTCAACTCACAGTTTCTCTCACTAATTGTTCTGGACATTCCAGCACTTTATGTTAGTGAATTATTAACACAGCTGCTTCTTTCTCTTTCTCTTTACTTCTGCCTATCTCTTTCCCTCAGTTTCGTTCTCCCTGCTCCTTTTCTCCTTCCCTATCTCTCTGGAGTACTCACACCCTGTAAATTGTTACTTCATGCTGCTTTTCACATATGATTTATTGCTAACATTCTGCGTCTGTGTTCTGTTCACCAGCCCCAGGTTCAATGATTCTATTCTCAGAGTCAGTTTGTTCAATGGTGAAACCTCTGTGAATAATTTAATGTATCTACAGAACACTCAAGTCTCCACTTGTTCATCTGCACTCTTCACTTCATCTGCAATACATGGAATAAACAGGATCGAAAGCTACTTCCAGACAAACCTCACAATCATTGAAATTCCTTCTCCTGGAATTATAAAGTAATCTGTTAGAATGTGGGATTGTTTAATTAATAAAACACCAACATCAGCGCTGCAGCTGATAATCTACAGATAAATGGAAAGACTCTTGATTCCAACTGACAGAGTGAAAACCAGTAAAACATCACATCAATACTTTCTATTTTACAATGTAGTCCAGTGACAGTGAAGGTCCACAGTGAAGCAGAGAAGGAAAAGTGAAAGTGTCAGCAGCAAACTCAGTTCAGCAGCCAGATTTCTGAAGCAGCGTCAGACACACACAGAGTGAAATAATATTTGATAACACTGATAATCAATAAATACATTGAAATCCCAGTTAAAATGATCCATGTTATTGGGGAAAGAGGACATTGTTCTGTCCCCTTGTAACACTGAGCCTATGAGATATCTCATTATCAATCAATGAAAAAAAAATCCTAAAAATATTCCAGGACTGGATAGATCCGCATGATGAAACTGTTTAAAACTCCTGATAGTCTGATCATTGATCCTGACTGAAACATGGGCGGCACAGTGGCGCAGTGGTTAGCACCGCAGCCTCACAGCTCCAGGGACCCGGGTTCGATTCCAGGTACTGCCTGTGTGGAGTTTGCAAGTTCTCCCTGTGTCTGCGTGGGTTTTCTCCGGGTGCTCCGGTTTCCTCCCACAAGCCAAAAGACTTGCAGGTTGATAGGTAAATTGGCCATTATAAATTGTCACTAGTGTAGGTAGGTGGTAGGGAAATATAGGGACAGGTGGGGATGTTTGGTAGGAATATGGGATTAGTGTAGGATTAGTATAAATGGGTGGTTGATGTTCGGCACAGACTCGGTGGGCCGAAGGGCCTGTTTCAGTGCTGTATCTCTAATCTAATCTAATCTCATTCCAATACATTCAATACACAGAATAATCCAGTAATAATGCCACGGTTACTTAAAACAATACCATTAAACACATAATGCAGTTCCTACAAGACTGAAAGAGTAGACAATGAGGAGATTCCATCAGTAAATTGCTGGAGAAGAACAGGCAGCTGTGTAACACACACAGAGGGAAATAATACCCAGTACAGCAGCAAAGTTAATATCGATTTACACCATTAACAGCTGAGATACTGCTTACCAGGAACTCCAATTGCTGCAAGTAGAGGATAGTAAATGTCCACGACCTGATACATTACTGGAAATCCCATTTCTATGAGAAGCAGAGACTTCTATTAGCCTGGAATCCAATGCTCCACCAGGCACTCTGAGCTGATCCATTCCAATGGGTCCTGACTTATACAGGGGATAAGTCTCCACTGACATGGTTATACCCCTGTTCATTGCTATTAGTTACAGTCACCTGAACAAACACATTACATCAGCAGCTTTGACTCTGATGTAAATAATGTGGTGGATAAAACACAATCAATTCAATTTCAATGACATTTTCTGAGTCAGACCTCTCTCGGGAATAAACCTGAAATCTGTACTCATGCTGGACGGATTTTACAATTATGAGAGGCGTCATTTACATTTTCCATATTATTGTATTGACCTTGTTCACTCCTGGCATTTCTATTGTAAATGTAACTGATCTATCTGCAGTGTACACTGAATCCAGGGACAAAAGCGAACCCGTTTCACTCTTTTCCTGCCTTTTCCCAGTTAAAATGTGAAATTTGAGTCTCTGATTCGGGACGATGTACAGGGTTACAGCCCAGAAACTACTGTGGGTGATAATGGGGGACAGACTCTGTTCACATCCATTGGGGAGGCTGTGGCATAAGAATAATCTCACTGGTCAAGTAATCCAGAGGCAAGAGGGAGCTCCCTCTCTATGTATAAAGTGGAGGGAGCTCCCTCTCTATGTATAAAGTGGAGGGAGCATCCTCTTTATTTATAAAGTGGAAGGAGCACCCTCTCCATTTATAAAGTTGGGGGCAATGAAGGAAAGAGGAGAAGAGGGAAACAGAAACAAATGGGGAAATGGAGAGAGAGGGACAAAGTGGAAGACAGTGAGAGACAGAAGAGATGGCGAAATGAGACCTTGACGGAACCCCAGTAGCAATCCCCATTGTCTGCATAGTCCGGTATTTGGGGTTTAATGTGAGGGTTTTAGGGATGAGTGTTAGATGAGTGTTTGATATTTTCAAACTGCATTGACATTCCCAACAAAAGCAAGAGTAAAAGATTCAAAATTATCCAAACAAATGGCTCAAAGCATTGCTGTCCGTGTGCAGAGGGACGGAGAGATGGAGGGATTGAGACACAGACGGACAGAGACACAGACAGAGTGGGACAGAGACAGAGGGAGAGAGAGAGAGACAGAGCTAGAATGATAGAGAAAAAAGGAGAAACAGAGACAGAGGGAGAGAGACAGAAAGGGAGGCAGGCAAATGCAGAGTGAGACAGACAGAAAGGGAGGCAAGCAGATGCAGAGGGAGACAAACAGGGAGAAAGCGAGTGAGACAGATACAGAGGGAGAGAGACAGATGCAGAGGGAGAAAGGGAGAGAGAGACAGAGAGGGAGGGAGACAAACAGAGGGAGAAACAGAGACAGAGGGAGAGACAGACAGAGAGAGAGGGAGGGCGAGATTATAGGAAAAATTTTACATCTAATAATGTTGAAAAAGGATCGAAAAAGGATAAAAAGTATAACGGGCTGTGTGCAAGAGACAGAGATTGAAGGAGAGAGAGGGAGTGACTGGGAGAGAAAGAGAGATGGAGAGATAGAGATAGAGAGAGAGAGAGATAGAAGGAGAGACAGAGAGAGAAGGAGTGATTGGGAGAGACAGAGAGGGAAAGGCAGTTGGAGAGACAGAGAGAGAGAGAGGCAGAGATGGAAGGAGAGAGAGGGAGTGACAGGAAGGGAAAGACATATGGAAAGACAGAGAGAGAGAGAGAGAGGTAGATGGAGAGAGAGGGAGAGACAGAGATGTAAAGACAGACGGAGAGACAGAGAGAGAGGCAGAGCTGGAAGGAGTGAGCGGGAGAGAGAGAGGGAAAGACAGATGGAGGGACAGAGAGAGAGACAGAGAGGGAAGGAGAGAGTGAGAGTGTCAGGGACGGAAAGACAGATGAAGGGACAGAGAGAGAGAGACAGGGAGAGAAATGGAGTGACAGGGAGGGAAGGGCAGATGGAGGGATAGAGAGAGAGAGAAGGAGGGAGAGGGAGAGACAGAGAGAATGAGAGTGGGAGTGACAGAGAGGGAAAGACAAATGGTGGAACAGAGAGAGAGACAGAGATAGAAGGAGAGAAAGGGAGCAACAGAGAGGGAAAGACAAATGGAGGGACAGAGAGAGAGACAGTGAGAGAAGGAGAGAGAAGGAGTGACTGGGAGGGAAAGGCAGATGGAGGGACAGAGAGGGAGAGAGACAGAGAGAGAGGCAGAGACAGAGAGAGAAGGAGAGTATGGGTGAGACAGAGAGGGAAACGCAGTTGGAGAGACAGAGAGAGAGAGAGGCAGAGATGGAAGGAGAGAGAGGGAGTGACAGGAAGGGAAAGACATATGGAAAGACAGAGAGAGAGAGACAGAGGTAGATGGAGAGAGAGGGAGAGACAGAGAGGTAACAACAGATGGAGGGATAGAGAGAGAGAGACGGGGAGAGAAATGGAGTGACAAGGAGGGATGGACAGACGGTGGGATAGAGAGAGAGAGACAGAGATAGGAGAGAGATGGAGTGATGGGTTGGCGGTGGGAAGACAGATGGAGGGACAGAGAGAGAGGCAGAGATGGAAGTAGAGAGAGGGAGTGATGGGGAAGGAAAGAAAGATGGAGAGACAGAGAGAAAGACAGAGATAGAAGGAGAGAGAGGGAGTGACTGGGAGTGAAAGACAGACGGTGGGACAAAGTGAGAGACAGAGAGAGAAGGAGAGAGAGGGAGAGACAGAGAGGGAAAGACAGATGGAGAGACGGAGATAGAAGGACAGAGATGGAGAGGCGGGAGGGAAGGACAGATGGAGGGATCGAGCGAGAGAGAGACAGAGATAGAAGGAGAGAGAGGGAGTGTCAGGGAGGGAAAGACTGATGGAGGGAAAAAGTGAGGGACAGAGATAGAATGAGAGAGATGGAGTGAAGGAGGGAGGGACAGATGGAGGGATAGAGAGAGAGAGACGGGGAGAGAAATGGAGTGACAGGGAGGGATGGACAGACGGTGGGATAGAGAGAGAGAGACAGAGATAGGAGAGAGATGGAGTGATGGGTTGGCGGTGGGAAGACAGATGGAGGGACAGAGAGAGAGGCAGAGATGGAAGTAGAGAGAGGGAGTGATGGGGAAGGAAAGAAAGATGGAGAGACAGAGAGAAAGACAGAGATAGAAGGAGAGAGAGGGAGTGACTGGGAGTGAAAGACAGACGGTGGGACAAAGTGAGAGACAGAGAGAGAAGGAGAGAGAGGGAGAGACAGAGAGGGAAAGACAGATGGAGAGACGGAGATAGAAGGACAGAGATGGAGAGGCGGGAGGGAAGGACAGATGGAGGGATCGAGCGAGAGAGAGACAGAGATAGAAGGAGAGAGAGGGAGTGTCAGGGAGGGAAAGACTGATGGAGGGAAAAAGTGAGGGACAGAGATAGAATGAGAGAGATGGAGTGAAGGAGGGAGGGACAGATGGAGGGATAGAGAGAGAGAGACAGAGTTAGAAGGAGAGAAAGGGAGTGACAGAGAGCGAAAAATAGATGGAGGGACAGAGAGAGAGAGAGAAGGAGGGAGAGGGAGAGACAGAGATAGAAGGAGAGTGGGAGTGACAGTGAGGGAAAGACAAATGGTGGAACAGAGAGAGAGACAGAGATAGAAGGAGAGAGAAGGAGTGACTGGGATTGAAAGGCAGATGAAGGAACAGAGAGAGAGAGAGACAGAGAGACACAGAGAGAGACAGAGAGAGAGGCAGAGAGAGACGCAGAGACAGAGAGAGAAGGAGGGTGTGGGTGAGACAGAGAGAGAGAGAGGCAGAGATGAAAGGAGAGAGAGGGAGTGACAGGAAGGGAAAGACATATGGAAAGACAGAGAGGGAGAGACAGAGATAGATGGAGAGAGAGGGAGAGACAGAGATGTAAAGACAGACGGAGAGACAGAGAGAGAGGCAGGGCTGGAAGGAGTGAGCGGGAGAGAGAGAGGGAAAGACAGATGGAGGGACAGAGAGAGAGACAGAGAGGGAAGGAGAGAGTGGGCGTGTCAGGGACGGAAAGACAGATGAAGGGACAGAGAGAGAGAGACAGGGAGAGAAATGGAGTGACAGGGAGGGAAGGGCAGATGGAGGGATAGAGAGAGAGAGAAGGAGGGAGAGGGAGAGACAGAGAGAATGAGAGTGGGAGTGACAGAGAGGGAAAGACAAATGGTGGAACAGAGAGAGAGACAGAGATAGAAGGAGAGAAAGGGAGCAACAGAGAGGGAAAGACAGATGGAGGGACAGAGAGAGAGACAGTGAGAGAAGGAGAGAGTAGGAGTGACTGGGAGGGAAAGGCAGATGGAGGGACAGAGAGGGAGAGAGACAGAGAGAGAGGCAGAGACAGAGAGAGAAGGAGAGTATGGGTGAGACAGAGAGGGAAACGCAGTTGGAGAGACAGAGAGAGAGAGAGGCAGAGATGGAAGGAGAGAGAGGGAGTGACAGGAAGGGAAAGACATATGGAAAGACAGAGAGAGAGAGACAGAGGTAGATGGAGAGAGAGGGAGAGACAGAGAGGTAAAAACGGATGGAGAGACAGAGAGAGAGAGAGTCAGAGATGGAAGGAGAGAGAGGGAGTGTCAGGGAAGGAAAGGCAAATGGAGTGACAGGGAGATAGAGACAGGGATAGAAGGAGAGAGATGGAGTGATGGTGGGGGTGGGAAGACAGATGGAGGGACAGGGAGAGAGGCAGAGATGGAACGAGTGAGAGGGAGTGATAGGGAGCGAAAGGCAGATGGAGGGACAGAGAGAGAGAGACAGAGAGAGAGGCAGAGACAGAGAGAGAAGGAGAGAGTGGGTGCGACAGAGAGGGAAAGGCAGTTGGAGA
The DNA here is from genome assembly GCF_036365525.1 of Heterodontus francisci. Taxonomy (NCBI): domain Eukaryota; kingdom Metazoa; phylum Chordata; class Chondrichthyes; order Heterodontiformes; family Heterodontidae; genus Heterodontus; species Heterodontus francisci. The sequence goes on from NW_027140753.1 coordinate 1,911,820, forward strand.
AACAGAGAGAGAGAGAGACAGAGATGGAAGGAGAGAGAGGGAGTGACAGGAAGGGAAAGACATATGGAAAGACAGAGAGAGAGAGAGACAGAGGTAGATGGAGAGAGGGAGAGACAGAGAGGTAAAGACAGATGGTGAGACACAGAGAGAGAGAGTCAGAGATGGAAGGAGGGAGAGGGAGTGTCAGGGAGGGAAAGACAGATGGATGGACAGAGAGATAGAGAAAGAGATAGAAGGAGAGACATGGAGTGATGGGTGGTGGTGGGAAGACAGATGGAGGGACAGGGAGAGAGGCAGAGATGGAACGAGTGAGAGGGAGTGATAGGGAGGGAAATACAGATGGAAAGACAGAGATAGGGGAGAGAGGGAGTGACAGGGATGGAAAGACGGATAGAGGGACCGAGTGAGAGAGAAGGAGAGAGAGGGAGAGGCAGAGAAAGAGAGAGGGGGTGACAGAGGGAAAAACAGATGGAGTGACAGAGAGAGATACAGAGAAGGAGAGAGAGGGAGTGTCAGGGAGGCAAAGACAAATAGAGGGACAGACTGAGAGACAGAGAGAGAAGGAGAAAGATGGAGTGACAGGGAGGCAAGGACAGAGGAAGGGATAGAGAGAGAGAGAGAGATAGAAGGACATAGCGGGAGTGACAGAGAGGGAAAGGCAGATGGAGAGACAGAGAGAGGCAGAGATGGAAGGAGAGAGAGGGAGTGTGAGAAAGGGAAAGACAAATGGAGGGACAGAGAGAGAGAGAGGAGAGAGGTGGACAGACAGAGAGAGGGAAAGACAGATGGAGAGACAGAGATAGAGAGAGGCAGATATGGACGGAGGGAGAGGGAGTGACAGGGAGAGAAAGACAGATGGAAGGACAGAGAGAGATAGAAAGGGAGAGAAGGAGAGAGATGGAGTGACAGAGAGGGAAGGATAGATGGAGGGATAGAGAGCGAGAGTCATAGATAGAAGGAGAGAGAGGGAGTGACAGGTGTTCGGGGTGCGGGGGGATACAGATGGAGGGACCGGGAGAGAGAGGGAGAGACAGAGAGAAGGAGAGAGGGATTGGCAGAGAGGGAAAGACAGATGGAGAGACAGAGATAGAAGGAGATAGAGGGAGAGACAGAAAGGGAAAGACAGATGGAGGGACAGAGAGAGCGACAGAGAAAGTGGCAGGGACAGAGAGAAGTAGAGAGGGAGTGACGGAGAGGGAAAGACAGATGGAGAGATTGAGAAAGAGAGACAGAGATAGAAGGATAAAGACGGAGAGACAGAGAGGGAAAGACCGATGGAGGGAGAGAGAGAGAGACAGAGAGAGTGGCAGAGATGGAGAGAGAGAGGGAGTGTCAGGAAGGGAAAGACAAATGGAGGGACAGAGTGAGAGACACAGAGAGAAGGAGAGAGATGGAGTGACAGGGAGGGATGGATAGATGGAGTGATCGAGGGAGAAAAACAGAGGCAGAAGGAGAGAGAGGGAGTGCCAGAGAGGGAAAGACAGATGGAGGGACAGATGGAGGGACAGAGTGTGAGAAAGAGAGAGAAGGAGACAGAGGGAGTGTCAGGAAGGGAAAGACAGATGGTGGGACAAAGTGAGACACAGAGAGAGAAGGAGAGAGATGGAGTGACACGGAGGGAAGGACAAATGGAGGGATAAAGAGAGAGACAGAGATAGAAGGAGAGCGAGGGAGAGACAGAGAGGGAAAGACAGAAGGAGGGACAGAGAGAGAGACAGAGTAAGTGGCAGAAACGGGGATAGACGGAGCGAGAGGGAATGTCAGGAATGGGAAGACATATGGAGGGACAAATTGAGAGACAGAGAGAGAAGGAGTGACAGAGAGGGAAAGACAGATGGAGGGACAGAGAGAGAGACAGAGAGAGAAGCAGAGAGAGAAGGAGAGGGAGAGACAGAGAGGGAATGACAGATGGAGAGACAGAGAGAGAGAGGCACATTTGGAAGGAAAGAGAGGGAGTGACAGGGAGAGAAAGACAGATGGAGGGACAGAGAGAGAGACAGAGATAGAAGGAGAGAGAGGGAGTATCAGGGAGGGAAAGATAGATGGAGGGACAGAGAGAGAGGCAGAGATAGAAAGAGAAAGAGGGTGTGTCAGGGAGGGAAAGACAGATGGAGGGACAGAGTGAGAGACAGAGAGAGAAGGAGAGAGATGGAGTGACAGGGAGGGAAGCACAGATGGAGGGATAGCAAGAGTGAGACGGAGATGGAAGGAGAGAGAGGGAGTGATGAAGTGGGGGGTGGGAGACTGATGGAGAGACAGAGAGAGAAAGACAGAGAGAGAAGGATAGTGTGGGAAAGACAGAGAGGGAATGACAGATGGAGGGACAGAGAGAGAGAGAGGCAGAAATGGAAGGAGAGAGAGGGAGTGACAGTGAGGGAAATATAGATGGAGAGACAGAGACAGAGACAGAGATAGAAGGAGAGACTTGGCGAGACAGAGAGGGAAAGACAGATGGAGGGACAGAGAGAGAGACAGAGAGAGATACAGAGAAGGAGAGAGAGGGAGTGTCAGGGAGGCAAAGGCAGATAGAGGGACAGACTGAGAGACAGAGAGAGAAGGAGAAAGATGGAGTGACAGGGAGGCAAGGACAGAGGAAGGGATAGAGAGAGAGAGAGAGAGAGAAGGACATGGCGGGAGTGACAGAGAGGGAAAGACAGATGGAGAGATAGAGAGAGGCAGAGATGGAAGGAGAGAGAGGGTGTGTGAGAAAGGGAAAGACAAATGGAGGGACAGAGAGAGAGAGAGAGAGGAGAGAGATGGACAGACAGAGAGAGGGAAAGACAGATGGAGAGACAGAGATAGAGAGAGGCAGATATGGACGGAGGGAGAGGGAGTGACAGGGAGAGAAAGACAGATGGAAAGACAGAGAGAGATAGAAAGGGAGAGAAGGAGCGAGATGGAGTGACAGAGAGGGAAGGATAGATGGAGGGATAGAGAGCGAGAGTCTTAGATAGAAGGAGAGAGAGGGAGTGACAGGTGTTCGGGGGGGGGGGGGCGGGGATACAGATGGAGGGACCGGGAGAGAGAGGGAGAGACAGAGAGAAGGAGAGAGGGATTGGCAGAGAGGGAAAGACAGATGGAGAGACAGAGATAGAAGGAGAGAGAGGGAGAGACAGAAAGGGAAAGAATGATGGAGGGACAGAGAGAGCGACAGAGAAAGTGGCAGGGACAGAGAGAAGTAGAGAGTGAGTGACGGAGAGGGAAAGACAGATGGAGAGATTGAGAAAGAGAGACAGAGATAGAAGGATAAAGACGGAGAGACAGAGAGGGAAAGACCGATGGAGGGAGAGAGAGAGAGACAGAGAGAGTGGCAGAGATGGAGAGAGAGAGGGAGTGTCAGGAAGGGAAAGACAAATGGAGGGACAGAGTGAGAGACACAGAGAGAAGGAGAGAGATGGAGTGACAGGGAGGGATGGATAGATGGAGTGATCGAGGGAGAAAAACAGAGGCAGAAGGAGAGAGAGGGAGTGCCAGAGAGGGAAAGACAGATGGAGGGACAGATGGAGGGACAGAGTGTGAGAAAGAGAGAGAAGGAGACAGAGGGAGTGTCAGGAAGGGAAAGACAAATGGAGGGATAAAGAGAGAGACAGAGATAGAAGGAGAGCGAGGGAGAGACAGAGAGGGAAAGACAGAAGGAGGGACAGAGAGAGAGACAGAGTAAGTGGCAGAAACAGGGATAGAAGGAGCGAGAGGGAATGTCAGGAATGGGAAGACATATGGAGGGACAAATTGAGAGACAGAGAGAGAAGGAGTGACAGAGAGGGAAAGACAGATGGAGGGACAGAGAGAGAGACAGAGAGAGAAGCAGAGAGAGAAGGAGAGGGAGAGACAGAGAGGGAAAGACAGATGGAGAGACAGAGAGAGAGAGGCACATTTGGAAGGAAAGAGAGGGAGTGACAGGGAGAGAAAGACAGATGGAGGGTCGAGAGAGAGACAGAGATAGAAGGAGAGAGAGGGAGTATCAGGGAGGGAAAGATAGATGGAGGGACAGAGAGAGAGGCAGAGATAGAAAGAGAAAGAGGGTGTGTCAGGGAGGGAAAGACAGATGGAGGGACAGAGTGAGAGACAGAGAGAGAAGGAGAGAGATGGAGTGACAGGGAGGGAAGAACAGATGGAGGGATAGCAAGAGTGAGACAGAGATGGAAGGAGAGAGAGGGAGTGATGAAGTGGGGGGTGGGAGACTGATGGAGAGACAGAGAGAGAAAGACAAAGAGAGAAGGATAGTGTGGGAAAGACAGAGAGGGAATGACAGATGGAGGGACAGAGAGAGAGAGAGGCAGAAATGGAAGGAGAGAGAGGGAGTGACAGTGAGGGAAATATAGATGGAGAGACAGAGACAGAGACAGAGATAGAAGGAGAGAAGGAGATAGAGGAAGTGTCAGGGAGGCAAAGACAGATAGAGGGACAGACTGAGAGACAGAGAGAGAAGGAGAAAGATGGAGTGACAGGGAGGCAAGGACAGAGGAAGGGATAGAGAGAGAGAGAGAGAGATAGAATGACATAGCGGGAGTGACAGAGAGGGAAAGACAGATGGAGAGACAGAGAGAGGCAGAGATGGAAGGAGAGAGAGGGAGTGTGAGAAAGGGAAAGACAAATGGAGGGACAGAGAGAGAGAGAGAGAGGAGAGAGATGGACAGACAGAGAGAGGGAAAGACAGATGGAGAGACAGAGATAGAGAGAGGCAGATATGGACGGAGAGAGAGGGAGTGACAGGGAGAGAAAGACAGATGGAAAGACAGAGAGAGATAGAAAGGGAGAGAAGGAGAGAGATGGAGTGACAGAGAGGGAAGGATAGATGGAGGGATAGAGAGCGAGAGACATAGATAGAAGGAGAGAGAGGGAGTGACAGGTGTTCGGGGGGGGGGGGGGGGGATACAGATGGAGGGACCGGGAGAGAGAGGGAGAGACAGAGAGAAGGAGAGAGGGATTGGCAGAGAGGGAAAGACAGATGGAGAGACAGAGATAGAAGGAGAGAGAGGGAGAGACAGAAAGGGAAAGACAGATGGAGGGACAGAGAGAGCGACAGAGAAAGTGGCAGGGACAGAGAGAAGTAGTGAGGGAGTGACGGAGAGGGAAAGACAGATGGAGAGATTGAGAAAGAGAGACAGAGATAGAAGGATAAAGACGGAGAGACAGAGAGGGAAAGACCGATGGAGGGAGAGAGACAGAGACAGAGAGAGTGGCAGAGATGGAGAGAGAGAGGGAGTGTCAGGAAGGGAAAGTCAAATGGAGGGACAGAGTGAGAGACACAGAGAGAAGGAGAGAGATGGAGTGACAGGGAGGGATGGATAGATGGAGTGATAGAGGGAGAAAAACAGAGGCAGAAGGAGAGAGAGGGAGTGACATTGAGGGAAAGACAGATGGAGGGACAGATGGAGGGACAGAGTGTGAGAAAGAGAGAGAAGGAGACAGAGGGAGTGTCAGGAAGGGAAAGACGGATGGTGGGACAAAGTGAGACACAGAGAGAGAAGGAGAGAGATGGAGTGACATGGAGGGAAGGACAAATGGAGTGATAAAGAGAGAGACAGAGATAGAAGGAGAGCGAGGGAGAGACAGAGAGGGAAAGACAGAAGGAGGGACAGAGAGAGAGACAGAGTAAGTGGCAGAAACAGGGATAGAAGGAGCGAGAGGGAATGTCAGGAATGGGAAGACATATGGAGGGACAAATTGAGAGACAGAGAGAGAAGGAGTGACAGAGAGGGAAAGACAGTTGTAGGGACAGAGAGAGAGACAGAGAGAGAAGCAGAGAGAGAAGGAGAGGGAGAGACAGAGAGGGAAAGACAGATGGAGAGACAGAGAGAGAGAGGCACATTTGGAAGGAAAGAGAGGGAGTGACAGGGAGAGAAAGACAGATGGAGGGACAGAGAGAGAGACAGAGATAGAAGGAGAGAGAGGGAGTATCAGGGAGGGAAAGATAGATGGAGGGACAGAGAGAGAGGCAGAGTTAGAAGCAGAGAGGGGGAGTGTCAGGGAGGGAAAGACAGATGGAGGGACAGAGAGAGAGTCAGAGATAGAAAGAGAAAGAGGGTGTGTCAGGGAGGGAAAGACAGATGGAGGGACAGAGTGAGAGACAGAGAGAGAAGGAGAGAGATGGAGTGACAGGGAGGGAAGAACAGATGGAGGGAAAGCAAGAGTGAGACAGAGATGGAAGGAGAGAGAGGGAGTGATGAAGTGGGGGGTGGGAGACTGATGGAGAGACAGAGAGAGAAAGACAGAGAGAGAAGGATAGTGTGGGAAAGACAGAGAGGGAATGACAGATGGAGGGACAGAGAGAGAGAGAGGCAGAAATGGAAGGAGAGAGAGGGAGTGACAGTGAGGGAAATATAGATTGAGAGACAGAGACAAAGACAGAGGTAGAAGGAGGGACTTGGGGAGACAGAGAGGGAAAGACAGATGGAGGGACAGGGAGAGAGACAGAGAGAGATACAGAGAAGGAGAGAGAGGGAGTGTCAGGGAGGCAAAGACAGATAGAGGGACAGAGTGAGAGACAGAGAGAGAAGGAGAAAGATGGAGTGACAGGGAGGCAAGGACAGAGGAAGGGATAGAGAGAGAGAGAGAGATAGAAGGACATAGCGGGATTGACAGAGAGGGAAAGACAGATGGAGAGACAGAGAGAGGCAGAGATGGAAGGAGAGAGAAGGAGTGTGAGAAAGGGAAAGACAAATGGAGGGACAGAGAGAGAGAGAGAGAGAGAGGAGAGAGATGGACAGACAGAGAGAGGGAAAGACAGATGGAGAGACAGAGATAGAGAGAGGCAGATATGGACGGAGAGAGAGGGAGTGACAGGGAGAGAAAGACAGATGGAAAGACAGAGAGAGATAGAAAGGGAGAGAAGGAGAGAGATGGAGTGACAGAGAGGGAAGGATAGATGGAGGGATAGAGAGCGAGAGACATAGATAGAAGGAGAGAGAGGGAGTGACAGGTGTTCGGGGGTGGGGGTGGGGATACAGATGGAGGGACCGGGAGAGAGAGGGAGAGACAGAGAGAAGGAGAGAGGGATTGGCAGAGAGGGAAAGACAGATGGAGAGACAGAGATAGAAGGAGAGAGAGGGAGAGACAGAAAGGGAAAGACAGATGGAGGGACAGAGAGAGCGACAGAGAAAGTGGCAGGGACAGAGAGAAGTAGAGAGGGAGTGACGGAGAGGGAAAGACAGATGGAGAGATTGAGAAAGAGAGACAGAGATAGAAGGATAAAGACGGAGAGACAGAGAGGGAAAGACCGATGGAGGGAGAGAGAGAGAGACAGAGAGAGTGGCAGAGATGGAGAGAGAGAGGGAGTGTCAGGAAGGGAAAGACAAATGGAGGGACAGAGTGAGAGACACAGAGAGAAGGAGAGAGATGGAGTGACAGGGAGGGATGGATAGATGGAGGGAGAGATGGAGGGACAGAGTGTGAGAAAGAGAGAGAAGGAGACAGAGGGAGTGTCAGGAAGGGAAAGACAGATGGTGGGACAAAATGAGACACAGAGAGAGAAGGAGAGATATGGAGTGACCTGGAGGGAAGGACAAATGGAGGGATAAAGTGAGAGACAGAGATAGAAGGAGAGCGAGGGAGAGACAGAGAGGGAAAGACAGAAGGAGGGACAGAGAGAGAGACAGAGTAAGTGGCAGAAACAGGGATAGAAGGAGCGAGAGGGAATGTCAGGAATGGGAAGACATATGGAGGGACAAATTGAGAGACAGAGAGAGAAGGAGTGACAGAGAGGGAAAGACAGATGGAGGGACAGAGAGAGAGACAGAGAGAGAAGCAGAGAGAGAAGGAGAGGGAGCGACAGAGAGGGAAAGACAGATGGAGAGACAGAGAGAGGGAGGCACATTTGGAAGGAAAGAGAGGGAGTGACAGGGAGAGAAAGACAGATGGAGGGACAGAGAGAGAGACAGAGATAGAAGGAGAGAGACGGAGTATCAGGGAGGGAAAGATAGATGGAGGGACAGAGAGAGAGGCAGAGTTAGAAGCAGAGAGGGGGAGTGTCAGGGAGGGAAAGACAGATGGAGGGACAGAGAGAGAGTCAGAGATAGAAAGAGAAAGAGGGTGTGTCAGGGAGGGAAAGACAGATGGAGGGACAGAGTGAGAGACAGAGAGAGAAGGAGAGAGATGGAGTGACAGGGAGGGAAGAACAGATGGAGGGATAGCAAGAGTGAGACAGAGATGGAAGGAGAGAGAGGGAGTGATGAAGTGGGGGGTGGGAGACTGATGGAGAGACAGAGAGAGAAAGACAGAGAGAGAAGGATAGTGTGGGAAAGACAGAGAGGGAATGACAGATGGAGGGACAGAGAGAGAGAGAGAGGCAGAAATGGAAGGAGAGAGAGGGAGTGACAGTGAGGGAAATATAGATTGAGAGACGGAGACAGAGACAGAGATGGAATGAGAGACTTGGCGAGACACAGAGGGAAAGACAGATGGAGGGACAGGGAGAGAGACAGAGAGAGATACAGAGAAGGAGAGAGAGGGAGTGTCAGGGAGGCAAAGACAGATAGAGGGACAGACTGAGAGACAGAGAGAGAAGGAGAAAGATGGAGTGACAGGGAGGCAAGGACAGAGGAAGGGATAGAGAGAGAGAGAGAGATAGAAGGACATAGCGGGTGTGACAGTGAGGGAAATACAGATGGAGAGACAGAGACAGAGACAGAGATAGAAGGAGAGACTTGGCGAGACAGAGAGGGAAAGACAGATGGAGGGACAGAGAGAGAGACAGAGAGAGAAGGAGAGAGTGGGAGAGACAGAGATGGAAAGACAAATGGAGGGACAGAGAGAGAGACAGAGAGAGAAGGAGACAGTGGGAGAGACAGAGAGGGAAAGACAGATGGAGGGACAGAGAGACAGACAGAGAGGGAAGGAGAGAGTGGGAGAGAAAGAGAGGGAAAGACAGATGGAGAGACAGAGAGAGAGACAGAGAGAGAAGGAGAGAGTGGGAGAGACAGAGAGGGAAAGACAAATGGAGGGACAGAGAGAGAGACAGAGAGAGAAGGAGACAGTGGGAGAGACAGAGAGTGAAAGACAGATGGAGGGACAGAGAGACAGACAGAGAGGGAAGGAGAGAGTGGGAGAGAAAGAGAGGGAAAGACAGATGGAGAGACAGAGAGAGAGACAGAGATCTCTCCCGATGTTTCTGTCTCCATACCTATCTCTTAAATGTTTGTGCACACAGCAGTGAAGGATTACATCAAAATAAATTCTCTTACATTCTCCCTTTCAATCGACCCCACAATCTCTCTCTCTCCAACCTTGTCCCTCTCCACAACACTCTCTCTGTCTGCATATCTAACCCTCTCTCCCTCTGTCTCTCTCCTCGTGTCAGAGATAGCAGGAGGGAGAGACAGAGAGAGGAAGACAGAGAGAGAATGTTGAAGGAACTATACTCTATTCCTAAGCTGTGCTGAACCTGCTCTGGGAGTGTTTGATGGGCTACATTAATCGGCCGTGTACAGTCCTGTATCAGGCTGTGAAGAAGCACAGCTTGTTCAGTGTACAACGGGTCAAAGGGAACGATTCACTCCTGTCTGCTGCTGGGAAGAGAGACTGACCTTAACATCAAGGCAGCGTTTGACCGAGTGTGACATCGAGGAGCCCGAGTAAAACTGAAGTCAGTAGGAATCTGCTGGTTGGGCTCATATCGAGCACAAAGGAAGATGGTTGTGGTTGTTGGATGTCAGTCATCTCAGTCCCAGGACATCACGGCAGGAGTACCTGAGGGTAGTGTCCGAGGCTCAACCATCTTCAGCTGAGATCCCAGGAGACAATGCTGGAAATATGGAGCAGGTCAAGCAGCATCTGTGGAGAGAGAAACAGAGTTAGTGATTCAGCTCAATGCTTTCCAGATTTCCTGCATCCACAGTAATTTGCCTCAGATAATGAAGCAATCCACAGCCACATGCACCAAGACCCGGACAACATTCAGATTTGGGCCGACCAGTGGCAGGTAACATTCACGTCACACAAGTGCCAGGCAATGACCATCTGCAACAAGAGAGAATCCAACCACCTCCCCTTGGCATTCAAAGCATTATCCCATCGCTGAATCCCCCAGCGTCAACATCCTGGGGAAATATTGACATCAAACGTAACTGAACGAAACACATCAATAGTTTCTTCACCCAGTGGCTGGTGGGTGTCTGGAACTCACTGTCTGAAAGGATTAGTATAAAATGGGTGGTTGATGGCCGGCACAGACTGGGCGGGCCGAATGGCCTATATAAGCGATGTATCTGTCTAAGACTCTAAAGGATGGTCGAGGCAGAAACTCTCATCACATTTAAAACAATCTCTTGGATATTCACTTCTCTATATTTAAAATGGGTAAGGAATAACTCCCCTCATCTGCACTGCCCCATCAAACAATCTCAGAGATGGTACAACACGGATTAGATACAGAGTAAAGCTCCGTTTAAACTGTCCCTGGAGTGTCGGATTAACCCGGGTCACTCACTGTCCCCGGCTCAGCCTCAAGACTCACCTGCCTCAGTCACTGAGACGCTCCTCTATCACTTGCCTTCATGTAAGCGGATGCCGGGTTTGGGAGCAGGACAGGCACACGGGATTAGGACGACTGCTCATGTGGAGGATAAGCATCAGTAATCCCTCAGAGAATCAGAACAGACCAGCGAGAATCAGAAAAGGAAACTTGTGTTGAATTTGTGATTCTTGCATTGTGGAATGTGGTATTTGGTGAGAATGTTGAGCCAGTGACATTTTGCCCCAGTGGGATGAATAGATACTATATGACTTGATTACAACAGTAAGGTACCATGTGTACTGTAAATATGGACGGAAATAACAATGTAACTGATCAATTTTCAGCTGAATACTATGACTACAGTTATACCTGCTATCCCGTTATATATGTGCTGCTCTCCCTGCTATATGTGAGAATGTACATACGACACGATGGGATGAAGTCAAAGTGGCCACTGTTGATATTTTTAGACTATGCCCCAAGTTACTGACTCCGCAGCCAGTGGGAATATTTACTCTCAGTCCACCCTATCAGTTTCCCTTATTATTTTGTAAACCTTCATCAAATCACCAATAACCTTCCGGGTGAAAACTCTTTTCCTCAAATCCCCTCTAAACCTCCTGCCCCTTACCTTCAATCCATGCCCCCTGGTTATTGACCCCTCCGCTAAGGGAAAAAGTTTCTTCCTATCTAACCTATCAATGCCCCTCATAATTTTGTACACCTCAATCAGGTCCCTCCTCAGCCTTCTCTGCTCTGAGGAAAACAACTACAGCCTTTTCAGTCTCTCTTCATAGCGCAAATGCTCCAGCCCAGGCAACATCCTGGTCAATCTACTCTGTATCCTCTCCAATGCAATCACATCCTTCCGATAGTGTGGTGCCCAGAACTGTACACAGTGCTCCAGCTGTGGCCGAACCAGTGTTTTATAGAGCTCCATCATAACCTCCCTGTTCTTATATTCTATGCCTCAACTAATAAAGGCAAGTATCCCATATACCTTCCTAACCACCTTGTCTACCTGCGCTGCAGCCTTCAGTGATCTATGGACAAGTACACCAAGATCCCTCTGACACTCGGTACTTCCTATGATCCTACCATTCATTGGATATTCCCTAGCCTTGTTAGTCCTTCCAAAATTCTATGTAACCTAACCTATGTATAATCTTTAATCTTGCAGTGCATGTGTAATGTTTAATTTCTGAAAGCCAGACAGAGTAAAGCTTAACGTACTCCAAAAAACTCCAGACTTTTGGCATTTATTACCTTATCGGGTCATATCTGTCGTGAAGTTGGACTAGATTTGTGAATAATTCTTTTCAAGTTGTATTTCCAACAGTACTAGTGTCAATCGATTTGCAGCACCCCATCATATAATATACACTCCTGTCTATATTGTCTGAATACAGACATAAAATATCCTCAAATTTTGAGATATATGGAGAGATAGAAATGGAGAGAGAACAGAGAGATAGTGAGGGATAGAGACAGAAGCAGAGAGATAGTGCCAGTAGACCCTGAGACACTTTAGAAGCAGGGGGACGGGGAGACAGGCTGTGTGGGGACCCTGGGGTAACGTTACAGATAGACAGGGTAGATGCAGGTAAGATGTTTCTCCTGGTTGAGGAGTCTAGAACCAGGGGACACAATTTCAAAATAAGGGGGAAGCCACTTGGGACAGAGATGAGGAGAAATGTCATTACTCAGAAGGTTGTGAATCTTAGGAATTCTCTATCCCAGAGGGCTGTGGAAGCTCAGTCATTGAGTATGTTTAAAGCAGAGATTGACAGTTTGCTGAATACCAATGACATAAAGGGTATGAGGATAGTCTGGGAAAAACACATTGAAGTGGATGATCAGCCATGATCGTCTTGAATGGCAGAGCTGGCTCGATGGGCTGAATGGCCTACTCCTGTTCCTATATTCCAAAGCTGCCGAAATAGTTTCTCTCAAACTACCCCATCAGTTCCCCTTAATATCTCAACAACTTTGATCAAATCGCCATGATCCTCCTAAATTCCAGGGAATTATTCCCTAGTTTGTGTAATATCACCTTGTAATTTAACCCTTGGAGTGCAGTTATCATTCTGGTAAATCTACACTGCACTCAAATGGACACGGACCCCTCAAGTCTCTTTGGACCTCCAGTGTTTCTATCTTTTCACCATTTATAAAATACTCTGTTCTAGTCTTTTTTACTGACATTGAAACCTATCGACCACAGTGTTGCCCATTCACTTCAGATATCTCTTTGCAATGTTCTACTTCCAGATACACTGCTGACAAGGCCGCCTATTTTTGTGTCATTGGTAAACTGGGGTATGTTGCATTCTGCCACATCATCTTAAATCGTTAATAAATACAGCAAAACTGAGACACACACGGGCTTTGCACGAGTAGACAGGAGTGAATCATTCCATCCTAGAGGTTTTTTCATTCCAGATTTATGTTTATTTTTAGAAAAAACAAAATTCAAATTCACAACAGCCCAGCGTGGGATTTGAACTCCTACTTTTTCAATCATCAGCTCAGGCCTTCAAATTTAAACCCATAAAAAGAGATTCATTTTCCTACTGCTGTTGTCTGACTGACTGAGGTTTTGTATATTGTTCCCTTCTCCTCTTCTTCCATGTGTTTGAAGTCTTTGAAGTTTGTCAGACATTGGTAAACTACTTCATGTGGTGTTGTGTAAATACCTTCAATTCTGTGTGTCTGCAAGGGACACAATTCAAATTCTCACCTTATTGCATCAACCAAAACCTGCAGGTCCATTCAAACAACTCTATTTCCTGTCTCTGCAAAGACAGCTCACACTTCCACAATGCAGGAATGTCTGAATGGAAACAGCTTTTGACACATTTCCCAACAGGTTTGCAACATTTTTTCAGGATGAAGCTAAATTCAACTCACAGATTCCAAGCGCCAAATTGAGCTTTTGGGTAGAACAGCGAACATTGATGAAATCCCAGATCTCTCTGTCCTGTCACCCATTCTAACATTGTACCATTTAGTTTATATCACTCAGTCTTCCTTCCAAAATGCATCACTTCACATTTCTCAGCATTGAAGTTAACCTGCCCTGTGTCTGTCCAATGATAGGTTGGATAGTAAGCTGTCAAGAGGCCATAAAGTGTCGACAAAGAGATTTCCATCGGTTAAGTGAGTGAGGAAAAAATTGGGAGATGGAGTACAATGTGGGAAAATGTGAGCTTGTCCACTTTAGCAGGAAGAATAAAAATCAGTATATTATTGAAATGGAGAGAGACTGCAGAACTGTACGGTACAGAGGGATCTGGGTGTCCTGGTACATGAATCACAAAATGTTAACGTGTAGCGACAGCAAGTGATTCGGAAGGCAAATGGAATGTTGTTGTTTATTGCAAGGTGAATAGAATATCAAAGTAGGGAAGTGTTGTTACAGCTGTACAGGGCATAGGTTAGACGACGTCTGCAGGATTGTGGACACGTTTGGTCTTCTTACTGAAGAAATTATATAATTGCATTCGAAGTAGTTCAGAGAAGGTTCACTGGGTTGATTCCTGGGATGAAGGGGTTATCTTATGAGGAAAGGTTGAACAGGTTGAGGCTTTATCCACTGGAGTTTAGAAGAATGAGAGGTGATCTGAGTGAAACATCTCAGGTCCCGAGAGGACTGGACAGGGTGGATGCTGAGGGGATGTTTCCCCTTGTTGGGGAGACTAGAACTAGGGGACACAGTTTAAAAATTGGGGACGTCCCATTTAAAACTGAGATGAGGAGAAATGTGTTTCTCTCAGAGGGGGTCAGTCTGTAGAATTCTCTTCCCCAGAGAGCAGTGGAGGCTGGATCATTGAATATATTCAAGGCTGAGTTCGATAGATTTTTGATCAATTAGGGAGTCAAAGGTTATGGGAGACAGACAGGAAAGTGGAGTTGAGTTCACAATCAGATCGTCCATTGAATGGCAGAGCAGGCTCGAGGGGCCGAATGGCCTACTGCTGCTCCAAATTCATTTGTTCTTGTGTGTTCCATTTCACCAGACTGCCTCTATCCTCCTGAAGTCTGCTACTAGTCCCTTCCCTGTTTATTACATTGCAGATGACACAAACATTGGCAAACATTGAAGTTATGCCTTGTAAACACAAGTCCAGGTCATTTGCATATATCAATAAGAGCAGTGGTCCTAATATAAACCTCCACTGTATATCTCCCTCCAGTCTGAAACAACCATTGTCCACTCTCTCAGCCAATGTCGTATCCACTCAGCCAATGTCCCTTTCATCCCTGGAGCACCAATATTGCTAACTGGTCAATTAGGAGGCACCATTAAGTCCTCCCCATGAGGAACTGGTCCCAGACCGCTCTGTTTCCACTCTCCCAAAAACATTCCCCAGACAGGTATAGCATGGATTAGATACAGAGTAATGCTCCTGCTCCATTGTCCCATCCAACAGTCCGAGGACAGGAACATCATGGGGTGGATACAGAGTGAATCTCACTCTACACTATCCGATAGAGACAGAGAGAGAGACAGAAAGAGAGAAACAGATGGACATACACTGACAGGGTGACTGACAGAGAAGGAAGGATATTTAACAGGGGATATTGGAAGAGGAGGAAGCAATTTAACCCCACAACTCTGTTGCGGAATTCAATGAGGTCATGGCTGATCTGTGATCAAACGTACACCATATATCCTGCCTTTGCCCATTATCTCTTAATACATTTGGTTAACAAGGATCTATCAATCACAGGTTTAAAAATTGAGCAATAAGCCAGCATGAAATTTCCACAAACAATATCATGAGGGTGTGATAGCTATCACAGTGGAATAGCTTGCTGATAATTTAAAATGGAGGCTATTCTGACTGGATCATCAAAAGTGTCCGCCTGGGCCCCAACTTCATCTGCATTCTTCCCTCTCCCGATGTTCGTTTTCTCTCCATACCTATCTCTTCCATGTTTGTGTACACAGCAGTGAAGGATTTCATCAAATTAATATATCTTACATTATCCTCTTCATCCACCTCAACAATCTCTCTCTCTCCACGTTTGTCCCTCACTACAGCCCTCTCTATGCCGTCATATCTAACCCTCCCTCCCTCTGTTGCTCTCCGAGAGTCAGTGATAGCAGAGAGAGAGAAGGACAGAGAGGGAGTGTCAGGGAGGGAAAGACAGATGGAGGGACAGAGAGAGAGAGAGAAGGAGAGAGAGGGAGTGACAGGGAGGGAAAGACAGATGGAGGGACAGAGAGAGACAGACAGAGAGACAGAGAGAGAGGCAGAGACAGAGATAGAAGGAGAGAGACGGAGAGCCAGCGAGGGAAAGACAGATGGAGGGACAGAGAGAGAGACAGAGACGGAGATAGTTGGAGAGAGAGGGAGTGACAGAGAGGGAAAGACAGATGGTGGGACAGAAAGAGTTGCAGAGACAGAGATAGAAGGAGAGAGAGGGAGTGATGGGGGCGGGGTGGGAAGACAGATGGAGGACAGAGAGAGAGAGAAGGAGAGAGAGGGAGAGACCGATGGAGGGACAGAGGGAAAGACAGAGAGAGTGGCAGAGACAGAGAGAGAAGGAGAGAGGGGGAGTGTCATGGAGGGGAAGACAGATGGAGGGAAAGAGTGAGAAACAGAGAGAAGGAGAGAGATGGAGTGACAGGGAGGGAAGGACAGATGGAGGGATAGAGAGAGGCAGAGACAGAGAGAGAAGGAGAGAGATGGAGTGACAGGGAGGGAAAGACAGATGGAAAGACAGAGAGCGAGAGAGACAGAGATAGAAGGAGAGTGTGGAGAGACAGAGAGGGAAAGACAGATGGAGGGACAGACAGAGAGAGACAGGGAGAGAGATGGAGTTACAGGGAAGGAAGGACAGATTGAGGGAGAGAGAGAGAGAGACAGAGATAGGAGAGTGAGGGAGTGACAGAGAGGGAAAGGCAGATGGAGGGTCACATTGAGAGACAGAATTAGAAGGAGTGAGAGGGAGAGACAGAGAGGGAAAGACAGATGGAGGGACAAAGTGAGAGACGGAGAGAGAAGGAGAGAAATGGAGTGACAGGGAGGGAAGGAAAGATGGAGGGATAGAGAGAGAGAGAGACAGAGATAGAAGGAGAGAGGAGGAGTGAGAGAGAGGGAAAGACAGATGAAGGGACAGAGAGAAAGAGAGAGAGAGTGGCAGAGACAGAGATAGTTGGAGAGAGAGGGAGTGACAGAGAGGGAAAGACAGATGGAGGGACAGAGAGAGAGACAGAGAGAGAGAGAGACAGAGAGAGAGGGAGAGATGGTGTAAGGGAGGCACAAATGGAGTCATGGAAAGAGACAGAGAGAGAGAGAGATAGGCAGAGACAAAGCAAAAGAAGGAGAGAGAGAGAGAGAGAGAGATGGAGAGGCAGAGAGAGGGAGAGACAGAGAGAGGGAGGTTGAGATGGTGTGAGAGAAACAGAGGCATGGACAGAGGCAAAGATAGAGAGAGGGAGAGACACTGAGAGACGGAGAGAGCCAGAGGCAGAGAAAGAAACAGAGAGGGAGGGAGAGAGAGACAGAGAGGGGGAGACTGGGATTCAGAGGGTAACAGAGAGGGAGAGACTGGGATTCAGAGGCTAACAGCGAGGGAGAGACTGGGATTCAGAGGGTAACAGAGAGGGAGAGACTGGGTTTCAGAGGGTAATGGAGAGGGAGAGATTGGGATTCAGAGGGTAACAGAGAGGGAGAGACTGTGATTCAGAGGGTAACAGAGGGAGAAGTAGAGATGAAGAGTGAAGATGGGTGAAAGTCAAAGTCCAGTGTTCGTAACTCATGGATAAAGATCAACAGAGAGGTGAGACAGGGCTTGAGAGAGTAAAAGACAGAGGAAGGAGAGATAGAGATGGAGTTATTACCAGGAACATAAATCTCCAGCAGTCTCTTCATGCTGATCACTCCTTTTCTCTGGATGTGGCAGGATTGCAGAGCTTCGATCTGATCCGTTGGTTATGGGATCGCTTAGCACTGTCTATCGCATGCTGCTTTCGCAATTTGGCACGCAGAAAGTCCTGGGTTGTCGCTTCACCAGGTTGACACCTCATTTTGAGGTATGCCTGGTGCTGCTCCTGGCATGCCCTCCGGCACACTTCACTGAACCGGGGTTGGTCTCCTGGCTTGATGGTAATGGTAGAGTGGGGGATATGCCGGGCCATGAGGTTACAGATTGTCTTTCTTTCTGTCTGTCTGTCTGTCTCTCGATTCCTCCTCTCTCAGAACATCTGTCAGCCATTTAAGGTTCGTTCACGGTGGCCATTTTATGTTACAGCAGCACTGGGACATTTATTTCAGAGACTGACTCCTCACTAATGCAAGGTTAGTGCTTTGAACGTGACAGAGAAACGGGTCCTGGGGTTCAGTTGAATGTAGCTTCTCATCCCGAAAAGTGTTAGCAAACGTGTTTTTCAAATCAATTCCGTGACAATCTCAACAGGAGGAAAAACACCAACAAATGCAACCACAACTTCAACATGAGACAAAACCACCGACAAATGGAATAACAACCTCAACAGGAGAAAAAAAAACACCAACAAATGCAACAACAACCACAACAGGAGAAAAAAACACCAACAAATGCAACAACAACCACAGCAGGAGAAAAAACACCAACAAATGCAACAACCACAACAGGAGAAAAACACCAACAAATGCAACAACAACCTCAACAGGAGAAAAAAACACCAACAAATGCAACAACAACCACAACAGGAGAAAAAAACACCATCAAATGCAACAACAACCTCAACAGGAGAAAAAATACCAACAAATGCAACAACAACCTCAGCAGGAGAACAAACACCAACAATTCAACAACAACCTCAACAAGAGAAAAAAACACCAACAAATGACAACAACAACCACAAAAGGAGAAAAAACACCAACAAATGCAAGAACAACCTCAGCAGGAGAAAAAACACCAACAAATGCAAAAACAACCTCAACAGGAGAAAAAACACCAACAAATGCAACAATTTCAACAGGAAAAGAACAGCTTCCCGAGGACTAAAAAAACCGAACAAATACAACAACTTCAGTAGGAGAAAAGCCACTAACAAATTCAATATCATCAGAAGGGGAAAACACACCGATAAATAGGGCAGTGGCACAAGCTGTTGGAGGGACAGGAAATGGTTCACGAAGGGACAGAGTATCTGATCACACACGGGATGTTGGAATTTAGTATTTATTAAATGGTAAGAGATTAGAAAGCATAGAAGTGCAAAGCGACCTGGGTGTCCCCGTCAATAAGTCACTGAAAACTAACATGCAGGTGCAGAATGCAATTCAGAAGGCTAATGGGATGTTAGTCTTTATCACAAGAGGATTTGAGTGCAGGAGTAGTGAAGTCTTGCTTCAATCACATAGAACCTTGGTTGGACCGCACCTGGAGTACTGTGTGCAGTTTTGGTCCCCTAACCTTAGGAAGGATATTATTGCCAGAGAGGGAGTGCAATGAAGGTTCACCAGACTTGTTCCCGGGATGTCGGGACTGTGCCATGGTGAGAGATTGGGGAAACTGAGACACAGAGAGAGAGATAGAGACAGGGAGAGGCAGAGAGACAGAGGCAGAGAGAGAGAAATGGTGTGAGAGAGACACAAACAGAGTCATGGACAGAGAGAGAGAGGGGAGACAGAGAGAGAGGAACAGACAGAGAGACACAAAGAGAGAGAGAAACACAGAGAGAGAGACAGGAAGAGATAGAGAGAGAGGCAGTGAGAGAGACAGAGAGAGAGGGAGAGGGAGATAGAGGGGGAGAGGGAGATAGAGGGGAGAGGGAGATAGAGGGAGAGAGTGAGATAGAGGGCGAGAGACAGATAGAGGGGGAGAGACAGATAGAGGGGGAGAGGGAGATAGAGGGGCAGAGGGAGATAGAGGGGCAGAGAGAGATAGAGGGGCAGAGGGAGATAGAGGGAGAGAGTGAGATAGAGGGAGAGAGACAGATAGAGGGGGGGAGTGCGATAGAGGGGGAGAGTGAGATCGAGGGGGAAAGTGAGAGAGAGGGGGAGAGGGAGATTGAGGGGCAGAGGGAGATAGAGGGGGAGAGGTAGATAGAGGGGGTGTATGAGATAGAGAGGGAGTGTGAGATAGAGGGGGAGTGTGAGATAGTGGGGGAGTGTGAGATAGAGGGGGAGCGTGAGATAGAAGGGGAGAGTGAGATAGAAGGGGAGAGTGAGATAGAGGGGGAGAGTAAGATAGAGGGGGAGAGTGAGATAGAGGGGGGTGAGATAGAGGGGGAGAGTGAGATAGAGGGGGTGTGTGAGATAGAGGGGGAGTGTGAGATAGAGGGGGTGTGTGAGATAGAGGGGGAGAGGGAATTAGAGGGGGAGAGGGAATTAGAGGGGGAGTGGGAGATCGAGGGGGAGAGGGAGATAGAGGGAGAGAGTGAGATAGAGGGAGAGAGTGAGATAGAGGGAAAGAGTGAGATTGAGGGGAACAGTGAGGTCGAGGGGAGGGTGAGGGAGAGACAGAGAGGAGAGTGGGAGTGACAGAGAGGGAAATAAAAATGGTGGAACAGAGAGAGAGAAAGAGATAGAAGGAGAGAGAGGGAGCAACAGAGAGGGAAAGACAGATGGAGGGACAGAGAGAGAGACAGAGATAGAAGGAGATAGAAGGAGTGACTGGGAGGGAAAGACAGATGGAGGGACAGAGAGAGAGAGAAGGAGTGAGAGGGAGAGACAGAGAGAAGGAGAGAGGGATTGGCAGAGAGGGAAGGACAGTTGGAGGAACAGAGATCGAGACAGAGATAGAAGGAGAGAGAGGGAGTGACCGAGAGGGAAAGACAGATGGAGGGACAGAGAGACAGAGAGAGAGGCAG
Source organism: Heterodontus francisci (assembly GCF_036365525.1). Lineage (NCBI taxonomy): Eukaryota > Metazoa > Chordata > Chondrichthyes > Heterodontiformes > Heterodontidae > Heterodontus > Heterodontus francisci. The sequence continues at coordinate 1,932,084 of NW_027140753.1, forward strand.
AGACAGAGAGAGAAGGAGAGAGAGGGAGAGACAGAGAGAGAGGCAGAGACAGAGAGAGAAGGAGAGAGAGGGAGAGACAGAGAGTAAAAGGCAGATGGAGGGGCAGAGAAAGAGAAATTAAGAGAGAGAGATAGAAGGAGAAAGACATAGAGACTGAGAGGGAAAGACAGAAGGAGGGACAGAGAGAGTGACAGAGAGAGTGGCAGAGACATAGATAGAAGGAGAAAGAGGGAGTGTCAGGAGGAGGGGGAGAGGGAGATAGAGAGGGGAGAGACAGATAGAGGGAGAGAGACAGATAGAGGAGGAGACAGAGAGACAGAGGGGGAGGCAGACAGATAGAGGGGGAGAGTGAGATAGAGGGGGAGAGGGAGATAGAGGGGGTGATGGAGATGGAGGGGGAGAGGGAGAGAGAGGGGGGGACAGGGAGATATAGGGGGGGGAGAGGGAGAGAAAGCGGGAGAGGGAGAGAGAGCGGGAGAGGGATAGAGTGAGATAGAGGGCGAGAGACAGATCGAGGGGGAGAGTGAGATAGGGGGGAGAGGGAGATAGAGGGGGGATAGAGTGGGGAGAGGGAGATAGAGAGGGGAGAGGGAGATAGAGGGGGGAGAAGGAGAGAGAGCGGGAGAGGGAGAGAGAGAGGGAGAGAGGGAGATAGAGGGGAGAGACAGATAGAGGGAGAGAGTGAGATAGAGGGCGACAGACAAATAGAGGGCGAGAGACAGATAGAGGGGGAGAGTGAGATAGAGGGGGAGTGGGAGATAGAGGGGGAGAGGGAGATAGAGGGGGAGAGGGAGATGGAGGGGAGAGGGAGATAGATGGGGAGAGGGAGATAGAGGGGGAGAGGGAGATAGAGGGTGATTGCGAGATAGAGGGGGAGAGTGAGATAGAGGGGGAGAGTGGGATAGAGGGGAAGAGTGAGATAGAGGGGAAGAGTGAGATAGAGGGGGTGTGTGAGATAGAGGGGGCGTGTGAGATAGAGGGGGTGAGGGAGATAGAGGGTGATTGCGAGATAGAGGGGGAGAGTGAGATAGAGTAGGAGAGGGAGATAGAGTGGGAGAGGGAGATAGAGGGGACGAGTGAGATAGAAGGGACGAGTGAGATAGAGGGGGTGTATGAGATAGAGGGGGATTGGGAGATAGAGGGGGAGAGGGAGATAGAGGGGTATGGGGAGATAGAGGGGGAGAGGGAGATGGAGGGGGATTGGGAGATAGAGGGGGAGAGGGAGATAGGGGGAGAGGGAGATAGAGGGTGGAGACGGAGATAGAGGGGGGAGACAGAGATAGAGGGGGAGAGGGAGATAGAGGTTGGAGACGGAGATAGAGGTTGGAGACGGAGATAGAGGTTGGAGACGGAGATAGAGGGGGAGAGGGAGATCGAGGGGGAGAGGGAGATAGAGGGGGGAGAGGGAGATAGAGGGGGAGAGGGAGATAGAGGGGGAGAGGGAGATAGAGGGTGGAGACGGAGATAGAGGGGGAGAGATGGATGGGGTAGAGGGAGATAGAGGGGGGTGAGGGAGATAGAGGGGAGAGGGAGATAGAGGGGGAGAGGGAGATAGAGGGTGGACATGGAGATAGAGGGGGAGAGATGGATGGGGTCGAGGGTGGTGAACCTGTGGAATTCTCTACCGCAGAAGGCAGTGGAGGCCAAGTCATTGAATATATTCATGGAAGAGAGAGATATATTTCTTAATGTCAAAGGGATCAAGGGGTATGGGGAGAAAGTGGGAACAGGGTACTGAATTAGACCATCGGTCATGATCTTTATTGAATGATGGAGCAGGCCCAAAGGGCCGAATGGCCTGCTCCTGCTCCTATTTTCTATGTTTCTATGAGAGAGGCGGATTGAGAGAGGGAGAGAGAAGGAGAAACAGAGAGAGAAGGAGAGATAGAGATGGAGAGAGGTGAGCCTGATATTCTCTCTCTCTCTCACACACACACACACACACACACACACACACACACACACACACACACACACACACACACACACACACACACACACACACACACACACACACACACACACACACACACATTTTACAATCCACACTGATGTCAGTAAAAATGACCAACAGAACCTCAGTAACAATCCCCAGTGTCTGCCCAGTCCTGAGCGAGTCAGAGAGAGAGACAGGGCAGTGACAGAGAAAGACAGTGAAAGAGGGAGGACAAAACAGCTTGTTGGAGAATCTTTACATTTATTTGTGTTCCACAGATTTTATTAAAAGTTGAAAGGGACTGGACACTGGAATAGCTGTCAACACACAACAACAACACTGAGAGACTTTAGAAGTGAGGGAAGGGGAGACACACTTTAAAATCCACACTGATGTCAGTAAAAATCCCCAAACACAACCTCAGTAACAATCCCCATTATCTGCCCAGTCCTGTATTGTGGGTTTCTTCATTGGCCTCCTTATCTCGAGAGACAATGGGTAAGTACCTGGAGGTGGTCAGTGGTTTGTGGAGCAGCGCCTGGAGTGGCTATAAAGGCCAATTCCAGAGTGACAAGCTCTTCCACAGGTGCTGCAGAGAAATTTGATTGTCGGGGCTGTTACACAGTTGGCTCTTCCCTTGCGCCTCTGTCTTTTTTGTGGGTTTATTGTGAGGGTTTGAGGGGGGAGGGTTGGATCAGTGTTTGATATTTTGAAACTGCAGGGAAAGAATTAAAGGTTTAAAATGAACTAAGAGATGGCTGAAAGCATTGCTGTGCTGGGATTAACATATCAATGGACTGGAAAAGTCAGGACGGTCCTGTACTGGGATTAACATATCAAAGGACAGGCCCACTCCCCCGCCCCCGAGGCAGGAGATTGAGAGACAGCCCAACATGTCAGAGGCTCAAGGGGTGGAGTTTGCAAACAGCTCACTCAGGATATAAACTGGGTTTGAAGATCTCAGTTCCAATCACAAAAGCCACCTTTCACTCTCTCTCCAGAGAGAGTGGACACATTCCCCAGTCTGATTCAGTGTGTGTGTCTGTGTATCTGCGTGTGTGCTCTCTCTGTCTCAATCTGGTTTATAACTGTGATTTGATTGTATTTGAATATTGCTGATTGTCTGTGTAACTGAGAGAGGAAACTCTGGGCTCTTGCTATGCAATTTTGTTTAAAAATGTCCTCGCTTTGTATTTTAATCCAATTTTTTTCTCCCTCTTTCCCCTGAGGAATTGTTATTCTGAAAACTGCACGGTGAAGGTGAAAAGAGGGAAAGTTTGGGACGCGGAATCCTTGGACAGGAGCTTCCTCCGGAGGGGACGGACTGAGGCCTTGTCCACAGGCTGCACCCAAAGGGCCCACGTGAGTTGTGTCTGTTTATTAGCCTGAGGTTTAACTTCCTCTCTGCGGCCCTGGGTTAAACATTTCATGTTGGATTGGGGCTCCTGGTGTTTTATACAGATTGAAAGCCTGGGGTTAAAGGAGCAGCCCCAGGAGGGAGTCCCATTTGCGCCTTGCTCCTTCCAGCCCTGTCTGTGAGGTTTGCTGGTGTTTTGGGCAATGCTATGAAGCTAACAGTGAAATAAGATGCACGGTGCCCATTTTAATTCATTTTACTGTAGGTCTGAGCTTTCTCTCTGTCTCCACATTCTTTCCCTGTGTCTCTATCTCCCCCCATGCTTTCTCTTCTCTGTCTCGGTTTCACACTCACCTTCTCCAATTAAACCTTTAATAAATTGAATAAAAAACATGCCACACACGGCAATGTGATTTGTCGTTATTTGAAATGGTGAGACAGAATCAGCAGCTTGTTCCCAGTTTAAAGAGGGGGCTTTGCCCTTTCTGGGGACTGTAATCTCGCAATTATCACATTGCAGCTTGTGGGATCTTGCTGTGCATCTCGTGCCCTTAAGCATTTTCCTGCACAACAATGAGGACACTTTAAAATTCAGCTTCCTGAGGGTGTAGTATGGATTTCTCTGTTTTCTCTCCATCTTCCTCTGCTTTTTTATCCCCCGCAAATTCTCTGTTTTAAGCATTAATCAATAGGTGCCACAATGTGTGCACAGCAAGATCCCACAGGCAGCAATATGATAATATGCAGATAATGTGTTTTCAGTGATGTAAGTTTCGGGATCGCAGAGGGAGGGACTTTCCTGCAGCTGCTAAGTGGTTAGTACCGCAGCCTCACAGCTCCAGCAACCCAGGCTGGGTTCTGGGTACTGCCTGTGCGGAGTTTGCAAGTTCTCCGTGTGCGTTTCCTCCGGGTGCTCTGGTTTCCTGCCACATGTCAAAGACTTGTGGGTTGATAGATAAATTGGCCATTATAAAAATTGCCCCTCGTGTAGGTAGGTGGTCGGAGAATTGAGGGAAGGTGGGGATGTGAGAGGGGGAAAAATGGCATGAATGTAGGATTAGCATAAATGGATGGCTGATGGTCAGCGTTGGGCCAAAGGTACTGTTTTAGTGCTGTATCTCTCTATGAATCGAATGTGATGCGTGGTTATTTTAAACGGTGACAGAAACATTTCAGCGGACGTTTCAATCTGGATTAAATCCCAGATCTCGAGAAAAAGAAACAGATGTGGATGGGGTGCAGGGGGGAGGGAGCAGGAGAAAGACAGGGCGAGGGGTGTTTGAGATTTTCAAACTGCAGGAATGTCCCTCCCTCTGGGATCTCGAAACTTACGTCACTAAAAACAAATTATCTGCATATTAGCATATTGTTGCCTTTGGGATCTTGCTGTGCACAGATTGCCTGCAGGTTTCCTGCATTGCAACAGTGAGGACCACTTTAAAAATTAATTCATTGAGTGTCAACTGCTCCTGAGGGCCAATAATTACAAGAGCTGAACGTGAAGCTGTATAAAGGCTTGTGAAAAGTTTAAAGATAGAGTTCAGCATTTTCTGAGGACTGTAATGGGATATCTGGCTATGATCACATTGTGGGATCCTGATATGCATACATTCCCTGCATCAATTCCTACATTACATCACTGAGGCAGAAACAGATGGAGGGAAAAAGAGGGAGAGAGAGAAACAGCTAGAGGTGGCAGGTTAAATGCAGAGAGAGAGAGAGAGAGAGACAGGCGGTGTGTGGGTGAGGGAGGAAAGGCAGAGAAAGATGGAGAAAGACAGAGAGAGAGAGACAGAGAGAAAGGAATCCACAATCAAAACTTTGGTAAACTGAAGTTTGAAGTGTCACCGTTACTGGGATCTTACTGTGTGCAGATTTCTCTGTCTGTCTCTCTCTGAACAAGAGTAACAGGAGGGAGAGAGAGACGCAGGAGAGTGAGGGAAACATGGAGGGAATTGGAGGGGGTGTTGGGGAACCAGCTGTTATCACACTGCTGCTTGTGGGATCTTGCTGTGCACCAATGGCTTGTTCCCAGTATAAATAAGGCATTTTGCCCTTTCTGGGGACTGAAATGTGGCTATTATCACATTGCAGCTTGTGGGATCTTGCTGTGCATCTAGTGCCCTGCACCATTTCCTATATGACAACAATGAGGATACTTTAAAATTCAGCTTCCTGAGGGTCTGAGTGTGGATTTCTCTGTGTTTTCTCTCCCCCCGCACTTTCTCTATTTTAACCATTAATCAATAGGAGCCACAATGTGACGTGTGGTTATTTTAAACGGTAACAGAAACAATTCAGAGGACGTTTCAATCCACTTTAAAAATTAATTCATTGATTCTCAACTGCTCCTAAGGGCCAATATTTACAAGAGCTGAACGTGAAGCTGTATAAAGGCTTGTGAAAAGTTTAAAGATGGAGTTCAGCATTTTCAGAGGACTGTGATAGGATATCTGGCTATGATCACATTGTGGGATCCTGCTGTGCATACATTCCCTGCATCAATTCTTACATTACAACACTGAGGCAGAAACAGATGGAGAGAAAAAGAGGGAGAGAGAGAAACAGCTGGAGGTGGCAGGTAAATCAGAGAGAGAGAGAGAGAGACAGAGAGACAGGCGGAGTGTGGATGAGGGAGGGAAGGCAGAGAAAGATGGAGAAAGACAGAGAGAGAGAGAAATCCACACTCAAAATCTTGGTAAACTGAATTTTGAAGTGTCACCATTGCTGGGATCTTGCTGTGCACAGCTTGCCTGCAGAATTCCCTGCATTGTGACAGTGACTGCATTTTAGAAGTGAATTCATTGTGTGTAAAGCTCTCCTGAAGGCCTGGAATTTAAGTCCGGAGCTTGAAGCCGGTATAATTCCCAAATAATGCTGGTGTTTTGGGCAGTGACGTGAATTTCTCTCTCTCTCTCCATCTGTCTCTCTGAATGAGAGTAACAGGAGGGAGAGAGATGCAGGAGAGTGAAGGAATCAGAGGGGGAGAGAGGGGTAGCCGGCTGTAAGCACACTGCTGCTTGTGGGATCTTGCTGTGCATCAATGGCCGACAGCATTTCCAACGTTGCAACAGTGACGACCACTTTAAAAATTGATTCATTGAGTGTCAAATACTTCTGTGAATCAGCAATGAAATGGGTGAAATGTGAAGGTTTGTAAAGGCTTGTTCTCATTCCCGAATATTGCTGGTGTTTGAGGCTGTGGGCTGAATTTGACAGTGAAATGAAACACCGGGGGACCATTTGAATTCAGATTTTCAGGGATGGGAATGTGGATTTCTCTCTCTATCCTTCTACAGGAGAGGGGATGGGGGTCTCCAGTGTTTGTGTGTTTTTACAATGAGGCAGAAACAGATGTCGAGAGACACACAGAGAAATAGAGAGAGGGAGAGAGAGAGACAGCAGGAAATGACAGGGTAAACACATCTGCACTTCCCAGTCTCTGGCTCTGTGTCAGGGGATGTGTTTGTAAGTCACTGAGAGATTGTTTTATGTCAGTGAGTTTGAGAGAGAGTCCTGGGCTCTTGCTGTGTTTTATTTCTGTGCAAAAATGCTTTGCTTTGTTTGAATCAATTTTATTTCTCTTATTCCCAAGGAGAATCTTTTCGGAAGCTGCAGCTGTGATGATGCAGAGGGAGAATCTTTTGGCCACGTGGACTTCTCCGACAAGAGCTTTAACCGGAGAGGGAAAGTAATAATAAAAATATATTTGTCATTGTCAAATTAATTTCTAGATCCAGAAAAGAAGACTGTGTGATTTCGGGGCTGATAGAAAAACAAAGTGCTGGAAATGGTCAGTATTTCCAGAACAGTTTTTATTTCAGATTTCCAGCATCCTCAGTATTTTGATTTTGTGTTTTCGGGGGTCTGTGGATTTTATTTTAACCACAAGGGAGGGGGCTGGATGGTGCTCCAAAGGGAATAGTTTGGGAATCGCTGCTCCAGAACACTCAATGTAATCCCATAAATTTCCCCCTCTCCATCTCTTGCTGCAACTTGTTCCCTGCACATTCCTCTTTGTTCCTAACTCTGTTTCTTCACATCTTTAAATCCCTATCTCTGTATCTCTCAACATCCTTTCTATCTTTGCCTCTCTCTGGAGTCTCACACGTTTCCATTGTCACTCTCTTCCTGCGACTCTGTATCTTTATCTGTCTCTCTCTCTCACTCCATTTCTCTCACTCCCTGAATCTTTCCATCTCTGCTCCTCCTTTCCTGCAAGATTATCTCTGCATTTCCCTCCGAACTGTCCCGGGACACCCCTCTCTATTCTGTGAACACATTTTACTTTGTATCTCTGCCCCTCCACTTCTTTCTGTCTCTGCATATTTAGATGGTATTTAGATGGGGGTCTGTCCCCGGGGGGGATTTAGATGGGGTTCTGTTCCCGGGGGGGTTAGATAGATGGGGGTCTGTCCCGGGGGTGGTGTAGTTAGATGGGGTTCTGTTCCCGGGGGGTATTTGTAACAGGGTTATTATAAGGGTATAATTAGATGGGGGTCTGTTCCCGGGGGGGGGGGTGGTAGTTAGATTGGGGTCTGTCCCCGGGTGGGCTATCGAAATGGGGGTCTGTCCCCGGGGATTTATTTAGATTGGGGTCTGTCCCCGAGGATGTATTTAGATGGCGGTCTGTCCCCGGGTATGTATTTAGATGGGGGTCTGTCCCTGGGGATGTATGTAGATGGGGGTCTGTCCCCGGGGATGTATTTCGATGGGGGTCTGTCCCCGGGTATGTATTTAGATGGGGGTCTGTCCCTGGGGATGTATTTAGATGGTGGTCTGTCCCCAGGGATGTATTTAGATGGGGGTCTGTCCCCAGGGATGTATTTAGATGGGGATCTGTCCCTGGGGATGTATTTAGATGGGGGTGTGTCACCGGGGAAGTATTTAGATGACGGTCTGTCCCCGGGGATGTATTTAGATGGTGGTCTGTCCCCGGGGATTTATTTAGATGGGGGTCTGTCCCCCAGCGATTTATTTAGATGTGTGTCTGTCCCCGGGGATCTATTTCGATGAGGGACTGTCCCCGGGGGGGTATTTCAATGGGGGTCTGTCCCCAGGGGGTATTTTGATGGGTGTCTGTTCCCGTCAGGTATTTGTAACAGGGGTATTATGAGGGTATAATTAGATGGGGGTCTGTCCCCAGGTGGGCTATCTAAATAGGGGTCTGTCCCCGGGGATGTATTTAGATGGGGGTCTGTCCCCGGGGCTTTATTTAGTTGGGGGTCTGTCTCCGGGTGGGTTATCTAAATAGGGGTCTGTCTCCAGGGATTTATTTAGATGGGGGTCTGTCCCCGGGTGGGCTATCTAAATAGGGGTCTGTCCCCGGGGCTGTATTTAGATGGGGGTCTGTATTTAGATGTGGCTCTGTCCCCGCTGTTTTATTTAGTTGGGGGTCTGTCCCCGGGTGGGCTATCTAAATAGGGGTCTGTCCCCGGGGATTTATTTAGATGGGGGTCTGTCCCCGGGTGGGCTATCTAAATAGGGGTCTGTCCCCGGGGATTTATTTAGATGGGGGTCTGTCCCCGGGTGGGCTATCTAAATATGGGTCTGTCCCCGGGGTTTTATTAAGTTGGGGGTCTGTCCCCGGGTGGGCTATCTAAATAGGGGTCTGTCCCCGGGGATTTATTTAGATGGGGGTCTGTCCCCGGGTGGGCTATCTAAATAGGGGTCTGTCCCCTGGGATTTATTTAGATGCGTGTCTATCCCCGGGTGGGCTATCTAAATAGGGGTCTGTCCCCGGGGTTTTATTTAGTTGGGCGTCTGTCCCCATGTGGGCTATCTAAATAGGGGTCTGTCACCAGGGATTTATTTAGATTGGGGTCTGTCCCCGGGGTTTTATTTAGTTGGGGGTCTGTCCCCGGGTGGGCTATCTAAATAGGGGTCTGTCCCCAGGGATTTATTTAGATGGGGGTCTGTCCCCGGGTGGGCTATCTAAATAGGGGTCTGTCCCCTGGGATTTATTTAGATGCGTGTCAGTCCCCGGGTGGGCTATCTAAATAGGGGTCTGTCCCCTGGGATTTATTTAGATGCGTGTCTGTCCCCGGGTGGGCTATCTAATTAGGGGTCTGTCCCCGGGGATGTATTTAGATGGGGGTCTGTATTTAGATGTGGCTCTGTCCCCGCTGTTTTATTTAGTTGGGGGTCTGTCCCCGGGTGGGCTATCTAAATAGGGGTCTGTCCCCGGGGATTTATTTAGATGGGGGTCTGTCCCCGGGTGGGCTATCTAAATAGGGGTCTGTCCCCTGGGATTTATTTAGATGCGTGTCTGTCCCCGGGTGGGCTATCTAAATAGGGGTCTGTCCCCGGGGTTTTATTTAGTGGGGCATCTGTCCCCATGTGGGCTATCTAAATAGGGGTCTGTCCCCGGGGATTTATTTGGATTGGGGTCTGTCCCCGGGGCTTTATTTAGTTGGGGGTCTGTCCCCGGGTGGGCTATCTAAATAGGGGTCTGTCCCCGGGGATTTATTTAGATGGGGGTCTGTCCCCGGGTGGGCTATCTAAATAGGGGTCTGTCCCCGGGGATTTATTTAGATGGGGGTCTGTCCCCGGGTGGGTTATCTAAATAGGGGTCTGTCCCCGGGGTTTTATTTAGTTGGGTGTCTCTCCCCGGTTTGCCTATCTAAATAGGGGTCTGTCCCCGGGGATGTATTTAGATGGGGGTCTGTATTTAGATGGGGGTCTGTCCCCGGGGTTTTATTTAGTTGGGGGTATGTCCCCAGGTGGGCTATCTAAATAGGGGTCTGTCCCCGGGTAGGCGATCTAAATAGGGGTCTGTCCCCGGGGATTTATTTAGATGGGGGTCTGTCCCCGGGTGGGCTATCTAAATAGGGGTCTCTCCCCGGAGATGTATTTAGCTGGGGGTCTGTCCCCGGGTGGGCTATCTAAATAGGGGTCTGTCCCCGGGGATGTATTTAGATGTGGCTCTGTCCCCGCTGTTTTATTTAGTTGGGGGTCTGTCCCCGGGTGGGCTATCTAAATAGGGGTCTGTCCCCGGGGATTTATTTAGATGGGGGTCTGTCCCCAGGTGGGCTATCTAAATAGGGGTCTGTCCCCTGGGATTTATTTAGATGCGTGTCTGTCCCCGGGTGGGCTATCTAAATAGGGGTCTGTCCCCGGGGTTTTATTTAGTTGGGGGTCTGTCCCCGGGTGGGCTATCTAAATAGGGGTCTGTCCCCGGGGATTTATTTAGATGGGGGTCTGTCCCCGGGTGGGCTATCTAAATAGGGGTCTGTCCCCGGGGATTTATTTAGATGGGGGTCTGTCCCCGGGTGGGCAATCTAAATAGGGGTCTGTCCCCGGGGTTTTATTTAGTTGGGTGTCTCTCCCCGGTTTGCCTATCTAAATAGGGGTCTGTCCCCGGGGATGTATTTAGATGGGGGTCTGTATTTAGATGGGGGTCTGTCCCCGGGGTTTTATTTAGTTGGGGGTATGTCCCCAGGTGGGCTTTCTAAATAGGGGTCTGTCCCCGGGTGGGCTATCTGAATCGGGGTCTGTCCCCGGGGATTTATTTCGATGGGGGTCTGTCCCCGGGTGGGCTATCTAAGTAGGGGTCTGTCCCCGGGGCTTTATTTAGATGGGTGTCTGTCCCCGGGGCTTTATTGAAATGGGGGTCTGTCCCCGGGGCTTTATTTAGATGGGGGTCTGTCCCCAGGTGGGCTATCTAAATAGGGGTCTGTCCCCGGGTGGGCTATCTAAATAGGGGTCTGTCCCCGGGGTTTTATTTAGTTGGGGGTCTGTCCCCGGGTGTGCTATCTAAATAGGGGTCTGTCCCCGGGTATTTATTTAGATGGGGGTCTGTCCCCGGGGATCTATTGAGATGGGTGTCTGTTCCCGTCAGGTATTTGTAACAGGGGTATTCTAAGGGTATAATTAGATGGGGGTCTGTCCCTGGGTGGGGTATATGGGTGGGTGTCTGTCCCCGGGAATGTGCTTAGATGGGGGTCTGTATTTAGATGGGGGTCTGTCCCCGGGGTTTTATTCAGTTGGGGGTCTGTCCGCGGGTGGGCTATCTAAATAGGGGTCTGTCCCCGGGGATTTATTTAGATGGGGGTCTGTCCCCGGGTGGGCTATCTAATTAGGGGTCTGTCCCCGGGGATGTACTTAGATGGGGGTCTGTATTTAGATGTGGCTCTGTCCCCGCTGTTTTATTTAGTTGGGGGTCTGTCCCCGGGTGGGCTATCTAAATAGGGGTCTGTCCCCGGGGATTTATTTAGATGGGGGTCTGTCCCCGGGTGGGCTATCTAAATAGGGGTCTGTCCCCTGGGATTTATTTAGATGCGTGTCTGTCCCCGGGTGGGCTATCTAAATAGGGGTCTGTCCCCGGGGTTTTATTTAGTTGGGCATCTGTCCCCATGTGGGCTATCGAAATAGGGGTCTGTCCCCGGGGATTTATTTGGATTGGGGTCTGTCCCCGGGGCTTTATTTAGTTGGGGGTCTGTCCCCGGGTGGGCTATCTAAATAGGGGTCTGTCCCCGGGGATTTATTGAGATGGGGGTCTGTCCCCGGGTGGGCTATCTAAATAGGGGTCTGTCCCCGGGGATTTATTTAGATGGGGGTCTGTCCCCGGGTGGGTTATCTAAATAGGGGTCTGTCCCCGGGGTTTTATTTAGTTGGGTGTCTCTCCCCGGTTTGCCTATCTAAATAGGGGTCTGTCCCCGGGGATGTATTTAGATGGGGGTCTGTATTTAGATGTCGTCTGTCCCCGGGGTTTTATTTAGTTGGGGGTATGTCCCCAGGTGGGGTATCTAAATAGGGGTCTGTCCCCGGGTAGGCGATCTAAATAGGGGTCTGTCCCCGGGGATTTATTTAGATGGGGGTCTGTCCCCGGGTGGGCTATCTAAATAGGGGTCTCTCCCCGGAGATGTATTTAGCTGGGGGTCTGTCCCCGGGTGGGCTATCTAAATAGGGGTCTGTCCCCGGGGATGTATTTAGATGTGGCTCTGTCCCCGCTGTTTTATTTAGTTGGGGGTCTGTCCCCGGGTGGGCTATCTAAATAGGGGTCTGTCCCCGGGGATTTATTTAGATGGGGGTCTGTCCCCAGGTGGGCTATCTAAATAGGGGTCTGTCCCCTGGGATTTATTTAGATGCGTGTCTGTCCCCGGGTGGGCTATCTAAATAGGGGTCTGTCCCCGGGGTTTTATTTAGTTGGGGGTCTGTCCCCGGGTGGGCTATCTAAATAGGGGTCTGTCCCCGGGGATTTATTTAGATGGGGGTCTGTCCCCGGGTGGGCTATCTAAATAGGGGTCTGTCCCCGGGGATTTATTTAGATGGGGGTCTGTCCCCGGGTGGGCAATCTAAATAGGGGTCTGTCCCCGGGGTTTTATTTAGTTGGGTGTCTCTCCCCGGTTTGCCTATCTAAATAGGGGTCTGTCCCCGGGGATGTATTTAGATGGGGGTCTGTATTTAGATGGGGGTCTGTCCCCGGGGTTTTATTTAGTTGGGGGTATGTCCCCAGGTGGGCTTTCTAAATAGGGGTCTGTCCCCGGGTGGGCTATCTGAATCGGGGTCTGTCCCCGGGGATTTATTTCGATGGGGGTCTGTCCCCGGGTGGGCTATCTAAGTAGGGGTCTGTCCCCGGGGCTTTATTTAGATGGGTGTCTGTCCCCGGGGCTTTATTGAAATGGGGGTCTGTCCCCGGGGCTTTATTTAGATGGGGGTCTGTCCCCAGGTGGGCTATCTAAATAGGGGTCTGTCCCCGGGTGGGCTATCTAAATAGGGGTCTGTCCCCGGGTTTTTATTTAGTTGGGGGTCTGTCCCCGGGTGTGCTATCTAAATAGGGGTCTGTCCCCGGGTATTTATTTAGATGGGGGTCTGTCCCCGGGGATCTATTGAGATGGGTGTCTGTTCCCGTCAGGTATTTGTAACAGGGGTATTCTAAGGGTATAATTAGATGGGGGTCTGTCCCTGGGTGGGGTATATGGGTGGGGGTCTGTCCCCGGGGATGTGCTTAGATGGGGGTCTGTATTTAGATGGGGGTCTGTCCCCGGGGTTTTATTCAGTTGGGGGTCTGTCCGCGGGTGGGCTATCTAAATAGGGGTCTGTCCCCGGGGATTTATTTAGATGGGGGTCTGTCCCTGGGTGGGCTATCTAAATAGGGGTCTGTCCCCGGAGATGTATTTAGATGTGGGGCTGTCCCCGGGGTTTTATTTAGTTGGGCGTCTGTCCCCGGGTGGGCTATCTAAATAGGGGTCTGTCCCCGGGGATTTATTTAGATGGGGGTCTGTCCCCGGGGATTTATTGAGATGGGGGTCTGTTCCCGTCAGTTATTTGTAACAGGGGTATTATAAGGGTATAATTAGATGGCGGTCTGTCCCTGGGTGGGGTATCTGGGTGGGTGTCTGTCCCCGGGGATGTATTTAGATGGCGGTCTGTCCCCGGGCATGTAATTAGATGGGGGTCTGTCCCCGGGGATGTATTTGGATGGCAGTCTGTCCCCGGGGATGTATATTGATGGCGGTATGTCCCCGGGGATGTATTTAGATGGCGGTCTGTCCCCGGGGATGTATTTAGATGGCGGTATGTCCCCGGGGATGTATTTAGATGGGGGTCTTTCCCCGGGGATGTATTTAGATGGGGGTCTATCCCTGGGGATGTATTTAGATGGGGGTCTGTCCCCGGGCATGTATTTAGATGGCAGCCTGTCCCCGGGCATGTATTTAGATGGGGGTCTGTCCCCGGGGATGTATTTAGATGGCGGTCTGTCCCCGGGGATGTATTTAGATGGCGGTCTGTCCCGGGGATGTATTTAGATGGGGGGTCTGTCCCCGGGCATGTATTGAGATGGGGGTCTGTCCCCGGGGATGTATTTAGATGGCGGTCTGTCCCCGGGCATGTATTTAGATGGCGGACTGGCCCCGGGCATGTATTTAGATGGGAGTCTGTCCCCGGGGATGTATTTTGATGGCAGTCTGTCAACGGGGATGTATTTAGATGGCGGTCTGTCCCCGGGCATGTAATTAGATGGGGGTCTGTCCCCGGGGATGTATTTAGATGGCAGTCTGTCCCCGGGGATGTATTTAGATGGCGGTATGTCCCCGGGGATGTATTTAGATGGCAGTCTGTCCCCGGGGATGTATTTAGATGGCGGTATGTCCCCGGGGATGTATTTAGATGGGGGTCTTTCCCCGGGGATGTATTTAGATGGGTGTCTGTCCCTGCGGATGTATTTAGATGGGGGTCTGTCCCCGGGCATGTATTTAGATGGCAGCCTGTCCCCGGGCATGTATTTAGATGGGGGTCTGTCCCCGGGGATGTATTTAGATGGCGGTCTGTCCCCGGGGATGTATTTAGATGGCGGTCTGTCCCCGGGGATGTATTTAGATGGCGGTCTGTCCCGGGGATGTATTTAGATGGGGGGTCTGTCCCCGAGCATGTATTTAGATGGGGGTCTGTCCCCGGGGATGTATTTAGATGGCGGTCTGTCCCCGGGGATGTATTTAGATGGCGGTCTGTCCCCGGGCATTTATTTAGATCGGGGTCTGTCCCCAGGGATGTATTTAGATGGCGGTCTGTCCTCGGGCATGTATTTAGATGGGGGTCTGTCCCCGGGGATGTATTTAGATGGCAAACTGTCCCCGGGGATATATTTAGATGGCGGTCTGTCCCCGGGTATGTATTTAGATGGGGGTCTTTCCCCGGGGATGTATTTAGATGGGGGTCTGTCCCCGGGGATGTATTTAGATGGCGGTCTGTCCCCGGGGATGTATTTAGATGGCAGTCTGTCCCCGGCGATGTATTTAGATGGCGGTCTGTCCCCGGGGATGTATTTAGATGGGGGTCTGTCCCCGGGGATGTATTTAGATGGTGGTATGTCCCGGGGATGTATTTAGATGGGGGGTCTGTCCCCGGGCATGTATTGAGATGGGGGTCTGTCCCCGGGGATGTATTTAGATGGCGGTCTGTCCCCGGGCATGTATTTAGATGGCGGTCTGTCCCCGGCGATGTATTTAGATGGCAGTCTGTCCCCGGGGATGTATTTAGATGGCGGTCTGTCCCCGGGGATGTATTTAGATGGGGGTGTTTCCCCGGGGATGTATTTAGATGGGGGTCTGTCCCTGGGGATGTATTTAGATGGGGGTCTGTCCCCGGGCATGTATTTAGATGGCAGTCTGTCCCCGGGCATGTATTTAGATGGGGGTCTGTCCCCGGGGATGTATTTAGATGGCGGTCTGTCCCCGGGGATGTATTTAGATGGCGGTCTGTCCCCGGGGATGTATTTAGATGGCAGTCTGTCCCCGGGGATGTATTTAGATGGCAGTCTGTCCTCGGGCATGTACTTAGATCGGGGTCTGTCCCCGGGGATGTATTTTGATGGCGGTCTGTCCCCGGGCATGTATTTAGATGGGGGTCTGTCCACGGGGATGTATTTAGATGGCGGTCTGTCCCCGGGCATGTATTTAGATCGGGGTCTGTCCCCGGGGATGTATTTAGATGGGGGTCTGTCCCTGGGGATGTATTTAGATGGAGGTCTGTCCCCGGGGATGTATTTAGATGCGGATCTGTCCCCGGGGATGTATTTAGCTGGGGATCTGTCCCCGGGGATGTATTTAGATGGGGTGTTATAAGGGTATAATTAGATGGGGGTCTGTCCCCCGGGGGGTAGTTATTTGGGAGTCAGTCCCCGGGGGGGTATCCAGATGGGACTCGGTCCTGGGGGGCTATCTAGATGGGAGTCTGTTCCTGGGGAGGTATCTAGATGGGACTCAGTCCGGGGGGGTATCTAGATGGGAGTCTGCTCCTGGGGGTGTATCTATATGGGACTCGGTCCTGGGGGGTATCTCAATTGGTTGTCTTTTAACAGGGGGAAGGGGATAATTAGATGGGGTTCTGTTCCTGGGGGGGTGGGGTCTGTTGCTGGGGGGTGGAGTCTGTCCCTGGGGGGGATATTTAGATGGGAGTCTGTTCCTGGGGGGGGATATTGAGATGAGAGTC
Organism: Heterodontus francisci; assembly: GCF_036365525.1. Taxonomy (NCBI): domain Eukaryota; kingdom Metazoa; phylum Chordata; class Chondrichthyes; order Heterodontiformes; family Heterodontidae; genus Heterodontus; species Heterodontus francisci. Next base: position 1,948,310 of record NW_027140753.1, read on the forward strand.
TGTTCCTGTGGGGGTTAGCGAGATGGGACTCGGTCCTGGGGAGGTATCTAGATGAGACTCGGTCCTGGGGGGTTATCTAGATGGGACTCGGTCCTGGGGGCGTATCTAGATGGGAGTCTGTTCCTGGGAGGGCATCTAGATGGGACTCGGTCCTGGGGGGTATCTAGATGGGACTCGGTCCTGGGGGGGTATCTAGATGGGAGTCTATTCCTGGGGCGGTATCTAGATGGGACTCGGTCCTGGGGGGGTATCTAGATGGGACTCGGTCCTGGGGGAGGGTGGGGAGTATCCAAATGGAATGTCTTGTAACAGAAGGATGGGGATAATTAGAAGGGGTCTGTTCCTGGGTCTGTTGATAGTGAGGGTATTAGATGGGGGTCAGTTAACTTGAGATATCAGATAGGGGTCTGTTGATGAGGATTATTTAGATTGGGTGGGGGTCTGTACAAAAGGGGAATGTTATCCGGAATGGGAGGGGGGAAATATTGCAGGGGATAAAATTTACATCGTGGATATAAATTGCGGTTGGAGGAAATTTTGCAGGCGGGCGGGGGGGGGGGTGAAATTGCGGGGGGATAAAATTGCGGAGGGGGGAATTGCGGGGGGGGGAATTTGCGGGGGGGGAAATTGACAGGGGGGAAATTGCGGGGGGGATAAATTGCGGGGGGGATAAATTGCGGGGGGGATAAATTGCGGGAGGGGGTATAAATTGCGGGGGGGATAAATTGAGGGGGGGGATAAATTGCGGGGGGGATAAATTGCGCGGGGGGGATAAATTGCGCGGGGGGGAAATTGCCGGGGTGGAAATTGCCGGGGGGGGAAATTTGCCGGGGGGGAAATTGCGGGGGGGGGGGGATAAATTGCGGGGTCTATTTAGATGGGAATCTGTCCTGGGCGGATGGTAGTTTGATGGGTTGTCTTGGAACAGAGGGAAGGGGATAATTCGATGGGCGTCTGTTGATAATGAGGGTATTAGATGGGGGTCATTTAACAGGGGATATCAGACAGTTGTCTGCAGATTAGGATTATTTAGATCGGGGGTGTATGTACAAGGGGGGGATGTTTTCTGGCAGGGGGAATTGCAGGAAAAAGATTTGCGTGGTGGATAAAATTGTGGGCGGTGGATAAATTGAGGGCAGTGGATAAATTGAGGGTGGTGGATAGGGTCAGGAAAAGACAGAAAAATTTGGAAAGAGAGAGAGAAATGATAGAAAGAGAAATAGAGAAGACACATAGATACAAAGAAAGAGAGAGAAAAAGAGAAAGGAAAAAAGTGGAGGGAAATAACAGAGACACAAAGAAATTGAAGGCACCAAAGAGACAGACAGAAAGCCAGTGAGAAAGACAAAGAGAATCAAAGAGACATTGAGAGAGAGGACAGAGAATCACAGAGAGATTGAGAGAGAGGACAGAGAAACACAGAGGGATTGAGAGAAAGGACAGAGAAAGCCATTGAGACAGAAAGACGCACAATCACTCAGAGAGAGAGAGAAACACAAAGTGAGGGAGAGAGAGAGAGATGGAGGAACAGAGAGATCGTGAGAAAAACAGAGACAGAAATACAAGGTGAGGGAGAGATTCAGAAATAGAGAGATTGAGAGAGAGATTCAGTGCGAGAGAGATTGAGAGAGAGAGAGATTGAGAGAGAGAGAGATTCAGTGAGAGAGAGATTGAGTTGGAGAGAGATTGAGTGAGGAGAGATTGAGTGAGGAGAGATTGAGTGAGGAGAGATTGAGTGCGAGGGAGATTGAGTGCAAGGGAGATTGAGGGAGAGGGAGATTGAGTGAGAGGGAGATTGAGTGAGAGGGAGATTGAGTGCGAGCTAGATTGAGTGCGAGCGAGATTGAGTGCGAGAGAGATTGAGTGCGAGAGAGATTGAGTGCGAGAGAGATTGAGTGCGAGAGAGTATCAGTGAGAGAGAATTTGAGTGAGAGAGAGATTGAGTGAGAGAGAGATTGAGTGAGAGAGAGATTGAGTGAGAGAGTTTCAGTGAGAGAGAGATTGAGTGAGAGAGAGTTTGTGAGAGAGAGTTTGAGTGAGAGAGAGTTTGAGTGAGAGAGTTTGAGTGAGAGAGAGTTTGAGTGAGAGAGAGATTGAGTGAGAGAGAGATTGAGTGAGAGTTTCAGTGAGAGATTGAGCGAGAGAAAGATTCAGCGAGAGAGTGATTCAGCGAGAGAGAGATTCAGTGGGAGAGAGATTCAGTGGGAGAGAAATTCAGTGGGAGAGAGATTCAATGGGAGAGAGATTCAGTGGGAGAGAGATTCAGTGAGAGAGAGATTGAGTGAGAGAGAGATTGAGTGAGAGAGAGATTCAGTGGGAGAGAGATTCAGTGGGAGAGAGATTGAGTGAGAGAGAGATTCAGTGGGAGAGAGATTCAGTGGGAGAGAGATTCAGTGGGAGAGAGATTCAGTGAGAGAGAGTGTCAGTGAGAGAGAGTTTGAGTGAGAGAGTGATTCAGAGAGAGATTCAATGAGAGAGAGATTCAGTGAGAGAGAGATTCAGTGAGAGAGACAAAGTGAAAGAGACTGAGTCAGAAGAAGGGAGAAAAGCAGAAACAGACAATAAAGATGTGATACCCTCCATCCCACACCGTCTGCTTTCCATCGTTGGACTCTTAACAGCTTCCCTCCATCAGCTCATCCATGGGGAAGAGATCCTAGAGAGGGGCATTGTGGTGGGATTTGGAGAAAAACGTCAGGACTGGGATAGAGAGTGTGGGGGATTCAGACTGGACTCTCTCTCTCACACACACACACACACACACACTGTAATCAGTTCCAATTTCACCTGGGCACAGAGATTGAGACACAGAAACTCACCTTCAGAAACCAGCCGCATGGAAGGAAAGAATGTGGTCTGATGTTGTCCTAATATATCCCAGAACCTGTCACTCAAAACAGACAGTCTACCCAAAATGCAGCTTAACCAACCAGCTCTCAGCTTCCTCCATCTGGACACTCCCTCCCAGGGATGGGACAGTCCAAGGTGAGTCTCTGTGTAAACAGCGAATGGGGGAGAGAGGTATATTCCAGACATATCCCAAATGGACCATTCCAGATAGAAACCTGTCTGTCTGTCTCTCTCTCACCCTCCCCCACAAACCTCATTAACAGAACAGAAAAGCTGCTGTAATTTAAAACCTGGAGGGACCGGTTTGGATAATAACCATTTAACACAGATTGTATTAAATGTCTTTCACTATTCACCTCCAGTTAACAGAAAGTTCAGAAAATGACTCATTGCAATTACCTTGAAATTCTGACAAAGTGTTATTGCTGGAGAGGCCTGTTTGACTGCAGTATAAACATGCGGTTTTTATTCGGTTTTTCATTTCCACTGTGTGACAAAGACTGAAACTCGAGCCAGGTTAATGAGGCAGCCAAGATAACTTTTACAACCAGTGACATTTCACACAACAATTCTTACCCATATTTCCAGTTGTATTCGTCAATGATTCTTTGCCCTGTATTTGATGCTGCTGTATTTATGTATTAACTGTAATCAATCAATAAAACCTTCTTAACATTCACCAGTTTAATGTTACAAGGGTTCACAAAGCTGGGAAATGGCCATTTAACACAAATGGTATTAAAGATCTTGCACTTTTCACCTCCAGTTTATATAAAGTTCAGCAATAAAGACCTCTACTTTCTGACAAAGAGTTTTTACTGCTGTAATAAAGTGTCACTTGTTTCCATTTGCTTCCAGACTGTTTCTATCCTCTGCTCTCCTGAGGGATTCAGAGGGATTTTTGTTCATTGTTTGTCCACATTCAGGAGGTTCCAGATCCTCTGCAGCTGCTGTCCTGGAGAAATTAATTGCATTGCATTCAAAATCTTTCCCTCATTTTGGAGATATGAGGAGAGAATGTTTACACTAGTAGAGGGGTGAAACAAATAGGCAGGGAGTTATTATGGTCTGGAATTCACTGTCTGACAGGTTTCTGAAAGCAGATTCAATATTAACTTTCAAAGGTCAATTGGAGTAAAATTTCAACTACTCGTAGTTATAGTAGAGAAGACACCAGCATAGAAAGAGAAGTGTGAGAGAGAGAGATGTCATAACGTAGGCGATCAAGAACTCAACACAACTTATATTGAGAGTTTTTATTTCTAAATAACTGTTTCAGTTTTAATTGATCCTGTTGTTTTATTTATACATTACCTTTAATCACTCAATATAACTTTCCAAACAGGAACGAGTTTCATGTTACAGGTGTTCACACAGTAGAAAAATAGCCATTTTACAAAAGTTGCATTGAAATTATTTTATGCAGCATCTCAAGTTTAAAATAAAGTAAATTCTTCAGACTAGTGGAAACTTTCAAACTCAGCAAGGGAATCTCCCATCAGTAATGGCTCAGCATCTCCATCGGCTGGTGTCCCTGTCTCACTGCAGTTACTGTCCCCCTCTCACCATCTCTATCTCCTGGTGTCCCTCTCTCATTGCAGTTTCTGTCCCTTCCTCACCATCTCCATCTGCTGGTGTCCCTGCCTCACTGCAGTTACTGTCCCTTCCTCACCATCTCCATCTCCTGGTGTCCCTGTGTCACTGCAGTTACTGTCCCTTCCTCACCATCTCCATCTCCTGGTGTCCCTGTCTCACTGCAGTTAATGTCCCTCTCTCACCATCTCCATCTGCTGGTGTCCCTGTCTCACTGCAGTTAATGTCCCTTCGTCACCATCTCCATCTCCTGGTGTCCCTGTCTCACTGCAGTTAATGTCCCTCTCTCACCATCTTCATCTGCTGGTGTCCCTGTGTCACTTCAGTTGCGGTCCCTTCCTCACCATCTCCATCTCCTGGTGTTCTTGTCTCACTGCAGCTGCTGTCCCCTCTCACCATCTCCATCTGCTGGTGTCCCTGTCTCACTGCAGTTACTGCCCCTCTCTCACCATCTCCATCTGCTGGTGTCCCTGTCTCACTGCAGTTAATGTCCCTCTCTCACAATCTCCATCTGCTGGTGTCCCTGTCTCACTGCAGTTCATGTCCCTCTCTCACCATCTCCATCTGTTGGTGTCCCTGTCTAATTGCAGCTACTGTCCCCTCTCACCATCTCCATCTGCTGGTGTCCCTGCCTCACTGCAGTTACTGACCCTCTCTCACCATCTCCATCTGCTGGTGTCCCTGCCTCACTGCAGTTACTGTCTCTCGCTCACCATCTCCATCTGCTGGTGTCCCTGCCTCACTCCAGTTACTGTCCCTCTCTCACCATCTCCATCTGCTGGTGTCCCTGCCTCACTGCAGTTACTGCCCCTCTCAACACATCACAATCACAGCGATTTGCAGCTTTGCAGACGGGATACGGTTGTTGACAAAGCACCCGCTAGGTGGCGCTGTCATCGCACATGCGCAAAAGTACACTATTCCAGTTGAACGTCAGGGTCTGCCCACGCTCAGGCAGCTGCCAGGACTAAAGATGGCGACGATCAAATAATCACAGAGGCGGGTGGAGGGTGGGAGGTGGAGCAGGGGGTCAGGGGGGGGAGGAGGAGGGGGAATGGGATTTAGTTCCAGTGTTTGAAACCATTCAGCTCTTTCTATGATTTCACTAATTTAACAATGAGATTGAGAGGGTATTCCACCCCCTTCTTCAGCTCCTGTCTGAATTTAGTCTGGGTCACAATGTAAATACATGTGTTGGTGCAGGCACTGAGAATCTGCAGCATCGTTGATGTTTGATCTGTGATAAAGAGAGGGTCAGTGTAGGAGGAATAATAATAATTATCTGTAATTCTCCTATAAATGATAAACACAACCAGGGTCACCCATAACAGGACAAAACTGCCGGATCTCCTGAAGCGTAAAATAATTGATTTCCTGCGATTCTCCATCTCTGGGTCCTTGTGATTCTCTGCATTGCTGTGGCGCCGGAATCCCCTGCGGACTTTACTGGAGAATAAAATCCGTCTGACAGTCAGAACATTGAGCAGCAAAATCAGAAAGACCGGGACACAAGGGGTTAAAATGAGGTCAAACAATTCAAATGCCCCCCATATGGGGGAAGTGAAGAAGCTCAGTTTATTAACACAACCCATGGGAACATTATCAATAATGTAATCTTGTTCCTGTGTAAAGCACCAGGGGAGAGACTCTAAACAGCCCAGCAAACTGTTCCCACAACCACAGCTGCCCTTTTCTCGCTGCAATATTTTGTTTTCAGCTTCTCACAACAAATGGCCACAAATCGATCAAAGGTGAAAGTGACTGTGAGCCAGACAGAAACAATTGTGGATGCATAAAGCAGAACGATAATGAGAGAACAGACAGGAGTAATTCTCAGGAATGAATATGGGAAATAAATTACAACAATCCAGCTCAATATGGGACCAGTGATAACGACCAGGAGATCAGACACTGCCATTCCCACCAGGTAGACGGTGATACATTTGGAGAGACCGCACTTTCCTCGGGACAGGATCACAATCGCCACCAAGTTAACTGGAAGAGAGAGAGAAAAGGAAGCAGAGAAATTACTGATCAGACCTGGTGACAAAGCAGCAGTTTGACAGGATCTGGGCAGAAATTTCCAGCTTTGTTGCTGCATCGAGCAGTGAAAACTGATTCATTGACCCGGGCAGTGCTTTGTCACAGTGAAATGTTTGTAAACACAGTTATTAATAATGAATTGGGAAATAGATGCAGAAAGTGAATAAAGTCAGCACCGGATCAACTGGAAGTACTGAGTGAGGATGCAGTGTCAGTGGAGAAATGAGAAGGGGTTTTCCAGAGATGGAATCCAATGGGTTAATTGGGAATTTGTCTCCAGACTGTTGTTTGGGAATGTTTGGGGAGAGCGGGATGTGTAGCTGGTTTGTTGCTCTGTGTTCAGGGAACCGACAGGGTCTGTTACCAAGTGGGAAAACTGCAGCGCTGTGTTCGAGGATCAGCAAAGATAGAGAATGGCAGAGCAGGCTCCAGGACTCAATGGCCTCCTCCTGCTCCTGTGTTCCTGTATTCCTCTCAGGTTGGACAAGGCAGCTGGAGGTGGAGCCAGGGAGAGAGATTGGGTGGGCGAGAAGGGAAAGGACATGTTGGAGCAGGAGGGGAGACTGGAGCAGATGGTTTGGGAAAGTGGTTAAACTGAAGCAATGGATGAGGAGATTGAGGATTCAATACAGTGAGAGGAGAGGCTGAGATTCACAGGGAGAGACTGCAGCAGAGTGTTAGAGGAAATCTAATCTATAGATCCCAGTAATACAACTCAATTCATACATTCAAACAATAATCCCTGTGTTTATTGGTGTTGGAGAACAGTTCATTGTTTATACAATATAGTCAATATATTTAGTTTGTACAGGCTATTAAATATAAATTTAAATATATTTCTGATATCAGCCTCGCTCTTTATTGAATTCAGCAGTCACAGAGATTTTAAAGTGCAGTATTTAAATAATGAATTACCATCAGTGATGAACTGATTCTATTCTGTTTATTCAGTCACTAAGTAAGGAATAGGAACTTTCTACAAAACAAAATGAGGACCTGACAGAAATCAACACAGAGGATCAAGTTCAACAGGAAAATAAACACAATCTGACAACAGACAACTTCAACTCACAGTTTCTCTCACTAATTGTTCTGGAAATTCCAGCACTTTATGATGGTGAATTATTTACACTTCTGCTTCTTTCTCTTTCTCTTTACTTCTACTTTTCCTTTCCCGTCGGTTTCGTTCTCCCAGCTCCTTTTCTCCTTCCCTATTTCTCTGGAGTACTCACACCCTGTAAATTGTTACTTCATGCAGCTTTTCACATATGATTTATTCCTAACATTCTGCGTCTGTGTTCTGTTCACCAGCCCCTGGTTCAATGATTCTATTCTCAGAGTCAATTTGTTCAATGGTAAAACCTCTGTCAATACTTTAATGCATCTACAGAACACCCAAGTCTCCACCTGTTCACCTGCACTCTTCACTTCATCTACAACACATGGAATAAACAGGGTCGAAAGCTACTTCCAGACAAACCTCACAATCATTGAAATTTCCTCTCCTGGAATTATAAAGTAATCTGTTAGAATGTGGGATTGTTTAATTAATAAAACACCAACATCAGCGCTGCAGCTGATAATCTGCAGATAAATGGAAAGTCTCTTGATTCCAACTGACAGAGTGAAAACCAGTAAAACATCACATCAATACTTTCTATTTTACAATGTATTCCAGTGACAGTGAAGGTCCACAGTGAAGCAGAGAAGGAGAAGTGAAAGTGTCAGCAGCAAACTCAGTTCAGTAGCCAGATGTCTGAAGCATCGTCAGACACACACAGAGTGAAATAATATTTGATAACAGTGATAATCAATAAATACATTGAAATTCCAGTTAAACAGAGCCATGTTATTGGGGAGGGAGGACATTGTTCTGTCCCCTTGTAACACTGAAACCGTGAGATGTCTCATTATCAATCACTGAAAAAAATCATAAAAATATTCCAGGACCGGTTAGATCCACATCATGAAAATGTTAAAACTCCTAATGGTCTGATTATTGATCCGCACTGAAACATCTCATTCCAATACATTCAATACACAGAATAATCCAGTAATAATGCCACAGTTACTTAAAACAATACCATTAAATACATAATACAATTCCTACAAGAATGAAGGAGTGGACAGTGAGTAGATTCCATCAATAAATTGCTGGGAAATAACAGGCGGCTGTGTAACACACACAGAGGGAAATAATACCCAGTACAGCAGCACAGTTAACATCGATTTAGACCATTAACAGCTGAGATACTGGCTTACCAGCAACTCCAATTGCTGCGAGTACAGGATAATAAATGAATATGAACTGAACGAATACTGGATATTCCATTTCTGTGAGAGGCAGAGACTTCTATTAGCCTGGAATCCACAACTCCAGCAGGCACACTGAGCTGATCCATTCCAATGGGTCCTGATTTATTCAGGGGATAAGTCTCCACTGACACGGTTATACCCCTGATCATTGCTATTCGTTGCACTCACCTGAACAAACACATTACATCAGCAGCTTTGACTCTGATGTAAATAATGTGGTGGATAAAACAAAATCAATTCAATGTCAATGACATTTTCTGAGTAAGACCTCCCTCGGAATAAACCTGAAATCTGTACTCATACTGGATGGATGCTACAACTATGAGAGGCGTCATTTACATTTTTCATATTATTGCATTGACCTTGTACACTCCTGGCGTTTCTATTGTAAATGTAACTGATCTGTCTGCAGTGGACACTGAATCCAGGGACAAAAACATTCCCGCTTCACTCTGCCCCTGCCTTTTCCCAGTTAAAATGTGATCTTTGAGTCTCTGATTCGGGATCATGTTCAGGGTTACAGCCCAGAAACTATTGTGAGTGATATTACGGGACAGACACTGTACGCATCCATTTTGGAGGCAGTTGGGTAGTGATAACATCACTGGTCACGTAATCCAGAGGCCGGACCTGATGGCCTGGGGACAGGGGTTCAAATCCAACCACGGCAGCTACATAAACCAGAGGGAGCTCCCTTTCGGTGTATAAAGTAGAGGGAGCTCGCTCTCCAGCTATAAAGTGGAAGGAGCTCCCACTCTATGTCTCAAGTAGAGGGAGCGCTCTCTCTATGTATAAAGTGGAGGGAGCTCCCTCTCTATATATGAAGTGGAGGGAGCTCGCTCTCCAGCTATAAAGTGGAAGGAGCTCCCTCTCTATTTAGAAAGTGGAGGAAGCACCCTCTCTATGTATAAAGTAGAGGGAGCGCCCTCTCTCTGTATAAAGTCGAGGGAGCGCCCTCTCGATGCATAAAGTGGAGGGAGCTCCCTCTCGATGTAGAAAGTGGAAGGAGCTCCCTCTCTATGTTTAAAGTGGAGGGAGCTCCCTCTTTATTTATAAAGTTGGGGGCGATGAAGGAAAGAGTAGAGAGGGAAACGAAAACAAATGGGGAAATGGAGAGAGAGGGACAAAGTGGAAGACAGTGAGAGACAGAAGAGAAAGCGAGATGAGAACTTAACGGAACCCCAGCAACAATCCCCATTGTCTGCCCTGTCGGTATTTGGGGTTTAATGTGAGTGTTTTAGGGATGAGTGTTAGATGAGTGTTTGATATTTTCAAACTGCATTGACATTCCCAACAAAAGCAAGAGTTAAAGATTCAAAATTAACCAAACCAATGGCTTAAAGCATTGCTGTCCATGTGCAGAGGGACGGAGAGATGGAAGGAGTGAGACACAGATGGAGAGAGACACAGACAGAGTGCGGACACAGACAGAGGGAGAGAGAGAGACAGAGCTAGAATGATAGAGAAAAAAGGAGAAACAGAGACAGAGGGAGAGAGACAGAAAGTGAGGCAGGTAAATGCAGAGTGAGACAGACAGAAAGGGAGGCAGGCAGATGCAGAGGGAGAGGGACAGATGCAGAGGGAGAAAGGGACAGTGAGAGAGAGAGGGAGAGAGACAAACAGAGGGAGAAACAGAGACAGAGGGAGAGACAGAGAGAGAGAGAGAGAGAGGGAGGGCGAGATTATAGGAAAAACTTTATATCTAATCATGTTGACAAAAGATAGAATTAAAAAGTAAAACTGGCTGTGTGCAAGAACTAATTTTGAAAGGAAAGATAAGGGGTTTAAGTGTGAGTGTTTTGGGGGTAAGTGTTGGATCAGTGATTGATATTTTCAAACTGAAGTGACATTTAATATTATTGAAAAAAATATTATTAAACACGGACAAACATTAGAAGCAGGGGAAATGGGGTACAGTGTGTGAGGGTACCTTGACAGAACCTCAGTAACAATCCCCATTATCTGCACAGTCCTGTATTGGGGATTTAGTGTGAGAGTTTAGGGGGCGAGTGTTGATCAGTGTTTGGTATTTTCAAACTGCAGTGACGATCCCAGTAAGAGCAAGATTTACAGGTTCAAAGTTAACCAAGAAATGGATAAAAACATTTCTGTCCAAGGAGAGAGAGATGATGTTAGAGACAGAGTCATGAAAAGAGGCAGAGAAAGAGGGAGAGGGCGAGAGGGAGAAAGAGAGAGAAAGATGGGAAGAAACAGACATGAGAGGGAGAGACAGAGAGAGGATGAGACAAGTTGTAACAATCATTAACAATCCTCATTATCTGCCCAGTCCTGTTTTTGGAGGTTAGTGGGAGTGTTTTAGGGGTGAATGTTGGATCAGTGTTTCATATTTTCAAACTGCAGTGACATTCCCAACAAGGCTGTTAAAGTTTATAAGAGCAGGGAGGTTATGCTGGAAGTGTATAACTCATTGCTTAACCATCATAATGAGACCTCCCAGGGCAGGTACAGTGTGAGTTTAGTAACAGAGTAAAGCAGTGAATTTAGAAAAGGAGGGGGAGACGGGCAGAAAGAGTGAGGAGATACGGGGAGGCAGTCCGATTGCAGGAGAAACTTTACAGCTAACCACATGAAAAAAATAAATAATTAAAAATATAAATGGAATGCGCACTGAAAATACTGTCCGCACACAACAACTAAAGTCACACACCATCCCAACTTGAAACTATATCGCCATTCCGTCACTGTCACTTGGTCAAAATCCTGGAACTCCCTTCCTAACAGCACTGTGGGTGTACCTACCCCACATGGACTGCAGCGGTTCAAGAAGGAGGCTCAAAACCTCCTTCTCAAGGGCAATTAGGAATGGGTAATAAATGCTGGCCTGGCCAGTAATGGACACATCCAACAAATAAGTAAAGAAAATAAAAAGTTGACAACGAGTCACTTATGGAGATATTAGACGAGACGAACAAAAACGTGGTCAAAGAGGTTGGTTTGAGGGAGCGTCTTCAAGTAGGTAAGAGAATTAGTGAGACGGAGAGGTTTAGGAAAGGAATTCCAGAGTTTGGGTCTTGGCAGCTTGAACGCACGGCCACCAATGTTGGAACAATTCAAATTGGGGATCGCAGAGATAGGGTGGGGTCATTTGTGGAAGACAGTTCCAAACTTCTACCACACTTGTTTGCAGAAGTGTTTCTAAATTTCATCTTTGAAAGGGCTTTCGACCAATGTTTGATTTTTAGACATTCCCTCCCGTCCGAGACTGTCCCCATCAAATACTCACAGGGCAGGTACGCAGGGGGTTTGATGCAGAGTGAAGATCCATCTATCAACGCCAGACCTACTGTTCCTCTATCTCTTTCTCCACATCTCTCACTGCCTGCAACACCCTTTCTCTGCCTCTCTTTCTCCCTCTTCCCATCCTGAGAGCAAGAGGGTGAGATTGGGATTGTATGCAGAGGGAGATAGAGAGAGAAATGGGAGAGATAGACTTGGAAAGTGAGTAACAGAGGGAAGAAATAGGGTTTCAGAGAGTAGAAGAGAGGGGAAGAGAGATATAGAGATGGAGAGAGATTATCAGCAAGAGAGTTCACCAGACATTACCTCTCTCTCAGTCCCTGTCACTCCTTTCCAATTTGTTACCATCTCCATCTATTTTTCTCCCTCTAACCCGATGTTTCTCACTCCATGCCTCTCGCTCGTATGTCTGTGTATACTGCAGTGAAGGATTGCATCAAATTATGTTTTACATTTGCTCTTTCAATCTAAGCGAACAATCGCTCTGTCTGGGAACAGAGGGGCCTTGGAGTGACTGTCCACTGCTTCCTGAGGGTAACAGGGCAGGTGGAAAAGGTGGTTAAGAAGGCTTACGGAATACTTTCCTTTATTGGCCGATGTATAGAATATAAAAGCAGGGAGGTTATGCTAGAACGGTATAAAACACCAGTTAGACCACAGCTAGTGTCCTGTGCACAGTTCTGGTCACCACATTACAGGAAGGATGTGATCACACTAGAGAGAGCACAGAGGATATTTACAGAGGATGTTGTCAGGAATGGAGAATTTTAACTATGAGTAAAGATTGGATAGGCTGGAATTGTTTTCTTTGGAACAGAGAAGGTTGAAGGGAAGATTTAATTGAGCTGCATAAAATAATGACGGGCCTAGATCGAGTGGATAGGAAGGACCCATTTCCCTTAACAGAGTGGTCAATAACAACGGGCATAGATTACAAGATTTCCACACCAATATCATGAGGGTGTGATGGCTTCCCTGGTGGAATACATTGCTGGATATTTACAATGGAGCGTTTTCCTTCCTGATCATCAAAACTGGCCGCCTGGGCCCCAACTTCATCCACATTTATCCCACTCGACAAATATTTCACTCTACATAGCTATCTTTCTCTGTTTCCGTACACAGCAGTGAAGGATTACATCATATGAATATATCTTACATTCTCCCTTTCAATCCACCCCAACAATCTCTCTGTCTCCAACCTTGTCCCTCTCAACAGCCCTCTCTCTGTCTGCATATCTAAGCCTCTCTCCCTCTGTCTCCCTCTTCGTGTCAGAGATAGCAGGAGGGAGAGACGGAGAGAGACACAGAGAACAACACCAGCTTTAGTTTAGTTTAGTTCAGAGATACTTTGATAGCTTTGATAGTAACGGAGGTGTGGGAGCGGGCTTACAGCTGTGAAGTCAATTTCAGTGTAAGTTTAAAAGTGAATTCCCTTTTGTTTTCGGAGGACCAGGGGACTGCTGGGTAAGTAAAAGGTATATATTTGTGTGTTGTAAAATCTCTTTCTTTTAGTTTCGGTGACTGCAGCTTTGATAGTAACGGAGGTGTGGGAGCGGGCTTACTGCTGTGAAGTCAATTTCTGTGTAAGTTTTAAAGTGAATTCCCTTTTGTTTTCGGAGGACCAGGGGACTGCTGGGTAAGTAAAAAGTATATATTTGTGTGTTGTAAAATCTCTTTCTTTTAGTTTCGGTGACTGCAGCTTTGATAGTAACGGAGGTGTGGGAGCGGGCTTACTGCTGTGAAGTCAATTTCTGTGTAAGTTTTAAAGTGAATTCCCTTTAGTTTTCGGAGGACCAGGGGACTGCTGGGTAAGTAAAAAGTATATATTTGTGTGGTGGCTGTACCCGAGACACTACACGTGTAGTCTCTCCCACCCACCCTCCTCCTCTAACCAAAAAAAAGGACTCTGGTGTGTTGATAAGGTAAGATTTTTATTTAAGAAGTTCTGTCCGTTGGATTGCTAAGCGAACAAGTTTTGACTTTTTGTTTTTGGTTTTTCAGTCGATTTGTTGGGAATTTGGAATAGTGGGAATGGAAGTTAAGGCAGTTGTATGTTCCTCCTGCAGAATGTTGGAGGTAAGGGTCGCCAAGAGTGTCCCTGCTGACTGCATCTGTGGGAATTGCACCCAACTCCAGCTCCTCGAGAACCGCGTTAGGGAACTGGAGCTGGAGCTGGATGAACTTCAGATCATTCAGGAGGCGGAGGAGGTTATTGAGAGGAGTTATGGGGAGGTAGTCACACCTCAGGTAAAAGAAGTAGGTAGATGGGTTACCGTCAGGGGAAGGAGAGGGAACCAGTAGGCAGTGCAGGGATCCCCTGTGGCCGTTTCCCTCAACAACAGGTATACCGTTTTGGATACTGTTGCGGGAGACGACTTACCAGGGGTAAGCAATGGGGTACAGGTATCTGGCACAGAGTCTGTCCCTGTTGCTCAGAAGGGAAGGGGGAAGAGGAGCAGAACATTAGTCATTGGGGACTCCATAGTTAGGGGAACAGATAGGAGGTTCTGTGGGAACGAGAGAGACTCACGGTTGGTATGTTGCCTCCCAGGTGCCAGGGTTCGTGATGTCTCGGATCGTGTTTTTGGGATCCTTAAGGGCGAGGGGGAGCAGCCCCAAGTCGTGGTCCACATAGGCACCAACGACATAGGTAGGAAGAGAGATGGGGATTTAAGACAGAAATTCAGGGAGCTAGGGTGGAAGCTTCGAGCGAGAACAAACAGAGTTGTTATCTCTGGGTTGTTGCCCGTGCCACGTGATAGCGAAGTGAGGAATAGGGAGAGAGAGGAGTTGAACACGTAGCTGCAGGGATGGTGCAGGAGGGAGGGTTTTGGTTTCCTGGATAATTGGGGCTCTTTCTGGGGTAGGTGGGACCTCTACAAACAGGATGGTCTTCACCTGAACCAGAGGGGTACCAATATCCTGGGGGGAAGATTTGTTAGTGCTCTTCGGGGAGGGGGGGGGGTTTAAACTAATTCAGCAGGGGAATGGGAACCTAAATTGTAGTGCCAGTGTACAGCATGTTGAGAGTAGTGAGGTCAGGGATATGGTTACAAGGACGCAAGAGGGCACTGGCAAGCAAGAACCTGGTTTAAAGTGTGTCTACTTCAACGCCAGGAGCATCCGGAATAAGGTGGGTGAGCTTGCAGCATGGGTTGGTACCTGGGATCTCGATGTAGTGGCCATTTCGGAGACATGGGTAGAGCAGGGGCAGGAATGGATGTTGCAGATTCCGGGATTTAGATGTTTCAGTAAGAACAGAGAAGATGGTAAAAGAGGGGGGGGGGGGTGGCATTGTTAATCAAGGAGAGTATTACAGCGACCGAAAGGACGTTTGAGGACTCGTCTACAAAGGTAGTATGGGCCGAGGTTAGAAACAGGAGAGGTGAGGTTACCCTGTTGGGAGTCTTTTATAGACCTCCGAATAGTTCCAGAGATGTAGAGGAAAGGATAGCGAAGATGATTCTCGACAGGGGCGAGAGTAACAGGGTAGTTGTTATGGGGGACTTTAACTTTCCAAATATCGACTGGAAATACTATAGTTCGAGTACTTTAGATGGGTCAGTTTTTGTCTAGTGTGTGCAGGAGGGTTTTCTGACACAGTATGTAGACAGGCCAACCAGGGGCGATGCCACATTGGATTTGGTATTGGGAAATGAACCCGGCCAGGTGTTAGATTTAGATGTAGGTGAGCACTTTGGTGATAGTGATCACAATTCGGTTAGGTTTACCTTAGCGATGGGCAGGGACAGTGATATACCGCAGGGCAAGAATTATAGCTGGGGGAAAGGAAATTATGATGCGATGAGGCAAGATTTAGGATGCGTAGGATGGGGAAGGAAACTGCAGGGGATGGGAACAATCGAAATGTGGAGCTTGTTCAAGGAGCAGCTACTGTGTGTCCTTGTTCAGTATGTACCTGTGAGGCAGGGAGGAAGTTGTCGAGCGAGGGAGCCGTGGTTTACTAAAGAATTTGAAGCGCTTGTCAAGAGGAAGAAGAAGGCTGATGTTAGGATGAGACGTGAAGGCTCAGTTAGGGCGCTTGAGAGCTACAAGCTAGCCAGGAAGGATCGAAAGGGAGAGCTAAGAAGAGCAAGGAGAGGACACGAGAAGTCATTGGTGGATAGGATCAGGGAAAACACTAAGGCTTTCTATAGGTATATCAGGAATAAAAGAATGACTAGAGTTAGATTCGGGCCAATCAAGGATAGTAGTGGGAAGTTGTGTGTGGAATCAGAGGAGATAGGGGAAGTGTTAAATGAATATTTTTCGTCAGTATCTACAGTAGAGAAAGAAAATGTTGTTGAGAATACTAAGATTCAGACTACTAGGCTAGATGGGATTGAGGTTCACAAGGAGGAGGTGATATCAATTTTGGAAAGTGTGAAAATAGATAAGTCTCCTGGGCCAGATGGGATTTATCCTAGGATTCTCTGGGAAGCTAGGGAGGAGATTGCAGAGCCTTTGTCCTTGATCTTTATGTCGACAGGAATAGTGCCGGAAGACTGGAGGATAGCAAATGTTGTCCCCTTGTTCAAGAAGGGGAGTAGAGACAGCCCTGGTAATTATAGACCTGTGAGCCTTACTTTGGTTGTGGGTAAAATGTTGGAAAAGGTTATAAGAGACAGGATTTATAATCATCCTGAAAAGAATAAGTTCATTAGAGACAGTCAGCACGGTTTTGTGACGGGTAGGTCGTGCCTCACAAACCTTATTGAGTTTTTCGAGAAGGTGACCAAACAGGTGGATGAGGGTGAAGCAGTGGATGTGGTGTATATGGATTTCAGTAAGGCGTTTGATAAGGTTCCCCACGGTAGGCTATTGCAGAAAATACGGAAGTATGGGGTTGAAGGTGATTTAGAGCTTTGGATCAGAAATTGGCTAGCTGAAAGAAGACAGAGGGTGGTGGTTGATGGCAAATGTTCATCCTGGAGTTTAGTTACAAGTGGTGTACCGCAAGGATCTGTTTTGGGGCCACTGCTGTTTGTCATTTTTATAAATGACCTGGAAGATTGTGTAGAAGGGTGTGTTAGTAAATTTGCAGATGACACTAAGGTCGGTGGAGTTGTGGATAGTGCCGAAGGATGTTGTAGGGTACAGAGGGACATAGATAGGCTGCAGAGCTGGGCTGAGAGATGACAAATGGAGTTTAATGCGGAAAAGTGTGAAGTGATTCACTTTGGAAGGAGTAACAGGAATGCAGAGTACTGGGCTAATGGGAAGATTCTTGGGAGTGTAGATGAACAGAGAGATCTTGGTGTCCAGGTGCATAAATCCCTGAAGGTTGCTACCCAGGTTAATAGGGCTGTTAAGATGGCATATGGTGTGTTAGCTTTTATTAGTAGAGGGATCGAGTTTCGGAGCCACGAGGTCATGCTGCAGCTGTACAGAACTCTGGTGAGACCGCACCTGGAGTATTGCGTGCAGTTCTGGTCGCCGCATTATAGGAAGGATGTGGAAGCTATGGAAAGGGTGCAGAGGAGATTTACTAGGATGTTGCCTGGTATGGAGGGAAGGTCTTACGAGGAAAGGCTGAGGGAGCTGAGGTTGTTTTCGTTGGAGAGAAGGAGGAGGAGAGGTGACTTAATAGAGACATATAAGATAATCAGAGGGTTAGATAGGGTGGAGTGTGAGCGTCTTTTTCCTCGGATGGTGATGGCAAACACGAGGAGACATAGCTTCAAGTTGAGGGGTGATAGATATAGGACAGATGTGAGAGGTAGTTTCTTTACTCAGAGAGTAGTAAGGGCGTGGAACGCCCTGCCTGCAGCAGTAGTAGATTCGCCAACTTTAAGGGCATTTAGGTGGTCATTGCATAGACATATGGATGAAAATGGAATAGTGTAGGTCAGATGGTTTCACAGGTCGGCGCAACATCGAGGGCCGAAGGGCCTGTACTGCGCTGTAATTTTCTAATTCTAATTCTAATTCTAATTCTAACTGTTTGCCCTAGTAGAGGGGTGAAACAAATAGGCAGGGAGTTATTATGGTCTGGAATTCACTGTCTGACAGGTTTCTGAAAGCAGATTCAATATTAACTTTCAAAGGTCAATTGGAGTAAAATTTCAACTACTCTTAGTTATAGTAGAGAAGATACCAGCATAGAAAGAGAAGTGAGAGAGAGAGAGATGTCATAACGTAGGTGATCAGGAACTCAACACAACTTATATTGAGAGTTTTTATTTATAAATAACTGTTTCAGTTTTATTTGATCCTCTTGATTTATTTATACATTACCTTTAATCACTCAATATAACCTTCCAAACAGGAACGAGTTTCATGTTGCAAGTGTTCACACAGTAGAAAAATAGCCATTTTACAACAGTTGCATTGAAATTATTTTATTCAGCATTTCAAGTTTACAATAAAGTAAATTCTTCATACTTGTGAAAACTTTCAAACTCAGCAAGGGAATCTCCCATCAGTAATGGCTCAGCATCACCATCTGCTGGTGTCCCTGCCTCACTGCAGTTAATGTCCCTCTCTCACCATCTCCAACTGCTGGTGTCCCTGTCTCATTGCAGTTACTGTCCCCCTCTCACCATCTCCATCTCCTGGTACCCCTGCCTCACTGCAGTTACTGTCCCCTTCTCACCATCTCCATCTGCTGGTGTGCCTGCCTCACTGCGGTTACTGTCCCCTCTCACCTTCTCCAGCTGCTGGTGTCCCTGTCTCATTGCAGTTACTGTCCCCCTCTCACCATCTCCATCTCCTGGTACCCCTGCCTCGCTGCAGTTACTGTCCCCTTCTCACCATCTCCATCTGCTGGTGTTCCTGCCTCACTGCGGTTACTGTCCCCTCTCACCGTCTCCATCTGTTGGTGTCCTTGCCTCACTGCAGTTACTGTCTCTCTCTGACCATCTCCATCTGCTGGTGTCCCTGCCTCACTGCAGTTACTGTCCCTCTCTCACCATCTCCATCTGCTGGTGTCCCTGCCTCACTGCAGTTACTGTCTCTCTCTGACCATCTCCATCTGCTGGTGTCCCTGTCACACTGCAGTTACTGCCCCTCTCAACACATCACAATCACTGCGATTTGCAACTTTGTCCACTGGCGGCGGTTGTTGACAAAGCACACGCTCGGTGGCACTGTACTCGCACATGCGCAAACGTACACTATTCCAGTGAAACGTCAGGGTCTGCCCACGCTCAGGCAGCTGCCAGGACTAAAGATGGCGCCGGTCAAATAATCACAGAGGCGGGTGGAGGGTGGGAGGTGGAGCGAGGGGTCTGGGTGGGGGTGGAGGAGGGGGAATGGGATTTAGTTCCAGTGTTTGAAACCCTTCAGCTCTTTCTATGATTTCACTAATTTAACAATGAGATTAAGAGGGTATTTCACCCCCTTCGTCAGCTCCTGTCTGAATTTAGTCTGGGTCACAATGTGCTGGTGCAGGAACTGAGAATCTGCAGCATCTTTGATGCTTGATCTGTGATAAAGAGAGGGTCAGTGAAGGAGGAATAATAATAAATATCTACAATTCTCCTATAAATGTTATACACTACCCGGGTCATCCATAACAGTTTAAAACTGCCAGATATACTGAAGAGTAAAATAATCGATTTCCTGCGATTCTCCATCTCTGGGTCCTTGTGATTCTCTGCATTGCTGTGGCGCCGGAATCCCCTGCGGACTTTACTGGAGAATAAAATCCGTCTGACAGTCAGAGCATTGAGCAGCAAAATCAGAAAGACCGGGACACAAGGGGTTAAAATGCGGTTGAACAATTCAAAGGCCAACCATATGGGGGAAGTAAAGAAGCTCAGTTTCTGAACACAACCCATGGGAACATTATCAATAATGTATTTTTGTTCCTGTGTAAAGTACCAGGGGAGAGACTCTAAACAGCCCAGCACACTCACTGTTCCCACAACCACAGCCGCCCTTTTCTTGCTGCAATATTTTGTTTTCAGCTTCTCACAACAAATGGCCACAAATCGATCAAAGGTGAAAGTGACTGTGAGCCAGACAGAAACAACTGTGGATGCAGAAAGCAGAACGGCAATGAGAGAACACACAGGAGTAATTCTCAGGAATGAATATGGGAAATAAATTGGAACAATTGCACCCAATATTGGATTAGTGATCACGACCAGGACATCAGACACTGCCATTCCCACCAGGTGGACACTGATACATTTGGAGAGACCGCACTTTCCTCGGGACATGATCACAATCGCCACCAAGTTAACTGGAAGAGATAGAGAAAAGGAAGCAGAGAAATTACTGATCAGACCTGGAGACAAAGCAGCAGTTTGACAGGATCTGGGCTGAAATTTCTAGCTTTGTTGCTGCATCGAGCAGTGAAAACTGATTCATTGACCCGGGCAGTGCTTTGTCACAGTGAAATGTTTGTAAACACAGTTATTAATAATGAATTGGGAAATTGATGCAGATAGTGAATACATTCAGCACCGGATTTACTGGAAGTACTGAGTGAGGATGCAGTGTCAGTGGGGAAATGAGAAAGGGTTTTACAGAGATGGAATCCAATGGGTTAATTGGGAATTTGTCTCCAGACTGTTGGTTGGGAAGGTTTGGGGAGAACGGGATGTGTAGCTGGTTTGTTGCTCTGGTTTCAGGGAACTGACAGGGAATGTTATCAAATGGGAAAAGGCAGAAAACTGCAGCGCTAAGTTTGAGTATCAGCCATGATCTAGAATGGTGGAGCAAGCTCGAAGGGCTGAATGGCCTCCTCCTGCTCCCATGTTCCTGTATTCCTATCAGGTTGGACAAGGCAGCTGGAGGTGGAAACAGTGAGTGAGATTGGGAGGGGCGGGGGGGGGAGGTGGGTAGATAGATGGGGGTCTGTCCCGGGGTGGGGTATCTGGATGGGGGTCTGTCCCTGGGGAGTTATTTAGATGGGGGTCTGTCTCCGGGGTTAATATTTAGATGGGGGTCTGTTCCAGTCACGTATTTGTAACAGGGGTATCATAAGGGTATAATTAGATGGAGGTCTGACCCCGGGGATATATTTTGATGGGGGTCTGTCTCCGGGGATGTGTTTGTAACAGGGGTATTATAAGGGTATAATTAGATGGGGGTCTGTCCCCGGGTGGGGTATTTAGATGGCGGTCTGTCCCCGGGGATGTATTTGTAACAGGGGTATGATAAGGGTATAATTAGATGGGGGTCTGTCCCCGGGTGGGGTATATCGATGGGGGTCAGTCCACGGGGATGTATTTGGACGGGGGTCTGTCCCCGGGGATGTATTTAGATGGCGGTCTGTCTCTGGGGATGTATTTGTAACAGGGGTATTATCAGGGTATAATTAGATGGGGGTCTGTCTCCGGGGATGTATTTGTAACAGGGGAATTATAAGGGCATAATTAGATGGGGGTCTGTCCCCGGGGATGTATTTAGATGGGGGTCTGTCCTCGGGGATGTATTTAGATGGGGTCTGTCCCAGGGGATGTATTTAGATGGGGGTCTGTCCCCGGGGATGTATTTGTAACAGGGGTATTATAAGGGTATAATTAGATGGTGGTCTGTCCCCGGGGATGTATTTAGATGGGGGTTTGTCCCCGGGGATGTATTTAGATGGGGGTCTGTCCCCGGGGATGTATTTAGATGGGGGTCTGTATCCTGTTATGTATTTAGATGGGGGTCTGGCCCCGGGGATGTATTTGTAACAGGGGTATTATAAGGGTATAATTAGATACGGGTCTGTCCACGGGGATGTATTTAGATGGGGGTTTGTCCCCGGGGATGTATTTAGATGGGGGTCTGTCCCCGGGGATGTATTTAGATGGGGGTCTGTATCCTGTTATGTATTTAGATGGGGGTCTGGCCCCGGGGATGTATTTGTAACAGGGGTATTATAAGGGTATAATTAGATGGGGGTCTGTCCCCGGGGATGTATTTAGATGGGGGTCTGTCCCCGGGGATGTATTTAGATGGGTTTCTGTCCCCGGGGATGTATTTAGATGGCGGTCTGTCCCCGGGGATGTATTTAGATGGGGGTCTGTCCCCGGGATGTATTTAGATAACGGTCTGTATCCTGGTATGTATTTAGATGGGGGTCTGTCCCCGGGGATGTATTTAGATGGGTGTCGGTCCCCGGGGATATATTTGTAACAGGGGTATTATAAGGGTATAATTAAATGGGGGTCTGTCCCCGGGTGGTAGTTCGTTGGGAGTCTGTCGCTGGGGGGGTATCTAGATGGGAGTCTGTCCCCGGGGGGGTTATCCAGATGGGAGTCTGTTATTGGCGGGGTATTAAGATGGGAGTCTGTTCCTGGAGGGGTATTTAGATGGAACTCGGTCCTGGGGGGCTATCTGGATGGGAGTCTGTTCCTGGGGAGGTATCTAGATGGGAGTCTGCTCCTGTGGGTGTATCTATATGGGACTCGGTCCTGGGGGGGTATCTCGATGGGTTGTCTTGTAACAGGGGGAAGGGGATAATTAGATGGGGTTCTTTTCCTGGGGCGGGGTGCAGTCTGTTCCTGGGGGGGATATTTAGATTGGAGTCTGTTCCTGTGGTGGGTTATCGAGATGGGACTCGGTCCTGGGGAGGTATCTAGATGAGAATCGGTCCTGGGGGGTTATCTAGATGGGACTCGGTCCTGGGGGGGGTATCTAGATGGGAGACTGTTCCTGGGGGGGGGGCATCTAGATGGGTCTCGGTCCTGGGGGGGTATCTAGATGGGAGTCTGTTCCTGGGGGGTATCTAGATGGGACTCGGTCCTGTGGGGGGTATCTAGATGGGACTCGGTCAAGGGGGGTTATCTAGATGGGACTCGGTCCTGGGGGGGAGGTATCTAGATGGATTGTCTTGTAACAGGGGGATGGGGATAATTAGATGGGGTCTGTTCCTGGGTCTGTTGATAGTAAGGGTATTAGATGGGGGTCAGTTAACTTGAGATATCAGATAGGGGTCTGTAGATGAGGATTATCTAGATTGGGTGGGGGTCTGTACAACAGGGGAATGTTATTCGGTGGGGGGCGAAATATTGCAGGGGATAAAATTTACATCGTGGATATAAATTGCGGTTGGAGGAAATTTTGCATGTGGGTGGGGGGGTGAAATTGCGGGGGGATAAAATTGCGGGGGGGGGCGGAAATTGCCGGGGGGGGAAATTGCCGGGGGGGGGGATAAATTGCGGGGGGGGGGATAAATTGCGGGGGGGCCAGAAGTCAGAAATACAGAAAAGACAAAGTCAGAAATGGAGAAAAGAAACTCAGAGAAATAGAGAAAAGACAACGTCAGAAACACAGAAAAGACACAGTCAGAAAAAGACCGAAAGTCAGAAATACAGAAAAGACAAACTCAGAGAAATAGAGAAAAGACAAAGTCAGAAATACAGAAAAGACAAAGTCAGAAATAGAGAAAAGAAGCTCAGAGAAATAGAGAAAAGGCAAAGTCAGAAACACAGAAAAGACACAGTCAGAAAAAGACAGAAAGTCAGAAATACAGAAAAGACAAACTCAGAGAAATAGAGAAAAGACAAAGTCAGAAATACAGAAAAGACAAAGTCAGAAATAGAGAAAAGACAAATTCTGAAAAAGACAGAAAGTCAGAAATACAGAAAAGACAGAAAGTCAGAAATACAGAAAAGAAACTCAGAGAAATAGAGAAAAGACAAAGTCAGAAATACAGTCGAAAGAAAGTCAGGATTAGAGAAAAGGCCGAAAGAAACACAGAAAAAGAGGGAAAAAAGTGGAGGGAAAGAACTGAGACACAAAGAAATTGCAGGCAGCAAAGAGACAGACAGGAAGCCAGTGAGAAAGGCACACAAAGAATCACAGAGAGATTGAGAGAGAGAAGGACAAAGAAATCCATTGAGACAGAAAGACACACAATCATTCAGAGAGAAAGACAAACACAAAGTGAGAGAGAGAAAGGGAGAAATGGAGTAACAGAGGGAGAGAGGAAAAAAAAAGAGAGAGAGAAACAGAGAGAGAAACAGAGAGAGAAACCGAGAGCGAGAATCGAGAGAGAGAGAAACACACAGAGAGAGAAACACAGAGAGAGAGAGAAACAGAGAGAGAGATTGAGGAACAGAGAGAGAAACACAGAGAGAGAGAGAGATTGAGGAACAGAGAGAGAGAGAAACAGACAGAGAGATTGAGAGAGAAGAGAAACACACAGAGAGAAACAGAGAGAGAGAGAGAGATTGAGGAACAGAGAGAGAGAAACAGAGAGAGAAACAGACAGAGAGAGATTGAAAAAGAGATTGAAAGAGAGAGATTGAGTCAAAAGGAGAGAGAAAGGCAGAGAGGGACGATAAAGATCTGATACTCACCATCCCACACGTTCTGCGCTCCATCTTTGGACTCTAACAACTTGCCTCCATCAGCTCATCCATGGGGAAAAGATCCTGGAGAGGGAGGTTGCGTGGGAATTGGAGACAAGTGTCAGGACTGGGATAGATAGAGCGGGGGATTCAGACTGGACTCTCTCTCTCACACACACACACTGTAATCAGCTTGCAATTCACCTGGGCACAGAGACTGAGATACAGAAACTCACCTGAACAAACCAGCTGCATGGAAAGAAAGAATGGAGGCTGATGTTGTCCTAATATATCCCAGAACCTGTCACTCAAAACAGACTGTCCACCCCAAATACAGCTCACCCAACCAGCTATCAGCTTCCTTCATCTGGACACTGCATCCCAGGTATGGGGCAGTCCAAGGTGAGTCTCTGTGTAAACAGGGAATGGGGGAGAGAGGGATATTCCAGCCATATCCCAAATGGACCATTCCACACAGAATCCTGTCTGTCTGTCTCTCTCTCTCTCTCTCTTTCTCCCTCCACCAAAAACCTCATTAACAGAACAGAAAAACTGCTGCAATTTTAAACCTGGAGGGGCCGGTTTGGATAATGGCCAGTAACACTCTTTGTATTAAATGTCTTTCACTATTCACCTCCAGTTAACAGAAAGTTCAGAAAATGACTCATTGCAATTGCCTTGAAATTCTGACAAAGTGTTATTGCTGGAGAGGCCTGTTTGACTGCAGTATAAACATGCGGTTTTTATTCGGTTTTTCATTTCCACTGTGTGACAATGACTGAAACTAGAGCCAGGTTAATGATGCAGCCAAGAGAACTTTTATAACCAGAGACATTTCACACAACAATTCTTACCCATATTTCCAGTTGTATTCGTCAATGATTCTTTGCCCTGTATTTGATGCTGCTGTATTTATGTATTAGCTGTAATCAATCAATAAAACCTTCTTAACATTCACCAGTTTAATGTTACAAGGGTTCACAAAGCTGGGAAATGGCCATTTAACACAAATGGTATTAAAGATCTTCCACTTTTCACCTCCAGTTTATATAAAGTTCAGCAATAAAGACCTCTACTTTCTGACAAAGAGTTTTTACTGCTGTAATAAAGTGTCACTTGTTTCCATTTGCTTCCAGACTGTTTCTATCCTCTGTTCTCCTGAGGGATTCAGAGGGATTTTTGTTCATTGTTTGTCCAAATTTAGGAGGTTCCAGATCCTCTGCAGCTGCTGTCCTGGAGAAATTAATTGCATTGCATTCAAAATCTTTCCCTCATTTTGGAGATATGAGGAGAGAATGTTTACACTAGTAGAGGGGTGAAACAAATAGGCAGGGAGTTATTATGGTCTGGAATTCACTGTCTGACAGGTTTCTGAAAGCAGATTCAATATTAAATTTTAAAGGACAATTGGATCAAAATGTCAACTACTCTTAGTTATAGTAGAGAAGATACCAGCATAGAAAGAGAAGTGTGTGAGAGAGAGATGTCATAACGTAGGTGATCAAGAACTCAACACAACTTATATTGAGAGTTTTTATTTATAAATGACTGTTTCAGTTTGATTTGATCCTGTTGTTTTATTTATACATTACCTTTAATCACTCAATATAATTTTCCAAACAGGAACGAGTTTCATGTTACAAGTGTTCACACAGTAGAAAAATAGCCATTTTACAAAAGTTGCATTGAAATTATTTTATTCAGCTTCTCAAGTTTACAATAAAGTAAATTCTTCAGACTTGTGGAAACTTTCAAACTCAGCAAGGGAATCTCTCATCAGTAATGGCTCAGCATCTCCATCTGCTGGTGACTCGTCTCACTGCAGTTAATGTCCCTCTCTCACCATCGCCATCTGCTGGTACCCCTGCCTCACTGCAGTTACTGTCCCACACTCACCATCTCCATCTCCTGGTGTCCCTGTCTTACTGCAGCTGCTGTCCTCCTCTCACCATCTCCATCTGCTGGTATCCCTGTGTCACTGCAGTTAATGTCCCTCTCTCGCCATCTCCATCTGCTAGTGTCCCTGTCTCACTGCAGTTACTGCCCCCTCTCACCATCTCCATCTGCTGGTGTCCCTGTGTCACTTCAGTTACTGTCCCTTCCTCACTATCTCCACCTCCTGGTGTCCCTGTCTCATTGCAGTTAATGTCCCTCTCTCACCATCGGCATCTGCTGGCACTCCTGCCTCACTGCAGTTACAGGCCCACTCACCATCTCCATCTGCTGGTGTCACTGCCTCACTGCAGTTGCTGCGCCCTCTCACCATCTCCATCTGCTGGTGTCACTGCCTCACTGCAGTTACTGTCCCACTCACCAGCTCACAACCCCTGCGATTTGCAGCTTTGTCCACTGGCAGCGGTTGTTGACAAAGCAACCACGAGGTGGCGCTGCACTGGCACATGCGCAAACGTATCCCATTCCCGTTAACCATCAGGGTCTGCACGTTCATTCGCTGCCAGGACTAAAGATGGCGCCGGTCAAATAATCACAGAGGCGGGTGGAGGGTGGGAGGTGGAGCTGGGGGTTTGGGGGGGGGGAACAGGGGGAATGGGATTTAGTTCCAGTGTTTGAAACCCTTCAGCTCTTTCTATGATTTCACTAATTTAACAATGAGATTGAGAGGGTATTTCACCCCCTTCTTCAGCTCCTGTCTGAATTTAGTCTGGGTCACAATGTAAATACATGTGTTGGTGCAGGAACTGAGAAGCTGCAGCATCTTTGATGTTTGTTCTGTGATATAGAGAGGGTCAGTGTAGGAGGAATAATAATAAATATCTGTAATTCGACTGTAAATGATAAACACAACTTGGGTCACCCACAACAGGATAAAACTGCCGGATATACTGAAGAGTAAAATAATTGATTTCCTGCGATTCTCCATCTCTGGGTCCTTGTGATTCTCTGCATTGCTGTGGCGCCGGAATCCCCTGCGGACTTTACTGGAGAATAAAATCCGTCTGACAGTCAGAACATTGAGCAGCAAAATCAGAAAGACCGGGACACAAGGGGTTAAAATGAGGTTAAGCAATTCAAATGCCCCCCATATGGGGTAAGTAAAGAAGCTCAGTTTATAAACACAACCCATGGGAACATTATCAATAATGTATTGTTGTTTCAGTGTAAAGTACCAGGAGAGAGACTCTAAACAGCCCAGCACACTCACTGTTCCCACAACCACAGCCGCCCTTTTCTTGCTGCAATATTTTGTTTTCAGCTTCTCACAACAAATGGCCACAAATCGATCAAAGGTGAAAGTGACTGTGAGCCAGACAGAAACAACTGTGGATGCAGAAAGCAGAACGTTAATGAGAGAACACACAGGAGTAATTCTCAGGAATGAATATGGGAAATAAATTCCAACAATCCAGCTCAATATGGGATTAGTGATAACGACCAGGAGATCAGACACTGCCATTCCCACCAGGTAGACACTGATACATTTGGAGAGACCGCACTTTCCTCGGGACAGGATCACAATCGCCACCAAGTTAACTGGAAGAGAGAGAGAAAAGGAAGCAGGGAAATTACTGATCAGACCTGGAGACAAAGCAGCAGTTTGACAGGATCTGGGCTGAAATTTCCAGCTGCATCGAGCAGTGAAAACTGATTCATTGACCCGGGCAGTGCTTTGTCACAGTGAAATGTTTGAAAACACAGTTATTAATAATGAATTGGGAAATTGATGCAGAAAGTGAATAAATCAGCACCGGGTCGACTGGAAGTACTGAGTGAGGATGCAGTGTCAGTGGGGAAATGAGAAGGGGTTATCCAGAGATGGAATCCAATGGGTTAATTGGGAAAATGTCTCCAGACTGTTGTTTAGGAAGGTTTGGGGAGAGCGGGATGTGTAGCTGGTTTGTTGCTCTGGGTTCAGGGAACTCACAGGGACTGTTATCAAATGGGAAAAGGCAGAAAACTGCAGCGCTAAGTTTGAGTATCAGCCATGATCTAGAATGGTGGAGCAAGTTCGAAGGGCTGAATGGCCTCCTCCTGCTCCCATGTTACTGTATTCCTATCAGGTTGGACGAGGCAGCTGGATGTGGAGACAGTGAGTGAAATTGGGAGGGAGAGAAGGGAAAGGACATGTTGGAGCAGGAGGGGAGACTGGAGCTGATGGTTTGGGAAAGTGGATAAACTGAAGCAATGGATGAGGAGACTGAGGATTCAATACAGTGAGAGGAGAGGCTGAGATTCACAGGGAGAGACTGCAGCAGAGTGTTAGAGGAAATCTAATCTATAGATCCCAGTAATACAACTCAATTCATACATTCAAACAATAATCCCTGTGGTTATTGGTGTTGGAGAACAGTTCATTGTTTCTACAATATAGTCAATATATTTAGTTTGTACAGGCTATTAAATATAAATGTAAATATATTTCTGATATCAGCCTCGCTCTTTATTGTGTGCAAGAACTAATTTTGAAAGAAAAGATCAGGGGTTTAGTGTGAGTGTTTTGGGGGCAAGTGTTGGATCAGTGACTGATATTTTCAAACTGAAGCAGAATTAATATTATTGAAAAAATAGTATTAAACACTGACAAACCTTAGAAGCAGGGGAAATGGGATACAGTGTGTGAGGGAACTTTGACAGAACCTCAGTAACAATCCCCATTATCTGCACTGTCCTGTATTGGGGGCTTAGTGTGAGAGTTTAGGGGGCGAGTGTTGATCAGTGTTTGATATTTTCAAACTGTAGTGACGTTCCCAGCAAGGGCAAGATTTACAGGTTCAAAATTAAC
This sequence comes from Heterodontus francisci, assembly GCF_036365525.1. Classification (NCBI taxonomy): domain Eukaryota; kingdom Metazoa; phylum Chordata; class Chondrichthyes; order Heterodontiformes; family Heterodontidae; genus Heterodontus; species Heterodontus francisci. The sequence goes on from NW_027140753.1 coordinate 1,977,347, forward strand.
CAAGAAATGGATAAAAACATTTCTGTCCAAGGAGAGAGAGATGGTGTTAGAGACAGAGTCATGGAAAGAGGCAGAGAAAGAGGGAGAGGGCGAGGGAGAGAGAGAGAGAGAGAGAGAGAAATGGGAAGAAACTGACATGAGAGGGAGAGACAGAGAGAGGATGAGACAAGTTGTAACAATCATTAACAATCCTCATTATCTGCACAGTCCTGTTTTGTGGAGGTTAGTGTGAGTGTTTTAGGGGTGAATGTTGGATCAGTGTTTCATATTTTCAAACTGCAGTGACATTCCCAACAAGGCTGTTAAAGTATATAAGAGCAGGGAAGTTATGCTGGAAGTGTATAACTCATTGCTTAAGCACCATAATGAGACCTCCCAGGGCAGGTACAGTGTGAGTTTAGATACAGAGTAAAGCAGTGGATTTAGAGAAGGAGGGAGAGATGGGCAGAAAGAGTGAGGCGATACGGGGAGGCAGTCAGATTGTCGGAGAAACTTTACATCTACCCACGTGAAAAATATAAATAATTAAAAATATAAATGGACCGCGCACTGAAAATACTGTCCGCACACAACAACAAAAGTCACACACCATCCTAACTTGAAACTGCATCACCATTCCTTCACTGTGACTGGGTCAAAATCCTGGAACTCCCTTCCGAACAGCACTGTGGGTGTACCTACCCCACATGGACTGCAGCGGTTCAAGAAAGAGGCTCAACACCACCTTCTCAAGGGCAATTAGGAATGGGTAATAAATGCTGGCCTGGCCAGTAAAGCACACATCCAAAAAATAAATAAGGCAAATAAAAAGTTATCATCGAGTCACTTAAGGAGATATTACACTAGACGAACAAAAACGTGGTCAAAGAGGTTGATTTGAGGGAGCGTCATCAAAGAGGAAAGAGAGTTAGTGAGACGGAGAGGTTTAGGAAAGGAATTCCAGAATTAGGGTCCTGGCAGCTTGAAGGCACGGCCACCAATGGTGGGACGATTCAAATTGGGGATGCTCAAGAGGCCATAATTAGAGGATCGCAGATATTGGGGATTGTGGAGCTGGAGGAGATTGCTGAGATAGGGAGGTGTCATTTGTGGAAATCAGTTCCAATCTTCTACCCCCCTTTGTATGGAGAAGTGTTTCTAAATTTCATCTTTGAAAGGGCTTTCGACTAATTTTTGATTTTTAGACAGTCCCCCCCGTCCGATACTGTCCCCATTGAATACTCACAGGGCAGGTACGCACGGGGTTCGATGCAGAGTAAAGATCCACCTACCAATGCCAGACTCACTGTTCCTCTGTTTCTTTCTCCTCACCTCTCACTGCCTGCAACACCTTTTCTCTGCCTCTCTTTCACCCTCTTCCCATCCTGAGAGCAAGAGGGAGAGTTTGAGATAGCGTGCAGAGGGAGATGGAGATAAAGGGAGAAAAGTAGAGAGATAGACTTGGGAAGTGAGTAACAGAGAGAAGAAATAGGCTTTCAGAGAGTAGAAGAGATGGGAAGAGAGAGATAGAGATGGAGAGAGATTGCCAGCAAGAGAGTTTACCAGAGATTCCCTCTCTCTCAGTCCCTATCACTCCTTTCCAATTTGTTACCATCTCCAACTAGTTTTCTCCTTCTCACCCGATGTTTCACACTCCATGCCTCTCGCTCGTATGTCTGTGTATACAGCAGTGAAGGATTACATCAAATTATTATATTTTACATTTGTCCCTTCAATCCAACTGAAGAACCTCTCAGACTGTGAACTTGGAGTGAATGTCCACTGATTCCTGAGGGGAACAGGACAGGTGGAGAAGGTGGTTAAGAAGGCTTATGGAATACTTCCCTTTGTTGGCCGATGTAGAGAATATAAGAGCAGGGAGGTTATGCTGGAACTGTATAAAATACTAGTTAGACCACAGCTAGTGTACTGTGTACAGTTCTGGTCACCACATTACAGGAAGGTTGTGATCATACTAGAGAGGGTACAGAGGGGATTTACAGAGGATGTTGTCAGGAATTGAGAATTTTAACGATGAGAAGAGATTGGATAGGCTGGAATTGTTTTCTTTGGAACACAGAAGGTTGAAGGGAAGATTTAATTGAGGTGCATAAAATGATGATGAGTCGAGATAGAGTGGATCGAAAGGACCCATTTCCCTTAACAGAGGGGGCAATCACCAGGGGCAGAGATTTCCAGATTGCCACACCAATATCATGAGGGTTCCATGGTGGAATAACTTGCTGGATGTTTACAATGGAGCGTTTTCCTTCCTGATCATCTGAACTGGCTGCCTGGGCCCCAACTTCATCCACATTTCTCCCACTCTACCAATATTTCACTCGATATACCTATCTTTCTCTGTTTGCGGACACAGCAGTGAAATATGACATCAAATGAATATATCTTCCATTCTCCCTTTCAATCCACCCCAACAATCTCTCTCTCTCCAACCTTGTCCCTCTCAACAGCACTCTCCCGATCGGCATATCTAAGCCTCTCTCCCTCTGTCTACCTCTTAGTGTCAGAGATAGCAGGAGGGAGAGACAGAGAGAGACACAGAGAACAACCCCAGCTTCTCCAAACTATCCACGTAACTGAAGTCCCTCATCTCTGGAACCATTCTTGTGAATCTTTTCTGCAACCTCTCTAATGCCCCCATATTCTTCCTAAAGTACGGTGTCCAGAATTGGACAATGCTCCAGTTGAAGGCAAACCAGCGTTTTACAAAGGTCATAATTTCCTTGCTTTTGTATTCAATGTCTCCATTTATAATCTCAGGAAGCCTTCTGCTGTTTAACCACTTTCTGAACCTGCCCTGCCACCTTCAGTGATTGGTGCACAAATACCCCCCAGATGTGTCTGTTCCTGCACCTCCTTTAGAATTCTATCCTTTACTTTATATCGTCTCTCCTCCTTTTTCCGAACCATGGAGGCAGAAGATGCGGGCAGGGTTCTTAATGAATACATAACGACTGTCTTCACAAAAGAGGGGATGACATAGACATTGTAGTCAATGAGGAGGGGTTTGAAATATTGAATGGGATAAACAATGAGAGAGGAAATATTAAGGGGTTTAGCATCTTTGAAAGCTGATAATTCACCAGGCTCAGGCTGTTAAGAGGTGCAAGGGTGGAAATAGCAGAGGCTCTGACCATCATTTTCCAATCCTCTCTGGTTACAGTCGTGCTGCCAGAGGACTGGAGGATTGCGTATGTTGTACTGTTGATTAACAAGGGTGAAAGTAATAGACTGAGTAATTACAGGCCACCCAGCCTAATCACAGTGGAGGGAAAATAATTAGGCACAGGAGAATGATTAATTCTTTTCTCGTACAGTGTGTCTCAGTGTCTCTGTCTCTGTCACATTTGAAGCAGGACCCATACATTGGTGAGGAGTCGGCCTCTGGAATAAATGTCCCAGTGTTGTGGTTACATAAAATGGCCAACGAGAACCAGCCTAAAATGGCTGACTAATGTTTGTGGATTTCCACAGATGTGTGAGAGAGGAGAGAGAGAGAAACAGACAGACAGAAAGAGAAACACAGAGAGAGACACAGACCAAGACACAGAGAGTGATAGCAAGATATTTGTCATTGGACAGAGGAAGAGGAGGAGGCCATTTGGCCCCTCAACCCTCTTCTGTCATTCAATGAGCTCATGGCTGATGTGTGATCTAACTCCATGTACCTATCTTTGCCCAGTAATACATTTGGTTAACAAAAATCTATCAAACTCAGATTTAAAAACTAACAAGTGTCTCAGCATCAATTGCAGTTTGTGGAAGAGAGTTCCAAACTGATACCACACCTGGTGTTTTGAAGTGTTTCTTCATTTCACCCCTGAAAGGTTTTTCGACTGCGTTTCTATTTTTAGACTATGCCTCCGAGTTCCTGACTCCGCAGCAAGTGGGAATTGCTACTCTCTGTCAACCAGTTCAGTTTCCCATATTATCTTGAATACATTCATCAAATCACCCCATAACCTTCCAAATTGCAGGGAAAGGACATGCAGGAGCAGGAGGGAAGACTGGAGCAGATGGTTTGGGAAAGTGGATAAACTGAAGCAATGGATGAGGAGACTGATATTCAATACAGTGAGAGGAGAGGCTGAGATTCACAGGGAGAGACTGCAGCAGAGTGTTAGAGGAAATCTAATCTATAGATCCCAGTAATACAACTCAATTAATACCTTCAAACAATAATCCCTGTGGTTATTGGTGTTGGAGAACAGTTCATTGTTTCTACAATATAGTCAATATATTTAGTCTGTACAGGCTATTAAATAAAAAATTAAATATGTTTCTGATATCAGCCTCGCTCTTTATTGAATTCAGCAGTCACAGAGATTTTAAAGGGCAGTATTTAAACAATGAATTACCATCAGCGATGAACTGATTCTTTTCTGTTTATTCAGTCACTAAGTAAGGAATAGGAACTTTCTACAAAACAAAATGAGGACTTGACAGAAATCAACACAGAGGATCAAGTCCAACAGGAAAATGAACACAATCTGACAACAAACAACTTCAACTCACAGTTTCTCTCACTAATTGTTCTGGACATTCCAGCACTTTATGACAGTGAATTATTTACACTGCTGCTTCTTTCTCTTTCTCTTTACTTCTGCTTATCTCTTTCCCTCCGTTTCGTTCTCCCTGCTCCTTTTCTCCTTCCCTATCTCTCCGGAGTACTCACACCCTGTAAATTGTTACTTAATGCTGCTTTTCACATATGATTTATTCCTAACATTCTGCGTCTGTGTTCTGTTCACCTGCCTCAGGTTCATTAATTCTCTTCTCAGTTTGTTGAGTGGTGAAGGAACAGGGTCGAGGGGTTAAATTGCCTCCTCATCTTCCTGTCTGATGTTAAATATCCTTCTTTCTCTCTCAGTCTATGAAATATCCACACTATCAATGTCACATTAATCCATGTCATGACAAGTCTATGAAATATCCACACTATCACTGTCACATTAATCCATGTCATGACAAGTCTATGAAATATCCATCTGCTCCAGTCTTCCCTCCTGCTCCTGCATGTCCTTTCCCTGCAATTTGGAAGGTTATGGGGTGATTTGATGAATGTATTCAAAATAATATGGGAAACTGAACTGGTTGACAGAGAGTAGCAATTCCCACTTGCTGCGGAGTCAGGAACTCGGAGGCATAGTCTAAAAATAGAAACGCAGTCGAAAAACCTTTCAGGGGTGAAATGAAGAAACACTTCAAAACACCAGGTGTGGTATCAGTTTGGAACTCTCTTCCACAAACTGCAATTGATGCTGAGACACTTGTTAGTTTTTAAATCTGAGTTTGATAGATTTTTGTTAACCAAATGTATTACTGGGCAAAGATAGGTACATGGAGTTAGATCACACATCAGCCATGAGCTCATTGAATGACAGAAGAGGGTTGAGGGGCCAAATGGCCTCCTCCTCTTCCTCTGTCCAATGACAAATATCTTGCTATCACTCTCTGTGTCTTGGTCTGTGTCTCTCTCTGTGTTTCTCTTTCTGTCTGTCTGTTTCTCTCTCTCTCCTCTCTCACACATCTGTGGAAATCCACAAACATTAGTCAGCCATTTTAGGCTGGTTCTCGTTGGCCATTTTATGTAACCACAACACTGGGACATTTATTCCAGAGGCCGACTCCTCACCAATGTATGGGTCCTGCTTCAAATGTGACAGAGACAGAGACACTGAGACACACTGTACGAGAAAAGAATTAATCATTCTCCTGTGCCTAATTATTTTCCCTCCACTGTGATTAGGCTGGGTGGCCTGTAATTACTCAGTCTATTACTTTCACCCTTGTTAATCAACAGTACAACATACGCAATCCTCCAGTCCTCTGGCAGCACGACTGTAACCAGAGAGGATTGGAAAATGATGGTCAGAGCCTCTGCTATTTCCACCCTTGCACCTCTTAACAGCCTGAGCCTGGTGAATTATCAGCTTTCAAAGATGCTAAACCCCTTAATATTTCCTCTCTCATTGTTTATCCCATTCAATATTTCAAACCCCTCCTCATTGACTACAATGTCTATGTCATCCCCTCTTTTGTGAAGACAGTCGTTATGTATTCATTAAGAACCCTGCCCGCATCTTCTGCCTCCATGGTTCGGAAAAAGGAGGAGAGACGATATAAAGTAAAGGATAGAATTCTAAAGGAGGTGCAGGAACAGACACATCTGGGGGGTATTTGTGCACCAATCACTGAAGGTGGCAGGGCAGGTTCAGAAAGTGGTTAAACAGCAGAAGGCTTCCTGAGATTATAAATGGAGACATTGAATACAAAAGCAAGGAAATTATGACCTTTGTAAAACGCTGGTTTGCCTTCAACTGGAGCATTGTCCAATTCTGGACACCGTACTTTAGGAAGAATATGGGGGCATTAGAGAGGTTGCAGAAAAGATTCACAAGAATGGTTCCAGAGATGAGGGACTTCAGTTACGTGGATAGTTTGGAGAAGCTGGGGTTGTTCTCTGTGTCTCTCTCTGTCTCTCCCTCCTGCTATCTCTGACACTAAGAGGTAGACAGAGGGAGAGAGGCTTAGATATGCCGATCGGGAGAGTGCTGTTGAGAGGGACAAGGTTGGAGAGAGAGAGATTGTTGGGGTGGATTGAAAGGGAGAATGGAAGATATATTCATTTGATGTCATATTTCACTGCTGTGTCCGCAAACAGAGAAAGATAGGTATATCGAGTGAAATATTGGTAGAGTGGGAGAAATGTGGATGAAGTTGGGGCCCAGGCAGCCAGTTCAGATGATCAGGAAGGAAAACGCTCCATTGTAAACATCCAGCAAGTTATTCCACCATGGAACCCTCATGATATTGGTGTGGCAATCTGGAAATCTCTGCCCCTGGTGATTGCCCCCTCTGTTAAGGGAAATGGGTCCTTTCGATCCACTCTATCTCGACTCATCATCATTTTATGCACCTCAATTAAATCTTCCCTTCAACCTTCTGTGTTCCAAAGAAAACAATTCCAGCCTATCCAATCTCTTCTCATCGTTAAAATTCTCAATTCCTGACAACATCCTCTGTAAATCCCCTCTGTACCCTCTCTAGTATGATCACAACCTTCCTGTAATGTGGTGACCAGAACTGTACACAGTACACTAGCTGTGGTCTAACTAGTATTTTATACAGTTCCAGCATAACCTCCCTGCTCTTATATTCTCTACATCGGCCAACAAAGGGAAGTATTCCATAAGCCTTCTTAACCACCTTCTCCACCTGTCCTGTTCCCCTCAGGAATCAGTGGACATTCACTCCAAGTTCACAGTCTGAGAGGTTCTTCAGTTGGATTGAAGGGACAAATGTAAAATATAATAATTTGATGTAATCCTTCACTGCTGTATACACAGACATACGAGCGAGAGGCATGGAGTGTGAAACATCGGGTGAGAAGGAGAAAACTAGTTGGAGATGGTAACAAATTGGAAAGGAGTGATAGGGACTGAGAGAGAGGGAATCTCTGGTAAACTCTCTTGCTGGCAATCTCTCTCCATCTCTATCTCTCTCTTCCCATCTCTTCTACTCTCTGAAAGCCTATTTCTTCTCTCTGTTACTCACTTCCCAAGTCTATCTCTCTACTTTTCTCCCTTTATCTCCATCTCCCTCTGCACGCTATCTCAAACTCTCCCTCTTGCTCTCAGGATGGGAAGAGGGTGAAAGAGAGGCAGAGAAAAGGTGTTGCAGGCAGTGAGAGGTGAGGAGAAAGAAACAGAGGAACAGTGAGTCTGGCATTGGTAGGTGGATCTTTACTCTGCATCGAACCCCGTGCGTACCTGCCCTGTGAGTATTCAATGGGGACAGTATCGGACGGGGGGGACTGTCTAAAAATCAAAAATTAGTCGAAAGCCCTTTCAAAGATGAAATTTAGAAACACTTCTCCATACAAAGGGGGGTAGAAGATTGGAACTGATTTCCACAAATGACACCTCCCTATCTCAGCAATCTCCTCCAGCTCCACAATCCCCAATATCTGCGATCCTCTAATTATGGCCTCTTGAGCATCCCCAATTTGAATCGTCCCACCATTGGTGGCCGTGCCTTCAAGCTGCCAGGACCCTAATTCTGGAATTCCTTTCCTAAACCTCTCCGTCTCACTAACTCTCTTTCCTCTTTGATGACGCTCCCTCAAATCAACCTCTTTGACCACGTTTTTGTTCGTCTAGTGTAATATCTCCTTAAGTGACTCGATGATAACTTTTTATTTGCCTTATTTATTTTTTGGATGTGTGCTTTACTGGCCAGGCCAGCATTTATTACCCATTCCTAATTGCCCTTGAGAAGGTGGTGTTGAGCCTCTTTCTTGAACCGCTGCAGTCCATGTGGGGTAGGTACACCCACAGTGCTGTTCGGAAGGGAGTTCCAGGATTTTGACCCAGTCACAGTGAAGGAATGGTGATGCAGTTTCAAGTTAGGATGGTGTGTGACTTTTGTTGTTGTGTGCGGACAGTATTTTCAGTGCGCGGTCCATTTATATTTTTAATTATTTATATTTTTCACGTGGGTAGATGTAAAGTTTCTCCGACAATCTGACTGCCTCCCCGTATCGCCTCACTCTTTCTGCCCATCTCTCCCTCCTTCTCTAAATCCACTGCTTTACTCTGTATCTAAACTCACACTGTACCTGCCCTGGGAGGTCTCATTATGGTGCTTAAGCAATGAGTTATACACTTCCAGCATAACTTCCCTGCTCTTATATACTTTAACAGCCTTGTTGGGAATGTCACTGCAGTTTGAAAATATGAAACACTGATCCAACATTCACCCCTAAAACACTCACACTAACCTCCACAAAACAGGACTGTGCAGATAATGAGGATTGTTAATGATTGTTACAACTTGTCTCATCCTCTCTCTGTCTCTCCCTCTCATGTCAGTTTCTTCCCATTTCTCTCTCTCTCTCTCTCTCTCCCTCGCCCTCTCCCTCTTTCTCTGCCTCTTTCCATGACTCTGTCTCTAACACCATCTCTCTCTCCTTGGACAGAAATGTTTTTATCCATTTCTTGGTTAATTTTGAACCTGTAAATCTTGCCCTTGCTGGGAACGTCACTACAGTTTGAAAATATCAAACACTGATCAACACTCGCCCCCTAAACTCTCACACTAAGCCCCCAATACAGGACAGTGCAGATAATGGGGATTGTTACTGAGGTTCTGTCAAAGTTCCCTCACACACTGTATCCCATTTCCCCTGCTTCTAAGGTTTGTCAGTGTTTAATACTATTTTTTCAATAATATTAATTCTGCTTCAGTTTGAAAATATCAGTCACTGATCCAACACTTGCCCCCAAAACACTCACACTAAACCCCTGATCTTTTCTTTCAAAATTAGTTCTTGCACACAATAAAGAGCGAGGCTGATATCAGAAATATATTTACATTTATATTTAATAGCCTGTACAAACTAAATATATTGACTATATTGTAGAAACAATGAACTGTTCTCCAACACCAATAACCACAGGGATTATTGTTTGAATGTATGAATTGAGTTGTATTACTGGGATCTATAGATTAGATTTCCTCTAACACTCTGCTGCAGTCTCTCCCTGTGAATCTCAGCCTCTCCTCTCACTGTATTGAATCCTCAGTCTCCTCATCCATTGCTTCAGTTTATCCACTTTCCCAAACCATCAGCTCCAGTCTCCCCTCCTGCTCCAACATGTCCTTTCCCTTCTCTCCCTCCCAATTTCACTCACTGTCTCCACATCCAGCTGCCTCGTCCAACCTGATAGGAATACAGTAACATGGGAGCAGGAGGAGGCCATTCAGCCCTTCGAACTTGCTCCACCATTCTAGATCATGGCTGATACTCAAACTTAGCGCTGCAGTTTTCTGCCTTTTCCCATTTGATAACAGTCCCTGTGAGTTCCCTGAACCCAGAGCAACAAACCAGCTACACATCCCGCTCTCCCCAAACCTTCCTAAACAACAGTCTGGAGACATTTTCCCAATTAACCCATTGGATTCCATCTCTGGATAACCCCTTCTCATTTCCCCACTGACACTGCATCCTCACTCAGTACTTCCAGTCGACCCGGTGCTGATTTATTCACTTTCTGCATCAATTTCCCAATTCATTATTAATAACTGTGTTTTCAAACATTTCACTGTGACAAAGCACTGCCCGGGTCAATGAATCAGTTTTCACTGCTCGATGCAGCTGGAAATTTCAGCCCAGATCCTGTCAAACTGCTGCTTTGTCTCCAGGTCTGATCAGTAATTTCCCTGCTTCCTTTTCTCTCTCTCTTCCAGTTAACTTGGTGGCGATTGTGATCCTGTCCCGAGGAAAGTGCGGTCTCTCCAAATGTATCAGTGTCTACCTGGTGGGAATGGCAGTGTCTGATCTCCTGGTCGTTATCACTAATCCCATATTGAGCTGGATTGTTGGAATTTATTTCCCATATTCATTCCTGAGAATTACTCCTGTGTGTTCTCTCATTAACGTTCTGCTTTCTGCATCCACAGTTGTTTCTGTCTGGCTCACAGTCACTTTCACCTTTGATCGATTTGTGGCCATTTATTGTGAGAAGCTGAAAACAAAATATTGCAGCAAGAAAAGGGCGGCTGTGGTTGTGGGAACAGTGAGTGTGCTGGGCTGTTTAGAGTCTCTCTCCTGGTACTTTACACTGAAACAACAATACATTATTGATAATGTTCCCATGGGTTGTGTTTATAAACTGAGCTTCTTTACTTCCCCCATATGGGGGGCATTTGAATTGCTTAACCTCATTTTAACCCCTTGTGTCCCGGTCTTTCTGATTTTGCTGCTCAATGTTCTGACTGTCAGACGGATTTTATTCTCCAGTAAAGTCCGCAGGGGATTCCGGCGCCACAGCAATGCAGAGAATCACAAGGACCCAGAGATGGAGAATCGCAGGAAATCAATTATTTTACTCTTCAGTATATCCGGCAGTTTTATCCTGTTGTGGGTGACCCAAGTTGTGTTTATCATTTACAGTCGAATTACAGATATTTATTATTATTCCTCCTACACTGACCCTCTCTATATCACAGAACAAACATCAAAGATGCTGCAGCTTCTCAGTTCCTGCACCAACACATGTATTTACATTGTGACCCAGACTAAATTCAGACAGGAGCTGAAGAAGGGGGTGAAATACCCTCTCAATCTCATTGTTAAATTAGTGAAATCATAGAAAGAGCTGAAGGGTTTCAAACACTGGAACTAAATCCCATTCCCCCTCCTCCCCCCCCACAAACCCCCAGCTCCACCTCCCACCCTCCACCCGCCTCTGTGATTATTTGACCGGCGCCATCTTTAGTCCTGGCAGCGAATGAACGTGCAGACCCTGATGGTTAACGGGAATGGGATACGTTTGCGCATGTGCCAGTGCAGCGCCACCTCGTGGTTGCTTTGTCAACAACCGCTGCCAGTGGACAAAGCTGCAAATCGCAGGGGTTGTGAGCTGGTGAGTGGGACAGTAACTGCAGTGAGGCAGTGACACCAGCAGATGGAGATGGTGAGAGGGCGCAGCAACTGCAGTGAGGCAGTGACACCAGCAGATGGAGATGGTGAGTGGGCCTGTAACTGCAGTGAGGCAGGAGTGCCAGCAGATGCCGATGGTGAGAGAGGGACATTAACTGCAATGAGACAGGGACACCAGGAGGTGGAGATAGTGAGGAAGGGACAGTAACTGAAGTGACACAGGGACACCAGCAGATGGAGATGGTGAGAGGGGGCAGTAACTGCAGTGAGACAGGGACACTAGCAGATGGAGATGGCGAGAGAGGGACATTAACTGCAGTGACACAGGGATACCAGCAGATGGAGATGGTGAGAGGAGGACAGCAGCTGCAGTAAGACAGGGACACCAGGAGATGGAGATGGTGAGTGTGGGACAGTAACTGCAGTGAGGCAGGGGTACCAGCAGATGGCGATGGTGAGAGAGGGACATTAACTGCAGTGAGACGAGTCACCAGCAGATGGAGATGCTGAGCCATTACTGATGAGAGATTCCCTTGCTGAGTTTGAAAGTTTCCACAAGTCTGAAGAATTTACTTTATTGTAAACTTGAGAAGCTGAATAAAATAATTTCAATGCAACTTTTGTAAAATGGCTATTTTTCTACTGTGTGAACACTTGTAACATGAAACTCGTTCCTGTTTGGAAAATTATATTGAGTGATTAAAGGTAATGTATAAATAAAACAACAGGATCAAATCAAACTGAAACAGTCATTTATAAATAAAAACTCTCAATATAAGTTGTGTTGAGTTCTTGATCACCTACGTTATGACATCTCTCTCTCACACACTTCTCTTTCTATGCTGGTATCTTCTCTACTATAACTAAGAGTAGTTGACATTTTGATCCAATTGTCCTTTAAAATTTAATATTGAATCTGCTTTCAGAAACCTGTCAGACAGTGAATTCCAGACCATAATAACTCCCTGCCTATTTGTTTCACCCCTCTACTAGTGTAAACATTCTCTCCTCATATCTCCAAAATGAGGGAAAGATTTTGAATGCAATGCAATTAATTTCTCCAGGACAGCAGCTGCAGAGGATCTGGAACCTCCTAAATTTGGACAAACAATGAACAAAAATCCCTCTGAATCCCTCAGGAGAACAGAGGATAGAAACAGTCTGGAAGCAAATGGAAACAAGTGACACTTTATTACAGCAGTAAAAACTCTTTGTCAGAAAGTAGAGGTCTTTATTGCTGAACTTTATATAAACTGGAGGTGAAAAGTGGAAGATCTTTAATACCATTTGTGTTAAATGGCCATTTCCCAGCTTTGTGAACCCTTGTAACATTAAACTGGTGAATGTTAAGAAGGTTTTATTGATTGATTACAGCTAATACATAAATACAGCAGCATCAAATACAGGGCAAAGAATCATTGACGAATACAACTGGAAATATGGGTAAGAATTGTTGTGTGAAATGTCTCTGGTTATAAAAGTTCTCTTGGCTGCATCATTAACCTGGCTCTAGTTTCAGTCATTGTCACACAGTGGAAATGAAAAACCGAATAAAAACCGCATGTTTATACTGCAGTCAAACAGGCCTCTCCAGCAATAACACTTTGTCAGAATTTCAAGGCAATTGCAATGAGTCATTTTCTGAACTTTCTGTTAACTGGAGGTGAATAGTGAAAGACATTTACTACAAAGAGTGTTACTGGCCATTATCCAAACCGGCCCCTCCAGGTTTAAAATTGCAGCAGTTTTTCTGTTCTGTTAATGAGGTTTTTGGTGGAGGGAGAAAGAGAGAGAGAGAGAGAGACAGACAGACAGGATTCTGTGTGGAATGGTCCATTTGGGATATGGCTGGAATATCCCTCTCTCCCCCATTCCCTGTTTACACAGAGACTCACCTTGGACTGCCCCATACCTGGGATGCAGTGTCCAGATGAAGGAAGCTGATAGCTGGTTGGGTGAGCTGTATTTGGGGTGGACAGTCTGTTTTGAGTGACAGGTTCTGGGATATATTAGGACAACATCAGCCTCCATTCTTTCTTTCCATGCAGCTGGTTTGTTCAGGTGAGTTTCTGTATCTCAGTCTCTGTGCCCAGGTGAATTGCAAGCTGATTACAGTGTGTGTGTGTGAGAGAGAGAGTCCAGTCTGAATCCCCCGCTCTATCTATCCCAGTCCTGACACTTGTCTCCAATTCCCACGCAACCTCCCTCTCCAGGATCTTTTCCCCATGGATGAGCTGATGGAGGCAAGTTGTTAGAGTCCAAAGATGGAGCGCAGAACGTGTGGGATGGTGAGTATCAGATCTTTATCGTCCCTCTCTGCCTTTCTCTCTCCTTTTGACTCAATCTCTCTCTTTCAATCTCTTTTTCAATCTCTCTCTGTCTGTTTCTCTCTCTGTTTCTCTCTCTCTGTTCCTCAATCTCTCTCTCTCTCTCTGTTTCTCTCTGTGTGTTTCTCTTCTCTCTCAATCTCTCTGTCTGTTTCTCTCTCTCTCTGTTCCTCAATCTCTCTCTCTCTCTGTGTTTCTCTCTCTGTTCCTCAATCTCTCTCTCTGTTTCTCTCTCTCTCTGTGTTTCTCTCTCTGTGTGTTTCTCTCTCTCTCGATTCTCGCTCTCGGTTTCTCTCTCTGTTTCTCTCTCTGTTTCTCTCTCTCTTTTTTTTTCCTCTCTCTCTCTGTTACTCCATTTCTCCCTTTCTCTCTCTCACTTTGTGTTTGTCTTTCTCTCTGAATGATTGTGTGTCTTTCTGTCTCAATGGATTTCTTTGTCCTTCTCTCTCTCAATCTCTCTGTGATTCTTTGTGTGCCTTTCTCACTGGCTTCCTGTCTGTCTCTTTGCTGCCTGCAATTTCTTTGTGTCTCAGTTCTTTCCCTCCACTTTTTTCCCTCTTTGTCTGTGTTTCTTTCGGCCTTTTCTCTAATCCTGACTTTCTTTCGACTGTATTTCTGACTTTGTCTTTTCTCTATTTCTCTGAGTTTCTTTTCTGTATTTCTGACTTTCTGTCTTTTCTGTATTTCTGACTTTCTGTCTTTTTCAGAATTTGTGTTTTCTCTATTTCTGACTTTGTCTTTTCTGTATTTCTGACTTTGTCTTTTCTCTATTTCTCTGAGTTTGTCTTTTCTGTATTTCTGACTTTCTGTCTTTTTCTGACTGTGTCTTTTCTGTGTTTCTGACTTTGCCTTTTCTCTATTTCTCTGAGCTTCTTTTCTCTATTTCTGACTTTGTCTTTTCTGTATTTCTGACTTTGTCTTTTCTCTATTTCTCTGAGTTTGTCTTTTCTGTATTTCTGACTTTCGGTCTTTTTCTGACTGTGTCTTTTCTGTGTTTCTGACGTTGTCTTTTCTCTATTTCTCTGAGTTTCTTTTCTCCATTTCTGACTTTGTCTTTTCTGTATTTCTGACTTCTGGCCCCCCCGCAATTTATCCCCCCCCCCGCAATTTATCCCCCCCCGGCAATTTCCCCCCCCGGCAATTTCCGCCCCCCCCCCGCAATTTTATCCCCCCGCAATTTCACCCCCCCACCCACATGCAAAATTTCCTCCAACCGCAATTTATATCCACGATGTAAATTTTATCCCCTGCAATATTTCGCCCCCCACCGAATAACATTCCCCTGTTGTACAGACCCCCACCCAATCTAGATAATCCTCATCTACAGACCCCTATCTGATATCTCAAGTTAACTGACCCCCATCTAATACCCTCACTATCAACAGACCCAGGAACAGACCCCATCTAATTATCCCCATCCCCCTGTTACAAGACAATCCATCTAGATACCTCCCCCCCCAGGACCGAGTCCCATCTAGATAACCCCCCTTGACCGAGTCCCATCTAGATACCCCCCACAGGACCGAGTCCCATCTAGATACCCCCCAGGAACAGACTCCCATCTAGATACCCCCCCAGGACCGAGACCCATCTAGATGCCCCCCCCCCAGGAACAGTCTCCCATCTAGATACCCCCCCCCCCCCAGGACCGAGTCCCATCTAGATAACCCCCCAGGACCGATTCTCATCTAGATACCTCCCCAGGACCGAGTCCCATCTCGATAACCCACCACAGGAACAGACTCCAATCTAAATATCCCCCCCAGGAACAGACTGCACCCCGCCCCAGGAAAAGAACCCCATCTAATTATCCCCTTCCCCCTGTTACAAGACAACCCATCGAGATACCCCCCGAGGACCGAGTCCCATATAGATACACCCACAGGAGCAGACTCCCATCTAGATACCTCCCCAGGAACAGACTCCCATCCAGATAGCCCCCCAGGACCGAGTTCCATCTAAATACCCCTCCAGGAACAGACTCCCATCTTAATACCCCGCCAATAACAGACTCCCATCTGGATAACCCCCCCGGGGACAGACTCCCATCTAGATACCCCCCCAGCGACAGACTCCCAACGAACTACCACCCGGGGACAGACCCCCATTTAATTATACCCTTATAATACCCCTGTTACAAATATATCCCCGGGGACCGACACCCATCTAAATACATCCCCGGGGACAGACCCCCATCTAAATACATACCAGGATACAGACCGTTATCTAAATACATCCCGGGGACAGACCCCCATCTAAATACATCCCCGGGGACAGACCGCCATCTAAATACATCCCCGGGGACAGAAACCCATCTAAATACATCCCCGGGGACAGACCCCCATCTAAATACATCCCCGGGGACAGACCCCCATCTAATTATACCCTTATAATACCCCTGTTACAAATACATCCCCGGGGCCAGACCCCCATCTAAATACATAACAGGATACAGACCCCCATCTAAATACATCCCCGGGGACAGACCCCCATCTAAATACATCCCCGGGGACAAACCCCCATCTAAATACATCCCCGTGGACAGACCCCCATCTAATTATACCCTTATAATACCCCTGTTACAAATACATCCCCGGGGCCAGACCCCCATCTAAATACATAACAGGATACAGACCCCCATCTAAATACATCCCCGGGGACAGACCCCCATCTAAATACATCCCCGGGGACAAACCCCCATCTAAATACATCCCCGGGGACAGACCCCCATCTAATTATACCCTTATAATACCCCTGTTACAAATACATCCCCGGGGCCAGACCCCCATCTAAATACATAACAGGATACAGACCCCCATCTAAATACATCCCCGGGGACAGACCCCCATCTAAATACATCCCCGGGGACAAACCCCCATCTAAATACATCCCCGGGGACAGACCCCCATCTAAATACATCCCCTGGGACAGACCCCATCTAAATACATCCCCGAGGACAGACCCCCATCTAAATACATCCCCGGGGACAGACCCCCATCTAATTATGCCCTTATAATTCCCCTGTTACAAATACATCCCCGGAGACAGACCCCCATCTAATTATACCCTGATAATACCCCTGTTACAAATACATCCCCAGAGACAGACCGCCATCTAAATACATCCCCGGGGACAGACCCCCGTCCAAATACATCCCCGTGGACTGACCCCCATCGATATACCCCACCCGGGGACAGACCCCCATCTAATTATACCCTTATCATACCCCTGTTACAAATACATCCCCGGGGACAGACCGCCATCTAAATACCCCACCCGGGGACAGACCCCCATCTAATTATACCCTTATAATACCCCTGTTACAAACACATCCCCGGAGACAGACCCCCATCAAAATATATCCCCGGGTTCAGACCTCCATCTAACTATACCCTTATGATACCCCTGTTACAAATACGTGACTGGAACAGACCCCCATCTAAATATTAACCCCGGAGACAGACCCCCATCTAAATAACTCCCCAGGGACAGACCCCCATCCAGATACCCCACCCCGGGACAGACCCCCATCTATCTACCCACCTCCCCCCCCCGCCCCTCCCAATCTCACTCACTGTTTCCACCTCCAGCTGCCTTGTCCAACCTGATAGGAATACGGGAACATGGGAGCAGGAGGAGGCCATTCAGCCCTTCGAGCTTGCTCCACCATTCTAGATCATGGCTGATACTCAAACTTAGCGCTGCAGTTTTCTGCCTTTTCCCATTTGATAACATTCCCTGTCAGTTCCCTGAAACCAGAGCAACAAACCAGCTACACATCCCGTTCTCCCCAAACCTTCCCAACCAACAGTCTGGAGACAAATTCCCAATTAACCCATTGGATTCCATCTCTGTAAAACCCTTTCTCATTTCCCCACTGACACTGCATCCTCACTCAGTACTTCCAGTAAATCCGGTGCTGAATGTATTCACTATCTGCATCAATTTCCCAATTCATTATTAATAACTGTGTTTACAAACATTTCACTGTGACAAAGCACTGCCCGGGTCAATGAATCAGTTTTCACTGCTCGATGCAGCAACAAAGCTAGAAATTTCAGCCCAGATCCTGTCAAACTGCTGCTTTGTCTCCAGGTCTGATCAGTAATTTCTCTGCTTCCTTTTCTCTATCTCTTCCAGTTAACTTGGTGGCGATTGTGATCATGTCCCGAGGAAAGTGCGGTCTCTCCAAATGTATCAGTGTCCACCTGGTGGGAATGGCAGTGTCTGATGTCCTGGTCGTGATCACTAATCCAATATTGGGTGCAATTGTTCCAATTTATTTCCCATATTCATTCCTGAGAATTACTCCTGTGTGTTCTCTCATTGCCGTTCTGCTTTCTGCATCCACAGTTGTTTCTGTCTGGCTCACAGTCACTTTCACCTTTGATCGATTTGTGGCCATTTGTTGTGAGAAGCTGAAAACAAAATATTGCAGCAAGAAAAGGGCGGCTGTGGTTGTGGGAACAGTGAGTGTGCTGGGCTGTTTAGAGTCTCTCCCCTGGTACTTTACACAGGAACAAAAATACATTATTGATAATGTTCCCATGGGTTGTGTTCAGAAACTGAGCTTCTTTACTTCCCCCATATGGTTGGCCTTTGAATTGTTCAACCGCATTTTAACCCCTTGTGTCCCGGTCTTTCTGATTTTGCTGCTCAATGCTCTGACTGTCAGACGGATTTTATTCTCCAGTAAAGTCCGCAGGGGATTCCGGCGCCACAGCAATGCAGAGAATCACAAGGACCCAGAGATGGAGAATCGCAGGAAATCGATTATTTTACTCTTCAGTATATCTGGCAGTTTTAAACTGTTATGGATGACCCGGGTAGTGTATAACATTTATAGGAGAATTGTAGATATTTATTATTATTCCTCCTTCACTGACCCTCTCTTTATCACAGATCAAGCATCAAAGATGCTGCAGATTCTCAGTTCCTGCACCAGCACATTGTGACCCAGACTAAATTCAGACAGGAGCTGAAGAAGGGGGTGAAATACCCTCTTAATCTCATTGTTAAATTAGTGAAATCATAGAAAGAGCTGAAGGGTTTCAAACACTGGAACTAAATCCCATTCCCCCTCCTCCACCCCCACCCAGACCCCTCGCTCCACCTCCCACCCTCCACCCGCCTCTGTGATTATTTGACCGGCGCCATCTTTAGTCCTGGCAGCTGCCTGAGCGTGGGCAGACCCTGACGTTTCACTGGAATAGTGTACGTTTGCGCATGTGCGAGTACAGTGCCACCGAGCGTGTGCTTTGTCAACAACCGCCGCCAGTGGACAAAGTTGCAAATCGCAGTGATTGTGATGTGTTGAGAGGGGCAGTAACTGCAGTGTGACAGGGACACCAGCAGATGGAGATGGTCAGAGAGAGACAGTAACTGCAGTGAGGCAGGGACACCAGCAGATGGAGATGGTGAGAGAGGGACAGTAACTGCAGTGAGGCAGGGACACCAGCAGATGGAGATGGTCAGAGAGAGACAGTAACTGCAGTGAGGCAAGGACACCAACAGATGGAGACGGTGAGAGGGGACAGTAACCGCAGTGAGGCAGGAACACCAGCAGATGGAGATGGTGAGAAGGGGACAGTAACTGCAGCGAGGCAGGGGTACCAGGAGATGGAGATGGTGAGAGGGGGACAGTAACTGCAATGAGACAGGGACACCAGCAGCTGGAGAAGGTGAGAGGGGACAGTAACCGCAGTGAGGCAGGCACACCAGCAGATGGAGATGGTGAGAAGGGGACAGTAACTGCAGTGAGGCAGGGGTACCAGGAGATGGAGATGGTGAGAGGGGGACAGTAACTGCAATGAGACAGGGACACCAGCAGTTGGAGATGGTGAGAGAGGGACATTAACTGCAGTGAGGCAGGGACACCAGCAGATGGTGATGCTGAGCCATTACTGATGGGAGATTCCCTTGCTGAGTTTGAAAGTTTCCACAAGTATGAAGAATTTACTTTATTGTAAACTTGAAATGCTGAATAAAATAATTTCAATGCAACTGTTGTAAAATGGCTATTTTTCTACTGTGTGAACACTTGCAACATGAAACTCGTTCCTGTTTGGAAGGTTATATTGAGTGATTAAAGGTAATGTATAAATAAATCAAGAGGATCAAATAAAACTGAAACAGTTATTTATAAATAAAAACTCTCAATATAAGTTGTGTTGAGTTCCTGATCACCTACGTTATGACATCTCTCTCTCTCTCACTTCTCTTTCTATGCTGGTATCTTCTCTACTATAACTAAGAGTAGTTGAAATTTTACTCCAATTGACCTTTGAAAGTTAATATTGAATCTGCTTTCAGAAACCTGTCAGACAGTGAATTCCAGACCATAATAACTCCCTGCCTATTTGTTTCACCCCTCTACTAGGGCAAACAGTTAGAATTAGAATTAGAATTAGAATTAGAAAATTACAGCGCAGTACAGGCCCTTCGGCCCTCGATGTTGCGCCGACCTGTGAAACCATCTGACCTACACTATTCCATTTTCATCCATATGTCTATGCAATGACCACCTAAATGCCCTTAAAGTTGGCGAATCTACTACTGCTGCAGGCAGGGCGTTCCACGCCCTTACTACTCTCTGAGTAAAGAAACTACCTCTCACATCTGTCCTATATCTATCACCCCTCAACTTGAAGCTATGTCTCCTCGTGTTTGCCATCACCATCCGAGGAAAAAGACGCTCACACTCCACCCTATCTAACCCTCTGATTATCTTATATGTCTCTATTAAGTCACCTCTCCTCCTCCTTCTCTCCAACGAAAACAACCTCAGCTCCCTCAGCCTTTCCTCGTAAGACCTTCCCTCCATACCAGGCAACATCCTAGTAAATCTCCTCTGCACCCTTTCCATAGCTTCCACATCCTTCCTATAATGCGGCGACCAGAACTGCACGCAATACTCCAGGTGCGGTCTCACCAGAGTTCTGTACAGCTGCAGCATGACCTCGTGGCTCCGAAACTCGATCCCTCTACTAATAAAAGCTAACACACCATATGCCATCTTAACAGCCCTATTAACCTGGGTAGCAACCTTCAGGGATTTATGCACCTGGACACCAAGATCTCTCTGTTCATCTACACTCCCAAGAATCTTCCCATTAGCCCAGTACTCTGCATTCCTGTTACTCCTTCCAAAGTGAATCACTTCACACTTTTCTGCATTAAACTCCATTTGTCATCTCTCAGCCCAGCTCTGCAGCCTATCTATGTCCCTCTGTACTCTACAACATCCTTCGGCACTATCCACAACTCCACCGACATTAGTGTCATCTGCAAATTTACTAACACACCCTTCTACACAATCTTCCAGGTCATTTATAAAAATGACAAACAGCAGTGGCCCCAAAACAGATCCTTGCGGTACACCACTTGTAACTAAACTCCAGGATGAACATTTGCCATCAACCACCACCCTCTGTCTTCTTTCAGCTAGCCAATTTCTGATCCAAAGCTCTAAATCACCATCAACCCCATACTTCCGTATTTTCTGCAATAGCCTACCGTGGGGAACCTTATCAAACGCCTTACTGAAATCCATATACACCACATCCACTGCTTCACCCTCATCCACCTGTTTGGTCACCTTCTCGAAAAACTCAATAAGGTTTGTGAGGCACGACCTACCCGTCACAAAACCGTGCTGACTGTCTCTAATGAACTTATTCTTTTCAGGATGATTATAAATCCTGTCTCTTATAACCTTTTCCAACATTTTACCCACAACCAAAGTAAGGCTCACAGGTCTATAATTACCAGGGCTGTCTCTACTCCCCTTCTTGAACAAGGGGACAACATTTGCTATCCTCCAGTCTTCCGGCACTATTCCTGTCGACATAAAGATCAAGGACAAAGGCTCTGCAATCTCCTCCCTAGCTTCCCAGAGAATCCTAGGATAAATCCCATCTGGCCCAGGAGACTTATCTATTTTCACACTTTCCAAAATTGATATCACCTCCTCCTTGTGAACCTCAATCCCATCTAGCCTAGTAGTCTGAATCTTAGTATTCTCAACAACATTTTCTTTCTCTACTGTAGATACTGACGAAAAATATTCATTTAACACTTCCCCTATCTCCTCTGATTCCACACACAACTTCCCACTACTATCCTTGATTGGCCCGAATCTAACTCTAGTCATTCTTTTATTCCTGATATACCTATAGAAAGCCTTAGTGTTTTCCCTGATCCTATCCACCAATGACTTCTCGTGTCCTCTCCTTGCTCTTCTTAGCTCTCCCTTTCGATCCTTCCTGGCTAGCTTGTAGCTCTCAAGCGCCCTAACTGAGCCTTCACGTCTCATCCTAACATCAGCCTTCTTCTTCCTCTTGACAAGCGCTTCAAATTCTTTAGTAAACCACGGCTCCCTCGCTCGACAACTTCCTCCCTGCCTCACAGGTACATACTGAACAAGGACACACAGTAGCTGCTCCTTGAACAAGCTCCACATTTCGATTGTTCCCATCCCCTGCAGTTTCCTTCCCCATCCTACGCATCCTAAATCTTGCCTCATCGCATCATAATTTCCTTTCCCCCAGCTATAATTCTTGCCCTGCGGTATATCACTGTCCCTGCCCATCGCTAAGGTAAACCTAACCGAATTGTGATCACTATCACCAAAGTGCTCACCTACATCTAAATCTAACACCTGGCCGGGTTCATTTCCCAATACCAAATCCAATGTGGCATCGCCCCTGGTTGGCCTGTCTACATACTGTGTCAGAAAACCCTCCTGCACACACTAGACAAAAACTGACCCATCTAAAGTACTCGAACTATAGTATTTCCAGTCGATATTTGGAAAGTTAAAGTCCCCCATAACAACTACCCTGTTACTCTCGCCCCTGTCGAGAATCATCTTCGCTATCCTTTCCTCTACATCTCTGGAACTATTCGGAGGTCTATAAAAGACTCCCAACAGGGTAACCTCACCTCTCCTGTTTCTAACCTCGGCCCATACTACCTTTGTAGACGAGTCCTCAAACGTCCTTTCGGTCGCTGTAATACTCTCCTTGATTAACAATGCCACCCCCCCCCCCCTCTTTTACCATCTTCTCTGTTCTTACTGAAACATCTAAATCCCGGAATCTGCAACATCCATTCCTGCCCCTGCTCTACCCATGTCTCCGAAATGGCCACTACATCGAGATCCCAGGTACCAACCCATGCTGCAAGCTCACCCACCTTATTCCGGATGCTCCTGGCGTTGAAGTAGACACACTTTAAACCAGGTTCTTGCTTGCCAGTGCCCTCTTGCGTCCTTGTAACCATATCCCTGACCTCACTACTCTCAACATGCTGTACACTGGCACTACAATTTAGGTTCCCATTCCCCTGCTGAATTAGTTTAAACCCCCCCCCCCTCCCCGAAGAGCACTAACAAATCTTCCCCCCAGGATATTGGTACCCCTCTGGTTCAGGTGAAGACCATCCTGTTTGTAGAGGTCCCACCTACCCCAGAAAGAGCCCCAATTATCCAGGAAACCAAAACCCTCCCTCCTGCACCATCCCTGCAGCTACGTGTTCAACTCCTCTCTCTCCCTATTCCTCACTTCGCTATCACGTGGCACGGGCAACAACCCAGAGATAACAACTCTGTTTGTTCTCGCTCGAAGCTTCCACCCTAGCTCCCTGAATTTCTGTCTTAAATCCCCATCTCTCTTCCTACCTATGTCGTTGGTGCCTATGTGGACCACGACTTGGGGCTGCTCCCCCTCGCCCTTAAGGATCCCAAAAACACGATCCGAGACATCACGAACCCTGGCACCTGGGAGGCAACATACCAACCGTGAGTCTCTCTCGTTCCCACAGAACCTCCTATCTGTTCCCCTAACTATGGAGTCCCCAATGACTAATGTTCTGCTCCTCTTCCCCCTTCCCTTCTGAGCAACAGGGACAGACTCTGTGCCAGATACCTGTACCCCATTGCTTACCCCTGGTAAGTCGTCTCCCGCAACAGTATCCAAAACGGTATACCTGTTGTTGAGGGAAACGGCCACAGGGGATCCCTGCACTGCCTACTGGTTCCCTCTCCTTCCCCTGACGGTAACCCATCTACCTACTTCTTTTACCTGAGGTGTGACTACCTCCCCATAACTCCTCTCAATAACCTCCTCCGCCTCCCGAATGATCTGAAGTTCATCCAGCTCCAGCTCCAGTTCCCTAACGCGGTTCTCGAGGAGCTGGAGTTGGGTGCAATTCCCACAGATGCAGTCAGCAGGGACACTCTTGGCGACCCTTACCTCCAACATTCTGCAGGAGGAACATACAACTGCCTTAACTTCCATTCCCACTATTCCAAATTCCCAACAAATCGACTGAAAAACCAAAAACAAAAAGTCAAAACTTGTTCGCTTAGCAATCCAACGGACAGAACTTCTTAAATAAAAATCTTACCTTATCAACACACCAGAGTCCTTTTTTTTGGTTAGAGGAGGAGGGTGGGTGGGAGACACTACACGTGTAGTGTCTCGGGTACAGCCACCACACAAATATATACTTTTTACTTACCCAGCAGTCCCCTGGTCCTCCGAAAACTAAAGGGAATTCACTTTAAAACTTACACAGAAATTGACTTCACAGCAGTAAGCCCGCTCCCACACCTCCGTTACTATCAAAGCTGCAGTCACCGAAACTAAAAGAAAGAGATTTTACAACACACAAATATATACTTTTTACTTACCCAGCAGTCCCCTGGTCCTCCGAAAACAAAAGGGAATTCACTTTAAAACTTACACAGAAATTGACTTCACAGCAGTAAGCCCGCTCCCACACCTCCGTTACTATCAAAGCTGCAGTCACCGAAACTAAAAGAAAGAGATTTTACAACACACAAATATATACCTTTTACTTACCCAGCAGTCCCCTGGTCCTCCGAAAACAAAAGGGAATTCACTTTTAAACTTACACTGAAATTGACTTCACAGCTGTAAGCCCGCTCCCACACCTCCGTTACTATCAAAGCTATCAAAGTATCTCTGAACTAAACTAAACTAAAGCTGGTGTTGTTCTCTGTGTCTCTCTCCGTCTCTCCCTCCTGCTATCTCTGACACGAAGAGGGAGACAGAGGGAGAGAGGCTTAGATATGCAGACAGAGAGAGGGCTGTTGAGAGGGACAAGGTTGGAGACAGAGAGATTGTTGGGGTGGATTGAAAGGGAGAATGTAAGATATATTCATATGATGTAATCCTTCACTGCTGTGTACGGAAACAGAGAAAGATAGCTATGTAGAGTGAAATATTTGTCGAGTGGGATAAATGTGGATGAAGTTGGGGCCCAGGCGGCCAGTTTTGATGATCAGGAAGGAAAACGCTCCATTGTAAATATCCAGCAATGTATTCCACCAGGGAAGCCATCACACCCTCATGATATTGGTGTGGAAATCTTGTAATCTATGCCCGTTGTTATTGACCACTCTGTTAAGGGAAATGGGTCCTTCCTATCCACTCGATCTAGGCCCGTCATTATTTTATGCAGCTCAATTAAATCTTCCCTTCAACCTTCTCTGTTCCAAAGAAAACAATTCCAGACTATCCAATCTTTACTCATAGTTAAAATTCTCCATTCCTGACAACATCCTCTGTAAATATCCTCTGTGCTCTCTCTAGTGTGATCACATCCTTCCTGTAATGTGGTGACCAGAACTGTGCACAGGACACTAGCTGTGGTCTAACTGGTGTTTTATACCGTTCTAGCATAACCTCCCTGCTTTTATATTCTATACATCGGCCAATAAAGGAAAGTATTCCGTAAGCCTTCTTAACCACCTTTTCCACCTGCCCTGTTACCCTCAGGAAGCAGTGGACAGTCACTCCAAGGCCCCTCTGTTCCCAGACAGAGCGATTGTTCGCTTAGATTGAAAGAGCAAATGTAAAACATAATTTGATGCAATCCTTCACTGCAGTATACACAGACATACGAGCGAGAGGCATGGAGTGAGAAACATCGGGTTAGAGGGAGAAAAATAGATGGAGATGGTAACAAATTGGAAAGGAGTGACAGGGACTGAGAGAGAGGTAATGTCTGGTGAACTCTCTTGCTGATAATCTCTCTCCATCTCTATATCTCTCTTCCCCTCTCTTCTACTCTCTGAAACCCTATTTCTTCCCTCTGTTACTCACTTTCCAAGTCTATCTCTCCCATTTCTCTCTCTATCTCCCTCTGCATACAATCCCAATCTCACCCTCTTGCTCTCAGGATGGGAAGAGGGAGAAAGAGAGGCAGAGAAAGGGTGTTGCAGGCAGTGAGAGATGTGGAGAAAGAGATAGAGGAACAGTAGGTCTGGCGTTGATAGATGGATCTTCACTCTGCATCAAACCCCCTGCGTACCTGCCCTGTGAGTATTTGATGGGGACAGTCTCGGACGGGAGGGAATGTCTAAAAATCAAACATTGGTCGAAAGCCCTTTCAAAGATGAAATTTAGAAACACTTCTGCAAACAAGTGTGGTAGAAGTTTGGAACTGTCTTCCACAAATGACCCCACCCTATCTCTGCGATCCCCAATTTGAATTGTTCCAACATTGGTGGCCGTGCGTTCAAGCTGCCAAGACCCAAACTCTGGAATTCCTTTCCTAAACCTCTCCGTCTCACTAATTCTCTTACCTACTTGAAGACGCTCCCTCAAACCAACCTCTTTGACCACGTTTTTGTTCGTCTCGTCTAATATCTCCATAAGTGACTCGTTGTCAACTTTTTATTTTCTTTACTTATTTGTTGGATGTGTCCATTACTGGCCAGGCCAGCATTTATTACCCATTCCTAATTGCCCTTGAGAAGGAGGTTTTGAGCCTCCTTCTTGAACCGCTGCAGTCCATGTGGGGTAGGTACACCCACAGTGCTGTTAGGAAGGGAGTTCCAGGATTTTGACCAAGTGACAGTGACGGAATGGCGATATAGTTTCAAGTTGGGATGGTGTGTGACTTTAGTTGTTGTGTGCGGACAGTATTTTCAGTGCGCATTCCATTTATATTTTTAATTATTTATTTTTTTCATGTGGTTAGCTGTAAAGTTTCTCCTGCAATCGGACTGCCTCCCCGTATCTCCTCACTCTTTCTGCCCGTCTCCCCCTCCTTTTCTAAATCCACTGCTTTACTCTGTTACTAAACTCACACTGTACCTGCCCTGGGAGGTCTCATTATGATGGTTAAGCAATGAGTTATACACTTCCAGCATAACCTCCCTGCTCTTATAAACTTTAACAGCCTTGTTGGGAATGTCACTGCAGTTTGAAAATATGAAACACTGATCCAACATTCACCCCTAAAACACTCCCACTAACCTCCAAAAACAGGACTGGGCAGATAATGAGGATTGTTAATGATTGTTACAACTTGTCTCATCCTCTCTCTGTCTCTCCCTCTCATGTCTGTTTCTTCCCATCTTTCTCTCTCTTTCTCCCTCTCGCCCTCTCCCTCTTTCTCTGCCTCTTTTCATGACTCTGTCTCTAACATCATCTCTCTCTCCTTGGACAGAAATGTTTTTATCCATTTCTTGGTTAACTTTGAACCTGTAAATCTTGCTCTTACTGGGATCGTCACTGCAGTTTGAAAATACCAAACACTGATCAACACTCGCCCCCTAAACTCTCACACTAAATCCCCAATACAGGACTGTGCAGATAATGGGGATTGTTACTGAGGTTCTGTCAAGGTACCCTCACACACTGTACCCCATTTCCCCTGCTTCTAATGTTTGTCCGTGTTTAATAATATTTTTTTCAATAATATTAAATGTCACTTCAGTTTGAAAATATCAATCACTGATCCAACACTTACCTCCAAAACACTCACACTTAAACCCCTTATCTTTCCTTTCAAAATTAGTTCTTGCACACAGCCAGTTTTACTTTTTAATTCTATCTTTTGTCAACATGATTAGATATAAAGTTTTTCCTATAATCTCGCCCTCCCTCTCTCTCTCTCTCTCTCTGTCTCTCCCTCTGTCTCTGTTTCTCCCTCTGTTTGTCTCTCTCCCTCTCTCTCTCACTGTCCCTTTCTCCCTCTGCATCTGTCCCTCTCCCTCTGCATCTGCCTGCCTCCCTTTCTGTCTGTCTCACTCTGCATTTACCTGCCTCACTTTCTGTCTCTCTCCCTCTGTCTCTGTTTCTCCTTTTTTCTCTATCATTCTAGCTCTGTCTCTCTCTCTCCCTCTGTCTGTGTCCGCACTCTGTCTGTGTCTCTCTCCATCTGTGTCTCACTCCTTCCATCTCTCCGTCCCTCTGCACATGGACAGCAATGCTTTAAGCCATTGGTTTGGTTAATTTTGAATCTTTAACTCTTGCTTTTGTTGGGAATGTCAATGCAGTTTGAAAATATCAAACACTCATCTAACACTCATCCCTAAAACACTCACATTAAACCCCAAATACCGACAGGGCAGACAATGGGGATTGTTGCTGGGGTTCCGTTAAGTTCTCATCTCGCTTTCTCTTCTGTCTCTCACTGTCTTCCACTTTGTCCCTCTCTCTCCATTTCCCCATTTGTTTTCGTTTCCCTCTCTACTCTTTCCTTCATCGCCCCCAACTTTATAAATAAAGAGGGAGCTCCCTCCACTTTAAACATAGAGAGGGAGCTCCTTCCACTTTCTACATCGAGAGGGAGCTCCCTCCACTTTATGCATCGAGAGGGCGCTCCCTCGACTTTATACAGAGAGAGGGCGCTCCCTCTACTTTATACATAGAGAGGGTGCTTCCTCCACTTTCTAAATAGAGAGGGAGCTCCTTCCACTTTATAGCTGGAGAGCGAGCTCCCTCCACTTCATATATAGAGAGGGAGCTCCCTCCACTTTATACATAGAGAGAGCGCTCCCTCTACTTGAGACATAGAGTGGGAGCTCCTTCCACTTTATAGCTGGAGAGCGAGCTCCCTCTACTTTATACACCGAAAGGGAGCTCCCTCTGGTTTATGTAGCTGCCGTGGTTGGATTTGAACCCCTGTCCCCAGGCCATCAGGTCCGGCCTCTGGATTACGTGACCAGTGATGTTATCACTACCCAACTGCCTCCAAAATGGATGCGTACAGTGTCTGTCCCGTAATATCACTCACAATAGTTTCTGGGCTGTAACCCTGAACATGATCCCGAATCAGAGACTCAAAGATCACATTTTAACTGGGAAAAGGCAGGGGCAGAGTGAAGCGGGAATGTTTTTGTCCCTGGATTCAGTGTCCACTGCAGACAGATCAGTTACATTTACAATAGAAACGCCAGGAGTGTACAAGGTCAATGCAATAATATGAAAAATGTAAATGACGCCTCTCATAGTTGTAGCATCCATCCAGTATGAGTACAGATTTCAGGTTTATTCCGAGGGAGGTCTTACTCAGAAAATGTCATTGACATTGAATTGATTTTGTTTTATCCACCACATTATTTACATCAGAGTCAAAGCTGCTGATGTAATGTGTTTGTTCAGGTGAGTGCAACGAATAGCAATGATCAGGGGTATAACCGTGTCAGTGGAGACTTATCCCCTGTATAAATCAGGACCCATTGGAATGGATCAGCTCAGTGTGCCTGCTGGAGTTGTGGATTCCAGGCTAATAGAAGTCTCTGCCTCTCACAGAAATGGAATATCCAGTATTCGTTCAGTTCATATTCATTTATTATCCTGTACTCGCAGCAATTGGAGTTGCTGGTAAGCCAGTATCTCAGCTGTTAATGGTCTAAATCGATGTTAACTGTGCTGCTGTACTGGGTATTATTTCCCTCTGTGTGTGTTACACAGCCGCCTGTTATTTCCCAGCAATTTATTGATGGAATCTACTCACTGTCCACTCCTTCATTCTTGTAGGAATTGTATTATGTATTTAATGGTATTGTTTTAAGTAACTGTGGCATTATTACTGGATTATTCTGTGCATTGAATGTATTGGAATGAGATGTTTCAGTGCGGATCAATAATCAGACCATTAGGAGTTTTAACATTTTCATGATGTGGATCTAACCGGTCCTGGAATATTTTTATGATTTTTTTCAGTGATTGATAATGAGACATCTCACGGTTTCAGTGTTACAAGGGGACAGAACAATGTCCTCCCTCCCCAATAACATGGCTCTGTTTAACTGGAATTTCAATGTATTTATTGATTATCACTGTTATCAAATATTATTTCACTCTGTGTGTGTCTGACGATGCTTCAGACATCTGGCTACTGAACTGAGTTTGCTGCTGACACTTTCACTTCTCCTTCTCTGCTTCACTGTGGACCTTCACTGTCACTGGAATACATTGTAAAATAGAAAGTATTGATGTGATGTTTTACTGGTTTTCACTCTGTCAGTTGGAATCAAGAGACTTTCCATTTATCTGCAGATTATCAGCTGCAGCGCTGATGTTGGTGTTTTATTAATTAAACAATCCCACATTCTAACGGATTACTTTATAATTCCAGGAGAGGAAATTTCAATGATTGTGAGGTTTGTCTGGAAGTAGCTTTCGACCCTGTTTATTCCATGTGTTGTAGATGAAGTGAAGAGTGCAGGTGAACAGGTGGAGACTTGGGTGTTCTGTAGATGCATTAAAGTATTGACAGAGGTTTTACCATTGAACAAATTGACTCTGAGAATAGAATCATTGAACCAGGGGCTGGTGAACAGAACACAGACGCAGAATGTTAGGAATAAATCATATGTGAAAAGCTGCATGAAGTAACAATTTACAGGGTGTGAGTACTCCAGAGAAATAGGGAAGGAGAAAAGGAGCTGGGAGAACGAAACCGACGGGAAAGGAAAAGTAGAAGTAAAGAGAAAGAGAAAGAAGCAGAAGTGTAAATAATTCACCATCATAAAGTGCTGGAATTTCCAGAACAATTAGTGAGAGAAACTGTGAGTTGAAGTTGTCTGTTGTCAGATTGTGTTTATTTTCCTGTTGAACTTGATCCTCTGTGTTGATTTCTGTCAGGTCCTCATTTTGTTTTGTAGAAAGTTCCTATTCCTTACTTAGTGACTGAATAAACAGAATAGAATCAGTTCATCACTGATGGTAATTCATTATTTAAATACTGCACTTTAAAATCTCTGTGACTGCTGAATTCAATAAAGAGCGAGGCTGATATCAGAAATATATTTAAATTTATATTTAATAGCCTGTACAAACTAAATATATTGACTATATTGTATAAACAATGAACTGTTCTCCAACACCAATAAACACAGGGATTATTGTTTGAATGTATGAATTGAGTTGTATTACTGGGATCTATAGATTAGATTTCCTCTAACACTCTGCTGCAGTCTCTCCCTGTGAATCTCAGCCTCTCCTCTCACTGTATTGAATCCTCAATCTCCTCATCCATTGCTTCAGTTTAACCACTTTCCCAAACCATCTGCTCCAGTCTCCCCTCCTGCTCCAACATGTCCTTTCCCTTCTCGCCCACCCAATCTCTCTCCCTGGCTCCACCTCCAGCTGCCTTGTCCAACCTGAGAGGAATACAGGAACACAGGAGCAGGAGGAGGCCATTGAGTCCTGGAGCCTGCTCTGCCATTCTCTATCTTTGCTGATCCTCGAACACAGCGCTGCAGTTTTCCCACTTGGTAACAGACCCTGTCGGTTCCCTGAACACAGAGCAACAAACCAGCTACACATCCCGCTCTCCCCAAACATTCCCAAACAACAGTCTGGAGACAAATTCCCAATTAACCCATTGGATTCCATCTCTGGAAAACCCCTTCTCATTTCTCCACTGACACTGCATCCTCACTCAGTACTTCCAGTTGATCCGGTGCTGACTTTATTCACTTTCTGCATCTATTTCCCAATTCATTATTAATAACTGTGTTTACAAACATTTCACTGTGACAAAGCACTGCCCGGGTCAATTAATCAGTTTTCACTGCTCGATGCAGCAACAAAGCTGGAAATTTCTGCCCAGATCCTGTCAAACTGCTGCTTTGTCACCAGGTCTGATCAGTAATTTCTCTGCTTCCTTTTCTCTCTCTCTTCCAGTTAACTTGGTGGCGATTGTGATCCTGTCCCGAGGAAAGTGCGGTCTCTCCAAATGTATCACCGTCTACCTGGTGGGAATGGCAGTGTCTGATCTCCTGGTCGTTATCACTGGTCCCATATTGAGCTGGATTGTTGTAATTTATTTCCCATATTCATTCCTGAGAATTACTCCTGTCTGTTCTCTCATTATCGTTCTGCTTTATGCATCCACAATTGTTTCTGTCTGGCTCACAGTCACTTTCACCTTTGATCGATTTGTGGCCATTTGTTGTGAGAAGCTGAAAACAAAATATTGCAGCGAGAAAAGGGCAGCTGTGGTTGTGGGAACAGTTTGCTGGGCTGTTTAGAGTCTCTCCCCTGGTGCTTTACACAGGAACAAGATTACATTATTGATAATGTTCCCATGGGTTGTGTTAATAAACTGAGCTTCTTCACTTCCCCCATATGGGGGGCATTTGAATTGTTTGACCTCATTTTAACCCCTTGTGTCCCGGTCTTTCTGATTTTGCTGCTCAATGTTCTGACTGTCAGACGGATTTTATTCTCCAGTAAAGTCCGCAGGGGATTCCGGCGCCACAGCAATGCAGAGAATCACAAGGACCCAGAGATGGAGAATCGCAGGAAATCAATTATTTTACGCTTCAGGAGATCCGGCAGTTTTGTCCTGTTATGGGTGACCCTGGTTGTGTTTATCATTTATAGGAGAATTACAGATAATTATTATTATTCCTCCTACACTGACCCTCTCTTTATCACAGATCAAACATCAACGATGCTGCAGATTCTCAGTGCCTGCACCAACACATGTATTTACATTGTGACCCAGACTAAATTCAGACAGGAGCTGAAGAAGGGGGTGGAATACCCTCTCAATCTCATTGTTAAATTAGTGAAATCATAGAAAGAGCTGAATGGTTTCAAACACTGGAACTAAATCCCATTCCCCCTCCTCCTCCCCCCCCCCTGACCCCCTGCTCCACCTCCCACCCTCCACCCGCCTCTGTGATTATTTGATCGTCGCCATCTTTAGTCCTGGCAGCTGCCTGAGCGTGGGCAGACCCTGACGTTCAACTGGAATAGTGTACTTTTGCGCATGTGCGATGACAGCGCCACCTAGCGGGTGCTTTGTCAACAACCGTATCCCGTCTGCAAAGCTGCAAATCGCTGTGATTGTGATGTGTTGAGAGGGGCAGTAACTGCAGTGAGGCAGGGACACCAGCAGATGGAGATGGTGAGAGAGGGACAGTAACTGGAGTGAGGCAGGGACACCAGCAGATGGAGATGGTGAGCGAGAGACAGTAACTGCAGTGAGGCAGGGACACCAGCAGATGGAGATGGTGAGAGAGGGTCAGTAACTGCAGTGAGGCAGGGACACCAGCAGATGGAGATGGTGAGAGGGGACAGTAGCTGCAATTAGACAGGGACACCAACAGATGGAGATGGTGAGAGAGGGACATGAACTGCAGTGAGACAGGGACACCAGCAGATGGAGATTGTGAGAGAGGGACATTAACTGCAGTGAGACAGGGACACCAGCAGATGGAGATGGTGAGAGAGGGGCAGTAACTGCAGTGAGACAGGGACACCAGCAGATGGAGATGGTGAGAGGGGACAGCAGCTGCAGTGAGACAAGAACACCAGGAGATGGAGATGGTGAGGAAGGGACCGCAACTGAAGTGACACAGGGACACCAGCAGATGAAGATGGTGAGAGAGGGACATTAACTGCAGTGAGACAGGGACACCAGGAGATGGAGATGGTGACGAAGGGACATTAACTGCAGTGAGACAGGGACACCAGCAGATGGAGATGGTGAGAGAGGGACATTAACTGCAGTGAGACAGGGACACCAGGAGATGGAGATGGTGACGAAGGGACATTAACTGCAGTGAGACAGGGACACCAGGAGATGAAGATGGTGAGGAAGGGACAGTAACTGCAGTGACACAGGGACACCAGGAGATGGAGATGGTGAGGAAGGGACAGTAACTGCAGTGAGGCAGGGACACCAGCAGATGGAGATGGTGAGGAAGGAACAGAAACTGCAATGAGAGAGGGACACCAGGAGATAGAGATGGTGAGAGGGGGACAGTAACTGCAGTGAGACAGGGACACCAGCCGATGGAGATGCTGAGCCATTACTGATGGGAGATTCCCTTGCTGAGTTTGAAAGTTTCCACTAGTCTGAAGAATTTACTTTATTTTAAACTTGAGATGCTGCATAAAATAATTTCAATGCAACTTTTGTAAAATGGCTATTTTTCTACTGTGTGAACACCTGTAACATGAAACTCGTTCCTGTTTGGAAAGTTATATTGAGTGATTAAAGGTAATGTATAAATAAAACAACAGGATCAATTAAAACTGAAACAGTTATTTAGAAATAAAAACTCTCAATATAAGTTGTGTTGAGTTCTTGATCGCCTACGTTATGACATCTCTCTCTCTCACACTTCTCTTTCTATGCTGGTGTCTTCTCTACTATAACTACGAGTAGTTGAAATTTTACTCCAATTGACCTTTGAAAGTTAATATTGAATCTGCTTTCAGAAACCTGTCAGACAGTGAATTCCAGACCATAATAACTCCCTGCCTATTTGTTTCACCCCTCTACTAGTGTAAACATTCTCTCCTCATATCTCCAAAATGAGGGAAAGATTTTGAATGCAATGCAATTAATTTCTCCAGGACAGCAGCTGCAGAGGATCTGGAACCTCCTGAATGTGGACAAACAATGAACAAAAATCCCTCTGAATCCCTCAGGAGAGCAGAGGATAGAAACAGTCTGGAAGCAAATGGAAACAAGTGACACTTTATTACAGCAGTAAAAACTCTTTGTCAGAAAGTAGAGGTCTTTATTGCTGAACTTTATATAAACTGGAGGTGAAAAGTGCAAGATCTTTAATACCATTTGTGTTAAATGGCCATTTCCCAGCTTTGTGAACCCTTGTAACATTAAACTGGTGAATGTTAAGAAGGTTTTATTGATTGATTACAGTTAATACATAAATACAGCAGCATCAAATACAGGGCAAAGAATCATTGACGAATACAACTGGAAATATGGGTAAGAATTGTTGTGTGAAATGTCACTGGTTGTAAAAGTTATCTTGGCTGCCTCATTAACCTGGCTCGAGTTTCAGTCTTTGTCACACAGTGGAAATGAAAAACCGAATAAAAACCGCATGTTTATACTGCAGTCAAACAGGCCTCTCCAGCAATAACACTTTGTCAGAATTTCAAGGTAATTGCAATGAGTCATTTTCTGAACTTTCTGTTAACTGGAGGTGAATAGTGAAAGACATTTAATACAATCTGTGTTAAATGGTTATTATCCAAACCGGTCCCTCCAGGTTTTAAATTACAGCAGCTTTTCTGTTCTGTTAATGAGGTTTTTGGGGGAGGGTGAGAGAGAGACAGACAGACAGGTTTCTATCTGGAATGGTCCATTTGGGATATGTCTGGAATATACCTCTCTCCCCCATTCGCTGTTTACACAGAGACTCACCTTGGACTGTCCCATCCCTGGGAGGGAGTGTCCAGATGGAGGAAGCTGAGAGCTGGTTGGTTAAGCTGCATTTTGGGTAGACTGTCTGTTTTGAGTGACAGGTTCTGGGATATATTAGGACAACATCAGACCACATTCTTTCCTTCCATGCGGCTGGTTTCTGAAGGTGAGTTTCTGTGTCTCAATCTCTGTGCCCAGGTGAAATTGGAACTGATTACAGTGTGTGTGTGTGTGTGTGTGTGAGAGAGAGAGTCCAGTCTGAATCCCCCACACTCTCTATCCCAGTCCTGACGTTTTTCTCCAAATCCCACCACAATGCCCCTCTCTAGGATCTCTTCCCCATGGATGAGCTGATGGAGGGAAGCTGTTAAGAGTCCAACGATGGAAAGCAGACGGTGTGGGATGGAGGGTATCACATCTTTATTGTCTGTTTCTGCTTTTCTCCCTTCTTCTGACTCAGTCTCTTTCACTTTGTCTCTCTCACTGAATCTCTCTCTCACTGAATCTCTCTCTCATTGAATCTCTCTCTGAATCACTCTCTCACTCAAACTCTCTCTCACTGACACTCTCTCTCACTGAATCTCTCTCCCACTGAATCTCTCTCCCACTGAATCTCTCTCCCACTGAATCTCTCTCTCACTCAATCTCTCTCCCACTGAATCTCTCTCCCACTGAATCTCTCTCTCACTCAATCTCTCTCTCACTCAATCTCTCTCTCACTGAATCTCTCTCCCACTGAATCTCTCTCCCATTGAATCTCTCTCCCACTGAATTTCTCTCCCACTGAATCTCTCTCCCACTGAATCTCTCTCTCGCTGAATCACTCTCTCGCTGAATCTCTCTCTCGCTCAATCTCTCACTGAAACTCTCACTCAATCTCTCTCTCACTCAATCTCTCTCTCACTCAAACTCTCTCTCACTCAAACTCTCTCACTCAAACTCTCTCTCACTCAAACTCTCTCTCACAAACTCTCTCTCACTCAATCTCTCTCTCACTGAAACTCTCTCACTCAATCTCTCTCTCACTCAATCTCTCTCTCACTCAATCTCTCTCTCACTCAAATTCTCTCTCACTGATACTCTCTCGCACTCAATCTCTCTCGCACTCAATCTCTCTCGCACTCAATCTCTCTCGCACTCAATCTCGCTCGCACTCAATCTCGCTCGCACTCAATCTCCCTCTCACTCAATCTCCCTCTCACTCAATCTCCCTCTCCCTCAATCTCCCTTGCACTCAATCTCCGTCGCACTCAATCTCTCCTCACTCAATCTCTCCTCACTCAATCTCTCCTCACTCAATCTCTCTCCAACTCAATCTCTCTCTCACTGAATCTCTCTCTCTCTCAATCTCTCTCTCTCTCAATCTCTCTCGCACTGAATCTCTCTCTCAATCTCTCTATTTCTGAATCTCTCCCTCACCTTGTATTTCTGTCTCTGTTTTTCTCACGATCTCTCTGTTCCTCCATCTCTCTCTCTCTCCCTCACTTTGTGTTTCTCTCTCTCTCTGAGTGATTGTGCGTCTTTCTGTCTCAATGGCTTTCTCTGTCCTCTCTCTCAATCCCTCTGTGTTTCTCTGTCCTCTCTCTCAATCTCTCTGTGATTCTCTGTCCTCTCTCTCAATGTCTCTTTGATTCTCTTTGTCTTTCTCACTGGCTTTCTGTCTGTCTCTTTGGTGCCTTCAATTTCTTTGTGTCTCTGTTATTTCCCTCCACTTTTTTCCTTTCTCTTTTTCTCTCTCTTTCTTTGTATCTATGTGTCTTCTCTATTTCTCTTTCTATCATTTCTCTCTCTCTTTCCAAATTTTTCTGTCTTTTCCTGACCCTATCCACCACCCTCAATTTATCCACTGCCCTCAATTTATCCACCGCCCACAATTTTATCCACCACGCAAATCTTTTTCCTGCAATTCCCCCTGCCAGAAAACATCCCCCCCTTGTACATACACCCCCGATCTAAATAATCCTAATCTGCAGACAACTGTCTGATATCCCCTGTTAAATGACCCCCATCTAATACCCTCATTATCAACAGACGCCCATCGAATTATCCCCTTCCCTCTGTTCCAAGACAACCCATCAAACTACCATCCGCCCAGGACAGATTCCCATCTAAATAGACCCCGCAATTTATCCCCCCCCCCCGCAATTTCCCCCCCGGCAAATTTCCCCCCCCGGCAATTTCCACCCCGGCAATTTCCCCACCCGCAATTTATCCCCCCCGCGCAATTTATCCCCCCCGCAATTTATCCCCCCCCTCAATTTATCCCCCCCGCAATTTATCCCCCCTCCCGCAATTTATCCCCCCCGCAATTTATCCCCCCGCAATTTATCCCCCCCGCAATTTCCCCCCTGTCAATTTCCCCCCCCGCAAATTCCCCCCCCGCAATTCCCCCCTCCGCAATTTTATCCCCCCGCAATTTCACCCCCCCCCGCCCGCCTGCAAAATTTCCTCCAACCGCAATTTATATCCACGATGTAAATTTTATCCCCTGCAATATTTCCCCCCTCCCACCCCGGATAACATTCCCCTTTTGTACAGACCCCCACCCAATCTAAATAATCCTCATCAACAGACCCCTATCTGATATCTCAAGTTAACTGACCCCCATCTAATACCCTCACTATCAACAGACCCAGGAACAGACCCCTTCTAATTATCCCCATCCTTCTGTTACAAGACATTCCATTTGGATACTCCCCACCCTCCCCCAGGACCGAGTCCCATCTAGATACCCCCCCAGGACCGAGTCCCATCTAGATACCGCCCCAGGAATAGACTCCCATCTAGATACCCCCCCAGGACCGAGTCCCATCTAGATACCCCCCAGGACCGAGTCCCATCTAGATGCCCCCCCAGGAACAGACTCCCATCTAGATACGCCCCCAGGACCGAGTCCCATCTAGATAACCCCCCAGGACCGAGTCTCATCTAGATACCTCCCCAGGACCGAGTCCCATCTCGCTAACCCCCACAGGAACAGACTCTCATCTCAATATCCCTCCCCAGGAACAGACTCCCATCTAAATCTCCCCCCCAGGGACAGACTCCACCCCCCAGCAACAGACCCCACCCCCCCCAGGAACAGAACCCCATCTAATTATCCCCTTCCCCCTGTTAAAAGACAACCAATTGAGATACCCCCCAGGACCGAGTCCCATATAGATACACCCCCAGGAGCAGACTCCCATCTAGATACCCGCCCGGACTGAGTCCCATCTAGATACCTCCCCAGGAACAGACTCCCATCTAGATAGCCCCCCAGGACCGAGTCCCATCTGGATACCCCCCCCGGGGACTGACTCCCAAATAACTACCCCCCGGGGACAGACCCCCATCTAATTATACCCTTATAACACCCCATCTAAATACATCCCCGGGGACAGATCCCCAGCTAAATACATCCCCGGGGACAGATCCGCATCTAAATACATCCCCGGGGACAGACCTCCATCTAAATACATCCCCAGGGACAGACCCCCATCTAAATACATCCCCGGGGACAGACCCCGATCTAAATACATGCCCGGGGACAGACCGCCATCTAAATACATCCCCGTGGACAGACCCCCATCTAAATACATGCCCGGGGACAGACCGCCATCAAAATACATCCCCGGGGACAGACCCCGATCTAAGTACATGCCCGAGGACAGACTGCCATCTAAATACATCCCCGGGGACAGACTGCCATCTAAATACATCCCCGGGGACAGACCGCCATCTAAATACATCCCCGGGGACAGACCGCCATCTAAATACATCCCCGGGGACAGACCCCCATCTAAATACATGCCCGGGGACAGACTGCCATCTAAATACATGCCCGGGGACAGACCCCCATCTAAATACATCCCCAGGGACAGACCCCCATCTAAATACATCCCCGGGGAAACACCCCCATCTAAATACATCCCCGGGGACAGACCGCCATCTAAATACATCCCCGGGGACAGACTGCCATCTAAATACATCGCCGGGGACAGACCGCCATCTAAATACATGCCCGGGGACAGACCACCATCTAAATACATCCCCGGGGACAGACCCCCATCTCAATACATGCCCGGGGACAGAGCCCCCATCTAAATACATCCCCGGGACAGACCACCATCTAAATACATCCCCGGGGACAGACCCCCATCTAAATACATCCCCGGGGACAGACCGCCATCTAAATACATCCCCGGGGACAGACTGCCATCTAAATACATCCCCGGGGACAGACCGCCATCTAAATACATCCCCGGGGACAGACCCCCATCTAAATACATCCCCGGGGAAAGACCCCCATCTAAATACATACCCGGGGACAGACCGCCATCTAAATATATCCCCGGGGACAGTTTGCCATCTAAATACATCCCCGGGGACAGACCCCCATCTAAATACATGCCCGAGGACAGACCGCCATCTAAATACATCCCTGGGGACAGACCCCGATCTAAATAAATGCCCGGGGACAGACCGCCATCTAAATACATCCCCGGGGACAGACCGCCATCTAAATACATCCCCGGGGACAGACCCCCATCTAAATACATGCTCGGGGACAGACCCCCCATCTAAATACATCCCCGGGACAGACCGCCATCTAAATACATCCCCGGGGACAGACCGCCATCTAAATACATCCCCGGGGACAGACCGCCATCTAAATACATCCCCGGGGACAGACCCCCATCTAAATACATGCCCGGGGACAGGCTGCCATCTAAA
This sequence comes from Heterodontus francisci, assembly GCF_036365525.1. Classification (NCBI taxonomy): domain Eukaryota; kingdom Metazoa; phylum Chordata; class Chondrichthyes; order Heterodontiformes; family Heterodontidae; genus Heterodontus; species Heterodontus francisci. Next base: position 2,017,298 of record NW_027140753.1, read on the forward strand.
TACATGCCCGGGGACAGACCCCCATCTAAATACATCCGCAGGGACAGACACCCATCTAAATACATCCCCGGGGAAAGACCCCCATCTAAATACATCCCCGGGGACATACCGCCATCTAAATACATCCCCGGGGACAGACTGCCATCTAAATACATCCCCGGGGACATACCGCCATCTAAATACATCCCCGGGGACAGACTGCCATCTAAATACATCCCCGGGGACAGACCCCCATCTAATTACATGCCCGGGGACAGACCGCCATCTAAATACATCCCCGGGGACAGACTGACATCAAAATACATCCCCGGGGACAGACTCCCATCTAAATACATGCCCGGGGCCAGTCCGCCATCTAAATACATGCCCGGGGACAGACCGCCATCTAAATACATCCCCGGGGACAGACCCCCATCTCAATACATGCCCGGGGACAGACCCCCCATCTAAATACATCCCCGGGACAGACCGCCATCTAAATACATCCCCGGGGACAGACCCCCATCTAAATACATGCCCGGGGACAGGCTGCCATCTAAATACATGCCCGGGGACAGACCCCCATCTAAATACATCCCCAGGGATAGACCCCCATCTAAATACATCCCCGGGGAAAGACCCCCATCTAAATACATCCCCGGGGACATACCGCCATCTAAATACATCCCCGGGGACAGACCGCCATCTAAATACATCCCCGGGGACATACCGCCATCAATATACATCCCCGGGGACAGACTGCCATCCAAATACATCCCCGGGGACAGACCCCCATCTAATTACATGCCCGGGGACAGACCGCCATCTAAATACATCCCCGGGGACAGACACCCACCCAGATACCCCACCCAGGGACAGACCGCCATCTAATTATACCCTTATAATACCCCTGTTACAAATAACTGACGGGAACAGACCCCCATCTCAATAAATCCCCGGGGACAGACCCCCATCTAAATAAATCCCCGGGGACAGACCCCTATTTAGATAGCCCACCCGGGGACAGACGCCCAACTAAATAAAACCCCGGGGACAGCCCCACATCTAAATACATCTCCGGGGACAGACCCCTATTTAGATAGCCCACCCAGGGACAGACCCCCATCTAAATAAATCCCCGGGGACAGACCCCTATTTAGATAGCCCACCCGCGGACAGACCCCCAACTGAATAAAACCCCGGGGACAGACCCCCATCTAAATACAGACCCCCATCTAAGCACATCCCCGGGGACAGATCCCCACCCATATACCCCACCCAGGGACAGACCCCCATCTAATTATACCCTTAGAATACCCCTGTTACAAATACCTGACGGGAACAGACACCCATCTCAATAGATCCCCGGGGACAGACCCCCATCTAAATAAATACCCGGGGACAGACCCCTATTTAGATAGCACACCCGGGGACAGACCCCCAACTAAATAAAAACCCGGGGACAGACCCCTATTTAGATAGCCCACCCGGGGACAGACCCCTATTTAGATAGCCCACCTGGGGACAGACCCCCATCTAAATAAAGCCCCGGGGACAGACCCCCATTTCAATAAAGCCCCGGGGACAGACACCCATCTAAATAAAGCCCCGGGGACAGACCCCTACTTAGATAGCCCACCCGGGGACAGACCCCCATCGAAATAAATCCCCGGGGACAGACCCCGATTCAGATAGCCCACCCGGGGACAGACCCCTATTTAGAAAGCCCACCTGGGGACATACCCCCAACTAAATAAAACCCCGGGGACAGACCCCCATCTAAATACAGACCCCCATCTAAATACATCCCCGGGGACAGACCCCTATTTAGATAGGCAAACCGGGGAGAGACACCCAACTAAATAAAACCCCGGGGACAGACCCCTATTTAGATTGCCCACCCGGGGACAGACCCCCATCTAAATAAATCCCCGGGGACAGACCCCTATTTAGATAGCCCACCCGGGGACAGACCCCCATCTAAATAAATCCCCGGGGACAGACCCCTATTTAGATAGCCCACCCGGGGACAGACCCCCAACTAAATAAAACCCCGGGGACAGACCCCTATTTAGATAGCCCACCCGGGGACAGACACGCATCTAAATAAATCCCAGGGGACAGACCCCTATTTAGATAGCCCACCTGGGGACAGACCCCCATCTAAATAAATCCCCGGGGACAGACCCCTATTTAGATAGCCCACCCGGGGACAGACCCCCAACTAAATAAAACAGCGGGGACAGAGCCACATCTAAATACATCCCCGGGGACAGACCCCTATTTAGATAGCCCACCCGGGGACAGACCCCCAGCTAAATACATCTCCGGGGAGAGACCCCTATTTAGATAGCCCACCCGGGGACAGACCCCCATCTAAATAAATCCCCGGGGACAGACCCCTATTTAGATCGCCTACCCGCGGACAGACCCCTATTTAGATACCCCACCTGGGGACATACCCCCAACTAAATAAAACCCCGGGGACAGACCCCCATCTAAATACAGACCCCCATCTAAATACATCCTCGGGGACAGACCCCTATTTAGATAGGCAAACCGGGGAGAGACACCCAACTAAATAAAACCCCGGGGACAGACCCCTATTTAGATAACCCACCCGGGGACAGACCCCCATCTAAATAAATCCCCGGGGACAGACCCCTATTTAGATAGCCCACCCGGGGACAGACCCCCATCTCAATAAATCCCCGGGGACAGACCCCTATTTAGATAGCCCACCCGGGGACAGACCCCCAACTAAATAAAGCCCCGGGGACAGACCCCAATCCAAATAAATCCCCGGGGACAGACCCCTATTTAGATAGCCCACATGGGGACAGATGCCCAACTAAATAAAACCCCGGGGACAGACCCCTATTTAGATAGCCCACCAGGGGACAGACACGCATCTAAACAAATCCCAGGGGACAGACCCCTATTTAGATAGCCCACCCGGGGACAGACCCCCATCTAAATAAATCCCCGGGGACAGACCCCTATTTAGATAGCCCACCCGGGGACAGACCCCCAACTAAATAAAACAGCGGGGACAGAGCCACATCTAAATACAGACCCCCATCTAAATACATCCCCGGGGACAGACCCCTAATTAGATAGCCCACCCGGGGACAGACCCCCATCTAAATAAATCCCCGGGGACAGACCCCTATTTAGATAGCCCACCCGCGGACAGACCCCCAACTGAATAAAACCCCGGGGACAGACCCCCATCTAAATACAGACCCCCATCTAAGCACATCCCCGGGGACAGACACCCACCCATATACCCCACCCAGGGACAGACCCCCATCTAATTATACCCTTAGAATACCCCTGTTACAAATACCTGACGGGAACAGACACCCATCTCAATAGATCCCCGGGGACAGACCCCCATCTAAATAAATACCCGGGGACAGACCCCTATTTAGATAGCACACCCGGGGACAGACCCCCAACTAAATAAAACCCCGGGGACAGACCCCTATTTAGATAGCCCACCCGGGGACAGACCCCTATTTAGATAGCCCACCTGGGGACAGACCCCCATCTAAATAAAGCCCCGGGGACAGACCCCCATTTCAATAAAGCCCCGGGGACAGACACCCATCTAAATAAAGCCCCGGGGACAGACCCCTACTTAGATAGCCCACCCGGGGACAGACCCCCATCGAAATAAATCCCCGGGGACAGACCCCGATTCAGATAGCCCACCCGGAGACAGACCCCTATTTAGAAAGCCCACCTGGGGACATACCCCCAACTAAATAAAACCCCGGGGACAGACCCCCATCTAAATACAGACCCCCATCTAAATACATCCCCGGGGACAGACCCCTATTTAGATAGGCAAACCGGGGAGAGACACCCAACTAAATAAAACCCCGGGGACAGACCCCTATTTAGATTGCCCACCCGGGGACAGACCCCCATCTAAATAAATCCCCGGGGACAGACCCCTATTTAGATAGCCCACCCGGGGACAGACCCCCATCTAAATAAATCCCCGGGGACAGACCCCTATTTAGATAGCCCACCCGGGGACAGACCCCCAACTAAATAAAATCCCGGGGACAGACCCCTATTTAGATAGCCCACCCGGGGACAGACACGCATCTAAATATATCCCAGGGGACAGACCCCTATTTAGATAGCCCACCTGGGGACAGACCCCCATCTAAATAAATCCCCGGGGACAGACCCCTATTTAGATAGCCCACCCGGGGACAGACCCCCAACTAAATAAAACAGCGGGGACAGAGCCACATCTAAATACATCCCCGGGGACAGACCCCTATTTAGATAGCCCACCCGGGGACAGACCCCCAGCTAAATACATCTCCGGGGAGAGACCCCTATTTAGATAGCCCACCCGGGGACAGACCCCCATCTAAATAAATCCCCGGGGACAGACCCCTATTTAGATCGCCTACCCGGGGACAGACCCCTATTTAGATAGCCCACCTGGGGACATACCCCCAACTAAATAAAACCCCGGGGACAGACCCCCATCTAAATACAGACCCCCATCTAAATACATCCCCGGGGACAGACCCCTATTTAGATAGGCAAACCGGGGAGAGACACCCAACTAAATAAAACCCCGGGGACAGACCCCTATTTAGATAACCCACCCGGGGACAGACCCCCATCTAAATAAATCCCCGGGGACAGACCCCTATTTAGATAGCCCACCCGGGGACAGACCCCCATCTAAATAAATCCCCGGGGACAGACCCCTATTTAGATAGCCCACCCGGGGACAGACCCCCAACTAAATAAAGCCCCGGGGACAGACCCCAATCCAAATAAATCCCCGGGGACAGACCCCTATTTAGATAGCCCACATGGGGACAGATGCCCAACTAAATAAAACCCCGGGGACAGACCCCTATTTAGATAGCCCACCCGGGGACAGACACGCATCTAAATAAATCCCAGGGGACAGACCCCTATTTAGATAGCCCACCCGGGGACAGACCCCCATCAAAATAAATCCCCGGGGACAGACCCCTATTTAGATAGCCCACCCGGGGACAGACCCCCAACTAAATAAAACAGCGGGGACAGAGCCACATCTAAATACAGACCCCCATCTAAATACATCCCCGGGGACAGACCCCTAATTAGATAGCCCACCCGGGGACAGACACGCATCTAAATAAATCCCAGGGGACAGACCCCTATTTAGATAGCCCACCCGGGGACTGACACGCATCTAAATAAATCCCAGGGGACAGACCCCTATTTAGATAGCCCACCCGGGGACAGACCCCATCTAAATAAATCCTTGGGGACAGACCCCTATTTAGATAGCCCACCCGGGGACAGACCCCCAACTAAATAAAACTCCGGGGACAGACCCCAATCTAAATAAATCCCTGGTGACAGACCCCTATTTAGATAGCCCACATGGGGACAGACGCCCAACTAAATAAAACCCCGGGGACAGACCCCTATTTAGATAGCCCACCCGGGGATAGACACGCATCTAAATAAATCCCAGGGGACAGACCCCTATTTAGATAGCCCACCCGGGGACAGACCCCCATCTAAATAAATCCCCGGGGACAGACCCCTATTTAGATAGCCCACCCGGGGACAGACCCCCAACTTAATAAAACCCCGGGGACAGACCCATATTTAGATAGCCCACCCGGGGACAGACCCCCATCTAAATAAATCCCCGGGGACAGACCCCTATTTAGATAGCCCACCCGGGGACAGACCCCCATCTAAATAAATCCCCGGGGACAGACCCCTATTTAGATAGCCCACCCGGGGTCAGACCCCCAACTAAATAAAACAGCGGGGACAGAGCCACATCTAAATACAGACCCCCATCTAAATACATCCCCGGGGACAGACCCCTATTTAGATAGCCCACCCGGGGACAGACCCCCATCTAAATAAATCCCTGGGGACAGACCCCTATTTAGATAACCCACCCGGGGACAGACCCCCAACTAAATAAAGCCCCGGGGACAGACCCCCATCTAAATACATCCCCGGGGACAGACCCCTATTTAGATAGCCCACCCGGGGACAGACCCCCATCTAATTATACCCTCATAATACCCCTGTTACAAATACCTGACGGGAACAGACACCCATCAAAATACCCCCTGGGGACAGACCCCCATTGAAATACCCCCCCGGGGACAGTCCCTCATCGAAATAGATCCCCGGGGACAGACACACATCTAAATAAATCGCTGGGGGACAGACCCCCATCTAAATAAATCCCCGGGGACAGACCACCATCTAAATACATCCCCGGGGACAGACCATCATCTAAATACTTCCCCGGTGACACACCCCCATCTAAATACATCCCCAGGGACAGATCCCCATCTAAATACATCCCTGGGGACAGACCCCCATCTAAATACATCCCTGGGGACAGACCACCATCTAAATACATCCCCAGGGACAGACCCCCATCTAAATACATACCCGGGGACAGACCCCCATCGAAATACATCCCCGGGGACAGACCCCCATCTACATACATCCCCAGGGACAGACCCCCATCTAAATACATACCCGGGGACAGACCGCCATCTAAATACATCCTCGGGGACAGACCCCAATCTAAATAAATCCCCGGGGACAGACCCCCATTTCGATAGCCCACCCGGGGACAGACCCCAATCTAACTACCACCCCCCCCCCCCGGGAACAGACCCCCATCTAATTATACCCTTATAATAACCCTGTTACAAATACCCCCCGGGAACAGAACCCCATCTAACTACACCACCCCCGGGACAGACCCCCATCTATCTAACCCCCCCGGGAACAGAACCCCATCTAAATCCCCCCCGGGGACAGACCCCCATCTAAATACCATCTAAATATGCAGAGACAGAAAGAAGTGGAGGGGCAGAGATACAAAGTAAAATGTGTTCACAGAATAGAGAGGGGTGTCCCGGGACAGTTCGGAGGGAAATGCAGAGATAATCTTGCAGGAAAGGAGGAGCAGAGATGGAAAGATTCAGGGAGTGAGAGAAATGGAGTGAGAGAGAGAGACAGATAAAGATACAGAGTCGCAGGAAGAGAGTGACAATGGAAACTTGTGAGACTCCAGAGAGAGGCAAAGATAGAAAGGATGTTGAGAGATACAGAGATAGGGATTTAAAGATGTGAAGAAACAGAGTTAGGAACAAAGAGGAATGTGCAGGGAACAAGTTTCAGCAAGAGATGGAGAGGGGGAAATTTATGGGATTACATTGAGTGTTCTGGAGCAGCGATTCCCAAACTATTCCCTTTGGAGCACCATCCAGCCCCCTCCCTTGTGGTTAAAATAAAATCCACAGACCCCCGAAAACACAAAATCAAAATACTGAGGATGCTGGAAATCTGAAATAAAAACTGTTCTGGAAATACTGACCATTTCCAGCACTTTGTTTTTCTATCAGCCCCGAAATCACACAGTCTTCTTTTCTGGATCTAGAAATTAATTTGACAATGACAAATATATTTTTATTATTACTTTCCCTCTCCGGTTAAAGCTCTTGTCGGAGAAGTCCACGTGGCCAAAAGATTCTCCCTCTGCATCATCACAGCTGCAGCTTCCGAAAAGATTCTCCTTGGGAATAAGAGAAATAAAATTGATTCAAACAAAGCAAAGCATTTTTGCACAGAAATAAAACACAGCAAGAGCCCAGGACTCTCTCTCAAACTCACTGACATAAAACAATCTCTCAGTGACTTACAAACACATCCCCTGACACAGAGCCAGAGACTGGGAAGTGCAGATGTGTTTACCCTGTCATTTCCTGCTGTCTCTCTCTCTCCCTCTCTCTATTTCTCTGTGTGTCTCTCGACATCTGTTTCTGCCTCATTGTAAAAACACACAAACACTGGAGACCCCCATCCCCTCTCCTGTAGAAGGATAGAGAGAGAAATCCACATTCCCATCCCTGAAAATCTGAATTCAAATGGTCCCCCGGTGTTTCATTTCACTGTCAAATTCAGCCCACAGCCTCAAACACCAGCAATATTCGGGAATGAGAACAAGCCTTTACAAACCTTCACATTTCACCCATTTCATTGCTGATTCACAGAAGTATTTGACACTCAATGAATCAATTTTTAAAGTGGTCGTCACTGTTGCAACGTTGGAAATGCTGTCGGCCATTGATGCACAGCAAGATCCCACAAGCAGCAGTGTGCTTACAGCCGGCTACCCCTCTCTCCCCCTCTGATTCCTTCACTCTCCTGCATCTCTCTCCCTCCTGTTACTCTCATTCAGAGAGACAGATGGAGAGAGAGAGAGAAATTCACGTCACTGCCCAAAACACCAGCATTATTTGGGAATTATACCGGCTTCAAGCTCCGGACTTAAATTCCAGGCCTTCAGGAGAGCTTTACACACAATGAATTCACTTCTAAAATGCAGTCACTGTCACAATGCAGGGAATTCTGCAGGCAAGCTGTGCACAGCAAGATCCCAGCAATGGTGACACTTCAAAATTCAGTTTACCAAGATTTTGAGTGTGGATTTCTCTCTCTCTCTGTCTTTCTCCATCTTTCTCTGCCTTCCCTCCCTCATCCACACTCCGCCTGTCTCTCTGTCTCTCTCTCTCTCTCTCTGATTTACCTGCCACCTCCAGCTGTTTCTCTCTCTCCCTCTTTTTCTCTCCATCTGTTTCTGCCTCAGTGTTGTAATGTAAGAATTGATGCAGGGAATGTATGCACAGCAGGATCCCACAATGTGATCATAGCCAGATATCCTATCACAGTCCTCTGAAAATGCTGAACTCCATCTTTAAACTTTTCACAAGCCTTTATACAGCTTCACGTTCAGCTCTTGTAAATATTGGCCCTTAGGAGCAGTTGAGAATCAATGAATTAATTTTTAAAGTGGATTGAAACGTCCTCTGAATTGTTTCTGTTACCGTTTAAAATAACCACACGTCACATTGTGGCTCCTATTGATTAATGGTTAAAATAGAGAAAGTGCGGGGGGAGAGAAAACACAGAGAAATCCACACTCAGACCCTCAGGAAGCTGAATTTTAAAGTATCCTCATTGTTGTCATGTAGGAAATGGTGCAGGGCACTAGATGCACAGCAAGATCCCACAAGCTGCAATGTGATAATAGCCACATTTCAGTCCCCAGAAAGGGCAAAATGCCTTATTTATACTGGGAACAAGCCATTGGTGCACAGCAAGATCCCACAAGCAGCAGTGTGATAACAGCTGGTTCCCCAACACCCCCTCCAATTCCCTCCATGTTTCCCTCACTCTCCTGCGTCTCTCTCTCCCTCCTGTTACTCTTGTTCAGAGAGAGACAGACAGAGAAATCTGCACACAGTAAGATCCCAGTAACGGTGACACTTCAAACTTCAGTTTACCAAAGTTTTGATTGTGGATTCCTTTCTCTCTGTCTCTCTCTCTCTGTCTTTCTCCATCTTTCTCTGCCTTTCCTCCCTCACCCACACACCGCCTGTCTCTCTCTCTCTCTCTCTCTGCATTTAACCTGCCACCTCTAGCTGTTTCTCTCTCTCCCTCTTTTTCCCTCCATCTGTTTCTGCCTCAGTGATGTAATGTAGGAATTGATGCAGGGAATGTATGCATATCAGGATCCCACAATGTGATCATAGCCAGATATCCCATTACAGTCCTCAGAAAATGCTGAACTCTATCTTTAAACTTTTCACAAGCCTTTATACAGCTTCACGTTCAGCTCTTGTAATTATTGGCCCTCAGGAGCAGTTGACACTCAATGAATTAATTTTTAAAGTGGTCCTCACTGTTGCAATGCAGGAAACCTGCAGGCAATCTGTGCACAGCAAGATCCCAAAGGCAACAATATGCTAATATGCAGATAATTTGTTTTTAGTGACGTAAGTTTCGAGATCCCAGAGGGAGGGACATTCCTGCAGTTTGAAAATCTCAAACACCCCTCGCCCTGTCTTTCTCCTGCTCCCTCCCCCCTGCACCCCATCCACATCTGTTTCTTTTTCTCGAGATCTGGGATTTAATCCAGATTGAAACGTCCGCTGAAATGTTTCTGTCACCGTTTAAAATAACCACGCATCACATTCGATTCATAGAGAGATACAGCACTAAAACAGTACCTTTGGCCCAACGCTGACCATCAGCCATCCATTTATGCTAATCCTACATTCATGCCATTTTTCCCCCTCTCACATCCCCACCTTCCCTCAATTCTCCGACCACCTACCTACACGAGGGGCAATTTTTATAATGGCCAATTTATCTATCAACCCACAAGTCTTTGACATGTGGCAGGAAACCAGAGCACCCGGAGGAAACGCACACGGAGAACTTGCAAACTCCACACAGGCAGTACCCAGAACCCAGCCTGGGTTGCTGGAGCTGTGAGGCTGCGGTACTAACCACTTAGCAGCTGCAGGAAAGTCCCTCCCTCTGCGATCCCGAAACTTACATCACTGAAAACACATTATCTGCATATTATCATATTGCTGCCTGTGGGATCTTGCTGTGCACACATTGTGGCACCTATTGATTAATGCTTAAAACAGAGAATTTGCGGGGGAGAAAAAAGCAGAGGAAGATGGAGAGAAAACAGAGAAATCCATACTACACCCTCAGGAAGCTGAATTTTAAAGTGTCCTCATTGTTGTGCAGGAAAATGCTTAAGGGCACGAGATGCACAGCAAGATCCCACAAGCTGCAATGTGATAATTGCGAGATTACAGTCCCCAGAAAGGGCAAAGCTCCCTCTTTAAACTGGGAACAAGCTGCTGATTCTGTCTCACCATTTCAAATAACGACAAATCACATTGCCGTGTGTGGCATGTTTTTTATTCAATTTATTAAAGGTTTAATTGGAGAAGGTGAGTGTGAAACCGAGACAGAGAAGAGAAAGCATGGGGGGAGATAGAGAGACAGGGAAAGAATGTGGAGACAGAGAGAAAGCTCAGACCTACAGTAAAATGAATTAAAATGGGCACCGTGCATCTTATTTCACTGTTAGCTTCATAGCATTGCCCAAAACACCAGCAAACCTCACAGACAGGGCTGGAAGGAGCAAGGCGCAAATGGGACTCCCTCCTGGGGCTGCTCCTTTAACCCCAGGCTTTCAATCTGTATAAAACACCAGGAGCCCCAATCCAACATGAAATGTTTAACCCAGGGCCGCAGAGAGGAAGTTAAACCTCAGGCTAATAAACAGACACAACTCACGTGGGCCCTTTGGATGCAGCCTGTGGACAAGGCCTCAGTCCGTCCCCTCCGGAGGAAGCTCCTGTCCAAGGATTCCGCGTCCCAAACTTTCCCTCTTTTCACCTTCACCGTGCAGTTTTCAGAATGAAAATTCCTCAGGGGAAAGAGGGAGAAAAAAATTGGATTAAAATACAAAGCGAGGACATTTTTAAACAAAATTGCATAGCAAGAGCCCAGAGTTTCCTCTCTCAGTTACACAGACAATCAGCAATATTCAAATACAATCAAATCACAGTTATAAACCAGATTGAGACAGAGAGAGCACATACGCAGATACACAGACACACACACTGAATCAGACTGGGGAATGTGTCCACTCTCTCTGGAGAGAGAGTGAAAGGTGGCTTTTGTGATTGGAACTGAGATCTTCAAACCCAGTTTATATCCTGAGTGAGCTGTTTGCAAACTCCACCCCTTGAGCCTCTGACATGTTGGGCTGTCTCTCAATCTCCTGCCTCGGGGGCGGGGGAGTGGGCCTGTCCTTTGATATGTTAATCCCAGTACAGGACCGTCCTGACTTTTCCAGTCCATTGATATGTTAATCCCAGCACAGCAATGCTTTCAGCCATCTCTTAGTTCATTTTAAACCTTTAATTCTTTCCCTGCAGTTTCAAAATATCAAACACTGATCCAACCCTCCCCCCTCAAACCCTCACAATAAACCCACAAAAAAGACAGAGGCGCAAGGGAAGAGCCAACTGTGTAACAGCCCCGACAATCAAATTTCTCTGCAGCACCTGTGGAAGAGCTTGTCACTCTGGAATTGGCCTTTATAGCCACTCCAGGCGCTGCTCCACAAACCACTGACCACCTCCAGGTACTTACCCATTGTCTCTCGAGATAAGGAGGCCAATGAAGAAACCCACAATACAGGACTGGGCAGATAATGGGGATTGTTACTGAGGTTGTGTTTGGGGATTTTTACTGACATCAGTGTGGATTTTAAAGTGTGTCTCCCCTTCCCTCACTTCTAAAGTCTCTCAGTGTTGTTGTTGTGTGTTGACAGCTATTCCAGTGTCCAGTCCCTTTCAACTTTTAATAAAATCTGTGGAACACAAATAAATGTAAAGATTCTCCAACAAGCTGTTTTGTCCTCCCTCTTTCACTGTCTTTCTCTGTCACTGCCCTGTCTCTCTCTCTGACTCGCTCAGGACTGGGCAGACACTGGGGATTGTTACTGAGGTTCTGTTGGTCATTTTTACTGACATCAGTGTGGATTGTAAAATGTGTGTGTGTGTGTGTGTGTGTGTGTGTGTGTGTGTGTGTGTGTGTGTGTGTGTGTGTGTGTGTGTGTGTGTGTGTGTGTGTGTGTGTGTGTGTGTGTGTGTGTGTGAGAGAGAGAGAGAATATCAGGCTCACCTCTCTCCATCTCTATCTCTCCTTCTCTCTCTGTTTCTCCTTCTCTCTCCCTCTCTCAATCCGCCTCTCTCATAGAAACATAGAAAATAGGAGCAGGAGCAGGCCATTCGGCCCTTTGGGCCTGCTCCATCATTCAATAAAGATCATGACCGATGGTCTAATTCAGTACCCTGTTCCCACTTTCTCCCCATACCCCTTGATCCCTTTGACATTAAGAAATATATCTCTCTCTTCCATGAATATATTCAATGACTTGGCCTCCACTGCCTTCTGCGGTAGAGAATTCCACAGGTTCACCACCCTCGACCCCATCCATCTCTCCCCCTCTATCTCCATGTCCACCCTCTATCTCCCTCTCCCCCTCTATCTCCCTCTCCCCTCTATCTCCCTCACCCCCCTCTATCTCCCTCTACCCCATCCATCTCTCCCCCTCTATCTCCGTCTCCACCCTCTATCTCCCTCTCCCCCTCTATCTCCCTCTCCCCCTCTATCTCCCTCTCCCCCCTCTATCTCCCTCTCCCCCTCGATCTCCCTCTCCCCCTCTATCTCCGTCTCCAACCTCTATCTCCGTCTCCAACCTCTATCTCCGTCTCCAACCTCTATCTCCCTCTCCCCCTCTATCTCTGTCTCCCCCCTCTATCTCCGTCTCCACCCTCTATCTCCCTCTCCCCCTATCTCCCTCTCCCCCTCTATCTCCCAATCCCCCTCCATCTCCCTCTCCCCCTCTATCTCCCCATACCCCTCTATCTCCCTCTCCCCCTCTATCTCCCAATCCCCCTCTATCTCATACACCCCCTCTATCTCACTCGTCCCTTCTATCTCACTCGTCCCCTCTATCTCCCTCTCCCACTCTATCTCCCTCTCCTACTCTATCTCACTCTCCCCCTCTATCTCGCAATCACCCTCTATCTCCCTCACCCCCTCTATCTCACACGCCCCCTCTATCTCACACACCCCCTCTATCTCACTCTTCCCCTCTATCTCACTCTTCCCCTCTATCCCACTCTCCCCCTCTATCTCACTCTCCCCCTCTATCTCGCAATCACCCTCTATCTCCCTCTCCCCCTCTATCTCCCTCTCCCCATCTATCTCCCTCTCCCCTCCATCTCCCTCTCCCCCTCTATCTCCCTCTCCCCCTCTATCTCCCACTCCCCCTCTATCTCACTCTCCCCCTCTATCTGTCTCTCGCCCTCTATTTGTCTGTTGCCCTCTATCTCACTCTCTCCCTCTATCTGTCTCTCCCCTCTATCTCCCTCTCTCCCTCTCTCTCTCCCTCTCCCGCTCTCTCTCCTTCTCCCCCCTCTATCTCCCTCTCCCCTCTCTATCTCCCTCTCCCCACTCTATCCCCCCTCTATCTCCCTCTCCCCCCTATCTCACTCTCCCCCTCGATCTGTCTCTCGCCCTCTATCTCACTCTATCCCTCTCCCGCTCTCTCTCCCTCTCCCGCTTTCTCTCCCTCTCCCCCCCCTATATCTCCCTGTCCCCCCCTCTCTCTCCCTCTCCCCCTCCATCTCCATCACCCCCTCTATCTCCCTCTCCCCCTCTATCTCACTCTCCCCCTCTATCTGTCTGCCTCCCCCTCTGTCTCTCTGTCTCCTCCTCTATCTGTCTCTCTCCCTCTATCTGTCTCTCCCCTCTCTATCTCCCTCTCCCCCTCCTCCTGACACTCCCTCTTTCTCCTTCTATCTATGTCTCTGCCACTCTCTCTGTCACTCTCTCTGTCCCTCCTTCTGTCTTTCCCTCTCAGTCGCTATGTCTTTCTCCTTCTATCTCTCTCTCTTAATTTCTCTTTCTCTGCCCCTCCATCTGCCTTTTACTCTCTGTCTCTCCCTCTCTCTCCTTCTCTCTCTGTCTCTGCCTCTCTCTCTGTCTCTCCCTCTCTCTCCTTCTCTCTCTGTCTCTGCCTCTCTCTCTGTCTCTCTGTCCCTCCATCTGTCTTTCCCTCTCGGTCACTCCCTCTCTCTCCTTCTATCTCTGTCTCGATCTCTGTTCCTCCAACTGTCCTTCCCTCTCTGCCAATCCCTCTCTCCTTCTCTCTGTCTCTCCCTCTCACTCCTTCTCTCTCTCTCTGTCCCTCCATCTGTCTTTCCCTCCCAGTCACTCCTTCTATCTCCTTCTATCTCTGTCTCTCTCTCTGTCCCTCCATCTGTCTTTCCCTCTCTGTTGCTCCCTCTCTCTCCTTCTATCTCTTTCTCTCTCTCTGTTCCACCATTTTTATTTCCCTCTCTGTCACTCCCACTCTCCTCTCTGTCTCTCCCTCACCCTCCCCTCGACCTCACTGTTCCCCTCAATCTCACTCTTTCCCTCTATCTCACTCTCTCCCTCTATCTCACTCTCTCCCTCTATCTCCCTCTCCCCCTCGATCTCCCTCTCCCCCTCTAATTCCCTCTCCCCCTCTAATTCCCTCTCCCCCTCTATCTCACACACCCCCTCTATCTCACACTCCCCCTCTATCTCACACACCCCCTCTATCTCACTCTCCCCCTCTATCTCACCCCCCCTCTATCTCACTCTCCCCCTCTATCTTACTCTCCCCCTCTATCTCACTCTCCCCTTCTATCTCACTCTCCCCTTCTATCTCACGCTCCCCCTCTATCTCACACTCCCCCACTATCTCACACTCCCCCTCTATCTCACACTCCCTCTCTATCTCATACACCCCCTCTATCTACCTCTCCCCCTCTATCTCCCTCTGCCCCTCAATCTCCCTCTCCCCCTCTCTCTCACTCTCCCCCTCGATCTCACTCTCCCCCTCTATCGCACTCCCCCCCTCTATCTGTCTCTCTCCCTCTATCTCACTCTCTCCCTCTATCTCCCTCTGCCCCTCTATCTCTCTCTGCCCCTCTATCTCCCTCTGCCCCTCTATCTCCCTCTCCCCCTCTATCTGTCTCTCCCCCTCTATCTGTCTCTCGCCCTCTATCTCACTCTCTCCCTCTATCTCCCTCTCCCCTCTATCTCCCTCTCCCCCTCTATCTCCCTCTCCCTCTCTCTCTGTCTCTCTCACTGCCTCTCTCTCTATCTCTTCCTGTCTCTCTCTCTGTGTTTCTCTCTCTCTTTGTGTCTCTCTGTCTGTTCCTCTCTCTCTGTCTCCCCTCTCTCTCTCTGTCCATGACTCTGTTTGTGTCTCTCTCACACCATTTCTCTCTCTCTGCCTCTGTCTCTCTGCCTCTCCCTGTCTCTATCTCTCTCTCTGTGTCTCAGTTTCCCCAATCTCTCACCATGGCACAGTCCCGACATCCCGGGAACAAGTCTGGTGAACCTTCATTGCACTCCCTCTCTGGCAATAATATCCTTCCTAAGGTTAGGGGACCAAAACTGCACACAGTACTCCAGGTGCGGTCCAACCAAGGTTCTATGTGATTGAAGCAAGACTTCACTACTCCTGCACTCAAATCCTCTTGTGATAAAGACTAACATCCCATTAGCCTTCTGAATTGCATTCTGCACCTGCATGTTAGTTTTCAGTGACTTATTGACGGGGACACCCAGGTCGCTTTGCACTTCTACGCTTTCTAATCTCTTACCATTTAATAAATACTAAATTCCAACATCCCGTGTGTGATCAGATACTCTGTCCCTTCGTGAACCATTTCCTGTCCCTCCAACAGCTTGTGCCACTGCCCTATTTATCGGTGTGTTTTCCCCTTCTGATGATATTGAATTTGTTAGTGGCTTTTCTCCTACTGAAGTTGTTGTATTTGTTCGGTTTTTTTAGTCCTCGGGAAGCTGTTCTTTTCCTGTTGAAATTGTTGCATTTGTTGGTGTTTTTTCTCCTGCTGTGGTTGTTGTTGCATTTGTTGGTGTTTTTTTCTCCTGTTGAGGTTGTTGTTGCATTTGTTGGTGTTTTTCTCCTGTTGTGGTTGTTGCATTTGTTGGTGTTTTTTCTCCTGCTGTGGTTGTTGTTGCATTTGTTGGTGTTTTTTTCTCCTGTTGTGGTTGTTGTTGCATTTGTTGGTGTTTTTTTTTCTCCTGTTGAGGTTGTTATTCCATTTGTCGGTGGTTTTGTCTCATGTTGAAGTTGTGGTTGCATTTGTTGGTGTTTTTCCTCCTGTTGAGATTGTCACGGAATTGATTTGAAAAACACGTTTGCTAACACTTTTCGGGATGAGAAGCTACATTCAACTGAACCCCAGGACCCGTTTCTCTGTCACGTTCAAAGCACTAACCTTGCATTAGTGAGGAGTCAGTCTCTGAAATAAATGTCCCAGTGCTGCTGTAACATAAAATGGCCACCGTGAACGAACCTTAAATGGCTGACAGATGTTCTGAGAGAGGAGGAATCGAGAGACAGACAGACAGACAGAAAGAAAGACAATCTGTAACCTCATGGCCCGGCATATCCCCCACTCTACCATTACCATCAAGCCAGGAGACCAACCCCGGTTCAGTGAAGTGTGCCGGAGGGCATGCCAGGAGCAGCACCAGGCATACCTCAAAATGAGGTGTCAACCTGGTGAAGCGACAACCCAGGACTTTCTGCGTGCCAAATTGCGAAAGCAGCATGCGATAGACAGTGCTAAGCGATCCCATAACCAACGGATCAGATCGAAGCTCTGCAATCCTGCCACATCCAGAGAAAAGGAGTGATCAGCATGAAGAGACTGCTGGAGATTTATGTTCCTGGTAATAACTCCATCTCTATCTCTCCTTCCTCTGTCTTTTACTCTCTCAAGCCCTGTCTCACCTCTCTGTTGATCTTTATCCATGAGTTACGAACACTGGACTTTGACTTTCACCCATCTTCACTCTTCATCTCTACTTCTCCCTCTGTTACCCTCTGAATCACAGTCTCTCCCTCTCTGTTACCCTCTGAATCCCAATCTCTCCCTCTCCATTACCCTCTGAAACCCAGTCTCTCCCTCTCTGTTACCCTCTGAATCCCAGTCTCTCCCTCGCTGTTAGCCTCTGAATCCCAGTCTCTCCCTCTCTGTTACCCTCTGAATCCCAGTCTCCCCCTCTCTGTCTCTCTCTCCCTCCCTCTCTGTTTCTTTCTCTGCCTCTGGCTCTCTCCGTCTCTCAGTGTCTCTCCCTCTCTCTATCTTTGCCTCTGTCCATGCCTCTGTTTCTCTCACACCATCTCAACCTCCCTCTCTCTGTCTCTCCCTCTCTCTGCCTCTCCATCTCTCTCTCTCTCTCTCTCTCTCTCCTTCTTTTGCTTTGTCTCTGCCTATCTCTCTCTCTCTCTGTCTCTTTCCATGACTCCATTTGTGCCTCCCTTACACCATCTCTCCCTCTCTCTCTGTCTCTCTCTCTCTCTGTCTCTCTCTCTGTCCCTCCATCTGTCTTTCCCTCTCTGTCACTCCCTCTCTCTCCAACTATCTCTGTCTCTGCCACTCTCTCTCTCTTTCTCTCTGTCCCTTCATCTGTCTTTCCCTCTCTCTCACTCCTCCTCTCTCCTTCTATCTCTGTCTCTCTCTCTCTCTATCCCTCCATCTTTCCTTCCCTCCCTGTCACTCCATTTCTCTCCTTCTCTCTCCGTCTCTCACTTTGTCCCTCCATCTGTCTTTCCCTCTCTGTCTCTCCCTCTCACTCCTTCTAATTCTGTCTCTCAATGTGACCCTCCATCTGCCTTTCCCTCTCTGTCACTCCCTCACTCTCCTATCTCTGTCTCTCTCTCTCTATCCCTCAATCTGTCCTTCCTTCCCTGTAACTCCATCTCTCTCCCTGTCTCTCTCTGTCTGTCCCTCCATCTGTCTTTCCCTCTCTGTCTCTCCACACTCTCCTTCTATCTCTGTCTCTCTCGCTCTCTGTCTTTCCATCTGTCTTTCCCTCCCTGTCACTCCATGTCTCTCCTTCTCTCTCTGTCTCTGCCTCTCTCTATCCCTCCATCTGTCCTTCCCTCCCTGTCACTCCATCTCTCTCCTTCTCTCTGTTTCTCACTCTTTCCCTCCATCTGTCTTCCCCTCCATGACACTCCCCCTCTCTCCTTCTCTCTCTGTCTCTGCCACTCTCTCTGTCTTTCCCTCTGTCCCTCCATCGGTCTCTCCCTCTCTCTCCTTCTCTCTCTCTCTGTCCTCCATCTGTCTTCCCACCCCGCCCCCATCACTCCCTCTCTCTCCTTCTATCTCTGTCTCTGCAACTCTTTCTGTCCCACCATCTGTCTTTCCCTCTCTGTCACTCCCTCTCTCTCCAACTATCTCCGTCTCTGTCTCTCTCTCTGTCCCTCCATCTGTCTTTCCCTCGCTGGCTCTCCGTCTCTCTCCTTCTATCTCTGTCTCTGCCTCTCTCTCTGTCTCTCTGTCTGTCTCTCTCTGTCCCTCCATCTGTCTTTCCCTCCCTGTCACTCCCTCTCTCTCCTTCTCTCTCTCTCTCTGTCCCTCCATCTGTCTTTCCCTCCCTGACACTCCCTCTCTGTCCTTCTCTCTCTCTGCTATCACTGACTCTCGGAGAGCAACAGAGGGAGGGAGGGTTAGATATGACGGCATAGAGAGGGCTGTAGTGAGGGACAAACGTGGAGAGAGAGAGATTGTTGAGGTGGATGAAGAGGATAATGTAAGATATATTAATTTGATGAAATCCTTCACTGCTGTGTACACAAACATGGAAGAGATAGGTATGGAGAGAAAACGAACATCGGGAGAGGGAAGAATGCAGATGAAGTTGGGGCCCAGGCGGACACTTTTGATGATCCAGTCAGAATAGCCTCCATTTTAAATTATCAGCAAGCTATTCCACTGTGATAGCTATCACACCCTCATGATATTGTTTGTGGAAATTTCATGCTGGCTTATTGCTCAATTTTTAAACCTGTGATTGATAGATCCTTGTTAACCAAATGTATTAAGAGATAATGGGCAAAGGCAGGATATATGGTGTACGTTTGATCACAGATCAGCCATGACCTCATTGAATTCCGCAACAGAGTTGTGGGGTTAAATTGCTTCCTCCTCTTCCAATATCCCCTGTTAAATATCCTTCCTTCTCTGTCAGTCACCCTGTCAGTGTATGTCCATCTGTTTCTCTCTTTCTGTCTCTCTCTGTCTCTCTCTCTGTCTCTATCGGATAGTGTAGAGTGAGATTCACTCTGTATCCACCCCATGATGTTCCTGTCCTCGGACTGTTGGATGGGACAATGGAGCAGGAGCATTACTCTGTATCTAATCCATGCTATACCTGTCTGGGGAATGTTTTTGGGAGAGTGGAAACAGAGCGGTCTGGGACCAGTTCCTCATGGGGAGGACTTAATGGTGCCTCCTAATTGACCAGTTAGCAATATTGGTGCTCCAGGGATGAAAGGGACATTGGCTGAGTGGATACGACATTGGCTGAGAGAGTGGACAATGGTTGTTTCAGACTGGAGGGAGATATACAGTGGAGGTTTATATTAGGACCACTGCTCTTATTGATATATGCAAATGACCTGGACTTGTGTTTACAAGGCATAACTTCAATGTTTGCCAATGTTTGTGTCATCTGCAATGTAATAAACAGGGAAGGGACTAGTAGCAGACTTCAGGAGGATAGAGGCAGTCTGGTGAAATGGAACACACAAGAACAAATGAATTTGGAGCAGCAGTAGGCCATTCGGCCCCTCGAGCCTGCTCTGCCATTCAATGGACGATCTGATTGTGAACTCAACTCCACTTTCCTGTCTGTCTCCCATAACCTTTGACTCCCTAATTGATCAAAAATCTATCGAACTCAGCCTTGAATATATTCAATGATCCAGCCTCCACTGCTCTCTGGGGAAGAGAATTCTACAGACTGACCCCCTCTGAGAGAAACACATTTCTCCTCATCTCAGTTTTAAATGGGACGTCCCCAATTTTTAAACTGTGTCCCCTAGTTCTAGTCTCCCCAACAAGGGGAAACATCCCCTCAGCATCCACCCTGTCCAGTCCTCTCGGGACCTGAGATGTTTCACTCAGATCACCTCTCATTCTTCTAAACTCCAGTGGATAAAGCCTCAACCTGTTCAACCTTTCCTCATAAGATAACCCCTTCATCCCAGGAATCAACCCAGTGAACCTTCTCTGAACTACTTCGAATGCAATTATATAATTTCTTCAGTAAGAAGACCAAAAGTGTCCACAATCCTGCAGACGTCGTCTAACCTATGCCCTGTACAGCTGTAACAACACTTCCCTACTTTGATATTCTATTCACCTTGCAATAAACAACAACATTCCATTTGCCTTCCGAATCACTTGCTGTCGCTACACGTTAACATTTTGTGATTCATGTACCAGGACACCCAGATCCCTCTGTACCGTACAGTTCTGCAGTCTCTCTCCATTTCAATAATATACTGATTTTTATTCTTCCTGCTAAAGTGGACAAGCTCACATTTTCCCACATTGTACTCCATCTCCCAATTTTTTCCTCACTCACTTAACCGATGGAAATCTCTTTGTCGACACTTTATGGCCTCTTGACAGCTTACTATCCAACCTATCATTGGACAGACACAGGGCAGGTTAACTTCAATGCTGAGAAATGTGAAGTGATGCATTTTGGAAGGAAGACTGAGTGATATAAACTAAATGGTACAATGTTAGAATGGGTGACAGGACAGAGAGATCTGGGATTTCATCAATGTTCGCTGTTCTACCCAAAAGCTCAATTTGGCGCTTGGAATCTGTGAGTTGAATTTAGCTTCATCCTGAAAAAATGTTGCAAACCTGTTGGGAAATGTGTCAAAAGCTGTTTCCATTCAGACATTCCTGCATTGTGGAAGTGTGAGCTGTCTTTGCAGAGACAGGAAATAGAGTTGTTTGAATGGACCTGCAGGTTTTGGTTGATGCAATAAGGTGAGAATTTGAATTGTGTCCCTTGCAGACACACAGAATTGAAGGTATTTACACAACACCACATGAAGTAGTTTACCAATGTCTGACAAACTTCAAAGACTTCAAACACATGGAAGAAGAGGAGAAGGGAACAATATACAAAACCTCAGTCAGTCAGACAACAGCAGTAGGAAAATGAATCTCTTTTTATGGGTTTAAATTTGAAGGCCTGAGCTGATGATTGAAAAAGTAGGAGTTCAAATCCCACGCTGGGCTGTTGTGAATTTGAATTTTGTTTTTTCTAAAAATAAACATAAATCTGGAATGAAAAAACCTCTAGGATGGAATGATTCACTCCTGTCTACTCGTGCAAAGCCCGTGTGTGTCTCAGTTTTGCTGTATTTATTAACGATTTAAGATGATGTGGCAGAATGCAACATACCCCAGTTTACCAATGACACAAAAATAGGCGGCCTTGTCAGCAGTGTATCTGGAAGTAGAACATTGCAAAGAGATATCTGAAGTGAATGGGCAACACTGTGGTCGATAGGTTTCAATGTCAGTAAAAAAGACTAGAACAGAGTATTTTATAAATGGTGAAAAGATAGAAACACTGGAGGTCCAAAGAGACTTGAGGGGTCCGTGTCCATTTGAGTGCAGTGTAGATTTACCAGAATGATAACTGCACTCCAAGGGTTAAATTACAAGGTGATATTACACAAACTAGGGAATAATTCCCTGGAATTTAGGAGGATCATGGCGATTTGATCAAAGTTGTTGAGATATTAAGGGGAACTGATGGGGTAGTTTGAGAGAAACTATTTCGGCAGCTTTGGAATATAGGAACAGGAGTAGGCCATTCAGCCCATCGAGCCAGCTCTGCCATTCAAGACGATCATGGCTGATCATCCACTTCAATGTGTTTTTCCCAGACTATCCTCATACCCTTTATGTCATTGGTATTCAGCAAACTGTCAATCTCTGCTTTAAACATACTCAATGACTGAGCTTCCACAGCCCTCTGGGATAGAGAATTCCTAAGATTCACAACCTTCTGAGTAATGACATTTCTCCTCATCTCTGTCCCAAGTGGCTTCCCCCTTATTTTGAAATTGTGTCCCCTGGTTCTAGACTCCTCAACCAGGAGAAACATCTTACCTGCATCTACCCTGTCTATCTGTAACGTTACCCCAGGGTCCCCACACAGCCTGTCTCCCCGTCCCCCTGCTTCTAAAGTGTCTCAGGGTCTACTGGCACTATCTCTCTGCTTCTGTCTCTATCCCTCACTATCTCTCTGTTCTCTCTCCATTTCTATCTCTCCATATATCTCAAAATTTGAGGATATTTTATGTCTGTATTCAGACAATATAGACAGGAGTGTATATTATATGATGGGGTGCTGCAAATCGATTGACACTAGTACTGTTGGAAATACAACTTGAAAAGAATTATTCACAAATCTAGTCCAACTTCACGACAGATATGACCCGATAAGGTAATAAATGCCAAAAGTCTGGAGTTTTTTGGAGTACGTTAAGCTTTACTCTGTCTGGCTTTCAGAAATTAAACATTACACATGCACTGCAAGATTAAAGATTATACATAGGTTAGGTTACATAGAATTTTGGAAGGACTAACAAGGCTAGGGAATATCCAATGAATGGTAGGATCATAGGAAGTACCGAGTGTCAGAGGGATCTTGGTGTACTTGTCCATAGATCACTGAAGGCTGCAGCGCAGGTAGACAAGGTGGTTAGGAAGGTATATGGGATACTTGCCTTTATTAGTTGAGGCATAGAATATAAGAACAGGGAGGTTATGATGGAGCTCTATAAAACACTGGTTCGGCCACAGCTGGAGCACTGTGTACAGTTCTGGGCACCACACTATCGGAAGGATGTGATTGCATTGGAGAGGATACAGAGTAGATTGACCAGGATGTTGCCTGGGCTGGAGCATTTGCGCTATGAAGAGAGACTGAAAAGGCTGTAGTTGTTTTCCTCAGAGCAGAGAAGGCTGAGGAGGGACCTGATTGAGGTGTACAAAATTATGAGGGGCATTGATAGGTTAGATAGGAAGAAACTTTTTCCCTTAGCGGAGGGGTCAATAACCAGGGGGCATGGATTGAAGGTAAGGGGCAGGAGGTTTAGAGGGGATTTGAGGAAAAGAGTTTTCACCCGGAAGGTTATTGGTGATTTGATGAAGGTTTACAAAATAATAAGGGAAACTGATAGGGTGGACTGAGAGTAAATATTCCCACTGGCTGCGGAGTCAGTAACTTGGGGCATAGTCTAAAAATATCAACAGTGGCCACTTTGACTTCATCCCATCGTGTCGTATGTACATTCTCACATATAGCAGGGAGAGCAGCACATATATAACGGGATAGCAGGTATAACTGTAGTCATAGTATTCAGCTGAAAATTGATCAGTTACATTGTTATTTCCGTCCATATTTACAGTACACATGGTACCTTACTGTTGTAATCAAGTCATATAGTATCTATTCATCCCACTGGGGCAAAATGTCACTGGCTCAACATTCTCACCAAATACCACATTCCACAATGCAAGAATCACAAATTCAACACAAGTTTCCTTTTCTGATTCTCGCTGGTCTGTTCTGATTCTCTGAGGGATTACTGATGCTTATCCTCCACATGAGCAGTCGTCCTAATCCCGTGTGCCTGTCCTGCTCCCAAACCCGGCATCCGCTTACATGAAGGCAAGTGATAGAGGAGCGTCTCAGTGACTGAGGCAGGTGAGTCTTGAGGCTGAGCCGGGGACAGTGAGTGACCCGGGTTAATCCGACACTCCAGGGACAGTTTAAACGGAGCTTTACTCTGTATCTAATCCGTGTTGTACCATCTCTGAGATTGTTTGATGGGGCAGTGCAGATGAGGGGAGTTATTCCTTACCCATTTTAAATATAGAGAAGTGAATATCCAAGAGATTGTTTTAAATGTGATGAGAGTTTCTGCCTCGACCATCCTTTAGAGTCTTAGACAGATACATCGCTTATATAGGCCATTCGGCCCGCCCAGTCTGTGCCGGCCATCAACCACCCATTTTATACTAATCCTTTCAGACAGTGAGTTCCAGACACCCACCAGCCACTGGGTGAAGAAACTATTGATGTGTTTCGTTCAGTTACGTTTGATGTCAATATTTCCCCAGGATGTTGACGCTGGGGGATTCAGCGATGGGATAATGCTTTGAATGCCAAGGGGAGGTGGTTGGATTCTCTCTTGTTGCAGATGGTCATTGCCTGGCACTTGTGTGACGTGAATGTTACCTGCCACTGGTCGGCCCAAATCTGAATGTTGTCCGGGTCTTGGTGCATGTGGCTGTGGATTGCTTCATTATCTGAGGCAAATTACTGTGGATGCAGGAAATCTGGAAAGCATTGAGCTGAATCACTAACTCTGTTTCTCTCTCCACAGATGCTGCTTGACCTGCTCCATATTTCCAGCATTGTCTCCTGGGATCTCAGCTGAAGATGGTTGAGCCTCGGACACTACCCTCAGGTACTCCTGCCGTGATGTCCTGGGACTGAGATGACTGACATCCAACAACCACAACCATCTTCCTTTGTGCTCGATATGAGCCCAACCAGCAGATTCCTACTGACTTCAGTTTTACTCGGGCTCCTCGATGTCACACTCGGTCAAACGCTGCCTTGATGTTAAGGTCAGTCTCTCTTCCCAGCAGCAGACAGGAGTGAATCGTTCCCTTTGACCCGTTGTACACTGAACAAGCTGTGCTTCTTCACAGCCTGATACAGGACTGTACACGGCCGATTAATGTAGCCCATCAAACACTCCCAGAGCAGGTTCAGCACAGCTTAGGAATAGAGTATAGTTCCTTCAACATTCTCTCTCTGTCTTCCTCTCTCTGTCTCTCCCTCCTGCTATCTCTGACCCGAGGAGAGAGACAGAGGGAGAGAGGGTTAGATATGCAGACAGAGAGAGTGTTGTGGAGAGGGACAAGGTTGGAGAGAGAGAGATTGTGGGGTCGATTGAAAGGGAGAATGTAAGAGAATTTATTTTGATGTAATCCTTCACTGCTGTGTGCACAAACATTTAAGAGATAGGTATGGAGACAGAAACATCGGGAGAGATCTCTGTCTCTCTCTCTGTCTCTCCATCTGTCTTTCCCTCTCTTTCTCTCCCACTCTCTCCTTCCCTCTCTGTCTGTCTCTCTGTCCCTCCATCTGTCTTTCACTCTCTGTCTCTCCCACTGTCTCCTTCTCTCTCTGTCTCTCTCTCTGTCCCTCCATTTGTCTTTCCCTCTCTGTCTCTCCCACTCTCTCCTTCTCTCTCTGTCTCTCTCTCTGTCTCTCCATCTGTCTTTCCCTCTCTTTCTCTCCCACTCTCTCCTTCCCTCTCTGTCTGTCTCTCTGTCCCTCCATCTGTCTTTCACTCTCTGTCTCTCCCACTGTCTCCTTCTCTCTCTGTCTCTCTCTCTGTCCCTCCATTTGTCTTTCCCTCTCTGTCTCTCCCACTCTCTCCTTCTCTCTCTGTCTCTCTCTCTGTCTCTCCATCTGTCTTTCCCTCTCTTTCTCTCCCACTCTCTCCTTCCCTCTCCGTCTGTCTCTCTGTCCCTCCATCTGTCTTTCCCTCTCTGTCTCTCCCACTGTCTCCTTCTCTCTCTGTCTCTCTCTCTGTCCCTCCATTTGTCTTTCCATCTCTGTCTCTCCCACTCTCTCCTTCTCTCTCTGTCTCTCTCTCTGTCCCTCCATCTGTCTTTCCCTCTCTGTCTCGCCAAGTCTCTCCTTCTATCTCTGTCTCTGTCTCTGTCTCTCCATCTGTATTTCCCTCACTGTCACACCCGCTATGTCCTTCTATCTCTCTCTCTCTCTCTATCAGTTCCTCTGTCCTTGCCTCCCTGTCACTCCATCTTTCTCCTTCTCTCTCTGTCTCTCAGTCTGTCCCTCTATCTGTCTTTGCCTCCCTGACACTCCCTCTCTCTCCTTCTCTGTATCTCTCTCTGTCTCTCTCCCTGTCCCTCCATCTGTCTTTCCCTCTGTGTCTCGCCAAGTCTCTCATTCCATCTCTGTCTCTGTCTCCGTCTCTCAATCTATATTTCCCTCACTGTCACTCCCTCTCTCTCCTTCCATTTCTGCCTCTCTCTCTCTCTGTCCCTCCATCTGTCATTCCCTCTCTGTCTTTCCCACACTATCCTTCTCTCTCTGTCTTTCTCTCTCTGTCTCTCCATCAGTCTCCCACCCCCCACTTCATCACTCCCTCTCTCTCCTTCCATCTCTGTCTCACTCTTGCTATCCCTCCATCTGTTCTTCCCTCCCTGTCACTCCATCTCTCTCCTTCTCTCTCTGTCTCTCACTCTGTCCCTCCATCTGTCTTTCCCTCCCTGACACTCCCCCTCTCTGCTTCTAACTCTGCCTCTCTCTCTGTCCCTCCATCTATCTTTCCCTCCCTGATACTCCGTCTCTCTGCTTCTAACTCTGCCTCTCTCTCTGTCCCTCCATCTATCTTTCCCTCCCTGATACTCCCTCTCTCTCCTTCTATCTCTGTCTCTCTCTCTGTCCCTCCATCTGTCTTTCTCTCCCTGTCACTCCCTCTCTTTCCTTCCAAATGTGCCTCCCTCTCTCTGTCTCTCCATCTGTCTTTCCCTCTCTGTCGCTCCCTCTCCTTCTCTCTCTGCTTCTCTCTCTGTCTCTCTCTCTGTCCCTCCATCTGTCTTTCCCTCTCTGTCACTCCTTCTCTCTCTGTCTCTCAATTTGTCCCTCCATATGTCTTCCCATTCCTGACATTCCCTCTCGCTCCTTCTATCCCTGTTTCTGCCACTTACTCTGTCTCTCTCTCTGTCCCTCCTTCTGTCTTTCCCTCTCTGTCTCTCCCTCGCTCTCCTTCTATCTCTGTCTCTCACTTTATCCCTCCATTTGTCCTTCCCTCCAGGTCACTCCATCTCTCTCCTTCTCTCTCTGTGTCTCATTTTGTCCCACCATCTGTCTTTCCCTTCCTGACACTCCCTCTGTCTCCTTCTCTCTCTTTCTCACACTCTGTCCCTCCATCTCTCCCTCCATCTATCCATCCCTCCCTGTCACTCCATCTCTCTCCTTCTCTCTGTGTCTCTCACTCTGTCCCTCCATTTGTCTTTCCCTTCCTGACACTCCCTCTCTCTCTCCATCTCTGCCACTCTCTCTGTCTCTCTCTCTCTCCCTCCATCGGTCTTTCCCTCTCTGTCTCTCCGTCTTTATCCTTCTATCTCTGTCTCTCTTTCTCAATCTCTCCATCTGTCTTTCCCTCTCCGTCACTCCCTCTCTACTTCTCTCTGTCCCTGCCACTTTCTCTGTCGCTCTCTCTGTCCCTCCATCTGTCTTTCCCTTTCTGTCTCTCCCTCTCTCTCCTTCTATCTCTGTCTCTCCATCTGTCTTTCCCTCTCTGCCAATCCCTCTCTCCTTCTCTCTGTCTCTCCCTCTCTCTCCCGGTCCCTCCATCTGTATCCCCACCCCCACCCCCGAACACCTGTCACTCCCTCTCTCTCCTTCTATCTATGTCTCTCGCTCTCTATCCCTCCATCTATCCTTCCCTCTCTGTCACTCCATCTCTCTCCTTCTCTCCCTTTCTATCTCTCTCTGTCTTTCCATCTGTCTTTCTCTCCCTGTCACTCCCTCTCTCTCCGTCCATATCTGCCTCTCTCTATCTCTGTCTCTCCATCTGTCTTTCCCTCTCTCTGTCTGTCCATCTCTCTCCTCTCTCTCTCTCTCTCTCTCTCTGTCCCTCCATTTGTCTTTCCCTTTCTCACACTCCTTCTCTCTCCTTCCATCTCTGCCTCTCTCTGTCTCTCCATCTGTCTTTCCCTCTCTGTCACTCCCGCTATGTCCTTCTATCTCTCTCTCTCTCTCTATCCCTTCCTCTGTCCTTGCCTCCCTGTCACTCCATCTTTCTCCTTCTCTCTCTGTCTCTCACTCTGTCCCTCTATCTGTCTTTGCCTCCCTGACACTCCCTCTCTCTCCTTCTCTGTATCTCTCTCTGTCTCTCTCCCTGTCCCTCCATCTGTCTTTCCCTCTCTGTCTCCCCAAGTCCCTCCTTCTACCTCTGTCTTTGTCTCTGTCTCTCAATCTATATTTCCCTCACTGTCACTCCCTCTCTCTGCTTCCATTTCTGCCTCTCTCTCTCTCTGTCCCTCCATCTGTCATTCCCTCTCTGTCTTTCCCACACTATCCTTCTCTCTCTGTCTTTCTCTCTCTGTCTCTCCATCAGTCTCCCACCCCCCACTTCATCACTCCCTCTCTCTCCTTCCATCTCTGTCTCACTCTTGCTTTCCCTCCATCTGTTCTTCCCTCCCTGTCACTCCATCTCTCTCCTTCTCTCTCTGTCTCTCACTCTGTCCCTCCATCTGTCTTTCCCTCCCTGACACACCCTCTTTCTCTTTCTATCTCTGACTCTCTCTCTGTCCCTCCATCTGTCTTTCCCTCCCTGACACTCCCCCTCTCTGCTTCTAACTCTGCCTCTCTCTCTGTCCCTCCATCTATCTTTCCCTCCCTGATACTCCCTCTCTCTCCTTCTATCTCTGTCTCTCTCTCTGTCCCTCCATCTGTCTTTCTCTCCCTGTCACTCCCTCTCTTTCCTTCCAAATGTGCCTCTCTCTCTCTGTCTCTCCATCTGTCTTTCCCTCTCTGTCTCTCCCTCTCCTTCTCTCTCTGCTTCTCTCTCTGTCTCTCTCTCTGTCCCTACAACTGTCTTTCCCTCTCTGTCACTCCTTCTCTCTCTGTCTCTCAATTTGTCCCTCCATATGTCTTCCCATTCCTGACATTCCCTCTCGCTCCTTCTATCCCTGTTTCTGCCACTTACTCTGTCTCTCTCTCTGTCCCTCCTTCTGTCTTTCCCTCTCTGTCTCTCCCTCGCTCTCCTTCTATCTCTGTCTCTCTCTTTATCACTCCATTTGTCCTTCCCTCCATGTCACTCCATCTCTCTCCTTCTCTCTCTGTGTCTCACTTTGTCCCACCATCCGTCCTTCCCTTCCTGACACTCCCTCTGTCTCCTTCTCTCTCTTTCTCACACTCTGTCCCTCCATCTGTCCCTCCATCTGTCTTTCCCTCAATGTCACTCCCTCTCTCTCCTTCTGCCTCTGTTTTTCTCCCTCTATCACTCCATCTATCCATCCCTCCCTGTCACTCCATCTCTCTCCTTCTCTCTGTGTCTCTCACTCTGTCCCTCCATTTGACTTTCCCTTCCTGACACTCCCTCTCTCTCTCCATCTCTGCCACTCTCTCTGTCTCTCTCTCTCTCCCTCCATCGGTCTTTCCCTCTCTGTCTCTCCGTCTTTATCCTTCTATCTCTGTCTCTCTTTCTCAATCTCTCCATCTGTCTTTCCCTCTCCGTCACTCCCTCACTACTTCTCTCTGTCCCTGCCACTTTCTCTGTCGCTCTCTCTGTCCCTCCATCTGTCTTTCCCTTTCTGTCTCTCCCTCTCTCTCCTTCTATCTCTGTCTCTCCATCTGTCTTTCCCTCTCTGCCAATCCCTCTCTCCTTCTCTCTGTCTCTCCCTCTCTCTCCCGGTCCCTCCATCTGTATCCCCCCCCCCCCGCCCCCGAACACCTGTCACTCCCTCTCTCTCCTTCTATCTATGTCTCTCGCTCTCTATCCCTCCATCTATCCTTCCCTCTCTGTCACTCCATCTCTCTCCTTCTCTCCCTTTCTATCTCTCTCTGTCTTTCCATCTGTCTTTCTCTCCCTGTCACTCCCTCTCTCTCCGTCCATATCTGCCTCTCTCTATCTCTGTCTCTCCATCTGTCTTTCCCTCTCTCTGTCTGTCCATCTCTCTCCTCTCTCTCTCTCTCTCTGTCCCTCCATTTGTCTTTCCCTTTCTCACACTCCCTCTCTCTCCTTCCATCTCTGCCTCTCTCTGTCTCTCCATCTGTCTTTCCCTCTCTGTCACTCCCGCTATGTCATTCTATCTCTCTATCTCTCTCTCTATCCCTTCCTCTGTCCTTGCCTCCCTGTCACTCCATCTTTCTCCTTCTCTCTCTGTCTCTCAGTCTGTCCCTCTATCTGTCTTTGCCTCCCTGACACTTCCTCTATCTCCTTCTCTCCTTCTATCTCTGTCTCTGTCTCTGTCTCTCCATCTATATTTCCCTCACTGTCACTCCCTCTCTCTCCTTCCATTTCTGCCTCTCTCTCTCTCTGTCCCTCCATCTGTCATTCCCTCTCTGTCTTTCCCACACTATCCTTCTCTCTTTGTCTTTCTCTCTCTGTCTCTCCATCAGTCTCCCACCCCCCACTTCATCACTCCCTCTCTCTCCTTCCATCTCTGTCTCACTCTTGCTATCCCTCCATCTGTTCTTCCCTCCCTGTCACTCCATCTCTCTCCTTCTCTCTCTGTCTCTCACTCTGTCCCTCCATCTGTCTTTCCCTCCCGGACACACCCTCTTTCTCTTTCTATCTCTGCCTCTCTCTCTGTCCCTCCATCTATCTTTCCCTCCCTGATACTCCCTCTCTCTCCTTCTATCTCTGTCTCTCTCTCTGTCCCTCCATCTGTCTTTCTCTCCCTGTCACTCCCTCTCTTTCCTTCCAAATGTGCCTCTCTCTCTCTGTCTCTCCATCTGTCTTTCCCTCTCTGTCTCTCCCTCTCCTTCTCTCTCTGCTTCTCTCTCTGTCTCTCTCTCTGTCCCTCCATCTGTCTTTCCCTCTCTGTCACTCCTTCTCTCTCTGTCTCTCAATTTGTCCCTCCATATGTCTTCCCATTCCTGACATTCCCTCTCGCTCCTTCTATCCCTGTTTCTGCCACTTACTCTGTCTCTCTCTCTGTCCCTCCTTCTGTCTTTCCCTCTCTGTCTCTCCCTCGCTCTCCTTCTATCTCTGTCTCTCTCTTTATCCCTCCATTTGTCTTTCCCTTCCTGACACTCCCTCTGTCTCCTTCTCTCTCTTTCTCACACTCTGTCCCTCCATCTGTCCCTCCATCTGTCTTTCCCTCTCTGGCACTCCCTCTCTCTCCTTCTGCCTCTGTTTTTCTCCCTCGATCACTCCATCTATCCATCCCTCCCTGTCACTCCATCTCTCTCCTTCTCTCTGTGTCTCTCACTCTGTCCCTCCATTTGTCTTTCCCTTCCTGACACTCCCTCTCTCTCTCCATCTCTGCCACTCTCTCTGTCTCTCTCTCTCTCCCTCCATCGGTCTTTCCCTCTCTGTCTCTCCGTCTTTATCCTTCTATCTCTGTCTCTCTTTCTCAATCTCTCCATCTGTCTTTCCCTCTCCGTCACTCACTCTCTACTTCTCTCTGTCCCTGCCA
The DNA here is from genome assembly GCF_036365525.1 of Heterodontus francisci. Classification (NCBI taxonomy): domain Eukaryota; kingdom Metazoa; phylum Chordata; class Chondrichthyes; order Heterodontiformes; family Heterodontidae; genus Heterodontus; species Heterodontus francisci. The sequence continues at coordinate 2,048,842 of NW_027140753.1, forward strand.
CTTTCTCTGTCGCTCTCTCTGTCCCTCCATCATTCTTTCCCTTTCTGTCTCTCCCTCTCTCTCCTTCTATCTCTGTCTCTCCATCTGTCTTTCCCTCTCTGCCAATCCCTCTCTCCTTCTCTCTGTCTCTCCCTCTCTCTCCCGGTCCCTCCATCTGTATCCCCCCCCCCCCCCCCGAACACCTGTCACTCCCTCTCTCTCCTTCTATCTAAGACCTCGCTCTCTATCCCTCCATCTATCCTTCCCTCTCTGTCACTCCATCTCGCTCCTTCTCTCCCTTTCTATCTCTCTCTGTCTTTCCATCTGTCTTTCTCTCCCTGTCACTCCCTCTCCCTCCGTCCATATCTGCCTCTCTCTATCTCTGTCTCTCCATCTGTCTTTCCCTCTCTCTGTCTGTCCATCTCTCTCCTCTCTCTCTCTCTCTCTCTGTCCCTCCATTTGTCTTTCCCTTTCTCACACACCCTCTCTCTCCTTCCATCTCTGCCTCTCTCTATCTCTCCATCTGCCTTTCCCTCTCTGTCACTCCCGCCATGTCCTTCTCTCTCTCTCTCTCTCTCTATCCCTTCCTCTGTCCTTGCCTCCCTGTCACTCCATCTTTCTCCTTCTCTCTCTGTCTCTCAGTCTGTCCCTCTATCTGCCTTTGCCTCCCTGACACTCCCTCTCTCTCCTTCTCTGTATCTCTCTCTGTCTCTCTCTCTGTCCCTCCATCTGTCTTTCCCTCTCTGTCTCGCCAAGTCTCTCCTTCTATCTCTGTCTCTGTCTCTGTCTCTCCATCTATATTTCCCTCACTGTCACTCCCTCTCTCTCCTTCCATTTCTGCCTCTCTCTCTCTCTGTCCCTCCATCTGTCATTCCCTCTCTGTCTTTCCCACACTATCCTTCTCTCTCTGTCTTTCTCTCTCTGTCTCTCCATCAGTCTCCCACCCCCCACTTCATCACTCCCTCTCTCTCCTTCCATCTCCGTCTCACTCTTGCTATCCCTCCATCTGTGCTTCCCTCCCTGTCACTCCATCTCTCTCCTTCTCTCTCTGTCTCTCACTCTGTCCCTCCATCTGTCTTTCCCTCCCTGACACACCCTCTTTCTCTTTCTATCTCTGCCTCTCTCTCTGTCCCTCCATCTATCTTTCCCTCCCTGATACTCCCTCTCTCTCCTTCTATCTCTGTCTCTCTCTCTGTCCCTCCATCTGTCTTTCTCTCCCTGTCGCTCCCTCTCTTTCCTTCCAAATGTGCCTCTCTCTCTCTGTCTCTCCATCTGTCATTCCCTCTCTGTCTCTCCCTCTCCTTCTCTCTCTGCTTCTCTCTCTGTCTCTCTCTCTGTCCCTCCATCTGTCTTTCCCTCTCTGTCACTCCTTCTCTCTCTGTCTCTCAATTTGTCCCTCCATATGTCTTCCCATTCCTGACATTCCCTCTCGCTCCTTCTATCACCGTTTCTGCCACTTACTCTGTCTCTCTCTCTGTCCCTCCTTCTGTCTTTCCCTCTCTGTCTCTCCCTCGCTCTCCTTCTATCTCTGTCTCTCTCTTTATCCCTCCATTTGTCCTTCCTTCCGTGTCACTCCATCTCTCTCCTTCTCTCTCTGTGTCTCACTTTGTCCCACCATCCGTCTTTCCCTTCCTGACACTCCCTCTGTCTCCTTCTCTCTCTTTCTCACACTCTGTCCCTCCATCTGTCCCTCCATCTGTCTTTCCCTCTCTGGCACTCCCTCTCTCTCCTTCTGCCTCTGTTTTTCTCCCTCGATCACTCCATCTATCCATCCCTCCCTGTCACTCCATCTCTCTCCTTCTCTCTGTGTCTCTCACTCTGTCCCTCCATTTGTCTTTCCCTTCCTGACACTCCCTCTCTCTCTCCATCTCTGCCACTCTCTCTGTCTCTCTCTCTCTCCCTCCATCGGTCTTTCCCTCTCTGTCTCTCCGTCTTTATCCTTCTATCTCTGTCTCTCTTTCTCAATCTCTCCATCTGTCTTTCCCTCTCCGTCACTCCCTCTCTACTTCTCTCTGTCCCTGCCACTTTCTCTGTCGCTCTCTCTGTCCCTCCATCTGTCTTTCCCTTTCTGTCTCTCCCTCTATCTCCTTCTATCTCTATCTCTCCATCTGTCTTTCCCTCTCTGCCAATCCCTCTCTCCTTCTCTCTGTCTCTCCCTCTCTCTCCCGGTCCCTCCATCTGTATCCCCCCGCACCCCGAACACCTGTCACTCCCTCTCTCTCCTTCTATCTATGACTCTCGCTCTCTATCCCTCCATCTATCCTTCCCTCTCTGTCACTCCATCTCTCTCCTTCTCTCCCTTTCTATCTCTCTCTGTCCTTCCATCTGTCTTTCTCTCCCTGTCACTCCCTCTCCCTCCGTCCATATCTGCCTCTCTCTATCTCTGTCTCTCCATCTGTCTTTCCCTCTCTCTGTCTGTCCACCTCTCTCCTCTCTCTCTCTCTGTCCCTCCATTTGTCTTTCCCTTTCTCACACTCCCTCTCTCTCCTTCCATCTCTGCCTCTCTCTGTCTCTCCATCTGCCTTTCCCTCTCTGTCACTCCCGCTATGTCCTTCTATCTCTCTCTCTCTCTCTATCCCTTCCTCTGTCCTTGCCTCCCTGTCACTCCATCTTTCTCCTTCTCTCTCTGTCTCTCAGTCTGTCCCTCTATCTGTCTTTGCCTCCCTGACACTCCCTCTCTCTCCTTCTCTGTATCTCTCTCTGTCACTCCATCTGTTTTTCCCTCTGTCACCCCCTCTCTCTTTCTCTGCCTCTCCCTCTCTCTCCTTCTCTCTCACTCGGTCCCTCTATCCGTCTTTCCATCCCTGTCACTCCCTCTCTCCCCTATCTCTGTCTTTCTCTCTGTCTTTCCATCTGTATTTCCCTCCCTATCACTCCCTCTCACTCGTTCCATCTCTGCCTCTCTCCCTGTCCCTCCATCTGTCTTCCCACCACCACCCATCACTCCATGTCTCTCCTTCTATCTCTTTCTCTATCTCTCTGTCCATCCATCTGTCTTTCCCTCCCTGACACTCCCTCTCCCTCCTTCCATCTCTGACTCTCTCTCTCTGTGTCTCACCATCTGTCTTTACCTCTCTGTCTCTCCCTCTCTCCATCTACCTCTGTCTCTCTCTCTCTCTGTCTTTCCATATGTCTTTCCCTTCCTGTCACTCCCTCTCTCTCCTTCCATCTCTGTCTCTCTCTCTCTCTGTTTCTCCAACTGCCTTTCCCTCTCTGTCGCACCCACTCTCTCCTTCTCTCTCTGTCTCTGCCTCTCTCTCTGTCTCTCTCTCTCTGTCCCTCCATCTGCCTTTCGCTCCCTATCACTCCCTCTCACTCGTTCCATCTCTGCCTCTCTCCCTGTCCCTCCATCTGTCTTCCCACCCCCACCATCACTCCATCTCTCTCCTTCTATCCCTGTCTCTATCTCCCTGTCACTCCATTTGCCTTTCCTTCCCTGACACTCCCTCTCTCTCCTTCCATCTCTGACTCTCTCTCTCTCTGTCTCTCCATCCGTTTTTACCTCTCTGTCTCTCCCTCTCTCTCCATCTACCTCTGTCTCTCTCTCTCTGTCTTTCCATATGTCTTTCCCTTCCTGTCACTCCCTCTCTCTCCTTCCATCTCTGCCTCTCTCTCTCTCTGTCTCTCCAACTGCGTTTCCCTCTCTGTCTCACCCATACTCTCCTTCTCTCTCTGTCTCTGCCTCTCTCTCTGTCTCTCTCCCTCTCTGTCCCTCCATCTGCCTTTCCCTCCCAGTCACTCCTACTCTCTCCTTCTCTCACTGTCTCTCTCTCTGTCCCTCCATCTGTCTTTCCCTCTCTGTTGCTCCCTTTCTCTCCTTCTATCTCTGTCTCTCTCTCTGTTCCACCATTTGTCTTTCCCTCTCTGTCACTCCCACTCTCATTCTCTCTGTCTCTCCCTCTCCCTCCTTCTCTCTCTCTCTATCCCTCCATCTGCCCTTCCCTCCCTGTCACTCCATTTCTCTCCCTGTCTCTCTCTCTCTGTCCCTTCATCTGTCTTTCCGTCCCTGACACGCCCACTCTCTCCTTCCCTCTCTGTCTCTCTCTCTGTCCCTCCATCTGTCTTTCCCTCTCTCTCTCCCGCTCACTCCTTCCAGCTCTGCCTCTCTCTCTGTCTCTCCGTCTGTCTTTACATCTCTGTCTCTCCCTCTCTCTCCATCTATCTCTGTCTCTCCCTCTCTGTCTTTCCATATGTCTTTCCCTTCCTGTCACTCCCTCTCTCTCCTTTCATCTCTGCCTCTCTCTCTCTCTGTCTCACCCACACCCTCCTTCTCTCTCTGTCTCTGCGTCTCTCTCTGCCTCTCTCTCTGTCTCTCTCTCTGTGTCTCTCTGTCTCTCTCTCTCTCTGTTCCTTCATCTGCCTTTCAATCCCAGTCACTCCTTCTCTCTCCTTCTATCTCTGTCTCTCTCTCTGTTCCACCATTTGTCTTTCCCTCACTGTCACTCCCACTCTCCTTCTATCTCTGTCTCTCCCTCTCCCTCCTTCTCTCTCTCTCTCTGTCCCTCCATCTATTTTTCGCTCTCTGTCACTCCCTTTCTCTCCTTCTAACTCTGTCTCTCTCTCTCTATCCCTCCATCTGTCCCTCCCTCCTTCACTCCATCTCTCTCATTCTATCTCTGTCCCTCACTTTTTCCCTCCATCAGTCTTTCCCTCCCTGACACTCCCTCTCTCTCCTTCTATCTCTGTCTCTCTCTCGCTCGATCCCTCCATCTGTCCTTTCCTCCCGCCTCTCCATCTCTGTCCTTCTATCTCCGTCTCTCCATCTGTCTTTCCCTCTCTGTCTCTCCCTCTCTCTCCTTCTCTCTCTGTCTCTCACTTTGTCCCACCGTCTGTCTTTCACTCCCAGTCACTCCCTCTCTCTCCTTCTATCTCTGTCTTTCTCTCTGTCTCTCCATCTTTCTTTCCTTCCCCATCACTCCCTCTCTCTACTTCCATCTCTGCCTCTCTCTCTGTCCCTCCATCTGTCTTCCCACCGCCAACCCATCACTCCATCTCTCTCCTATCTCTGTCTCTCTCTCTCTATCCCACCGTCTGTCCATCCCTCCCTGTCACTCCATTTCTCTCCCCGTCTCTCTCTCTCTATCCCTCCATCTGTTGTTACCTCTCTGTCTCTCCCTCTCTCTCCATCTACCTCTGTCTCTCTCTCTCTGTCTTTCCATATGTCTTTCCCTTCCTGTCACTCCCTCTCTCTCCTTCCATCTCTGCCTCTCTCTCTCTCTGTCTCTCCAACTGCGTTTCCCTCTCTGTCTCACCCATACTCTCCTTCTCTCTCTGTCTCTGCCTCTCTCTCTGTCTCTCTCCCTCTCTGTCCCTCCATCTGCCTTTCCCTCCCAGTCACTCCTTCTCTCTCCTTCTCTCACTGTCTCTCTCTCTGTCCCTCCATTTGTCTTTCCCTCTCTGTTGCTCCCTTTCTCTCCTTCTATCTCTGTCTCTCTCTCTGTTCCACCATTTGTCTTTCCCTCTCTGTCACTCCCACTCTCATTCTCTCTGTCTCTCCCTCTCCCTCCTTCTCTCTCTCTCTATCCCTCCATCTGCCCTTCCCTCCCTGTCACTCCATTTCTCTCCCTGTCTCTCTCTCTCTGTCCCTTCATCTGTCTTTCCGTCCCTGACACTCTCACTCTCTCCTTCCCTCTCTGTCTCTCTCTCTGTCCCTCCATCTGTCTTTCCCTCTCTCTCTCCCGCTCACTCCTTCCAGCTCTGCCTCTCTCTCTGTCTCTCCGTCTGTCTTTACATCTCTGTCTCTCCCTCTCTCTCCATCTACCTCTGTCTCTCTCTCTCTGTCTTTCCATATGTCTTTCCCTTCCTGTCACTCCCTCTCTCTCCTTCCATCTCTGCCTCTCTCTCTCTCTGTCTCTCCAACTGCCTTTCCCTCACTGTCACTCCCACTCTCCTTCTATCTCTGTCTCTCCCTCTCCCTCCTTCTCTCTCTCTCTCTGTCCCTCCATCTATTTTTCGCTCTCTGTCACTCCCTTTCTCTCCTTCTAACTCTGTCTCTCTCTCTCTATCCCTCCATCTGTCCCTCCCTCCTTCACTCCATCTCTCTCATTCTATCTCTGTCCCTCACTTTTTCCCTCCATCAGTCTTTCCCTCCCTGACACTCCCTCTCTCTCCTTCTATCTCTGTCTCTCTCTCGCTCGATCCCTCCATCTGTCCTTCCCTCCCGCCTCTCCATCTCTGTCCTTCTATCTCCGTCTCTCCATCTGTCTTTCCCTCTCTGTCTCTCCCTCTCTCTCCTTCTCTCTCTGTCTCTCACTTTGTCCCACCGTCTGTCTTTCACTCCCAGTCACTCCCTCTCTCTCCTTCTATCTCTGTCTTTCTCTCTGTCTCTCCATCTTTCTTTCCTTCCCCATCACTCCCTCTCTCTACTTCCATCTCTGCCTCTCTCTCTGTCCCTCCATCTGTCTTCCCACCGCCAACCCATCACTCCATCTCTCTCCTATCTCTGTCTCTCTCTCTCTATCCCACCGTCTGTCCATCCCTCCTTGTCACTCCATTTCTCTCCCCGTCTCTCTCTCTCTATCCCTCCATCTGTTGTTACCTCTCTGTCTCTCCCTCTCTCTCCATCTACCTCTGTCTCTCTCTCTCTGTCTTTCCATATGTCTTTCCCTTCCTGTCACTCCCTCTCTCTCCTTCCATCTCTGCCTCTCTCTCTCTCTGTCTCTCCAACTGCGTTTCCCTCTCTGTCTCACCCATACTCTCCTTCTCTCTCTGTCTCTGCCTCTCTCTCTGTCTCTCTCCCTCTCTGTCCCTCCATCTGCCTTTCCCTCCCAGTCACTCCTTCTCTCTCCTTCTCTCACTGTCTCTCTCTCTGTCCCTCCATTTGTCTTTCCCTCTCTGTTGCTCCCTTTCTCTCCTTCTATCTCTGTCTCTCTCTCTGTTCCACCATTTGTCTTTCCCTCTCTGTCACTCCCACTCTCATTCTCTCTGTCTCTCCCTCTCCCTCCTTCTCTCTCTCTCTATCCCTCCATCTGCCCTTCCCTCCCTGTCACTCCATTTCTCTCCCTGTCTCTCTCTCTCTGTCCCTTCATCTGTCTTTCCGTCCCTGACACTCTCACTCTCTCCTTCCCTCTCTGTCTCTCTCTCTGTCCCTCCATCTGTCTTTCCCTCTCTCTCTCCCGCTCACTCCTTCCAGCTCTGCCTCTCTCTCTGTCTCTCCGTCTGTCTTTACATCTCTGTCTCTCCCTCTCTCTCCATCTACCTCTGTCTCTCTCTCTCTGTCTTTCCATATGTCTTTCCCTTCCTGTCACTCCCTCTCTCTCCTTCCATCTCTGCCTCTCTCTCTCTCTGTCTCTCCAACTGCCTTTCCCTCTCTGTCTCTCCCAATCACTCCTTCTCTCTCTGTCTCTCCTTCTATCTCTCTCTCTCTCTATCTCTATCTCTCCATCTCTCTTTCTCTCCCAGTCACTCCCTCTCTCTCCTTCAATCTCTGTCTCTTGCACACAGCCCGTTATACTTTTTATCCTTTTTCGATCCTTTTTCAACATTATTAGATGTAAAATTTTTCCTATAATCTCGCCCTCCCTCTCTCACTGTCTGTCTCTCCCTCTGTCGCTGTTACTCCCTCTGTTTGTCTCCCTCCCTCTCTGTCTCTCTCTCCCTTTCTCCCTCTGCATCTGTCTCTCTCCCTCTGTATCTGTCTCACTCGCTTTCTCCCTGTTTGTCTCCCTCTGCATCTGCTTGCCTCCCTTTCTGTCTGTCTCACTCTGCATTTGCCTGCCTCCCTTTCTGTCTCTCTCCCTCTGTCTCTGTTTCTCCTTTTTTCTCTATCATTCTAGCTCTGTCTCTCTCTCTCTCCCTCTGTCTCTGTCCCACTCTGTCTGTGTCTCTGTCCGTCTGTGTCTCAATCCCTCCATCTCTCCGTCCCTCTGCACACGGACAGCAATGCTTTGAGCCATTTGTTTGGATAATTTTGAATCTTTTACTCTTGCTTTTGTTGGGAATGTCAATGCAGTTTGAAAATATCAAACACTCATCTAACACTCATCCCTAAAACCCTCACATTAAACCCCAAATACCGGACTATGCAGACAATGGGGATTGCTACTGGGGTTCCGTCAAGGTCTCATTTCGCCATCTCTTCTGTCTCTCACTGTCTTCCACTTTGTCCCTCTCTCTCCATTTCCCCATTTGTTTCTGTTTCCCTCTTCTCCTCTTTCCTTCATTGCCCCCAACTTTATAAATGGAGAGGGTGCTCCTTCCACTTTATAAATAAAGAGGATGCTCCCTCCACTTTATACATAGAGAGGGAGCTCCCTCCACTTTATACATAGAGAGGGAGCTCCCTCTTGCCTCTGGATTACTTGACCAGTGAGATTATTCTTATGCCACAGCCTCCCCAATGGATGTGAACAGAGTCTGTCCCCCATTATCACCCACAGTAGTTTCTGGGCTGTAACCCTGTACATCGTCCCGAATCAGAGACTCAAATTTCACATTTTAACTGGGAAAAGGCAGGAAAAGAGTGAAACGGGTTCGCTTTTGTCCCTGGATTCAGTGTACACTGCAGATAGATCAGTTACATTTACAATAGAAATGCCAGGAGTGAACAAGGTCAATACAATAATATGGAAAATGTAAATGACGCCTCTCATAATTGTAAAATCCGTCCAGCATGAGTACAGATTTCAGGTTTATTCCCGAGAGAGGTCTGACTCAGAAAATGTCATTGAAATTGAATTGATTGTGTTTTATCCACCACATTATTTACATCAGAGTCAAAGCTGCTGATGTAATGTGTTTGTTCAGGTGACTGTAACTAATAGCAATGATCAGGGGTATAACCATGTCAGTGGAGACTTATCCCCTGTATAAGTCAGGACCCATTGGAATGGATCAGCTCAGAGTGCCTGGTGGAGCATTGGATTCCAGGCTAATAGAAGTCTCTGCTTCTCATAGAAATGGAATTTCCAGTAATGTATCAGGTCGTGGACATTTACTATCCTCTACTTGCAGCAATTGGAGTTCCTGGTAAGCAGTATCTCAGCTGTTAATGGTGTAAATCGATATTAACTTTGCTGCTGTACTGGGTATTATTTCCCTCTGTGTGTGTTACACAGCTGCCTGTTCTTCTCCAGCAATTTACTGATGGAATCTCCTCATTGTCTACTCTTTCAGTCTTGTAGGAACTGCATTATGTGTTTAATGGTATTGTTTTAAGTAACCGTGGCATTATTACTGGATTATTCTGTGTATTGAATGTATTGGAATGAGATTAGATTAGATTAGAGATACAGCACTGAAACAGGCCCTTCGGCCCACCGAGTCTGTGCCGAACATCAACCACCCATTTATACTAATCCTACACTAATCCCATATTCCTACCAAACATCCCCACCTGTCCCTATATTTCCCTACCACCTACCTACACTAGTGACAATTTATAATGGCCAATTTACCTATCAACCTGCAAGTCTTTTGGCTTGTGGGAGGAAACCGGAGCACCCGGAGAAAACCCACGCAGACACAGGGAGAACTTGCAAACTCCACACAGGCAGTACCTGGAATCGAACCCGGGTCCCTGGAGCTGTGAGGCTGCGGTGCTAACCACTGCGCCACTGTGCCGCCCATGTTTCAGTCAGGATCAATGATCAGACTATCAGGAGTTTTAAACAGTTTCATCATGCGGATCTATCCAGTCCTGGAATATTTTTAGGATTTTTTTTTCATTGATTGATAATGAGATATCTCATAGGCTCAGTGTTACAAGGGGACAGAACAATGTCCTCTTTCCCCAATAACATGGATCATTTTAACTGGGATTACAATGTATTTATTGATTATCAGTGTTATCAAATATTATTTCACTCTGTGTGTGTCTGACGCTGCTTCAGAAGTCTGGCTGCTGAACTGAGTTTGCTGCTGACACTTTCACTTTTCCTTCTCTGCTTCACTGTGGACCTTCACTGTCACTGGACTACATTGTAAAATAGAAAGTATTGATGTGATGTTTTACTGGTTTTCACTCTGTCAGTTGGAATCAAGAGTCTTTCCATTTATCTGTAGATTATCAGCTGCAGCGCTGATGTTGGTGTTTTATTAATTAAACAATCCCACATTCTAACAGATTACTTTATAATTCCAGGAGAAGGAATTTCAATGATTGTGAGGTTTGTCTGGAAGTAGCTTTCGATCCTGTTTATTCCATGTATTGCAGATGAAGTGAAGAGTGCAGATGAACAGGTGGAGACTTGAGTGTTCTGTAGATACATTAAATTATTCACAGAGGTTTCACCATTGAACAAACTGACTCTGAGAATAGAATCATTGAACCTGGGGCTGGTGAACAGAACACAGACGCAGAATGTTAGCAATAAATCATATGTGAAAAGCAGCATGAAGTAACAATTTACAGGGTGTGAGTACTCCAGAGAGATAGGGAAGGAGAAAAGGAGCAGGGAGAACGAAACTGAGGGAAAGAGATAGGCAGAAGTAAAGAGAAAGAGAAAGAAGCAGCTGTGTTAATAATTCACTAACATAAAGTGCTGGAATGTCCAGAACAATTAGTGAGAGAAACTGTGAGTTGAGGTTGCCTGTTGTCAGATTGTGTTCATTTTCCTGTTGGACTTGATCCTCTGTGTTGATTTCTGTCAGGACCTCATTTGGCTTTGCCGTAAGTTCCTCTTCCTTACTTAGTGACTGAATAAACAGAACAGAATCTGTTCATCACTGATGGTAATTCATTATTTAAATACTGCACTTTAAAATCTCTGTGACTGCTGAATTCAATAAAGAGGGAGGCTGATATCAGAAATATATTTAAATTTATATTCAATTGCCTGTACAAACTAAATATATTGACTATATTGAGGAAACAATGAAGTGTTCTCCAACACCAATAAGCACAGGGATTATTGTTTGAATGTATGAATTGAGTTATATTACTGGGATCTATAGATTAGATTTCCTCCAACACTCTGCTGCAGTCTCTCTCTGTGAATCTCATCCTCTCCTCTCACTGTGTTGAATCCTCAGTCTCCTCATCAATTGTTTCAGTTTATCCACTTTCCCAAACCATCTGCTCCAGTCTCCCCTCCAGCTCCAACATGTCCTTTCCCTGGAATTTAGAAGGTTATGGGGTGATTTGATGAATGTATTCAAGATAATAAGGGAAACTGAACGGGTTGACAGAGAGTAACAATTCCCACTGGCTGCGGAGTCAGGAACTTGGGGGCATAGTCTAAAAATCTAAACGCAGTCTAAAAACCTTTCAGGAGTGAAATGAAGAAACACTTCAACACACCAGGTGTGGTATCAGTTTGGAACTCTCTCCCACAAACGGCAATTGATGCTGAGACACTTGTTAGTTTTAAAATCCGAGTTTGACAGATTTTTGTTAACCAAAGGTATTAAGGGGCAAAGATAGGTACATGGAGTTAGATCACACATCAGCCATGAGCTCATTGAATGACAGAAGAGGGTTGAGGGGCCAAATGGCCTCCTCCTCTTCCTCTGTCCAATGATAAATATCTTGCTATCACTCTCTGTGTCTTGGTCTGTGTCTCTCTCCTTGTCTATCTTACTGTCTGTCTGTCGGTCTCCTCACCTCTCTCAAATATCTGTGGAAATCCACAAACATTAGTCAGCCATTTTAGGCTGGTTCTCGGTGGCCATTTTATGTTACCACAACACTGGGACATTTATTCCAGAGATGGACTCCTCACCAATGTAAGGACAGTGCTCAAATTGTGACAGAGACACACACATGGAGACACTGAGACACACAGTACTGGAAAATAATTATTCATTCCCTTGTGCCCAATAAAGTGCACTCCACTGTGATTAGGCTGGGTGGCCTGTAATTACTCAGTCTATTACTTTCTCCCTTGTTAATCAACAGGACAACATTGGCAGTCCTCCAGTCCTCTGGCAGCACGACTATAACCAGAGAGGATTGGAAAATGATGGTCAGAGCCTCTGCTATTTCCACCCTTGCACCTCTAAACAGTCTGAGCCTGGTGAATTATCAGCTTTCAAAGATGCTAAACCCGTTAATATTTCCTCTCTCACTGTTTATCCTATTCAATATTTCAAACCCCTCCACATTGACTACAATGTCCGTGTCGTCCCCTCTATTGTGAAGACAGTCGCCTTATATTCATTAAGAACCATGCCCGCATCATCCGCCTCCACAGTTAGGAAAAAATGGAGAGACGATATAAAGTAAAGGATACAATTCTAAAGGAGGTGAAGGAACAGATACATCTGGGGGGTATTTGTGCATCAATCACTGAAGGTGGCAGGGCAGGTTCAGAATGTGGTGAAACGGCAGAAGGGACCGTGAGATTCTAAATAGAGACATTGAATACAAAAGCAAGGAAATATGACCTTTGTAAAACGCTGGTTTGCCTTCAGCTGGAGCATTGTCCAATTCTAGACACCATACTTTAGGTAGAATGTGGGGGCATTGGAGAGGTTGCAGAAAAGATTCACAAGAATGGTTCCAGGGATGAGGGACTTCAGTTACTTGGATAGATTGGAGAAGCTGCGGTTGTTCTCTGTATCTCTCTCTCTGTCTTCCTCTCTTTGTCTCTCCCTCCTGCTATCTCTGAAACTATGAGAGAGACAGAGGGAGAGAGGCTTAGATATGCAGATAGAGATTCTGCTGTTGAGAGGGACAAGGTTGGAGACAGAGAGATTGTGGGGGTGGATTGAAAGGGAGAATGTAAGATATATTCATTTGATGTGATTCTTCACTGTTGTGTACGCAAACAGAGAAAGATAGGGATGCAGAGTGAAATATTGATAGAGTGGGAGAAATGTGAATGAAGTTGGGGCCCAGGCGGCCAGTTTTGATGATCAGGAAGGAAAACTCTCCATTGTAAACATCCAGCCAGCTATTCCACCATGGAAGCCATCACACCCTCATGATATTGGTGTGGAAATTTTGTAATCTATGCCCATGGTTATTGACCCCTCTGTTAAGGGAAATGGGTCCTTCCTATCCACTCTATCTAGGCCCGTCATTATTTTATACACCTCAATTAAATCTTCCCTTCAACCTTCTCTGTTCCAAAGAGAACAATTCCAGCCTATCCAATATTTACCCATAGTTAAAATTCTCCATTCCTGACAACGTCCTCTGTAAATCTCCTCTGTACCCTCTCTAGTGTGATCACATCCTTCCTGTAATGTGGTGACCAGAACTGTACACAGTACTCTAGCTGTGGTCTAACTAGTGTTTTTTACAGTTCTAGCATAACCTCCCGGCTCTTATATTCTCTACATCGGCCAACAAAGGAAAGTATTCCGTCAGCCTTCTTAACCACCTTATCCACCTGTCCTGTTACCCTCCGGAATCAGTGGACAGTCACTCCAAGGTCCCTCTGTTCACAGTCTGAGAGATTGTTCAGTTAGATTGAAAGAGCAAATGTAAAACATAATAATTTGATGGAATCCTTCACTGCAGTACACACAGACTAACGAGCGAGAGGCATGGAGTGTGAAACATCGGGTTCGAGGGAAAAAATAGATGGAGATGGTAACAAATTGGAAAGGAGTGATAGGGACTGAGAGAGAGGTAATCTCTGGTAAACTCTCTTGCTGGTAATCTCTCTCCATCTCTGTCTCTCTCTTCCCCTCTCTTCTACTCTCTGAAACATTATTTCTTCTACGGTTACTCACTTTCCAAGTCTATCTCTCCATTTTCTCTCTCTATCTCCCTCTGCACACGATCGCAATCTCTCCCTCTTGATCTCAGGATGGGAAGAGGGAGAAGGAGAGGCTGAGAAAAGGTGTTGCAGGCAGTGAGAGGTGAGGAGAAAGAGATAGAGAAACACTGAGTCTGGCATTGGGAGATGGATCTTTACTTTGTATCTAACCCCGTGCGTACCTGCCCTGTGAGTATTCGATGGGGACAGTCTCGGACAGGGAGAACTGTCTAAAAATCTAAAATTAGTCGAAAGCCCTTTCAAAGATGAAATTTATAAACACTTCTACATACAAAGTGTGGTAGAAGTTTGGAACTGTCTTCCACAAATGACCCTTTCCCATCTCTGCAATCTCCTCCAGCTCCACAATCCACCAATATCTGTGATCCTCTAATTCTGGCCTCTTGAACATCCGCAATTAGAATTGTTCCAATATTGGTGGCCGTGCCTTCAAGCTGCCAAGACCCGAACTCTGGAATTCCTTTCCTAAACCTCTCCGTCTCACTAACTCTCTTTCCTCTTTGAAGACGCTCCCTCAAACCAACCTCTTTCACCATTTTTTTGTTCGTCTCATCTAATATCTCCTTAAGTGACTCGGTGTCAACTTTTTATTTGCCTCATTTATTTGTTGGTTGTGTGCGTTACTGGCCAGGCCAGCATTTATTAGACATCACTCAGAGCCCTTGAGAATGTGGTGTTGAGCCTCCTTCTTGAACCGCTGCAGTCCATGTGGGGTAGGTACACCCACAGTGCTGTTAGGAAGGGAGTTCCAGGATTTTGACCCAGGAACAGTGACGGAATGGCGATATAGTTTTAGGTTAGGGTGGTGTGTGACTTTAGTTGTTGTGTGTGGACATTATTTTCAGTGCGCAGTCCATTTATATTTTTAATTATTTATTTTTTCATGTGGTTAGATGTAAAGTTTCTCCTACAATCTGCCTGCCTCCCCGTATCTCCTCACTCTTTCTGCCCGTCTCTCCCTCCTTCTCTAAATCCACTGCTTTTCTCTGTATCTAAACTCACACTGTACCTGCCCTGGGAGGTCTCATTGTGGTGCTTAAGCAATGAGTTATACAGTTCCAGCATAACCTCCCTGCTCTTATATACTTTAACAGCCTTGTTGGGAATGTCACTGCAGTTTGAAAATATGAAACACTGATCCAACATTCACCCCAAAAACACTCACACTAACCTCCAAAAACAGGACTGGGCAGATAATGAGGATTGTTAATGATTGTTACAACTTGCCTCATCCTCTCTCTGTCTCTCCCTCTCATGTCTGTTTCTTCCCATCTTTCTCTCTCTCTCTCTCTCTCCCTCGCCCTCTCCCTCTTTCTCTGCCTATTTCCATGACTCTGTCTCTAACACCATCTCTCTCTCCTTGGACAGAAATGTTTTTATCCATTTTTTGGTTAATTTTGAACCTGTCAATCTTGCCCTTGCTGGGAACGTGACTGCAGTTTGAAAATATCAAACACTGTTCAACACTCGCCCCCTAAACTCTCACACTAAACCCCCAATACAGGACTGTGCAGATAATGGGGATTGTTACTGAGGTTCTGTCCAAGTGCCCTCACACACGATATCCCATTTCCCCTGCTTCTAAAGTTTGTCAGTGTTTAATAATATTTTTTCAATAATATTAAATGTCACTTCAGTTTGAAAATATCAATCACTGATCCACCAATTGCCCCCAAAAAACTGACACAAAACCCCTGATCTCTCCTTTCAAAATTAGTTCTGATACACAGTCAGTTATTCTTTTTATCCTTTTTCGATCCTTTTTCAACTTTATTAGATGTAAAGTTTTTCCTATAATCTCGCCCTCCCTCTCTCTCTGTCTGTCTCTCCCTCTGTCTCTGTTTTTCCCTCTGTTTGTCTCCCTCCCTCTGTCTCTCTCTCCCTTTCTCTCTCTGCATCTGTCTCTCTCCCTCTGTATCTGACTCACTTGCTTTCTCCCTGTCTCTCTCCCTCTGCATCTGCCTGCCTCCCTTTCTGTCTGTCTCACTCTGCATTTGGCTGCCTCCCTTTCTGTCTCTCTCCCTCTCCCTCTGTCTCTGTCCTACTCTGTCTGTGTCTCTCTCCATCTGTGTCTCACTCCCTCCATCTCTCCGTCCCTCTGCACATGGACAGCAATGCTTTGAGCCATTTGTTTGGTTAATTTTGAATCTATAACTCTTGCTTTTTTTGGGAATGTCAATGATGTTTGCAAATATCAAACACTCATCTGACACTCATCCCTAAAACACTCACATTAAAACGCAAATACCAGAATGGGCAGACAATGGGGATTGTCACTGGGGTTCCGTCTCGGTCTCATTTCACTATCTCTTCTGTCTCTCACTGTCTTCCACTTTGTCCCTCTCTCTCCATTTCCCCATTTGTTTTCGTTTCCCTCTCTCCTCTTTCCTTCATCGCCCCCAACTTTATAAATAGAGTGTGAGCTCCCTCCACTTTATTCATAGCGAGGGTGCTCCCTCCACTTTATACATAGAAAGGGATCTCCCTCCACTTTAGAGGTGGAGGAGAAGCTCCCTCCACTTTATACATAGAAAGGGAGCTCCCTCTGTTTTATATAGCTGCCGTGGTGGGATTTGAACCCCTGTCCCCAGGCCATCAGGTTGGGCCTCTGGATTACGTGACCAGTGATATTATCACGACCCAACTGCCTCCGAAATGAATGCGTACAGTGTCTGTCCCGTAATATCACTCACAGTAGTTTCTGGGCTGTAACCCTGAACATGGTCCCGAATCAGAGATTCAAAGCTCACATTTTAACTGGGAAAAGACAGGAACAGAGTGAAACAGGATTGCTTTTGTCCCTGGATTCAGTGTCCACTGCAGACAGATCAGTTACATTTACAATCGAAATGCCAGGAGTGAACAAGGTCAATACAATAATATGGAAAATGTAAATGACGCCTCTCATAATTGTAGCATCCGTCCAGTATGAGTACAGAATTCAGGTTTATTCCCGAGAGACGTCTTGCTCAGAAAATGTCATTGACATTGAAATGATTGTGTTCTATCCACCACATTATTTCCATCAGAGTCAAAGCTGCTGATGTAATGTGTTGTTCAGGTGAGTGTCACTAATAGCAATGATCAGGGGTATAACCGTGTCAGTGGGGACTTTTCCCCTGGATAAATCAGGACCCATTGGAATGGATCAGCTCAGAGTGCCTGCTGGAGCTGTGGATTCAAGGCTAATAGAAGTCTCTGCTTCTCACAGAAATGGGATATCCAGTATTCGTTCTGTTCATATTCATTTATTACCTGTACTTGCAGCAATTGGAGTTCCTGGTAAGCAGTATCTCAGCTGTTAATGGTGTAAATCGGTGTTAACTGTGCTGCTGTACTGGGTATTATTTCCCTCAGTGTGTGTTACACTGCCGAATGTTCTTTTCCAGCAATTTACTGATGGAATCGCCTCATTATCTACTCTTTCATTCTTGCAGGAACTGTATTATGTATTTAATGGTATTGTTTTAAGTAACTGTGGCATTATTACTGGATTATTCTGTGTATTGAATGTATTGGAATGAGATGTTTCATTGAGGAAAAATAAACAGACTATCAGGAGATTTTAACAGTTTCATAATGTGGATCTAACCGGTCCTGGAATATTTTAATGATTTTTTTCAGTGATTGATAATGAGACATCTCACGGTTTTTGTGTTGCAAGGGAACAGAACAATGTCCTCCCTCGCCAATAACAAGACTCAGTATAACTGGGATTTCAATGTATTTATTGATTATCACTGTTATCAAATATTACTTCATTCTGTGTGTGTCTGACGCTGCTTCAGAAGTCTGGCTACTGAACTGAGTTTGCTGCTGACACTTTCACTTCTCCTTCTCTGCTTCACTGTGGACCCTTCACTGTCACTGGACTACATTGTAAAATAAAAAGTATTGATGTGATGTTTTACTGGTTTTCACTCTATCAGTTGGAATCAAGAGTCTTTCCATTTATCTGTAGATTATCAGCTGCAGCGCTGATGTTGCTGTTTTATTAATGAAACAATCCCACATTCTAACAGATTACTTTATAATTCCAGGAGAAGGAATTTCAATGTTTGTGAGGTTTGTCTGGAAGTAGCTTTCGATCCTGTTTATTACATGTATTGTAGATCAAGTGAAGAGTGTAGGTGAACTGGTGGAGACTTGAGTGTTCTGTAGATACATTAAATTATTCACAAAGGTTTCACCATTGAACAAACAGACTCTGAAAATAGAATCATTGAACCTGGGGCTGGTGAACAGAACACAGACGCAGAATGTTAGCAATAAATCATCGGAGAAAAGTAGGATTAAGCAGCAATTTACAGGGTGTGAGTACTCCAGAGAAATAGGGAAGGAGAAAAGGAGCAGGGAGAACGAAACAGAGGGAAACAGATAGGCAGAAGTAAAAAGAAAGAGAACGAAGCAGCAGTGTAAATAATTCACTATCATAAGGTGCTGGCATGTCCAGAACAATTGGTGAGAGAAACTGTGAGGTGAAGTTGTCTGTTGTCAGATTGTGTTCATTTTCCTGTTGGACTTGATCCTCTGTGTTGATTTCTGTCAGGTCCTCATTTTGTTTTGTGGAACGTTCCTCTTCCTTACTTAGTGACCGAATGAACAGAACAGAATCAGTCCATCACTGATGGTAATTCATTATTTAAATACTGTACTTTAAAATCTCTGTGACTGCTGAATTCAATAAAGAGCGAGGCTGATATCAGAAATATATTTCAATTTATATTTAATAGCCTGTACAAACTAAATATATTGACTATATTGTATAAACAATGAACTGTTCTCCAACACCTTTTACCACAGGGATTATTGTTTGAATGTCTGAATTGAGTTGTATTACTGGGATCTATAGATTAGATTTCCTCTAACACTCTGCTGCAGTCTCTCCCTGTGAATCTCAGCCTCTCCTTTCACTGTATTGAATCCTCAGTCTCCTCATCCATTGCTTCAGATTATCCACTTTCCCAAACCATCTGCTCCAGTCTCCCCTCCTGCTCCAACATGTCCTTTTCCATCTCTCCCTCCCAGTCTCACTCACTGGCTCCATCTCTAGCTGCCTCGTCCAACCTGATAGGAATACAGGATCATACGAGGCCATTCAGCCCTTCGACTCTGCTCCATCATTCTAGATCATGGCTGATACTCAAACTCAGCGCTGCAGTCTTCAGCGTTTTCCCATTTGGTGGCAGTCCCTGTCGGTTCCCGAAACCCAGAGCAACAAACCGCTCTCCAAAAACCTTCCCAAACAACATTCTGGAGACAAATTCCCAATTAACCCATTGGATTCCATCTCTGTAAAACCCCTTCTCATTCCCCCACTGGCACTGCATCCTCACTCAGTACTTCCATTAGATCCGGTGTTGACTTTATTCACTTTCTGCATCAATTTCCCAATTCATTATTAATAATTGTGTTTACAGACATTTCACTGTGACAAAGCACTGCCCGGGTCAATGAATCAGTTTTCATTGCTCGATGCAGCAACAAAGCTGGAAATATCAGCCCAGATCCTGTCAAACTGCTGCTTTGTCTCCAGGTCTGATCAGTAATTTCTCTGCTTCCTTTTCTCTCTCTCTTCCAGTTAACTTGGTGGCGATTGTGATCCTGTGCCGAGGAAAGTGCGGTCTCTCCAAATGTATCAGTGTCTACCTGGTGGGAATGGCAGTGTCTGATCTCCTGGTCGTTATCACCAATCCAATATTGGGTGTAATTGTTCCAATTTATTTCCCATATTCATTCCTGAACATTACTCCTGTGTGTTCTCTCACTATCGTTCTTCTTTCTGCATCCACAGTTGTTTCTGTCTGGCTCACAGTCACTTTCACCTTTGATCGATTTGTGGCCATTTGTTGTGAGAAGCTGAAAACAAAATATTGCAGCGAGAAAACGGCGGCTGTGGTTGTGGGAACAGTGAGTGTGCTGGGCTGTTTAGAGTCTCTCCCCTGGTACTTTACACTGGAACAACAATACATTACTGATAATGTTCCCATGGGTTGTGTTTATAAACCGAGCTTCTTTAATTCCCCCATTTGGGAGGCATTTGAATTGTTTGACCTCATTTTAACCCCTGGTGTCCCGGTCTTTCTGATTTTGCTGCTCAATGTTCTGACTGTCAGACGGATTTTATTCTCCAGTAAAGTCCGCAGGGGATTCCGGCGCCACAGCAATGCAGAGAATCACAAGGACCCAGAGATGGAGAATCGCAGGAAATCAATTATTTTACTCTTCAGTATATCCGGCAGTTTCATCCTGTTATGGGTGACACGGGTTGTGTTTATGATTTATACTCGAATTACAGATATTTATTATTATTCCTCCTACACTGACCCTCTCTTTATCACAGATCAAACATCAAAGATGCTGCAGATTCTCAGTTCCTGCACCAACACATGTATTTACATTGTGACCCAGACTAAATTCAGACAGGAGTTGAAGAAGGGGGTGAAATACCCTCTCAATCTCATTGTTAAATTAGTGAAATCATAGAAAGAGCTGAAGGGTTTCAAACACTGGAACTAAATCCCATTCCCCCTCCTCCCCCCCACCCCCCAGACCCCCAGCTCCACCTCCCACCCTCCATCCGCCTCTGTGATTATTTGACCGGCGCCATCTTTAGTCCTGGCAGCTGCCTGAGCGTGGGCAGACCCTGACGTTTAACTGGAATAGTGTACGTTTGCGCATGTGCCAGTACAGCGCCACCTTGTGTTTGCTGTTTCAACAAACGCCGCCAGTGGACAAAGCTGCAAAACGCAGTGATTGTGAGGTGGTGAGAGAGGGACATTAACTGCAGTGAGACAGGGACACCAGCAGATGGAGATGGTGAGAGTGGGCCAGTAGCTGCAGTAAGACAGGGACACCAGCAGATGGCGATGGTGAGAGGGGGCCAGTAACTGCAGTGAGGCAGGTATACCAGCAGATGGCGATGTTTAGAGGGGGACAGTAACTGCAGTGAGGCAAGGACACCAGCAGATCGAGATGTTGAGAGAGGGACAGTAACTGCAGTGAGACAGGGACACCAGCAGATGGAGATGGTGAGAGGCGAAAGTAACAGCAGTGAGGCAGGGACACCAGCAGATGGGGATGGTGAGGGGAGACAGTAACTGCAATGAGATAAGGACAACAGCAGATGGCGATGGTGAGAGGGGGCAGTAACTGCAGTGAGACAGGGACACCAGCAGATGGAGATGGTGAGAGGGGGGACAGTAACTGCAATGAGATAAGGACAACAGCAGATGGAGATGGTGAGAGGGGCGCATTGTCTGCACTGAGACAGGGACACCAGCAGATAGAGATGCTGAGTCATTGCTGATGGGAGATTCTCAGTTCCTGTGACTTTGAAAGTTTCCACAAGTTTGATTAATTTACTTTATGAAAACTTGAAATGCTGAATAAAATAATTTGAATACAATTTGTGTTAAATGGTTATTTTCCTACTATGTAAGCATTTGTAACATTAAAATGGAAAATTATTTTGAGTGATTAAAGGTAATGCATAAATAAAGCAGCAGCAGCAAATTGAACTCAGGCAATAATTTGCAAAGAAAATCTCCCTAAGCTGTGTTGAGTTCTTCATCACTAACTTTATGACATAACTCTCTCTCTCTCTCTCACACA
Organism: Heterodontus francisci; assembly: GCF_036365525.1. Taxonomy (NCBI): domain Eukaryota; kingdom Metazoa; phylum Chordata; class Chondrichthyes; order Heterodontiformes; family Heterodontidae; genus Heterodontus; species Heterodontus francisci. The sequence goes on from NW_027140753.1 coordinate 2,070,102, forward strand.
ATTCTCTTTTTATGCTGGTATCTTCTCTCCGATAACTCAGAGTAATTGAAGTTTGAATGCAATCAATTTCTCCAGGACGGCTGCTGCAGAGGATCTGGAACCTTCTTAATTTGGACAAGTGATGAACAAAAATCCCTCTGAATCCCCCAGGAACGCATCGGACAGAAACAGTCAGGAAGCAAAGGGAAACAAATGACACTTTATTGCAGCATTAAAAACTCTTTGTCAGAATGTGGAGGTCTTTATTGCTGAACTTTATATAAACTGGAGTTGAAAAGTGGAAGATCTTTAATACCATTTGTGTTAAATGGCCAATTCCCAGTTTGTAAACCCTTGTAACATTAAAGTGGTAAATGTCAAGAAGGATTTGTTTTCCAATGAGTAAAGGGTAATACACAAATACAGCAGCATTAAATAAAGTACAAAGAATCATTGACAAATATAGCTGTAAATATGGATCACAACTGTTGTGTGAAATGTCACCAGTTGTAAAAGTTCCTTTGGCTGCATCATTAACTTGGCTGCAGTTTATGGCTTTGTCACACAGTGGAATTGACAATCCGAATAAAAACTGCCTGTTTATACTGCAGTCAAACAGGCCTCTCCAGCAAAAACGCATTGCCAGAATTTCAAGGTAACTGCAGTGAGACATTTTCAGTAATTTTCTGAGCTTTCTGTAAACTGGAGGTGAATAGTGAAAGACATTTAATACAATTAGTGTCAAATGGTCATTATCCAAACCGGCCTCTCCATGTTTTAAATTACAGCAGCTTTTCTGCTCAGTTAATGAGGGTTTGGGGGAAGGAGAGAGAGAGAGAGTCAGACAGACAGGTTTCTATCTGGAATGGTCCATTTGGGATATGTCTGGAATATCCCTCTCTCCCCCATTCCCTGTTTACACAGAGACTCACCTTGGACTGTCCCATACCTGGGAGGGAGTGTCCAGATGGAGGAAGCTGAGAGCTGGTTGGATGAGCTGTATTTTGGGTGGACTGGATGTTTTGAGTGACAGGTTCTGGGATATATTAGGACAACATCAGCCTCCATTCTTTCTTTCCATGCAGCTGGTTTGTGAAGGTGAGTTTCTGTGTCTCAGTCTCTGTGCCCAGGTGAATTGGAACTGATTACAGTGTGTGTGTGAGTGAGAGAGTCCAGTCCGAATTCCTCTCTCTGTCCCAGTCCTGACCCTTTACTCCAATTCCCACCCCAATGCTTCTGTCCCGGATCTTTTCCCCATGGAGGAGCTGATGGAGGGAAGGTGTTAGAGTCCAACGATGGAGCACAGACGTTGTGGGATGATGAGTACCACATCTTTATTATTTCTCTCCCTCAATCGCAGTCTCTTCCCCTCAGTCTCTGTCTCTCTGAGTGTTTTTCTCTCTCTTGCTCTCCCTCTCTTCCTTTGCCTCTTTCTGACTTTCTCTCCCTCTCGCTTTCCCTGCTTTCTCTCGCTCTTTCTCTGCTTTCTCTGAATTTCTCTCTCCCTTTCTCTGCTTTCTCTCTCTTGCTTTGCCCCTTTCCGACTTTCTCTCTCTCTTTCTTTCACTTTCTCCATTTTCTCTCTCTTTCTCTCTCTCTCTCTGCTTTCTCACTCTTTCTTTGCCGCTTTCCAAGTTTCTCCTACTCTCTCCCTTTCCCGACTTTCTCTCTCTCTTTTGCCACTTTCCGTCTTTCTCCCTCTCTTTCACTTTCTCTGCTTTCTCTCTCTTTCTCCCTCTCTCTCTCTTTGTCGCTTTCCAACTTTCTCCCCCTCTCTCTCTCTCTCTCTCTCCCTTCTTTCTCTATCACTTCTGCCCCTTTCCGACTTTCTCTCTCTCCCTCTCTCTCTCTTTCTCTGCTTTCTTTCTTTCTCTCTCTCTCTTTGTCTGCTTTCTCTCTCTTTTTTGCCACTTTGCAACTTTGTCCCTCTCTTTCTCTTTCCCTCTTACCTCTCTCTTTTCTGCCCCTTTCCGACTTTCTCTGTCTCTCTCCTTCACTTTCTCTGCTTTCGCGGTCTCTCTCTCTCTTTCACTTTCCATCTTTCTTTGTCTCCCCCCCACCAAATGGCAAATATTTCTCTTCCCTCCGCAAAATATCCCCTGCTCCCGCTAAACCTCCCCCACCAATCATTTCCCTTTGCAAATTCCACTCCCACCCCCCTGAAAAGTTACCCCACAATATTTTTCCACTGCAACATTTCCCCCACCGTGTAAATTCCTCCCTGCAAACAGACCCCTCCCCATCTAATACCCCTCATGTGTACTGATTCCCATCTAATACCCCTTCTGCGAATGGACCCCCTTCTAAAAAACCTCCTGTCAACAGACGCACATCTAATACCCCTCCTGCGACCAGACCCCCATCTAATACCTCTCCTGCGAACAGACCCCCATCTAATACCCCTCCTGCGAACAGACCCCCATCTAATACCCCTCCTGCGAACAGACCCCCATCTAATACCCCTCCTGTGAACCGACACCCATCTAAAAACCCTCCTGTGAACAGACACCCATCTAAAAACCCTCCTGTGAACAGACCACCATCTAATACCCCTCCTGTGAACAGACCCCCATCTAATACCCCTCCTGCGAACAGACCCCCATCTAATACCCCTCCTGCGAACAGACTCCCATCTAATACCCCTCCTGTGAACAGACCCCATCTAATAACCCTCCTGTGAACAGACCCCCATCTAATAACCCTCCTGTGAACAGACCCCCATCTAATACCTCTCCTGTGAACAGACCCCCATCTAATACCCCTCCTGCGAACAGACCCCCATCTAATACCCCTCCTGAGAACAGACCCCCATCTAATACCCCTCCTGTGAACAGACCCCCATCTAATACCCCTCCTGTGAACAGACACACATCTAATACCCCTCCTGTGAACAGACCCCCATCTAATACCCCTCCTGCGAACAGACCCCCATCTAATACCCCTCCTGAGAACAGACCCCCATCTAATACCCCTCCTGAGAACAGACCCCATCTAATACCCCTCCTGAGAACAGATTCCCATCTAATACCCCTCCTGCGAACAGACCCCCATCTAATACCCCTCCTGCGAACAGACCCCCATCTAATACCCCTCCTGCGAACAGACCCCCATCTAATACCCCTCCTGAGAACAGACTCCCATCTAATACCCCTCCTGTGAACAGACCCCATCTAATACCACTCCTGAGAACAGACTCCCATCTAATACCCCTCCTGAGAACAGACTCCCATATAATACCCCTCCTGTGAACAGACCCCCATCTAATACCCATCCTGCGAACTGACTCCCATTTAATACCCCTCCTGTGAACGGACACCCATCTAATACCCCTCCTGGGAACAGACCCCCTTCTAATACCCCTCCTGCGAACAGACCCCCATCTAATACCCCTCCTGCGAACAGACCCCCCTCTAATACCCCTCCTGCGAACAGACCCCCATCTAATACCCCTCCTGCGAACAGACCCCCATCTAATACCCCTCCTGAGAACAGACCCCCATCTAATACCCCTCCTGAGAACAGACTCCCATCTAATACCCCTCCTGAGAACAGACTCCCATCTAATACCCCTCCTGAGAACAGACTCCCATCTAATACCCCTCCTGTGAAGAGACCCCCATCTAATGCCACTCCTGTGAAAGGATACACATCTAATACCCCTCCTGTGAACGGACACACATCTAATACCCCTCCTGTGAACGGACACACATCTAATAACCCTCCTGCGAACAGACCCCCATCTAATTCCCATCCTGTGAACTGACTCCCATTTAATACCCCTCATGTGAAAAGATCCCCATCTAACACCCCTCCTGTGAACGGACACCCATCTAATACCCCTCCTGAGAACAGACTCCATCTAATACCCCTCCTGAGAACAGATTCCCATCTAATACCCCTCCTGCGAACAGACCCCCATCTAATACCCCTCCTGCGAACAGACCCCCATCTAATACCCCTCCTGCGAACAGACCCCCATCTAATACCCCTCCTGAGAACAGACTCCCATCTAATACCCCTCCTGCGAACAGACCCCATCTAATACCACTCCTGAGAACAGACTCCCATCTAATACCCCTCCTGAGAACAGACTCCCATCTAATACCCCTCCTGAGAACAGACCCCCATCTAATACCCATCCTGCGAACTGACTCCCATTTAATACCCCTCCTGTGAACGGACACCCATCTAATACCCCTCCTGGGAACAGACCCCCATCTAATACCCCTCCTGCGAACAGACCCCCATCTAATACCCCTCCTGCGAACAGACCCCCATCTAATACCCCTCCTGCGAACAGACCCCCATCTAATACCCCTCCTGCGAACAGACCCCCATCTAATACCCCTCCTGAGAACAGACCCCCATCTAATACCCCTCCTGAGAACAGACTCCCATCTAATACCCCTCCTGAGAACAGACTCCCATCTAATACCCCTCCTGAGAACAGACTCCCATCTAATACCCCTCCTGTGAACAGACCCCCATTTAATACCCCTCCTGTGAAGAGACCCCCATCTAATGCCACTCCTGTGAAAGGATACACATCTAATACCCCTCCTGTGAACGGACACACATCTAATACCCCTCCTGTGAACGGACTCACATCTAATACCCCTCCTGTGAACGGACACACATCTAATAACCCTCCTGCGAACATACCCCCATCTAATTCCCATCCTGTGAACTGACTCCCATTTAATACCCCTCATGTGAAAAGATCCCCAATCTAACACCCCTCCTGTGAACGGACACCCATCTAATACCCCTCCTGAGAACAGACTCCCATCTAATACCCCTCCTGTGAACAGACCCCCATCTAATACCCCTACTGCGAACAGACCCCCATCTAATACCCCTCCTGCGAACAGACCCCCATCTAATACCCCTCCTGAGAACAGACTCCCATCTATTACCCCTCCTGAGAACAGACTCCCATCTAATACCCCTCCTGCGAACAGACCCCCATCTAATACCCCTCCTGCGAACAGACCCCCATCTAATACCCCTCCTGAGAACAGACACCCACCTAATACCCCTCCTGAGAACAGACTCCCATCTAATACCGATCCTGTGAACTGACTCCCATTTAATACCCCTCCTGTGAACAGACCCCCATCTAATACCACTCCTGTGAATGGACACACATCTAATACCCCTCCTGTGAACGGACACACATCTAATTCCCCTCCTGTGAACGGACACCCATTTAATAACCCTCCTGCGAACAGACCCCCATCTAATACCCATCCTGTGAACTGACTCCCATTTAATTCCCCTCATGTGAAAAGATCCCCATCTAACACCCCTCCTGTGAACGGACTCCCATTTCATACCCCTCATGTGAATAGATCCCCATCTAACACCCCTCCTGTGAACGGACCCCCATCGAACACCCATCCTGCAAACAGACCCCCATCTAATACCCATCCTGTGAACAGACTCCCATCTTATACCCCGCCTGTGAACAGAGTCCCCTCTAATACACCACCTGTGAACAGACTCCCAGCTAATAGCCCTCCAGAGAACTGACAACCACTAATACCCCTCCTGTGAAGAGACCCCCAGCTAATAGCCCTCCAGCGAACTGACAACCTCTAATACCCCTCCTGTGAAGAGATCCCCAGCTAATAGCCCTCCAGCGAACTGACAACCTCTAATACCCCTCCTGTGAAGAGACCCCCATCTAATAGCCCTCCTGTGAACAGACTCCCCTCTAATAGCCCTCCTGTGAACAGATTCCCCTCTAATAGACCTCCTGTGAACAGACTCCCCTCTAATACCCCTCCTGTGAACAGACTCCCCTCTAATAGCGCTCCTGTGAACAGACTCCCCTCTAATAGCCCTCCTGTGAACAGAATATCATCTAATAGCCCTCCTGTGAACAGACTCCTCTCTAATAGCGCTCCTGTGAACAGAATATCATCTAATAGCCCTCCTGCGAACAGACTCCCCTCTAATACCCCTCCTGTAAACAGACGTCCCTCTAATACCCTCCTGTGAACAGAATATCATCTAATATACCTCCTGTGAACAGAATATCATCTAATATACCTCCTGTGAACAGAATATCATCTAATATACCTCCTGTGAACAGAATATCATCTAATATACCTCCTGTGAACAGAATATCATCTAATAGCCCTCCTGTGAACAGACTCCCCTCTAATACCCCTCCTGTGAAGAGACTTCCCTCTAATACCCTCCTGTGAACAGAATATCATCTAATACCCCTCCTGTGAACAGACTCCCCTCTAATATCCCTCCTGTGAACAGAATATCATCTAATACCCCTCCTGTGAACAGACTCCTCTCTAATACCCCTCCTGTGAACAGACTTCCCTCTAATACCCTCCTGTGAACAGAATATCATCTAATACCCCTCCTGTGAACAGATTCCCCTCTAATACCCCTGCTGTGAACAAACTCCCCTCTAATAACCCTCCTGTGAACAGAATATCATCTAATACCCCTCCTGTGAACAGCCCTCCCTCGAATACCCCTCCTGTGAACAGACCTCCCTCTAATACCCCTCCTGTGAATGGACTTCCCTCTAATATCCTCCTGTGAATGGACTTCCCTCTAATATCCTCCTGTGAACAGACTTCCCTCTAATACCCCTCCTGTGAACAGAACCCCATCTAATACCCCTGCTGTGAACAGACAGCCATCTAATACCCCTCCTGTGCACAGACTTCCCTCTAATACCCTCCTGTGAACATACTCCCCTCTAATACCCCTGCTGCGAACAGACTCCCCTCTAATACCCCTGCTGTGAACAAACGCCCCTCTAATAACCCTCCTGTGAACAGAATACCATCTAATATCCCTCTGGTGAACAGACTCCCCTCTAATAGCCCTCCTGTGAACAGACTCCCCTCTAATACCCCTGCTGTGAACAAACTCCCCTCTAATACCCCTGCTGTGAACAAACTCCCCTCTAATACCCCTGCTGTGAACAAACTCCCCTCTAATACCCCTCCTGTGAACAGACCTCACTCTAATACCCCTCCTGTGAACAGACCTCCCTCTAATACCCTTCCTGTGAACAGACCTCCCTCTAATACCCCTCCTGTGAACAGACCTCCCTCTAATACCCCTCCTGTGAATGGACATCCCTCTAATACCCTCCTGTGAACAGACTTCCCTCTAATACCCCTCCTGTGAACAGAACCCCATCTAATACCCCTGCTGTGAACAGACAGCCATCTAATACCCCTCCTATCAACAGACCCCCATCTAATATCCCTCCTGTGAACAGACTCCTATCTAATACCCCTCCTGTGAACAGACCCCCCTCTAATAACCCTCCTGTGAACAGACTCCCCTCTAATAACCCTCCTGTGAACAGACTGCCATCTAATACCCCTCCTGTGAACAGACTCCCCTCTAATAACCCTCCTGTGAACAGACACCCCTCTAATACCCCTCCTGTGAACTGACTCCCATCTAATACCCCTCCTGTGAACTGACTCCCATGTAATACCCCTCCTGTGAACAGTCCCCATCTAATACCCCTCCTGCGAACACATCTCCATCTATTAACCTTTCTGTGAACAGACTCCCCTCTAATATCCCTCCTGTGAACAGACTTCCCTCTAGTATCCCTCCTGTGATCAGACTCCCCTCTAATATCCCTCCTGTGAACAGACCCCCATCTATTACCCCTCCTGTAAACAGACTTACCTCTAATACCCCTCCTGTGAACTGAATACCCTTTTAATACGCCTCCTGAGAACAGACCCCCATCTAAAAACCCGCCTGTGAATAGACTGCCATCTAATACACTCTCCTGTGAACAGACTCCCATCTAATACCCATCCTGCTAACAGACTCCCATCTAAACTGGAAGGGCACTAATATCCTGGCTGCAAGGTTTGCTGGCGTCACTCGGGAGGGTTTAAACTAGTGTGGCAGGTCCGTGGGAACCAGAGCAGTAGGACAGCTAGTGAAATAAATGAGGAGGACATAGTAAATAAGGCCAGTAGGACTAAGAGGAAGAGCAGGCAGGGGGATGTTGCTGAGCACAGCGGGACTGGTGGTCTGAAGTGCATTTGTTTCAATGCGAGAAGTATAACAGGTAAGGCAGTTGAACTTAGAGTTTGGATTAGTACTTGGAAATATGATGTTGTTGCTATTACAGATACTTGGTTCAGGGAAGGGCAGGATTGGCAGCTAAATGTTCCAGGATTTAGAAGCTTCAGGCGGGATAGAGGAGGATGTAAAAGGGGTGGGGGAGTTGCATAACTGGTTAAGGAGAATATCACAGCTGTAATGCGCAGAAATCAACAAGCGCATGGGTAAGGCTTCCACTGCTATGTTCAGACTGGCCAAGAGAGTGTGGGAAAATGGCGCACTGACACGGAACACAAAAGTCCGAGTGTATCAGGCCTGTGTCCTCAGCACCTTGCTCTACGGCAGCGAGGCCTGGACAACGTATGCCAGCCAAGAGCGACGTCTCAATTCATTCCATCTTCGCTGCCTTCGGAGAATACTTGGCATCAGGTGGCAGGACTATATCTCCAACACAGAAGTCCTTGAAGCGGCCAACATCCCCAGCTTATACACACTACTGAGTCAGCGGCGCTTGAGATGGCTTGGCCATGTGAGCCGCATGGAAGATGGCAGGATCCCCAAAGACACATTGTACAGCGAGCTCGCCACTGGTATCAGACCCACCGGCCGTCCATGTCTCCGTTATAAAGACGTCTGCAAACGCGACATGAAATCGTGTGACATTGATCACAAGTCGTGGGAGTCAGTTGCCAGCATTCGCCAGAGCTGGCGGGCAGCCATAAAGACAGGGCTAAATTGTGGCGAGTCGAAGAGACTTAGTAGTTGGCAGGAAAAAAGACAGAGGCGCAAGGGGAGAGCCAACTGTGCAACAGCCCCAACAAACAAATTTCTCTGCAGCACCTGTGGAAGAGCCTGTTACTCCAGAATTGGCCTTTATAGCCACTCCAGGCGCTGCTTCACAAACCACTGACCACCTCCAGGCGCGTATCCATTGTCTCTCGAGATAAGGAGGCCCAAAAGAAATGCGGGAGGACACCTCAGAGGGGTTATGCAGCGAGGCAATATGTGTGGAGCTCAGGAATAGGAAGGGTGCAGTCACGATGTTGGGGTTTACTACAGGCCTCCCAACAGCCAGCGGGAGGTAGAGGAGCAGATATGTAGACAGATTTTGTAAAGATGTAAAGGTAACAGGGTTGTAGTGGTGGGTGATTTTAACTTCCCCGATATTGACTGGGGCTCACTTAGTGCTAGGGGCTTGGATGGGGCAGAATTTGTGAGGAGCATCCAGGAGTGCTTCTTGAAACAGTATGTAGATAGTCCAACTAAGGATGGGGCCATTCTGGACCTGGTATTAGGGAATGAGCCCGGCCAGGTGGTCGAAGTTTCAGTCGGGCAGCATTTCGGGAGCAGTGACCATAATTCCATAAATTTTAAGGTACTTGTGGATGAGGATAAGAGTAGTCCTCGGGTGAAGGTGCTAAATTGGGAGAAGGCTAATTATAACAATATTAGGCAGGAACTGAAGAATTTAGATTGGGGGCGGCTGTTTGAGGGTAAATCAACATCTGACATGTGGGAGTCTTTCAAACGTCAGCTGATTAGAATCCAGGACCAGCATGTTCCTGTGAGAAAGAAAGAGAAGTTTGGCAAGTTTCGGGAAGCTTGGATAACACGGGATATTGTGAGCATAGTCAAAAAGAAAAAGAAAGCATTTGTGAGGGCTGGAAGGCTAGGAACAGATTAAGCACTTGAGGAATTTAAAGACAGTAGGAAGGAACTTAAGCAAGGAGTTCGGAGGGCTAAAAGGGGTCATGAAAAGTCATTGGCAAACAGGATTAAGGAAAATCCCAAGGCTTTTTATACATATACAAAGAGCAAGAGGGTAACCAGGGAAAGGGTTGGCCCACTCAAGGACAGAGATGGGAATCTATGTGTGGAGCCAGAGGAAATGGGCGAGGTGCTAAATGAGTACATTGCATCAGTATTAACCAAAGAGAAGGACTTGGTGGATGATGAGCCGAGGGAAGGGAGTGCAGATCGTCTCAGTCATCTCATTATCAAAAAGGAGGAGGTGTTGGGTGTCTTGCAAAACATTAAGGTAGGTAAGTCCTCAGGGCCTGATGGGATCTACCCTAGAATACTGAGGAAGGAATGGGAAGAAATTGCTGGGGCCTTGAGAGAAATCTTTGCATCGACTTTGGCTACAGGTGAGGTCCCAGAGGACTGGAGAATAGCCAATGTTGTTCCTTTGTTTAAGAAGGGTTGTCAGGATAATCCAGGAAATTATAGGTCGGTGTGCCTTACGTCAGTGGTAGGGAAAATATTAGAGAGAATTCTTCGGGACAGGATTTACTCCCATTTGAAAACAAACTTATTAGCGAGAGACAGCATGGTTTTGTGAAGGGGACGTCGTGTCTTACTAATTTGATTGAGTTTTTTTGAGGAAGTGACGAAGATGATTGATGAGGGAAGGGCGGTAGACGTTGTCTATATGGACTTTAGTAAAGCCTTTGACAAGGTCCCGCATGGCAGACTGGTGCAAAAGGTGAAGTCACACGGGATCAGAGGTGAGCTGGCAAGATGGATACAGAACTGGCTCAGTCACAGAAGACAGAGGGTATCAGTGGATGGGTGCTTTTTCTGAATGGAGGGATGTGACTAGTGGTGTTCCGCAGGGATCAGTGCTGGGACCGTTGCTGTTTGTCGTATTTATAAATGATTTGGAGGAAAATGTAGCTGGTCTGATTAGTAAGTTTGTGGACGACACAAAGGTTGGTGGAGTTGCGGATAATGATGAGGACTGTCAGTGGATACAGCAGGATATAAATCGATTGGAGACTTGGGTGGAGAAATGGCAGATGGACTTTAATTCGGACAAATGTGAGGTAATGCATTTTGGAAGGTCTAATGCAGGTGGGTGGTATACAGTAAATGGCAGAACCCTTAGGAGTTTTGACGGGCAGAGAGATAAGGGCGTACAGGGCCACAGGTCACAAAGTGGCAACGCAGGTGGATAAGGTAGTCAAGAAGGCATACGGCATGCTTGCCTTCATCGGTCGGGGCATCGAGTATAAACATTGGCAAGTCATGTTGCAGCTGTACAGAACCTTAGTTAGGCCACACTTAGAATATTGCGTGAAATTCTGGTCGCCACACTACCAGAAGGACGTGGAGGCTTTGGAGAGGGTACAGAGGAGGTTTACCACGATGTTGCCTGGTCTGGAGGGCATTAGCTATGAGGAGAGGTTGGAAAAACTCGGATTGTTTTCACTGGAACGACGGAGGTGGAGGGGCGACATGATAGAGGTTTACAAAGTTATGAGCGGCATGGACAGAGTGGGTAGTCAGAAGCTTTTTCCCAGGGTGGAAGAGTCAGTTACTAGGGGACATAGGTTTAAGGTGCGAGGGGCAAAGTTTAGAGAGGATGTGCGAGGCAAGTTTTTTACACAGAGGGTGGTGAGGGCCTGGAACTTCCTGCCAGAGGAGGTGGTGGAAGCAGATACGATAGCGACGTTGAAGAGACATCTTGACAAATACATGAATAGGATGGGAATAAAGGGATATGGGCCCCGGAAGTATAGAAGGTGTTAGTTTCGGCAGGCATCAAGATCGGCGCAGACTTGGAGGGCTGAATGGCTTGTTCCTGTGCTGTACTGTTCTTTGTTCTTTGAGACTTATTTACGTGGATAGATTGGAGAAGCTGGGGTTGTTATCTATCTCTCTATCTCTGTCTTCCTCTCTCTGTCTCTCCCTCCTGCTATCTCTGACACTCGGACTGAGACAGACGGAGAGAGGGTTAGATATGAAGCCAGGAGAAAAAGACCAACAAATTCAGCAGCCATTTCAGCAGCATTAAAGCCACTATCAAATTCAATAACATCAGAAGGGGGGAAAAAACACCGACAAATAGGGCAATGGCACAAGCTGTTGGAGGGACAGTAAATCGTTTGCGAAGGGACAGAGTATCTGATCGCACCCTGGATGGTGTTGTTGCCAACAAAGCCTATTTCAGCCTGCAATATGAAAAGGAGAGCGCGGGAGCTGAGACGGAATGAGTTGATTTTGACTGAGTTAATGAGGGGGCAATGGCGTCCAGCGGCCCCCACAATGCCGCGCTGCTGGAAAAAGCCCCCACCTGTGGTACGGGCCGCACTGCACCCTGGGAGGAAGCTCTGCACATGCGCATTTCGACAAGCCCGTTTACTGCCGCTTTTTACATTCTCCCGCGGCTCAGACTTTCAAGTTTCCTCCATTGAAATCGACAACTGAAGCCGCTTCTCCTTTTCCTTGCAGCTGCTTTCTGACGGAAATAAACAGCCGGCGAGAGGTCACGCAAACATGGCGGCTGATGACGCCGCTGTCCCTCAACGCGCCTCACTGAGCCCTGATCGGCTGCGTCACTCCACGTGTTTGGAGGTCGCAGGGGTTAAAAGCTGCGTCCAGCCTCCGCGCAGTCGCCGTTTGGGCGGCATGTGACCACCCGGGGTGGGGGAGGGGACAGCACTCGACTCCGAAAGGGACCCAACACCGCCAGAACTGTCCCAAACTCTTAAAGGGACCCAACATGGACAGACAGAGCAAGTAATAGAGAGGGAAATGGTAAAGAGAGTGTGATGGGGAGAGAGAGAGAGAGAGATAAATGAGATTGAAAGAATAATAGAGAGATGGAGAGACTCAGAGAAAATAGGTGATAGGAAGAGAGTGAGAGAGCAAGAGATGCTGAGAAATGGAGGGAGAATTTCCTCAATTGGACAGAGATGGAGAGAGAGTGATAGAGAGATGTGAAGAGAGATCAAAGCGAAAGGAAGGTGGAGAGTGAGGGAGAGGTAGAGTTTGAGAGCGAGGAAACAGATCAATGGAGAGATAAAGGTGAGGAGAGAGTAACAGAGTGAACGAAAGAGAGAGAGAGAGAGAGATGGAGAGAGAGTGGGAAGGAAAATGAGAAATTAGAGGAAAAGAGCAGACACAAGGTGTACAGAAAGTGTGAAAAATGAATGAGAGATAGAGTGTCCGTCAGAGAGAGAGGGAAAGTCCAGGATAGATGTGGGCAGAGAGAAAGGCAGATGTTAAATGTGTGTATGTATGTGTGTATTGTATGAGTGTGTGTCACTATAAGGGAGAGATCAGCACACGTTCACAGTAAAGAAAGTCTTGTGGTGTCAAACAGTCATTTAATTGGGTGCACAACCAGGCAAAATTAACTTTATTCCCCCCGCATAATGAGTGGAGTCAGACATAGAAAAATAGATTGTAGGTTAATGCCCAGAAATGCTTCATTAGAGATTAAAAGTTGCAGAGAGAAATCACCCAATAATCCTGGTTGCAACCCATTGGACTCAATACAATGGTCCAAAAATATTATCACTGCCAATCAAACAATTTCATCAGCTCAACAACAAACAGTGAAATTATCCAAAACTGCAGTGTTCAATGATTCATGGAAGATTACAGAGCATGACAGAGAACACGTAGACAGACACAGTGTATTTGTTTAGCTTCTCTTCCATTGTCCCATGATGAGAGGCTGAGTACATTGGACCGGTATTCTCTGGAGTTTAGAAGAATGAGAGGTGATCTCATTGAAACATATTCTAAAGGGACTGGATAGGGTCGACACTGAGAGATTATTTCATTTGGTCGGGAAAATAAAGTCTCCCTTACCCCTTCCGAACCAGCTTATCCACCTGTCCTGTAAGCCTCAGCAATCAGTGAACATTCACTCCAAGGTCCCGCTGTTCCTAGACACAGAGAGAATGTTGGAGACAGTCACCTTATTAGGTTAGATCGAAAGGGCAAATGTCAAATATAATCAGAGTTTGATGTAAACCTGAGTACACAGAGGTACAAGACATAGGCATAGAGTGTGAAACATCTGCAGAGAGGGAGAAATTTAGATGGAGAGAGTGTAACAATGAGAAAGGGAGAGATAGGCATGGAGAGAGAAGTGGAGAGCTACTCTTAATGGTAATCTGTCTCCATCTCCGTCTTCCCCTCTCCCTAACTGATTCAGTCAGTAGTTCCCCTCACTGCGACACTCTCAATGAATGGAGCTGTTATTATAGTATCTCCACAGGGAGAGTCACATGAGTGGGTCTGTTATTATAGTATCTCCACAGGGAGAGTCACTCAGTGGGTCTGCTATTATAGTCTCTCCACAGGGAGAGTCACTGACTGGGTCTGTTATTACACTATCTCCACAGGGAGAGTCACTGAGTGGGTCTGTTATTATAGTATCTCCACAGGGAGAGTCTCTGAGTGGGTCTGTTATTATAGTATCTCCACAGGGAGAGTCACTGAGTGGGTCTGTGATTATAGTATCTCCACAGGGAGAGTCACTGAGTTGGTCTGTTATTATAGTATCTCCACAGGGAGTGTCACTGAGTGGGTCTGTTATTATAGTATCTCCACAGGGAGAGTCACTGAGTGGGTCTGTTATTATAGTATCTCCACAGGGAGAGTCACTGAGTGGGTCTGTTATTATAGTATCTCCACAGGGAGAGTCACTGATTGGGTCTGTTATTATAGTATCTCCACAGGGAGAGTCACTGAGTGGGTCTGGTATCATCGTACCTCCACAGGGAGAGTCACTGAGTGGGTCTGTTATTATAGTATCTCCACAGGGTGAGTCACTGAGTGGGTCTGTTATTATAGTATCTCCACAGGGAGAGTCACTGAGTGGGTCTGTTATTATAGTATCTCCACACGGATAATCTCCAGGTGGGTCTGTTCGTATATATTCTCCACAAGGAGAGTCACTGAGTGGGTCTGTTATTGTAGGATCTCCAGAGGGAGATTGTCTCAGTGGGTCTGTTATGAACGCATCTCTACAGGGAGAGTCACTGAGTGGATCTGTTAATATAGTAGATCCACAGGGAGAGTCGCTGAGGGGGTCTGTTATTATAGTATCTCTACCGGCAGTGTCACTGAGTGGGTCTTTTATATTATCTCCACAGGGTGTGAGACTGAGTTGGTCTTTTATTATCGTATCTCCACAGGGAAATTCACTGAGTGAGTTTGTTATGATATAACCAGCACTGGGAGAGTCACTGAGTGTGTGTGTCATTCTAGTGTCTCCACAGGGAGAGTCTCTGAGTGGGTCTGTCATTCTCGTATCTCCATGGGGAGAGTCACTGAGTGGGTCAGTTATTTTAGAATCTCCATTGGGAGAGTCACTGTTTGTATTCTGATAGTATCTTCACAGGGAGAGTCACTGAGTGTGTCTGTTCTGATATCTCCAGTGGGACAGTCACTGAGTATCTCTGTTATTATAGTATCTGCACAGGCAGAGTGAATGACTGTCTGTTATGAAAGTATTTCCACAGGGAGAGTCACTGAGAGAGTCTGTTATTATAGTATCTCCACTGGGAGATTCACTGAGTGGGTCTGTTTTTGCATTATCATCACAAGGAGAGTCACTGGGTGCAACTGTTATTAGAGTATCTCCACAGGGAGAGTCACGGAGGGGGTCTGATTTTATCATACCTCCACAGTGAGAGTCACTGAGTATGTCGGTTATTCTAGTATCTTCACAGCGAGAGTCGCTGTTTGGGTCTGTTGTTAGAGTAACTCCACAGGGAGTGTCACTGAGTGGGTCTGTTATTATAGTATACCACAGGGTGAGTCACTCAGTGGGTCTGTTATTGTAGTATACCACAGCGGGAGTCACAGAGTGGGTCTGTTATTATAGGATTTCCACATGGAGAGTTGCTGAGTGGGTCTGTTGTAGTATCTCCACAGGGAGAGTCACTGAGTGGGACTGTTATTATAGTGTCTCCATGGGGCGAATCACTTAGTAGGTCTGTTATTATAGTGTCTCCATGGAGCGAATCACTGAGTGGGTCTGTTACAATAATGTCTCCACAGGGAGAGTCACTGAGGTGTCTGATGTTACAGTATCTCCAGTGGGAGAGTCACTGAGTGCCTCTGGTATTGTTCCACAGGGCGATGGAATGATTGTGTCTGCAATTACAGTATCTCCAAATGGCGAGTTGCTGAGTGGGTCTGTTGTAGTACGTCCAGAGGGAGACTCTCTGAGTGGGTCTGATATTATAGTATCTCCAAAGGCAGAGTGACTGAGAGGGTCTGTTAATCTAATATCTCAACAGGGAGAGTCACTGAGTGGGTCCTTTATTATAGCATCTCCACAGGCACAGTCACTGAGTGGGTCTATTATTATAGTATCTCCACAGGGAGAGTCACTGAGTGGGTCTGTTATTATAGTATCCCCACAGGGAGAGTCACTGAGTGGGTCTGTTATTATAGTATCTCCAAAAGGGAGAGTCACTGAGTGGGTCAGTTATTATAGTATTTCGATAGGGAGAGTCACTGAGAGGGTCTGTTATTATCGTATCTCCACAGGGAGAGTCACTGAGTAGGTCAGTTATAATAGTATCTCCACAGGGAGAGTCACTGAGTGGGTCCGTTATTATAGTATCTCCACAGGGAGAGTCACTGAGTGGGTCTGTTATTATAGTATCTCCACAGGGAGAGTCACTGAGTGGGTCTGTTATTATGGTATCTCCACAGGGAGAGTCACTGAGTGGGTCTGTTATTATAGTATTTCCAGAGGGAGAGTCACTGAGTGGGTCTGTTATTATCGTATCTCCAAAGGGAGAGTCACTGAGTAGGTCTGTTATTATAGTATCTCCACAGGGAGAGTCACTGAGTGGGTCTGTTATTATAGTATCTGCACAGGGAGAATCACTGAGTGAGTCGGTCTGTTATTATAGTATCTCCACAGGGAGAGTCACTGAGTGGGACTGTTATTATGGTATCTCCACAGGGAGAGTCACTGAGTGGGTCTGTTATTATAGTATCTCCACAGGGAGAGTCACTGAGTGAGTCGGTCTGTTATTATAGTATCTCCACAGGGAGAGTCACTGAGTGGGACTGTTACTATGGTATCTCCACAGGGAGAGGCACTGAGTGGATCTGTTATTATAGTATCTCCACAGGGAGAGTCACTGAGTGGGTCTGTTATTATAGTATCTCCACAGCGAGAGTCGCTGTTTGGGTCTGTTGTTAGAGTAACTCCACAGGGAGTGTCACTGAGTGGGTCTGTTATTATAGTATACCACAGGGGGAGTCACTGAGTGGGTCTGTTATTGTAGTATACCACAGCGGGAGTCACAGAGTGGGTCTGTTATTATAGGATTTCCACATGGAGAGTTGCTGAGTGGGTCTGTTGTAGTATCTCCACAGGGAGAGTCACTGAGTGGGACTGTTATTATAGTGTCTCCATGGGGCGAATCACTTAGTAGGTCTGTTATTATAGTGTCTCCATGGAGCGAATCACTGAGTGGGTCTGTTACAATAATGTCTCCACAGGGAGAGTCACTGAGGTGTCTGATGTTACAGTATCTCCAGTGGGAGAGTCACTGAGTGCCTCTGGTATTGTTCCACAGGGCGATGGAATGATTGTGTCTGCAATTACAGTATCTCCAAATGGCGAGTTGCTGAGTGGGTCTGTTGTAGTACGTCCAGAGGGAGACTCTCTGAGTGGGTCTGATATTATAGTATCTCCAAAGGCAGAGTGACTAAGAGGGTCTGTTAATCTAATATCTCAACAGGGAGAGTCACTGAGTGGGTCCTTTATTATAGCATCTCCACAGGCACAGTCACTGAGTGGGTCTATTATTATAGTATCTCCACAGGGAGAGTCACTGAGTGGGTCTGTTATTATAGTATCTCCACAGGGAGAGTCACTGAGTGGGTCAGTTATTATAGTATTTCGATAGGGAGAGTCACTGAGAGGGTCAGTTATTATAGTATTTCGATAGGGAGAGTCACTGAGAGGGTCTGTTATTATAGTATTTCGATAGGGAGAGTCACTGAGTGGGTCTGTTATTATAGTATCTCCACAGGGAGAGTCACTGAGTGGGTCTGTTATTATAGTATCTCCACAGGGAGAGTCACTGAGTGGGTCCGTTATTATAGTATCTCCACAGCGAGAGTCACTGAGTGGGTCTGTTATTATAGTATCTCCACAGGGAGAGTCACTGACTGGGTCTGTTATTATGGTATCTCCACAGGGAGAGTCACTGATTGGGTCTGTTATTATAGTATTTCCAGAGGGAGAGTCACTGAGTTGGTCTGTTATTATCGTATCTCCAAAGGGAGAGTCACTGAGTGGGTCTGTTATTATAGTATCTCCACAGGGAGAGTCACTGAGTAGGTCTGTTATTATAGTATCTCCACAGGGAGAGTCACTGAGTGGGTCTGTTATTATAGTATCTGCACAGGGAGAATCACTGAGTGAGTCGGTCTGTTATTATAGTATCTCCACAGGGAGAGTCACTGAGTGGGACTGTTATTATGGTATCTCCACAGGGAGAGTCACTGAGTGGATCTGTTATTATAGTATCTCCACAGGGAGAGTCACTGAGTGAGTCGGTCTGTTATTATAGTATCTCCACAGGGAGAGTCACTGAGTGGGACTGTTATTATGGTATCTCCACAGGGAGAGGCACTGAGTGGGTCTGTTATTATAGTATCTCCACAGGGAGAGTCACTGAGTGGGTCTGTTATTATAGTATCTCCACAGGGAGAGTCACTGAGTGGGTCTGTTATTATAGTATCTCCACAGGGAGAGTCACTGAGTGGGTCTGTTATTATAGTATCTGGACAGGGAGAGTCACTGAGTGGATCAGTTATTATAGTATCTCCACAGGGAGAGTCACTGAGTGGGTCTGTTATTATAGTTTCTCCACAGTGTGAGTCACTGAGTGGGTCTGTTATAATAGTATTTCTAAAGGGAGGGTCACTGAGTGGGTCTGTTATTATAGTATCTCCACAGGGAGAGTCACTGAGTGGGTCTGTTATTATAGTATCTCAACAGGGAGAGTCACTGAGTGGGTCTGTTATTATAGTATCTCCACAGGCAGAGTCACTGAGTGGGTCTGTTATTGTAGTATCTCCACAGGGAGAGTCACTGAGTGTGTCTGTTATCACAGTATCTCCACAGGGAGAGTCACTGAGTGGGTCTGTTATTATAGTATCTCCACAGGCAGAGTCACTGAGTGGGTCTGTTATTGTAGTATCACCACAGGGAGAGTCACTGAGTGGGTCTGTTATTATAGTATCTCCACAGGCAGAGTCACTGAGTGGGTCTGTTATTGTAGTATCTCCACAGGGAGAGTCACTGAGTGTGTCTGTTATTCTGGTATCTCCACAGGGAGAGTCACTGAGTGGGTCTGTTATTCTGGTATCTCCACAGGGAGAGTCACTGAGTGGGTCTGTTATTATAGTATCTCCAAAGGGAGAGTCACTGAGTGGGTCTGTTATTCTGGTATCTCCACAGGGAGAGTCACTGAGTGGGTCTGTTATTATAGTATCTCCAAAGGGAGAGTCACAGAGTGGGTCTGTTATTATAGTATCTCCAAAGGGAGAGTCACTGAGTGGGTCTATTATTATAGTTTCTCCACAGGGAGAGTCACTGAGTGGGTCTGTTATTGTAGTATCTCCACAGGGAGAGTCACTGAGTGTGTCTGTTATTACAGTATCTCCACAGGGAGAGTCACTGAGTGGGTCTGTTATTATAGTATCTCCAAAGGGAGAGTCACTGAGTGGGTCTGTTATTCTGGTATCTCCACAGGGAGAGTCACTGAGTGGGTCTGTTATTATAGTATCTCCAAAGGGAGAGTCACTGAGTGGGTCTGTTATTATAGTATCTCCAAAGGGAGAGTCACTGAGTGGGTCTCTTATTATAGTATCTCCACAGGGAGAGTCACTGAGTGGGTCTGTTATTATAGTATCTCCAAAGGGAGAGTCACTGAGTGGGTCTGTTATTATAGTATCTCCGCAGGGAGAGTCACTGAGTGGGTCTGTTATTATAGTATCTCCACAGGGAGAGTCACTGAGTGGATCTGTTATTATAGTATCTCCCCAGGGAGAGTCACGGAGTGGGTCTGTTATTATAGTATCTCCACAGGGAGAGTCACTGAGTGGGTCTGTTGTTGTAGTATCTCCACAGCGAGACTCAATAAGTGGGACTGCTGTTGTAGTATCTCCACAGGGAGAGTCACGAAGGTGGTTGGTTATCATAGAATCTCCACAGGGAGAGTCACTGAGTGGGTCTGTTATTATCGTATCTCCACAGGGAGAGTGACTGAGTGGGTCTGTTATTATAGTATCTCCACAGGCAGAGTCACTGAGTGGGTCTGTTATTGTAGTATCTCCACAGGGAGAGTCACTGAGTGTGTCTGTTATTCTGGTATCTCCACAGGGAGAGTCACTGAGTGGGTCTGTTATTCTGGTATCTCCACAGGGAGAGTCACTGAGTGGGTCTGTTATTATAGTATCTCCAAAGGGAGAGTCACTGAGTGGGTCTGTTATTCTGGTATCTCCACAGGGAGAGTCACTGAGTGGGTCTGTTATTATAGTATCTCCAAAGGGAGAGTCACAGAGTGGGTCTGTTATTATAGTATCTCCAAAGGGAGAGTCACTGAGTGGGTCTATTATTATAGTTTCTCCACAGGGAGAGTCACTGAGTGGGTCTGTTATTGTAGTATCTCCACAGGGAGAGTCACTGAGTGTGTCTGTTATTACAGTATCTCCACAGGGAGAGTCACTGAGTGGGTCTGTTATTATAGTATCTCCAAAGGGAGAGTCACTGAGTGGGTCTGTTATTCTGGTATCTCCACAGGGAGAGTCACTGAGTGGGTCTGTTATTATAGTATCTCCAAAGGGAGAGTCACTGAGTGGGTCTGTTATTATAGTATCTCCAAAGGGAGAGTCACTGAGTGGGTCTCTTATTATAGTATCTCCACAGGGAGAGTCACTGAGTGGGTCTGTTATTATAGTATCTCCAAAGGGAGAGTCACTGAGTGGGTCTGTTATTATAGTATCTCCGCAGGGAGAGTCACTGAGTGGGTCTGTTATTATAGTATCTCCACAGGGAGAGTCACTGAGTGGATCTGTTATTATAGTATCTCCCCAGGGAGAGTCACGGAGTGGGTCTGTTATTATAGTATCTCCACAGGGAGAGTCACTGAGTGGGTCTGTTGTTGTAGTATCTCCACAGCGAGACTCAATAAGTGGGACTGCTGTTGTAGTATCTCCACAGGGAGAGTCACGAAGGTGGTTGGTTATCATAGAATCTCCACAGGGAGAGTCACTGAGTGGGTCTGTTATTATCGTATCTCCACAGGGAGAGTGACTGAGTGGGTCTGTTATTATAGTATCTCCACAGGGAGAGTCACTGAGTGGCTCTGTTGTTGTAGTATCTCCACAGCGAGACTCAATAAGTGGGACTGCTGTTGTAGTATCTCCACAGGGAGAGTCGCTAACGTGGTTGGTTATCATAGAATCTCCACAGGGAGAGTCACTGAGTGGGTCTGTTATTATAGTATCTCCACAGGGAGAGTCACTGAGTGGTGCTGTTATTTTAGTATCTCCACAGCGAGAGTCACTCAGTGGGTCTGTTATTCTAGTATCTCCACAGGGAGTGTCTCTGAGTGGTTCTGTTATTATTTTTTCTCCACAGGGAGAGTCTCTGAGTGGGTCTGTTTTTTAGTATCTCCACAGAGAGAGTCTGCGTGGGTCTGTTTTTTTGTCTCTCCACAGAGAGAGTCACTGAGTGGGACTGTTATTATAGTATCTCCACAGGGAGAGTCACTGAGTGGGTCTGTTAATATAGTATCTCCACAGGGAGAGTCACTGAGTGGGGCTGTTATTATAGTATCTCCACAGGGAGAGTCACTGAGTGGATCAGTTATTATAGTATCTCCACAGAGAGAGTCACTGAGTTATTACTCATTGACGACAATGACTGTGTCCCCTCTTTTGTGAAGACAGTCGCCTTGTATTCATTAAGCACCATGCACGCATCTTCCGCCTCCACGTTTAGGAAAAAGGAGGAGAGACGCAATGAAGTTAAGGGTAGAAATCTAAAGGAGATGCAGGCACAGAAACATCTGTGGGGTATTTGTGAACCAATCACTGAAGGTGGCAGGGCAGGCTCGGAAAGTGGTTAAACGGCAGAAGGGGCCCTGAGATTATCAATGGAGACATTGAATACAAAAGCAAGGAAATTATGACATTTGCAAAACGCTGATTTGCCTTCAACTGGAGCATTGTCCAATTCTGGACACCGTACTTCAGGAAGAATGTGAATGAAGAATGGAAGAATGAAGAATTAGAGAGGGTGCAAGAAAGATTCACAAGAATGGTTCCAGGTATGAGGGACTTCAGTTCCGTGGATAGATTGGAGAAGCTGGGGTTGTTCTCTGTGTCCCTCTCTGTCTCTCCCACCTGCTATCTCTGACACTAAGAGGTAGACAGAGGGAGAGAGGCTTAGATATGCAGATAGAGAGAGTGCTGTTGAGAGGGACAAGGTTGGAGACAGAGGGATTGTTGGGGTGGATTGAAAGGCAGAATGTAAGATCTATTTATTCAATGTATTCACTGTTGTGTACGCAAACAGAGAAAGATTGGGATGCAGAGTGAAATATTGGTCGAGGGGGATAAATGTGGATGAAGTTGGGGCCCAGTCGGCCCGATATGATGATCAGGAAGGAAAACGCTCCATTGTAAACATCCAGCCAGGTATTCCACCATGGAAGCCATCACACCCACATGATATTGGTGTGGAATTCTTGTAATCTATGCCCATGGTTATTGACCCCTCTGTTAAGGGAAATGGGTCCTTCCTATCCACTCTATCTGGGCCCGTCATTATTTTATAAACCTCAATTAAATCTTCCCTTCAACCTTCTCTGTTCCAAAGAAAACAATTCCAGCCCATCCAATCTTTACTCATAGTTAAAATTCACCATTCCTGACAACATCCTCTGTAAATCTACTGTGTACCCTCTCTAGTATGATCACATCCTTCCTGTAATGTGGTGACCAGAACTGTACACAGTACTCTAGCTGTGGTCTAACTAGTGTTTTCTGCAGTTCTAGCATAACCTCCCGGCTCTTATATTCTATACATCGGCTAATAAGGGAAGGTATTTTGTAAGCCTTCTTAACCACCTTATCCACCTGTCCTGTTACACTCAGCAATCAGTGGACAGTCATACCAATGACCCTCTGTTCCCAGACAGAGCGATTGTTCAGTTAGATTGAAAGAGCAAATGTGAACCATAATAATTTGATGTAATCCTTCACTGCAGTCTACACAGACAAACGAGCGAGATGCATGGAGTTTGAAACATCGGGGTAGAGGGAAAAAATAGATGGAAATGGTAACAAATTGGAAAGGAGTGACAGGGACTGAGAGAGAGGTAATCTCTGGTAAACTCTCTCTCTCCCTCTGTCTCTCTCCCACTCTGTCTCTGTCTCTCTCCATCTGTCTCTCACTCCCGCCATCTCTCCGTCCCTCTGGACATGGACAGCAATGTTTTGAGTAATTTCTTTAGTTAATTTTGAATCTTTAACTATTGCTTTTGTCGGGAATGTCAATGCAGTTTGAAAATATCAAACACTCATCTAACACCCTCCCTAAAACCCTCACATTAAACCCCAAATACCGACTGGGCAGACAATGGGGATTGTTACTGGGGTTTCGTCAAGATCTCATTTCACTATCTCTTCTGTCTCTCACTGTCTTCCACTTTGTCCCTCTCTCTCCATTTCCCCATTTGCTTTCGTTTCCATCTCTTCTCTTTCCTTCATCGCCCCCAACTTTATAAATGGAGAGGAAGCTCCCTCCACTTTATACATCGAGAGGGCACTCTCTCCACTTTATAGCTGGATAGCGAGCTCCCTCTACTTCATACACAGAAAGGGAGCTCCCTCACTACGCAACTGCCTCCCAAATGGATGCATACAGTGTCTGTCCCGTAATATCACTCACAGTAGTTTCTGGGCTGTTAAACCTGAACATGGTCCCGAATTAGAGAATCAAAGTTCACATTTTTACTGGGAAAAGGCAGGAACAGAGTGAAACAGGATTGCTTTTGTCCCTGGATTCAGTGTCCACAGCAGACAGATCAGTTACATTTACAATAGAAATGCCAGGAGTGAACAAGGTCAATACAATAATATGGAAAATGAAAATGATGCCTCTCATAATTGAAGCATCCGTCCAGCAAGAATACAGATTTCAGGTTTATTCCGAGAGAGGTCTTACCCAGAAAATGTCATTGATATTGAAATGATTGTGTTTTATCCACCACATTATTGACATCAGAGTCAAAGCTGCTGATGTAATGTGTTTGTTCAGGTGAGTGTAACTAATAGCAATGATCAGGCGTCTAACCGTGTCAGTGGAGACTTATCCCCTGTAAAAATCAGGACCCATTGGAATGGATCAGCTCAGAGTGCCTGGGTGAGCTGTGGATTCCAGGCTAATAGAAGTCTCTGCTTCTCACAGAAATGGGATATCCAGTATTCGTTCAGTTCATATTCATTTATTATCCTGTACTTGCAGCTGTTAATGGTCTAAATCGATGTGAACTGTGCTGCTGTCCTGGGTATTATTTCCCTCTGTGTGTGTTATACAGCCGCCTGTTCTTTTCCAGCAATTTACTGATGGAATCTCATTATTGTCTACTGTTTCATTCTTGTAGGAATTGTATTATGTATTTAATGGTATTGTTTTAAGTAACTGTGGCATTATTGCTGGATTATTCTCTGTATTGAATGTATTGGAATGAGATGTTTCAGTGAGGATCAATAATCAGACCATTAGGAGTTTTTAACAGTTTCATGATGTGGATCTAACCGGTCCTGGAATAGTTTTATGATTTTTTTCAGTGATTGATAATGAGACATCTCACGGTTTCAGTGTTACAAGGGGACAGAACAATGTCCTCCCTCCCCAATAACATGGCTCAGTTTAACTGGGATTTCAATGTATTTATTGATTATCACTGTTATCAAATATTATTTCACTCTGTGTGTGTCTGACGATGCTTCAGAAGTCTGGCTACTGAACTGAGTTTGCTGCTGACACTTTCACTTCTCCTTCTCTGCTTCACTGTGGACCTTCACTGTCACTGGACTGCATTGTAAAATGGAAAGTATTGATTTGATGTTTTATTGGTTTACCCTGTATCAGTTTGAATCAAGAGTATTTCCATTTATCTGCAGATTATCAGCTGCAGCGCTGATGTTGGTGTTTTATTAATTAAACAATCCCACATTCTAACAGATTACTTCATAATTCCAGGAGAGGAAATTTCAATGATTGTGAGGTTTGTCTTGAAGTAGCTTTCATTCCTGTTTATTCCATGTATTGTGGATGAAGTCAAGAGTGCAGGTGAACAGGTGGAGACTTGGGTGTTCTGTAGATGCATTAAAGTATTCACAGAGGTTTCACCATTGAACAAATTGACTCTCAGAATAGAATCATTGAACCTGGGGCTGGTGAACAGAACACAGACGCAGAATGTTAGGAATAAATCATATGTGAAAAGCTGCATGAAGTAACAATTTACAGGGTGTGAGTACTCCAGAGAAATGGGGAAGGAGAAAAGGAGCTGGGAGAATGAAACCGACGGGAAAGGAAACGGATAGGTAAAGCGAAAGAGAAAGAAGCAGAAGTGTGAATAATTCACGATCATAAAGTGCTGGAATTTCCAGAACAATTAGTGAGAGAAACTGTGAGTTGAAGTTGTCTGTTCGATTGTGTTTATTTTCCTGTTGGACTTGATCCTCTGTGTTGATTTCTGTCAGGTCCTCATTTTGTTTTGTAGAAGGTTCCTATTCCTCACTTCGTGACTGAATAAACAGAATAGCATCAGTTCATCACTGATGGTAATTCATTATTTAAATACTGCACTTTAAAATCTCTGTGACTGCTGAATTCAATAAAGAGCGAGGCTGATATCAGAAATATATTTAAATTTATATTTAATAGCCTGTACAAACTAAATATATTGACTATATTGTAGAAACAATGAACTGTTCTCCAACACCAATAACCACAGGGATTATTGTTTGAATGTATTAATTGAGTTCTATTACTGGGATCTATAGATTAGATTTCCTCTAACACTCTGCTGCAGTCTCTCTCTCTGTGAATCTCAGCCTCTCCTCTCATTGTATTGAATCCTCAGTCTCCTCATCCATTGCTTCAGTTCATCCACTTTCCCAAACCATCTGCTCCAGTCTCCCCTTCCGCTCCAACATGTCCTTTCCCTGGAATTTGGATGGTTGTGGGGTGATTTGATGAATGTTTTCAAGATAATAAGGGAAACTGAACGGGTGGACAGAGAGTAGCAATTCCCACTGTCTGCGGAGTCAGGAACTTGGAGGCATAGTTTAAAAATCTAAACTCAGTCGAAAAACCTTTCAGGGGTCAAATGAAGAAACACTTCAAAACACCAGGTGTGGTATCAGTTTGGAACTCTCTTCCATAAACTGCAATTGATGCTGAGACACGTGTTAGTTTTTAAATCTAGATTCGATTAGATTAGAGATACAGCACTGAAACAGGCCCTTCGGCCCACCGAGTCTGTGCCGAACATCAACCACCCATTTATACTAATCCTACACTAATCCCGTATTCCTACCAAACATCCCCACCTGTCCCTATATTTCCCTAGCACCTACCTATACTAGTGACAATTTATAATGGCCAATTTACCTATCAACCTGCAAGTCTTTTGGCTTGTGGGAGGAAACCGGAGCACCCGGAGAAAACCCACGCAGACACAGGGAGAACTTGCAAACTCCACACAGGCAGTACCCGGAATTGAACCCGGGTCCCTGGAGCTCTGAGACTGCAGTGCTAACCACTGCGCCACTGTGCCGCCCTATAGATTTTTGTTAACCAAAGGTATTAAGGGGAAAAGATAGGTACATGGAGTTAGATCACACATTAGCCATTAGCTCATTGAATGACAGAAGAGGTTTGAGGGGCCAAATGGCCTCCTCCTCTTCCTCTGTCCAATGACAAATATCTTGCGATCACTCTTTGTGTCTTGGTCTGTGTCTCTCTCTTTGTCCCTCTTTCTGTCTGTCTGTCTCTCTCTCTCCCCTCTCAAATATCTGTGGAAATCCACAAACATTAGTCAGCCATTTTAGGCTGGTTCTCGGTGGCCATTTTATGTTCCCACAACACTGGGACATTTATTCCAGAGACCGACTCCTCACCAATGTAACGGTGGTGCTCAAATTGTGACAGAGACACAGACATGGAGACACTGAAAGACACAGTACTAGAAAGGAATTAATCATTCCCCTGTGCCCAATAAATTGCCCTCCACAGTGATGAGGCTGGGTGGCCTGTAATTACTCAGTCTTTTACTTTCTCCCTTGTTAATCAATAGTACAACATATGCAGTTCTCCAGTACTCTTGCAGCACGACTATAACCAGAGAAGATTGGAAAATGATGGTCAGAGCCACTGATATTTCCTCCCTTGCACCTCTTAACAGCCTGAGCCTGGTGAATTATCAGCTTTCAAAGATGCTAAACCCCTTAATATTTCCTCTCTCACTGTTTATCCCATTCAATATTTCAAACCACTCCTCATTGACTACAATGTCTGTGTCCCCTCTTTTGTGAAGACAGTCGCAATGTATTCATTAAGGACCCTGCCCGCATCTTCCACCTCCACGTTTAGGAAAAAGGAAGAGAGACGCTATAAAGTAAAGGACAGAAATCTAAAGGAGATGCAGGAACAGAAACATCTGGGGGGTATTTGTGCACCAATCACTGAAGGTGGCAGGGCAGGTTCAGAAAGTGGTTAAACGGCAGAAGGGGCCCTGAGATTATAAATAGAGACATTGAATACAAAAACAAGGAAATTATGACCTTTGTAAAACGCTGGTTTGCCTTCAACTGGAGCATTGTCCAATTCTGGACACCGTACTTTATGAAGAATGTGGGGGCATTAGAGAGGGTGCAGAAAAGATTCACAAGAATGGTTCCAGCGATGAGGGACTTCAGTTACGTGGATCGATTGGAGAAGCTGGGGTTGTTCTCTGTGTCTCTCTCTGTCTCTCCCTCCTGCTATCTCTGACACTAAGAGGGAGACAGAGGGAGAGAGGCTTAGATATGCAGATAGAGAGAGTGCTGTTGAGAGGGACAAGGTTGGAGAGAGAGAGATTGTTGGGGTGGATTGAAAGGCACAATGTAAGATCTATTTATTCAATGTGTTCACTGTTGTGTACGCAAACAGAGAAACATAGGTATGTGGAGTAAAATATTGGTAGAGTGGGAGATATGTGGATGAAGTTGGGGCCCAGGCGGACAGTTTTGATGATCAGGAAGGAAATCGCTCCATTGTAAACATCCAGCCAGGTATTCCACAATTTGAGCCATCACACCCTCATGATATTGGTGCGGAAATCTTGTAATCCATGCCATTGGTTATTGACCCCTCTGTTAAGGGTAATGGGTTTTTCCTATCCACTCTATCTTGGCCCGTCATTATTTTATACACCTCAATTAAATCTTCCCTTCAACCTTCTTTGTTCCAAAGAAAACAATTGAGGCCGATCCAATCTTTACTCATAGTTAAAATTCTCCATTCCTGACAACATCCTCTGTAAATCTCCTCTGTACCCTCTCTCGTGTGATCACATCCTTCCTGTAATGTGGTGACCAGAACTGTACACAGTACTCTAGCTGTGGTCTAGCTAGTGTTTTATAAAGTTCTAGCATAACCTCCCTGCTCTGATATTATCTACATCAGCCAAGAAAGGAAAGAGTTCCGAAGAAGGGTCACTGACCCGAAACGTTAACTCTGCTTCTCTTTTCACAGATGCAGCCAGACCTGCTGAGTGGTTCCAGCATTTCTTGTTTTTATTTTAAAGTATTCTTTCAGCCTTCTTAACCACCTTATCCACCTGTCCTGTGACCCTCAGGAATCAGTGGACATTCACTCCAAGGCCCCTCTGTTCACAGTCGAAGAGATTGTTCAGTAAGATTGAAAAAGCAAATGTAAAACATAACGATTTGATGCAATCCTTCACTACAGTATACACAGACATACGAGCGAGAGGCATGCAGTGTGAAACATCGGGGTAGAGGGAAAAAATAGATGGAGATGGTAACAAATTGGAAAGGAGTGATAGGCACAGACAGAGAGGTAAGTTCTGGTAAACTCTCTTGCTGGTAATCTCTCTCCATGTCTATCTCTCTCTTCCCCTCTCTTCGACATTCTGTAACCCTATTTCTGCTCAGAGAGTGTCTGAGAGTGTCAGAGAGTCTGAGAGTGTCAGAGAGTCAGAGAGTGTCAGAGAGTGTTAGAGAGTGTCAGAGAGTGTCAGAGATTCTCTGAGAGTGTCCTAGTCTATCTCCCCGTTTTCGCTCTCTATCTCCCTCTGCACACTACCTCAATCTCTCCCTCTTGCTCTCAGGATGGGAAGAGGGAGAAGGAGAGGCCAAGAAAGGGTGTTGCAGGCAGTGAGAGATGAGGAGAAAGAGACAGAGGAACAGCGAGTCTGGCATCGGGAGATGGATCTTTACTCTGTATCTAACCCCGTGCGTACCTGTCCTGTGAGTATTCGATGGGGACAGTCTCGGACGGCGGGGACTGTCTAAAAATCAAAAATTAGTCGAAGGCCCTTTCAAAGATGAAATTTAGAAACACTTCTCCATACAAAGGGTGGTAGAAGTTTGGAACTGTCTTCCACAAATGACCCCTCCCTATCTCTGCAATCTCCTCCAGCTCCGCAATCCACCAATATCTGCAATCCTCTAATTCTGGCCTCTTGACCATCCTCAATTTGAATCGTCCCACCATTGGTGTCTGTGCCTTCAAGCTGCCAAGACCCTAACTCTGGAATTCCTTTCCTAAACCTCTCCATCTCACTAACTCTCTTTCCTCTTTGAAGACGCTCGCTCCAACCAACCTCCTTCACCAATTTTTTGTTAGTCTCGTCTAATAGCTCCTTAACTGACTCGGTGTCAACTTTTTATTTGCCTTATTTATTTGTTGGATGTGTGCATTACTGGCCAGCCCAGCATTTATTACCCATTCCTAATGGCCCTTGAGAAGGGGGTGTTGAGCCTCCTTCTTGAACCGCTGCAGTCCATGTGGGGTAGGTACACCCACAGTGCTGTTCGGAAGGGAGTTCCAGGATTTTGACCCAGTAACAGTGAATGAATGGCGATATAGTTTCAAGTTAAGACGGTGTGAGAATTTAGTTGTTGTGTGTGGACAGTATTTTCAGTGCGCAGTCCATTTATATTTTTAATGATTTATTTTTTTCACGTCGTGAGATGTAAAGTTTCTCCTGCAATCTGCCTGTCTCCCCGTAGCTCCTCACTCTTTCTGCCCGTCTCTCCCTCCTTCTCTGAAGCAACTGCTTTACTCTGTATCTAAACTCACACTGTTCCTGCCCTGGACGGTCTCATTATGGTGCTTAAGCAATGAGTTATGCACTTCCAGCATAACCTCCCTGCTCTTATATACTTTAACAGCCTTGTTGGAAATGTCACTGCAGTTTGAAAATATGAAACACTGATCCAACATTCACCCCTAAAACACTCACACTAACCTCCAAAAACAGGACTGGGCAGATAATGAGGATTGTTAATGATTGTTACAACTTGTCTCATCCTCTCTCTGTCTCTCCCTCTCATGTCTGTTTCTTCCCATCTTTATCTCTCTATTTCTCTCTCCCTCACCCTCTCCCTCTTTCTCTGCCTCTTTCCATGACTCTGTCTCTAACACCATCTCTCCCTCCTTGGACAGAAATGTTTTTATCCATTTCTTGGTTAATTTTGAACCTGTAAATCGTGCCCTTGCTGGGAACGTCACTGCAGTTTGAAAATACCAAACACTTTAGCACTCGCCCCTTAAACTCTCTCACTGAATCCCCAATACAGGACGATGCAGATAATGGGTATTGTTAGTGAGGTTCTGTCAAGATCCCCTCACACACTGTATCCCATTTCCCCTGCTTCTAAAGTTTGTCAGTGTTTAATAATATTTTTTCAATAATATTAAATGTCACTTCAGTTTGAAAATATCAATCACTGATCCACCAATTGCCCCCAAAACACTTACACTAAAGCCCTGATCTCTCCTTTCAAATTTCGTTCTTGCACACAGCCAGTTATACTTTTTATCCTTTTTTGATCCTTTTTCAACAGTATTAGATGTAAAGTTTTTCCTTTAATCTCGCCCTCCCTCTCTTTCTGTCTGTCTCTCCCTCTGTCGCTGTTACTCCCTCTGTTTGTCTCCCTCCCTCTCTGTCTCTCTCTCCCTTTCTCCCTCTGCATCTGTCTCTCCCTCTGTATCTGTCTCACTCGCTTTCTCCCTGTCTCTCTCCCTCTGCAGCTGCCTGCCTCCCTTTCTGTCTGTCTCACTCTGCATTTGCATGCCTCCCTTTCTGTCTCTCTCCCTCTCCCTCTGTCTCTGTCCCACTCTGTCTGTGTCTCTCTCCATTTGTCTCTCACTCCCTCCATCTCTCCGTCCCTCTGTACATGTAAAGCAATGCTTTGAGCCATTTCTTTGGTTAATTTTGAATCTTTAACTCTTGCTTTTGTTGGGAATGTCAATGCTGTTTAAAAATATCAAACACTCATCGAAACACTCATTCCTAAACCAGTCACATGAAAACCCAAATACCGGGCTGGGCAGACAATGGGGATTGTTACTGGGGTTTCGTCAATGTCTCATTTCGCTATCTCTTATGTCTCTCACTGTCTTCCACTTTGTCCCTCTCTCTCCATTTCCCCATTTGCTGTCGTTTCCCTCTCTCCTCTTTCCTTCATCGCACCCAACTTTATAAATGGAGAGAAAGCTCCCTCCACTTTATACATAGAGAGGGAATTCCCTCCACTTTATAGCTGGAGAGCGAGCTCCCTCTACTTTATGTACAGAAAGGGAGCTCCCTCTGGTTTATATAGCTGCCGTGGTGGGATTTGAACCCCTGTCCCCAGGCCATCAGGTTGGGCCACTGGATTACGTGACCAGTGATATTATCACTACCCAACTGCCTCCCAAATGGATGCGTACAGTGTCTGCCCCGTAATATCACTTACAATAGTTTCTGGGCTGGAACCCTGAACATGGTCCCGAATCAGAGACTCAAAGTTCACATTTTAACTGGGAAAAGGCAGGAACAGAGTGAAATGGGATTGATTTTGTCCCTGGATTCAGTGTCAACAGCAGACAGATCAGTTACATCTACAATAGAAATGCCAGGAGTGAACAAGGTCAATACAATAATATGGAAAATGTAAATGACGCCTCTCATAATTGTAGCATCCGTCCAGTATGAGGACAGATTTCTGGTTTATTCCAGAGAGAGATCTTGCTCAGAAAATGTCACTGACATTGAAATGATTGTGTTCTATCCACCACATTATTGACATCAGAGTCAAAGCTGCTGATGTAATGTGTTTGTTCAGGTGAGTGTAACTAATAGCAATGATCAGGGGTATAACCGTGTCAGTGGAGACTTATCCCCTGTATAAATCAGGACCCATTGGAATGGATCAGCTCAGAGTGCCTGGTGGAGCTGTGGATTCCAGGCTAATAGAAGTCTCTGCTTCTCACAGGAATGGGATATCCAGTAATCTATCAGATGGAACGCATTTATTATCCTGTACTTGCAGCAATTGGAGTTGCTGGTAAGCCAGTATCTCAGCTGTTAATGGTCTAAATCGATGTTAACTGTGCTGCTGCACTGGGTATTATTTCTCACTGTGTGTGTTACACAGCCGCCTGTTCTTTTCCAGCAATTTACTGATGGAATCTCCTCATTGTCTACTCTTTCATTCTTGCAGGAATTGTATTACGTATTTAATGGTATTGTTTTAAGTAACTGTGGCATTATTACTGGATTATTCTGTGTATTGAATGTATTGGAATGAGATGTTTCAGTGAGGATCAATAATCAGACCATTCGGAGTTTTTAACATTTTCATGATGTGGGTCTAACCAGTCCTGGAATATTTTTATGATATCTTTTCAGTGATTGATAATGAGACATCTCACAGTTTAAGTGTTACAAGGGGACAGAACAATGTCCTCCTTCCCCAATAACATGGCTCAGTTCAACTGGGATTTCAATGTATTTATTGATTATCACTGTTATCAAATATGATTTCACTCTGTGTGTGTCTGACGCTGCTTCAGAGGTCTGGCTACTGAACTGAGTTTGCTGCTGACACTTTTACTTCTCCTTCTCTGCTTCACTGTGGACCTTCACTGTCACTGGACTACATTGTAAAATAGAAAGTATTGATGTGATGTTTTATTGGTTTTCACTCTGTCAGTTGGAATCAAGAGTCTTTCCATTTATCTGTAGATTATCAGCTGCAGCGCTGGTGTTGGTGTTTTATTAATTAAACAATCCCACATTCTAACAGATTACCTTATAATTCCAGGAGAAGGAATTTCAATGATTGTGAGGTTTGTCTGGAAGTAGCTTTCGATCCTGTTTATTCCATGCATTGCAGATGAAGTGAAGAGTGTAGGTGAACAGGTGGAGAATTGAGTGTTCTGTAGAGACATTAAATTATTCACAGAGGTTTCACCATTGAACAAACTGACTCTGAGAATAAAATCATTGAACCTGGGGCTGGTGAACAGAACACAGACGCGGGATGTGAGGAATAAATCATATGTGAAAAGCAGCATTAATTAACAGTTTACAGGGTGTGAGTACTCCAGAGAGATAGGGAATGAGAAAAGGAGCTGGGAGAACGAAACCGAGGGGAAGAGATGAGCAGAAGTAAAGAGAAAGAGAAAGAAGCAGCATTGTAAATAATTCACTATCATGAAGTGCTGGAATGTCCAGAACAATTAGTGAGAGAAACTGTGAGTTGAAGTTGTCTGTTGTCAGATTGTGTTCATTTTCCTGTTGGACTTGATCCTCTGTGTTGATTTCTGTCAGGTCCTCATTTTGTTTTGTAGAAAGTTCCTATTCCTTACTTAGTGACTGAATAAACAGAATTGAATCAGTTCTTCACTGATGGTAATTCATTATTTAAATACCACACTTTAACATCTCTGTGACTGCTGAATTCAATAAAGAGCGAGGCTGATATCAGAAATATATTTAAATTTATATTTAATAGCCTGTACAAACTAAATATATTGACTATATTGTAGAAACAATGAACTGTTCTCCAACACCAATAACCACAGGGATTATTGTTTGAATGTATTAATTGAGTTGTATTCCTGGGATCTATAGATTAGATTTCCTCTAACACTCTGCTGCAGTCTCTCCCTGTGAATCTCAGCCTCTCCTCTCACTGTATTGAATCCTCAGTCTCCTCATCCATTGCTTCAGTTTATCCACTTTCCCAAACCATCTGCTCCAGTCTCCCCTCCTGCTCCAACATGTGCTTTTCCTTCTCTCCCTTCCAATCTCACTCACTGTCTCCACCTCCAGCTGCCATGTCCAACCTGATAGGAATACAGTAACATGGGAGCAAGAGGAGGCCATTCAGCCCTTCGAGCCTGCTCTGCCATTCCAGATCTTTGCTGATACTCTAACACAGCGCTGCAGTTTTCCCATTTGATAACAGTCTCTGTCGGTTCCCTGAACCCAGAGCAACAAACCAGCTACACATCCCGCTCTCCCCAAACCTTCCCAACCAACAGTCTGGAGACACATTCCCAATTAACACATTGGATTCCATCTCTGTAAAACAGCTTCTCATTCCCCCACTGACACTGCATCCTCACTCAGTACTTCCAGTAGACCCGGTGCTGACTTGATTCACTTTCTGTATCAATCTCCCAATTCATTATTAGTAACTGTGTTTACAAACATTTCACTGTGACAAAGCACTGCCCGGGTCAATGAATCAGTTTTCACTGCTCGATGCAGCAACAAAGCTGGAAATTTCAGCCCCAATCCTGTCAAACTGTTGCTTTGTCTCCAGGTCTGATCAGTAATTTCTCTGCTTCCTTTTCTCTCTCTCTTCCAGTTAACTTGGTGGCGATTGTGATCCTGTCCCGAGGAAAGTGCGGTCTCTCCAAATGTATCAGTGTCTACCTGGTGGGAATGGCAGTGTCTGATCTCCTGGTCGTTATCGCTGATCCCATATTGTTCTGGATAGTTTTAATTTATTTCTCATATTCATTCCTGAGAATTACTCCTGTCTGTTCTCTCATTATCGTTCTGCTTTATGCATCCACAATTGTTTCTGTCTGGCTCACAGTCACTTTCACCTTTGATCGATTTGTGGCCATTTGTTGTGAGAAGCTGAAAACAAAATATTGCAGCGAGAAAAGGGCGGCTGTGGTTGTGGGAACAGTGAGTGTGCTGGGCTGTTTAGAGTCTCTCCCCTGGTACTTTACAAAGGAACAACAATACATTATTGATAATGTTCCCATGGGTTGTGTTACTAAACTGAGCTTCTTGACTTCCCCCATATGGGAGGCATTTGAATTGTTTAACCGCATTTTAACCCCTTGTGTCCCGGTCTTTCTGATTTTGCTGCTCAATGTTCTGACTGTCAGACGGATTTTATTCTCCAGTAAAGTCCGCAGGGGATTCCGGCGCCACAGCAATGCAGAGAATCACAAGGACCCAGAGATGGAGAATCGCAGGAAATCAATTATTTTACTCTTCAGTATATCCGGCAGTTTTATCTTGTTATGGGTGACCCGGGTTGTGTTTAACATTTATATTCGAATTACAGATAATTATAATTATTCCTCCCACACTGACCCTCTCTTTATCACAGATCACACATCAAAGATGATGCAGATTCTCAGTTCCTGCACCAACACATGTATTTACATTGTGACCCAGACTAAATTCAGACAGGAGCTGAAGAAGGAGGTGAAATACTCTCTCAATCTCATTGTTAAATTAGTGAAATCATAGAAAGAGCTGAAGGGTTTCAAACACTGGAACTAAATCCCATTCCCCCTCCTCCCCCCCCCACCCAGACCCCCAGCTCCGCCTCCCACCCTCCACCCACCTCTGTGATTATTTGACCAGCGCCATCTTAAGTCCTGGCAGCGAATGAACGTGCAGACCCTGATGGTTCACGGGAATAGGATACGTTTGCGCATGTGCCAGTGCAGCGCCACCTCGTGGTTGCTTTGTCAACAACCGCCGCCAGTGGACAAAGCTGCAAATCGCAGGGGTTGTGAGCTGGTGAGAGAGGCAGTAACTGCAGTGAGGCAGGGACACCAGCAGACGGAGATGGTGAGCGGGGGCAGCAACTGCAGTGAGGCAGTGACACCAGCAGATGGAGATGGTGAGTGGGCCAGTAACTGCAGTGAGGCAGGAGTGCCAGAAGATGCCGATGGTGAGAGAGGGACATTAACTGCAATGAGACAGGGACACCAGGAGATGGAGATAGTGAGGAAGGGACAGTAACTGAAGTGACACAGGGACGCCAGCAGATGGAGATGGAGAGAGGGGGCAGGAACTGCAGTGAGACAGGGACACCAGCAAATGGAGATAGCGAGAGAGGGACATTAACTGCAGTGACACAGGGACACCAGCAGATGGCGATGGTGAGAGGAGGACAGTGGCTGCAGTAAGACAGAGATACCAGCAGATGGAGATGGTGAGAGGAGGACAGCAGCTGCAGTAAGACAGGGACACCAGCAGATGGAGATGGTGAGTGTGGGACAGTAACTGCAGTGAGGCAGGGGTACCAGCAGATGGAGATGGTGAGAGAGGAACATTAACTGCAGTGAGGCAGGGACACCAGCAGATGGAGATGCTGAGCCATTACTGATGGGAGATTCCATTGCTGAGATTGAAAGTTTCCAAAAGTCTGAAGAATTTACTTTAATTTAAACTTGAGATGCTGAATAAAATAATTTCAATGCAACTTTTGTAAAATGGCTATTGTTCTACTGTGTGAACACTTGTAACATGAAACTCGTTCCTGTTTGGGAAGTTATATTGAGTGATTAAAGGTAATGTCTAAATAAAACAACTGGATCAAATGAAACTCAAATAGTCATTTATAAATAAAAACTCTCAATATAAGTTGTGTTGAGTTCTTGATCACCTACGTTATGACATCTCTCTCTCTCACACTTCTCTTTCTATGTTGGTATCTTCTCTACTATAACTAAGAGTAGTTGAAATTTTACTCCAATTGTCCTTTGAAATTTAATATTGAATCTGCTTTCAGAAACCTGCCAGACAGTGAATTCCAGACCATAATAACTCCCTGCCTATTTGTTTCACCCCTCTACTAGTGTAAATATTCTCTCCTCATATCTCCAAAATGAGGGAAAGATTTTATATGCAATTAATTTCTCCAGGACAGCAGCTACAGAGGATCTGGAACCTCCTGAATTTGGTCAAACAATGATCAAAAATCCCTCTGAATCCCCCGGGAGAACAGAGGATAGAAACAGTCAGGAAGCAAATGGAAACAAGTGACACTTTATTGCAGCAGTAAAAACACTTTGTCAGAAAGTAGAGGTCATTATTGCTGAACTTTATATAAACTGGAGGTGAAAAGTGGAAGATCTTTAATACCATTTGTGATAAATGGCCATTTCCCAGCTTTGTGAACCCTTGTAAC
The DNA here is from genome assembly GCF_036365525.1 of Heterodontus francisci. Lineage (NCBI taxonomy): Eukaryota > Metazoa > Chordata > Chondrichthyes > Heterodontiformes > Heterodontidae > Heterodontus > Heterodontus francisci. The sequence continues at coordinate 2,107,470 of NW_027140753.1, forward strand.
ATTAAACTGGTGAATGTTAAGAAGGTTTTATTGATTGATTACAGTTAATACATAAATACAGCAGCATCAAATACAGGGCAAAGAATCATTGATAAATACAACTGTAAATATGGGTAAGAATTGTTGTGTGAAATGTCACTGATTATAAAAGTTCTCTTGTCTGCCTCATTAACCTGGCTCTAGTTTCAGTCTTTGTCACACAGTGGAAATGAAAAACCGAATAAAAACCGCATGTTTATACTGCAGTCAAACAGGCCTCTCCAGCAATAACACTTTGTCAGAATTTCAAGGTAATTGCAATGAGTCATTTTCTGAACTTTCTGTTAACTGGAGGTGAATAGTGAAAGACATTTAATACAATCTGTGTTAAATGGTTATTATCCAAACCTGCCCCTCCACGTTTTAAATTACAGCAGATTTTCTGTTCTGTTAATGAGGTTTTTGGGGGAGGGAGAGAGAGAGAGAGAGACAGACAGGTTTCTATCTGGAATGGTCCATTTGGGATATGTCTGGAATATCCCTCTCTCCCCCATTCGCTGTTTACACAGAGACTCACCTTGGACTGTCCCATACCTGGGATGGAGTGTCCAGATGGAGGAAGCTGAGAGCTGGTTGGTTAAGCTGCATTTTGGGTAGACTATCTGTTTTGAGTGACAGGTTCTGGGATATATTAGGACATCATCAGACCACATTCTTTCCTTCCATGCAGCTGATTTCTGAAGGTGGGTTTCTGTGTCTCAATATCTGTGCCCAGGTGAATTGGAACTGATTACAGTGTGTGTGTGTGTGTGTGTGTGAGAGAGTCCAGTCTGAATCCCCCACACTCTCAGTCCCAGTCCTGACGCGTTTCTCCAAATCCCACCACAATGCCCGTCTCCAGGATCTTTTCCCCATGGATGAGCTGATGGAGGGAAGGTGTTCGAGTCCAACGATGGAAAGCAGACGGTGTGGGATGGTGAGTATCACATCTTTATTGTCTGTTTCTGCTGTTCTCCCTTCTTCTGACTCAGTCTCTTTCACTAAGTCTCTCTCACTGAATCTCTCTCTCACTCAATCTCTCTGTCATTGAATCTCTCTCTCACTCAATCTCTCTCTCACTCAATCTCTCTCTCACTGAATCTCTCTCTCACTGAATCTCTCTCTCTGAATCAATCTCTCTCTCACTGAATCTCTCTCCCACTGAATCTCTCTCCCACTGAATCTCTCTCTCACTCAATCTCTCTCTCACTGAATCTCTCTCCCACTGAATCTCTCTCTCACTGAAACTCTCTCACTCAATCTCTCTCTCACTCAATCTCTCTCTCACTCAATCTCTCTCTCACAGTCTCCTTCGCACTGAATCTCTCTCGCACTGAATCTCTCTCGCACTGAATCTCCCTCGCACTGAATCTCCCTCTTACTCAATCTCCCTCTCACAGACTATCCCTCCACAGACTCTCCCTCTCACAGACTCTCCCTCGCTCTCAATCTCTCTCCTCACTCACTCTCTCCTCACTCAATCTCTCCTCACTCAATCTCTCTCTCACTCAATCTCTCTCTCACTCAATCTCTCTCTCACTCAATCTCTCTCGCACTGAATCTCTCTCTTGCACTGAATCGCTTTCTCTCTTGCACTGAATCTCTCTCTCACTCTGAATCTCTCTCACACTGAATCTCTCTCTCACACTGAATCTCTCTCTCACTCAATCTCTCTCTCGCTGAATCTCTCTCTCACTGAATCTCTCACTCACTGAATCTCTCACTCACTGAATCTCTCTCTCACTGAATCTCTCTCTCTCGCACTCAATCTCTCTCTCACTGAATCTCTCTCTCTCGCACTCAATCTCTCTCGCACTCAATCTTTCTCGCACTCAATCTCTCTCGCACTCAATCTCTCTCTCGCTGAATCTCTCTCTCACTGAATCTCTCACTCACTGAATCTCTCACTCACTGAATCTCTCTCTCACTGAATCTCTCTCTCACTGAATCTCTCTCTCTCGCACTCAATCTCTCTCGCACTCAATCTCTCTCTCACTGAATCTCTCTCGCACTCAATCTCTCTCTTTCGCACTCAATATCTCTCTCACTCTCTCTATTTCTCAATCTCTCCCTCACCTTGTATTGCTGTCTCTGTTTTGCTCTCTCTCTCTCTGTTCCTCCATCTCTCTCCCTCTCCCTCACTTTGTGTTTCTCCCTCTCTCTCTGAGTGATTGTGCGTCTTTCTGTCTCAATGGCTTTCTCTGTCCTCCATCTCAATCTCTCTGTGATTCTCTGTCCTCTCTCTCAATCTCATTGTGTTTCTCTGTCCTCTCTCTCAATCTCTCTGTGATTCTCTGTCCTCTCTCTCAATCTCTCTGTGTTTCTCTGTCCTCTCTCTCAATCTCTCTGTGTTTCTCTGTCCTCTCTCTCAATCTCTCTGTTATTCTCTTTCCTATCTCTCAATCTCTCTGTGTTTCTCTGTCCTCTCTCTCAATCTCTCTGTGATTCTCTGTCCTCTCTCTCAATCTCTCTGTGTTTCTCTGTCCTCTCTCTCAAACTCTCTGTGTTTCTCTGTCCTCTCTCTCAATCTCTCTGTGATTCTCTGTCCTCTCTCTCAATCTCTCTGTGATTCTCTGTCCTCTCTCTCAATCTCTCTGTGTTTCTCTGTCCTCTCTCTCAATCTCTCTGTAATTCTCTGTCCTCTCTCTCAATCTCTGTGATTCTCTGTCCTCTCTCTCAATCTCTTTGTGATTCTCTGTCCTCTCTCTCAATCTCTCTGTGATTCTCTGTCCTCTCTCTCAATCTCTTTGTGATTCTCTGTGTCTTTCTCACTGGCTTTCTGTCTGTCTCTTTGGTGCCTTCAATTTCTTTGTGTCTCTGTTATTTCCCTCCACTTTTTTCTCTCCACTTTTTTCCCTTCTCTCTTTCTTTGTATCTTTCTGTCTTCCCTATTTCTCTTTCTATCATTTCTCTCTCTCTTTCAAAATTTTTCTGTCTTTTCCTGACCCTATCCACCGCCCACAATTTTTATCCACCATGCAAATCTTTTTCCTGCAATTCCCCCCGCCAGAAAACATCACCCCATTGTACAGACACCCCCGATCTAAATAATCCTCATCTGCAGACAACTGTCTGATATCCCCTGTTAAATGACCCCCATCTAATACCCTCATTATCAACAGACCCCCATCTAATTATCCCCTTCCCTCTGTTACAAGACAACCCATCAAACTACCACCCGCCCAGGACAGATTCCCATCTAAATAGACCCCGGGAACAAACTCCCATTTAAATTCCCCCCGGGAACAAACTCCCATCTGAATAACACCCCCCAGGAACAGACCCCCATCTAAATATCCCCCGGGAACAAACTCCCATATTAATACCCCCACCCCAGAACAAACCCCCATCTAAATACACCCCCAGTAACTGACTCCCATCTGAATAACACCCCCCAGGAACAGACCCCCATCTAAATACCCCCCGGGAACAAACTCCCATCTTAATACCCCCACCCCAGAACAGACTGCCATCTAAATACACCCCCAAGAACAAACTCCCATCCAAATACCCCCCGGGAACAGACTCCAAACTGAATACATCCCCAGAACAAACTCCCATCTAAATACCTCCCCATGAACAAACTCCCCTCTGAATACCTCCCCATGAACAAACTACCATCTAAATACCCCCGTGGATAAACCCCCCTCTGAATAACCCCCCAGGAACAAACTCCCATCTAAATAACTCCCCATGAACCAACGACCATCTAAATAACCCCCCGGGAACAAACTCCCCTCTGAATAACCCCCCAGGAACAAACTCCCATCTCAATACCCTCCTGCAACAAACTCCCCTCTGAATAACCCCCCAGGAACAAACTCCCATCTAAATACCCCCCGGGAACAGACTCCCATCTCTATACCCGCCCGCAACAGACCCCCATCTAAATACCCACCGTTCTGTGAACAGACTCCCATCTAAATACCCCCCCATTAACTGAACCCAATCTAATTCTCCCCCCGCTCTCCACTGTTAACTCTCCCGGTTTCTAAATACCCTCCCTGTCCTGTAAAAGCCCCCCCCTCAACTAATTCCCATCCTGTATCATCACCCCCGTGAACAGCCCCCTACCCCCCTCACCCACCACCGTGTTATTCCCACCTCCATCACTTTCCTGGGTTTGGCTCCGTCTCCCGACAACCTTTCGTTCATTCTAATTCAAGATCTGGATAAGCCACTGGAATTCCAACAACTTGCTCCCAGATCCCCGGCACCTTTAACTCCTGTCCGGCCAAAATCAGGGCCTGGCATAGAGCAAGGACCTTCAGAGGCTAACTGGCATTCTGAGCCTTTAACGTCCAGGACACAGCCCTCTCTGCAGAAAGGTGTTTCACCTGCTCTCCCCATCGGCTTCAGGGAATCAAACAGAGGGAGACACACACAAACACTCACACATTGACTGGCACAGGGATGGGAAGAGGCCATTCAGCCCTTTGATCCTGTCCCACCCATGTTAGATAATGGCTGACTTGCCCCTTCCCCCATTGAACCACAAGGAGACAGGCAGAGACACTCGGGGAGCAGATACAGAGAGTCAAAGAAACACTGGGCTGGACTCGGACTTGGTGCCAATGGTGCAAACCAGGGTGGAGGGGAGGAGAGTGGTTGTGTGTCGGCTGTCCGTTCAGCATCTCTCCCCTGTTTTTACCTCAATTGGAGCAAAACTGGGCAGAGATGGAAAGCAGGATCCCACTTCACAATCACCCTGTACAACACCAAGGCTGTGAGTTCAAATCCACCACCTGACAGAGGGACAGAAACACAGAAAACAGATCCCGGGATTAGGACAGAACAGAGAGAGAGAAAAATAAATGGAAAGGGAGCTGGAGAATGAGATGCAGGGAGTCCGACACCAGTGAGAGAAACTGAGAACAGAGGGTCAGAAATACTGAGAAGGGCAGAGAGAGAGAAATGGAGATATTGAGAAAGATCCCAGACCAAGAGAGAGACGCAGAGACAGAAAGATATGGCGGGGCAGAGATACAAAGTAAGATGCGTTTACAGAATAGAGAGGGATACTGCGGGATGGGGGAAATGCAGAGATAATCTTGCAGGAAAGGAGGAGCAGCGATGGAAAGATTCAGGGATTTGGAAGTGAGTGAGAGAAGAAATGGAGTGAGAGAGAGACAGATAAAGATACAGAGAGTCGCAGAAAGAGACTGACAATGGAAACTTGTGAGACTCCAGAGAGAGGCAGTGATAGAAAGGATGTTGAGAGATACAGAGATAGGGATTTAAAGATGTGAAGAAACAGAGCTAGGAAGAAGGAGGAAGGTGCAGGGAACAAGTAGCAGCAAGAGATGGAGAGAGGGAAATCTATGGGATTACATTGACTTCTGGAGCAGCGATTCCCAAACTATTCCCTTCGGAGCACCTTCCAGCCCCCTCCCTTGTGGTAAAAAAAATCCACAGACCCCCGAAAACACAAAATCAAAATACTGAGGATGCTGGAAATCTGAAATAAAAACTGTTCTGGAAATTCTGAGCATTTCCAGCACTTTGCTTTTCTATCAGCCACGAAATCACAAACAGTTTTCTTTTCTGTATTTAGAAATGAATTTGACAATGACAAATATATATGTATTATTATTTTCCCTCCCTGGTTAAAGCTCTTGTCTGAGAATTCCACGTGGCTAAAAGATTCTCCCTCTGCATCATCACAGATGCAGCTTCCGAAAAGATTCTCCTTGGGAATAAGAGAAATCAAATTGATTCAAACAAAGCAAAGCATTTTTGCACAGAAATAAAACACAGCAAGAGCCCAGGACTCTCTCTCAAACTCACTGACATAAAACAATCTCTCAGTGACTCCCCATCTTACAAACACATACCCCGACACAGAGCCAGAGACTGGGAAGTGTGGATGTGTTAACCCTGTCATTTCCTGCTCTCTCTCTCTCTCTCTTTCTCTCTCTCTATTTCTCTCTGTGTGTCTCGACATCTGTTTCTGCCTCATTGTAAAAACACACAAACACTGGTGACCCCCATCCCCTCTCCTGTAGAAGGATAGAGAGAGAAATCCACATTCCCATCCCTGAAAAACTGAATTCAAATGGTCCCCCGGTGTTTCATTTCACTGTCAAATTCAGCCCACAGCCTAAAACACCAGCATTATTCGGGAATGAGAACAAGCCTTTACAAACCTTCACATTTCACCCATTTCATTGCTGATTCACAGAAGTATTTGACACTCAATGAATTAATTTTTAAAGTGCTCGTCACTGTTGCAATGTTGGAAATGCTGCAGGACATTGGTACACAGCAAGATCCCACAAGCAGCAGTGTGATAACAGCCTGCAAGCTGTGCACAGCAAGATTCCAGCAATGGTGACATTTCGACCAAGGTTTTGAATGTTGATTTCTCTCTCTCTCTCTCTCTCTCTCTCTCTCTCTCTCTCTCTCTCTCTCTCTCTCTCTCTCTCTCTCTCTCTCTCTCTCTCTCTCTCTCTCTCTCTCTCTCTCTCTCTCTCTCTCTCTCTCTCCTCTCTCTCTCTCTCTCTCTCTCTCTCTCTCTCTCTCTCTCTCTCTCTCTCTCTCTCTCTCTCTCTCTCTCTCTCTCTCTTTCTCCATCTTTCTCTGCATTCGCTCCCTCACCCACACTCCGCATGTCTCTCTCTCTCTGTTTAACCTGCCACCTCCAGCTGTTTCTCACTCTCCCTCTTTTTCTCTCCATCTGTTTCTGCCTCAGTGTTGTAATGTAGGAATTGATGCAGGGAATGTATGCACAGCAGGATCCCACTGTGTGATCATAGCCAGATATCCCAATACAGTCCTCAGAAAATGCTGAACTCCATCTTTAAACTTATAACAAGCCTTTTTACAGCTTCACGTTCCCTTCAGGAGCAGTTGACACTCAATGAATTAATTTTTAAAGTGGGCCTCTATGTTTCAATGCAGGAAACCTGCAGGCAATCTGTGCACAGCAAGATCCCAGAGGCAGCAATTTGACAATATGCAGGTAATCTGTATTTAGTGATGTAGGTTTAGAGATCCCAGAGCGAGGAACATTCCTGCAGTTTGAAATCTCAAACACCCCTCTCCTTGTCTTTCTCCTGCTCCCGCTCCACACCCCATCCACCTCTGTTTCTTTTTCTCTTGATCTGGGATTTAATCTGGATTGAAACGTCCTCTGTATTGTTTCTGTCACCGTTTAAAATAACCACACGTCACATTGTGGCTCCTATTGATTAATGGTTAAAATAGGGAAAGTGCAGGGGAGAGACAAGCAGAGGAAGATGGAGAGAAAACACAGAGAAATCCACACTTACACCCTCAGGAAGCTGAATTTTAAAGTGTCCTCATTGTTTGAATGTCGGAAATGCGGCAGGGCACTAAATGCACAGCAAGATCCCACAAGCAACAATCTACGGGTGGAGACAGAGGAAATGGGCGAGGTGCGAAATGAGGACTTTGCATCAGTATTCACCAAGGAGAAGAATTTGGTGGATGATGAGCCTAGGGAAGGGAGTGCAGATAGTCTCAGTCATCTCATTATCAAAAAGGAGGTGGTGTTGGTTGTCTTGCAAAGCATTAAGGTAGATAAGTCCCCAGGGCCTGATGGGATCTACCCTAGAATACTGAGGGAGGCAAGGGAAGAAATTGCTGTGGCCTTGACAGAAATCTTTGCATCCTCATTGGCGACAGGTGAGGTCCCAGAGGACTGGGGAATAGCCAATGTTGTGCCTTTGTTTAAGAGGGGTCGGAAGGATAATCCAGGAAATTATTGGCCAGTCAGCCTTATGTCAGTGGTAGGGAAACTATTAGAGAGGATTCTTCGGGACAGGATTTACTCCCATTTTGAAACAAACGAACTTATTAGCGAGAGACTGCATGGTTTTGTAAAGGGGAGGTCGTGTCGAACAAATTTGATTGAGTTTTTAGAGTTAGTGACGAACATGATTGATGAAGGAAGGGCCCTGGATGTTGTTTATATAGACTTTAGTAAAGCCTTTGACAAGGTCCCGCATGGCAGACTGGTGCACATGGGATCAAGAGGTGAGCTGGCAAGATGGATACAGAACTGGCTCGGTCACAGAAGACAGAGGGTATCAGTGGAGGGGTGTTTTTTCTGAATGGAGGGATGTGACTAGTGGTGTTCCGCAGGGATCAGTGCTGGGGCCTTTGCTGTTTGTAGTATATATAAATGATTTGGAGGAAAATGTAGCTGGTCTGATTAGTAAGTTTGCGGACGACACAAAGGTTGGTGGAGTTGCGGATAATGATGAGGATTGTCAGAGGATACAGCAGGATATAGATCGGTTGGAGACTTGGGCGTAGAAATGGCAGATGGAGTTTAATCCGGACAAATTTGAGGTAATACAATTTGGAAGGTCTAATGCAGGTGGGAGGTATACAGTAAATGGCAGAACCCTTAGGAGTATTGACAGGCAGGGAGATCTGGGCTGACAGGTCCACAGGTCACTGAAAGTGGTAACGCAGGTGGATAAGGTAGTCAAGAAAGCATTCGGCATGCTTGCCTTCATCGGTAGGGGCATAGAGTATAAAAGTGACAAGACACGTTGCAGCTGTACAGAACCTTAGTGAGGCCACACTTAGAATATTGCGTGCAATTCTGGTCGCCACACTGCCAGAAAGACGTGGAGGCTTTGGAGAGGGTACAGAGGTAGTTTCCCAGGATGTTGCCTGGTCTGGAGGGCATTAGCTATGAGGAGAGGTTGGAAAAACTCGGATTGCTTTCACTGGAACGACGGAGGTGGAGGGGCGACATGATCGAGGTTTCCAAAGTTATGAGCGGCATGGACAGAGTGGATAGTCAGAAGCTTTTTCCCAGGGTGGAAGAGTCAGTTACTGGGGACATAGGGTTAAGGTGCGAGCGGCAAAGTTTAGAGGGGATGTGCGGGGCAAGCTTTTTACACAGATCGTGGTGAGTGCCTGGAACTTGCTGCCAGGGGAGGTGGTGGAAGCACATACGATAGCGAACTTTAAGAGACATCTTGACAAATATATGAATAGGAAGGGAATAGAGGGATATGGGCCGCGGAAGTGCAGAAGGTGTTAGTTTCGGCAGGCATCAAGATCGGCGCAGGCTTGGAGGGCCGACTGGCCTGTTCCTGTGCTGTACTGTTCTTTGCTCTTTGAAGAATGTGGGGGCATTAGAGAGGGTGCAGAAAAGATTCATGAGCAAGTTTCCAGGGATGAGGGACTTCAGTTACGTGGATAGATTGGAGAAGCTGGGGTTGTTCTCCAGAGAGAAGAGAAACTTGTGATTAGATTTGATAGCGGTATTCCATTCATGAGGGGTCCGGACAGAACAGATGTAGGAGTAGGAATGCAGCACATAGGACATTCCAGACCCATTTCTGTTGAGTGTTTACTTAAACAAGTGAATTGAACAGTTAATATTTTTATATTACTTAACCCTTGTGTTCCCACAAAGATCAAGCCAGCAAATTCAACAGTGGCCACTTTGACTTCATCCCATCGTGTCTTATGTACATTCTCTCAGCCTTGCAGGTATAACTGTAGTCATAGTATTCAGCTGACAATTGATCATTTACATTGTTAATTCAGTCCATATTTACAGTACACACGGTACCTTACTGTTGTAATAAAGTCATCTCGTATCTATTCAACTCACTGGGGCAAAATTTTACCGGCTCAAAATTCTGCCAAATACTAAAGCATTCCACAATGCAAGACTCTCAAATTCAACACAAGTTTACTTTTCTGAGTTTCGCTGGTCTGTTCTGATTCTCTAATGGATTACTGATGCTTATCCTTCACATGAGCAGTCGTCCTAATCCCGTGTGCCTGTCCTGCTCCCAAACCCGGCATCCACTTACATTATGGCAAGTGATACAGGAGCGTCTCAGTGACTGAGGCAGGTGAGTCTTGAGCTGGAGCCGGGGACAATGAGTGACCCGGGTTAATCCGACACTCCAGGCAAAAGGTGGTAGTACTTTGGAACGGGTCTTCTGCACACGCAAATTGATGCAAAATCAATTGTCATTTTTAAACCGAAGATTGATCTCATCAAATGCCTTTTAAAAATTGAAATATTCTTCTTTCGCTCTCTGTCCCTGAGTCACTCTGTTTCTGTGTGTATGTGTGTGTGTGTGCGTGTGTCTCTACCTGGTTCTCTCCTCTCTCAGACATTTTTGAAAACTCCACATACATCAGTTTACCATTTGAAGTCAGCTGCATTTGGTTTCACCACATCTGCAGAGGTTGCACTTCCTTATGCAGGCTGGTAAGAAACCTATATTCCGCAGTTGGCTCCGATGTTCCCATGAAAATTTAGATGTTGTGCGTGTCCAGTTTTTTTTTTCCGTGAGCTGTCCCTTGAAATTTTTGAAGAATCTTTGAAGACGTGTGCTATTTATTGTGGAACCGGATCTGCGTGGGACCTCTGAGGCTGCAGCACGCAGATTTGCAGGAACATTGACCAACACTCTCCATCCCACTCTCTTCCTCTTTCTCTCTGGTACTCACTCCCCATTGCTATCCTTCCCTCTCTCTGTTATTCTCCATATTTATCCCTGTCTTTCTCACTGCTTCTCTCTCCATCTGGATGGAGGAGGAGAAAGAGAGGCATATATAGAGGCAGATTTACTCTGTATCTAATCCCACACTGTACCTGCCCCCTAGTTCTAGACTCCCGCACAAGGTGAGCATCCTCCCAGCATTTGCCCTGTAAAGTCCCCTCAGAATCTTGTATGTTTCAATAAGATCACCTCTCATTCTTCTAAACTACAATGTGTATTAGCTGCTTGCCCTGCTCAGTATTTAAAGCACTTTCTGCTGGGATCTCAGTTGAAGATGGTTGGGCTGAGGACACTACCCTGATAAGCTCCTGCAGTGAAGGCCTGGGACTGAGATGATTGACTCCCAACAACCACAACCATCTTCCTTTGTGCTTGGTTTGATTCCAACCAGTGGAGAGCTTTCCCCCTGATTACCACGGACTTCAGTTTTACTCGGGCTCCTCGATGTCACACTCGTCAAACGCTGCCTTGATGTTAAGGTCAGTCTCTCTTCTCAGTAGCAGACAGGAGTGATTCATTCCCATGGACCCGTTGTGCACTGAACATGTTCTGCTTCTTCGCAGCCTGATACAGGTCTGTACACGGCTGATTAATGTAGCCCATCAAACACTCCCAGAGCAGGTTCAGCACAGCTTAGGAACAGAGTAAAGTTCCTTTAACATTCTCTCTGTCTCTCCCTCCTACTATCACTGACAACTGGGGAGAGACAGAGGGAGAGAGGGTCAGATATGAAGGCAGAGAGAGGGCTGCAGAGAGGGACATAGTTGCAGAGAGAGATTGTTGAGGTGGATGGAAAGAATAATGTACGATATATTAATTTGATGTAATCCTGCACTGCTGTGTGCACAAACATATAAGAGATAGGTATGGAGAGAAAAAACATAGGGAGAGGGAGAAATGTAGATGAAGTTGGGGCCCAGGTGGACACTTTTGATGATCCAGAAGGAATAGGCTCCATTTCAAACATCCAGCAAGCTATTCCACTGTGGGAGCCATCACACCCTCATGATATGTTGTTGTGGAAGTTTCATGCTGGTTTATTGGTTAATTTTTAAACCTGGGATTGACAGATTCTTGTTAACCAAAGGTATTAAGAGATAAGGGGCAAAGGTAGGATCTGTGGTGTAAGTTAGATCACAGATCAGCCATGATCTCATTGAATGCTGGAACAGAGTTGTGGGGTTAAATTGCATCCTCCTCTTCCAATATCCCCTGTTAAGTATCCTTCTTTCTCTGCCAGTCACCCTGTCAGTCTATGTCTCTCAGTTTCTGTCTTTCTATCTCTCTCTCTCTCTGTCTGTGAAGAGTGAGATTCACTCTGTATCCACCCCATGATGTTCCTGCCCTCGGAGTATGTGATGGGACAGCATAGAGGGAAATTTACTCTGCGTCCAACCCAACATTGTGCTTGGCTTGGGAATACTGAATGGGACAGTGTAGCTGGAGCTTTACTGCGTATCCCTGGAATTTCGAAGGTTCTGGGATGATTTGATGAATGTTGTCAAGATAATAAGGGAAACTGAACAGGTGGACTGACAGTAAATATTCCCACTGGCTGCGGAGTCAGGAACTTGGGTGCATAGTCTAAAACTCTAAACGCAGTCTAAAAACCTTTCAGGAGTAAAATGAAGAAATACTTCAACACACCAGGTTTGGTATCAGTTTGGAACTCTCTTCCACAAACAGCAATTGATGCTGAGACACTTGTTAATTTTGAATTCTGAGTTTGATAGATTTTTGTTAACCAAAGGTATTAAGGGGCAAAGATAGGTGCATCGAGTTAGATCACACATCAGCCATGAGCTCATTGAATGACAGCGGAGGGTTGAGGGGCCAAATGGTCTTCTTCTCTTCCTCTTCCCTACGACAAATATCCTGCCATCACTCTCTTTGTCTCAGTCTGTGTCTCTCTCTTTGTCTCTCTTTCTGTCTGTTTGCCTTTCTCTCTCTCCTCTCTCAAACATCTGTGGAAATCCACAAACATTAGTCAGCCATTTTAGGCTGGTTGTCGGTGGCCATTTTATGTTGCCACAACACTGGGACATTTATTTCAGAGACGGACTCCTCACCAATGTAAGGGTAGTGCTTAAAATGTGACAGAGACACAGACATGGAGACATTGAGACACACAGTACTAGAAAGGAATTAATCATTCCCTTGTGCCCAATTATTTTCCCTCCACTGTGATTAGGCTGGGTGGCCTGGAATTACTCAGTCTATTACTTTATCCCGTGTTAATCAACAGTACAACATGTGCAGTCCTCCAGTCCTCTGGCAGCAAGACTATAACCAGAGTGGATTGGAAAATGATGGTCAGAGCCTCTGCTATTTCCTCCCTTGCACCTCTTGGCAGTCTGAGCCTGGTGAATTATCAGCTTTCAAAGATGCTAAACCCCTTAATATTTCCTCTCTCACTGTTTATCCCATTCAATATTTCAAGCCCCTCCTCATTGACTACAATGTTTGTGTCGTCCCCTCTTTCCTGAAGAAAGTCGCAATATATTAATTAAAAACCTCCCACAGCCAAAGACTTGCAGGTGATTGGTAAATTGGCCATTGTAAATTGTCCCTAGTGTAGGTAGGTGGTAGGGAATATGGGATTACTGTAGGGTTCGTGTAAATGGGTGATTGCTGGTCAGCACAGACTCGGTGGGCCTAAGGGCCTGTTTCAGTGCTGTATCTCTAAATAAAAATAAATAAATAAACCATGCCCGCATCTTCCGCCTCCACGTGTAGGAAAAAGGAGGGGAGACGATATAAAGAAAAGGATAGAATTCTCAAGGAGGTGCAGGAGCAGACTGATCTGGGGGGTATTTGTGCACACATCACTGAAGGTGGCAGGGCAGGTTGAGAATGTGGTGAAAACGCATAAAGTGTCCTGGGTTTTATAAATAGAGACATAGAGTACAAAAGCAAGGGGGCTATGTTACACCTGTGTAAAACACTGGTTTGGCCTCACTTGAGGAAGGATGTGGAGGCATGAGAGAGGGTGCAGAAAAGATTCACAAGCCTGGTTCCAGAGATGAGGGACTTCAGTTACGTGGATAGATTGGAGAAGCTGGGGTTGTTCTCTGTGTCTTTCTCTGTCTTCCCCTCTCTCTGTCTCTCCCTCCTGCTATCTCTGACATGAAGAGGGTGTCAGAGGGAGAGAGGGTTAGATACGCAGGCAAAGAGAGGGCTGTCGATATGGACAAGGTTGGAGGGAGAGCGATTGTTGGGGTGGAGTGAACGGGAGAATGTAAGACATATTAATTTGATTTAATCCTTCACTGCTGTGTGCACAAACATATTCGAGATAGGTCTGGATAGAGGGAGAAATGGAGATGAATTTGGGGCCCAGGTGGCCCCTCTCCCCCCTCTCTCTCTCTCCCTCTGAACCTATCCCCCTCGCACCCTCTCTTTAATTCTCTCTCCTTCTCTCTCTCCCACTCCCCCACTCTTTCCCTCCCACTCTCTATTCCTGTCTCTCCCTCCCTACCCCCTCACTCACCCTCCCTCTCTCCCTCCCACTCTCTCTCTCTCCCCTCCCTCTCTCTAACTCTCTCTCGCCCTGTCTCTCTGTCATTGAATCTCTGTCTCTCTCTCCCTCCCCCCTCTATCTCTCTCTGTCTCTCACTCTGTCCCTCTATCTCTCTCTCTCTCAGTCTTTTTTTCAGTTCCTTCAGATATATGGATTTATTGGAGAGCATGGGTTGTTCTCATGGTCCTTCCTATCCACTCTATCTGGGCCCATCATCATTTTCCACACCTCGATTAAATCTCCCCTCAGCCTCCTCTGTTCCAAAGAAAACAACTCCAGCCTGTCCAATCTTTCATCATCGCTAAACTTCTCCATTCCTGACAACATCCTCTGTATCCTCTCTCCTGCAATTACATCCTTCCTGTAATGTGCAAACAGGAATTCATGCAAGCTTAATTGTTAATTTTTAAATCTGGGATTGATAGATTCTTGTTAACCAAAGGTATTAAGAGATGAGGGGCAAAGGTGGGATATATGGTGTTAGTTAGATCACAGATCAGCCCTGATATCACTGAATGCTGGAACAGGGTTGAGGGGTTAAATTGCCTCCTCCTCTTCCTATGTCCGATGTTAAATATCCTTCTTTCTCTCTCAGTCACCCTGTCTGTCTGTGTCTCTCTATTTCTCTCTTTCTGTCTCTCTCTCTGTTTCGGATAGAGTAGAGTGAGATTCACTCTGTATCCTCCCCATGATGTTCCTGTCCTGGGTGTGTTGGATGGGACAGTGTAGAAGGAGCATTACTCTGTATCTAATCCATGCTGTACCTGTCCAGGAAACTTTGATGGGAGAGTGGAAACAGAGAGATCTGGGACCAGTGTCCTCATGGGGAGGACTTAATGGTGCCTCCTAATTGACTAGTTAGCAATATTGGTGCTCCATGGATGAAAGGGGCAGTGGCTGAGTGGATACGACATTGGCTGAGAGAGTGGACAATGGTTGTTTCAGACTGGAGGGAGGTAAACAATGGAGGATCATATTAGGACCACTGATCTTTTTAATATATACTAATGACTTGGACTTGTGTTTACAGGGCATAACTTCAATGTTTGCCAATGTTTGTGGCATCTGCAATGCAATAAACATGGAAGGGACTGGGAGCAAACTTCAGGAGGATAGAGGTAGTCTGGTGAAATGGAACACACAAGAACACAAAACGCCCAACATAGGATTGGACAGAACATGGGGATATTTTATGAAGGTTCTGTTGGTTGATTTTTACCGATGTGCAGATTGTGCAGTCTCTGTGTGTCGGTTTGTGTGAGTATCAGTGTCTGTATCTGTGTGTGTGTCTCTGCTTCTGCTGTGTTTCACCGGATCTCAGTTTTTTACTGCACAAGACCATTTCTCTCTTTATAATACAATAGGCCCTGTCTTTATTCTGTATCTTACCCCATGCTGCCCGTGCGCTGGGAGTTTGTGATGGGACAGTGCAGAGGGAAATTTACTCTGTATCTAACCCAACACTGTGCTATTCTTGGGAGTGTTTAATGGGACAGTGTAAATGGAGCTTTACTCTTAACCCCTGAAATTTAGAAGATTAAGGGTGATTTGATGAAAGTTTTAAGAACTTTAAGGGAAACTGATAGGGTAGACTGAGAGAAATTATTCCCACTGGCTGCAGAGTCCAGAACTTGGGGACATAGTCTAATAATCTAAACATAGTCTAAAAACCTTTCAGGACTAAAATGTATAAACAATTCTACACACCAGGGGTGGTTTCACTCTGGAACTCTCTTCAACAAACAACAATTGATCCTGAGACATCTGTTAATTTTTAAATCTGAGTTTGATATATTTTTGCGAACAAAAGATATTGTGATATGGGGCAAAGACGAGTACATGGAGTTAGATCGCAGATCAGCCATGATCACTTTGAATGACAGAACAGGGTTGAGGGGCCAAATGGCCTCCTCCTCTTCCTCTGTCCTCTGACAAATATCCTGCTATCACTCTCTGTGTCTGAGACACCCTCTCGGTCTGTGTCTCCCTCTTTGTATTTCTGTCTGTCTCTCTTTCCCTCCTCTCTCAGAATATCAGTCAGCTATTTCCAGTTTGTTTTCAGTGGCCATTTTATGTTACCACAGCACTGGGACATTTATTTCAGAGACTAACTCCTCACTAATGTAAGGTTAGTGCTCTTAACTTGACAGAGAAACTGATCCTGGGATTCAGCTGAATGCAGCTTCTCATCCTGAAAAGTGTTAGCAAAGTGTTGGGAAATGTATCAAAAGCTGTTTCCATTCAGACATTCCTGCATTGTGGAAGTGTGAGCGATCTTTGCAGAGACAGGAAATAGAGGTGTTTAAATGGACCTGCAGGTTTTGGTTGATGCAGTAAGGTAAGAATTTGAATTGTGTCCCTTGCACATACACAGAATTGAAGGTATTTACAGAACACCACATGAAGTAGTTTACCAATGTCTGACAAACTTCAAAGACTTCAGACACATGGTAGAAGAGGAGAAGGGAACAATATCCAAAACCTGAGACAGTCAGACAACAGCAGTAGGAACATGAATCTCTTTATGGGTTTTAATTTGAAGGCCTGAGCTGATGATTGAAACAGCAGGAATTCAAATCCCACACTGGGCGGTTGTGAATTTGAACTTTTTTTTTCTTAAGAAAAACTTAAATCTGGAATTAAAAAACCTCTAGGATGGAATGATTCACTCCTGTCTACTAGTGAAAAGTCCGTGTGTGTCTCAGTTTTGCTGTATTTATTAACGATTTAAGATGATGGGGTCGAATGCCACATACCCAAGTTTTCCAATGACACAAAAATAGGCAGCATTGTAAGCAGTGTAGCTGGAAGCATCAAATTACAGAGAGATATTAATATCTTAAACAAATGGGCAAAACTGTGGTCGATAGATTTCAATGTGAGTAAAAAAAGACGAGAACAGAGTACTTTATAAATAATAAAAAAACTAGAAGCACTGGAGGTCCAAAGAGACTTGGGGGGTCCTTGTCCATTTTTGTGCAGTGTAAATTTACCAGAATGATAACTGGACTCCAAGGGTTAACTTACGAGGTGATAGTACACAAAATAGGGATTTATTCCCTGGAATTTAGGAGGATCAAGGTGATTTGATCAAATTGTTGAGATTTTAAGGGGAACCATGCCCACATCTCCCACCTCCATGCACACATTCTCTTTTTAGAACATAGAACATAGAACAGTACAGCACAGTACAGGCCGTTCGGCCCACGATGCTGTGCCGAACCTTTAACCTACTCTCGGATCAAACTACCTACAAACCCTTCATTCTACTATCATCCATGTACCTATCCAAGAGTCGCTTAAATGTCCCTAATGTATCTGCTTCTACTACCACCGCTGGCAGCGCATTCCACGCACCCACCACTCTCTGTGTAAAGAACCTACCTCTGACATCTCCCCGAAACCTTCCTCCAATCACCTTAAAATTATGCCCCCTGGTGATAGCCCTTTCCGACCTGGGAAAAAGTCTCTGGCTATCCACTCTATCTATGCCTCTTATCATCTTGTACCCCTCTATCAAGTCACCTCTCATCCTTCTTCGCTCCAATGAGAAAAGCCCTCGCTCCCTCAACCTTTCTTCGTAAGACATGCCTTCCAGTCCAGGCAGCATCCTGGTAAATCTCCTCTGCACCCTCTCTAAAGCTTCCACATCCTTCCTATAATGAGGCGACCAGAACTGAACACATTATTCCAAGTGTGGTCTAACCAGGGCTTTATAGAGCTGCAGCATAACCTCGCGGCTCTTAAACTCAATCCCCCATTAATGAAAGCCAACACACCATACGCCTTCTTAACAACCCTATCAACTTGGGTGGCAACTTTGAGCGATCTTTGGACACGGACCCCAAGATCCCTCTCTTCCTCCACACTTCCACAATGCAGGAATGTCTGAATGGAAACAGCTTTTGACACATTTCCCAACACGTTTTCAAACACTTTTCAGGATGAGAAGCTGCATTCAGTTGAATCCCAGGATCAGTTTCTCTGTCAAGTTTAAAGCACTAACCTTACATTAGTGAGGAGTCAGTCTCTGAAATAAATGTCCCAGTACACAACGGGCCAAAGGGAACGATTTACTCCTGTCTGCTACTGGGAAGAGAGACTGACCTTAACATCAAGGCAGCGTTTGACTGAGTGTGCCATCAAGGAGCCCGAGTAAAACTGAAGTCAGTAGGAATCCGCTGGTTGGAGTCATACCGAGCACAAAGGAAGATGGTTGTGGTTGTTGGAGGTCAATCATCTCAGTCTCAGGACATCACTGCAGATTGACTCAATTAATTTTTAAATCTGGGATTGATAAGATTCTTCTTAACCAAAGGTATTGAGAGATATGGGGCAAAGGTGGGGTAAATGATATTAGTTAGATCACAGATCAGCCCTGATCTCACTGAATGCTGGAAGAGGGTTGAGGGGTTAAATTGCCCTCCCCGCTTCCTATGTCCGATGTTAAATATCCTTCTTTCACTCTCAGTCACCATGTCTTTGTATGTCTCTCTATTTCTCTCTTTCCATCTCTCTCTCTCCGTCTTTTTCGGAGAGCGCAGAGCGAGATTCACTCTGTATCCACACCATGATGTTCCTGCCCTGGGAGTCGTCTCTGCTTATGCTGCGTTTCACCCGGTCTCAGTTTGTACTGCACAAGACCATTTCTCTGTTTATAATACAATAGGCCCTGTCTTTCCTCTGTATCTCACCCCATGCTGCCCCTGCCCTGGAAGTGTGTGATGGGACAGTACAGAGGGAAATTTACTCTGTGTCTAACCCCACACTGTGCTTGGCTTGGGAGTGTTTAATGGGACAGTGTAGATGGAGCTTTACTCTGTATCCCTGGAATTTAGAAGGTTAAGGGGTGATTTGAACCCCTGTCCCCAGGCCATCAGGTTGGGCCTGTGGATTACGTGACCAGTGATATTATCACTACCCAACTGCCTCTCAAATGGATGCGTACAGTGTCTGTCCTGTATTATCACTCACAGTAGTTTCTGGGCTGTAACCCTGAACATGGTCCCGAATCAGAGACTCAAAGTTCACATTTTAACTGGGGAAAGGCAGGAACAGAGTGAAGCGGGATTGCTTTTGTCCCTGGATTCAGTGTCCACTGCAGACAGATCAGTTACATTTACAATAGAAATGCCAGGAGTGAACAAGGTCAATGCAATAATATGGAAAATGTAAATGACGCCTCTCAGAATTGCCATCTATCCAGTATGAGTACAGATTTCAGGTTTATTCCGAGAGAGGTCTTACTCAGAAAATATCATTGACATTGAAATTATTGTTTTTTATCCACCACATTATTTACATCAAAGTCAAAACTGCTGATATAATGTGTTTGTTCTGTTGAGTGTCACTAATAGCAATGATCAGGGGTATTACCGTGTCAGTGGAGACTTATCCCCTGCAGTGGGCATGATCAAAAAGATTGCAGGTGATACAAAAAAATGGCCGTGTGGTTGAGAGAGAGCAGAGTAGCTGGAGACTGCAGGAAGATGTTAATGCACAAGTCAGGTGGGCAGACAAGTGGTAAATGGTATTCAACGCAGAGACCTGTGAGGTGATGAATTTGGGGAGGTCGAGCTCGGCAAAGGAATGCACAATTAATGGGAGAATCCTTCCAGGTGTAGAAGAAGTGTGGGACCTTGGAGTGAATGTTCACAGATCCATGAAGATAGCAGGACAGGTCGCTAAGAGAATTAAGAAGACATCGGGAATACGTTTCCTTTATTAGCTGAGGTGTAGAATAGGAGAGAGGTTATGCTCTAACTATATAAGTCATTGGTTGGGCTGAACCGTGAGTACTTTGTGCAGTTCCGGTCACCACATTACAGAAAGGATTTAATTGCACTGGAGAGGGTACAGAGCACATTTACGAGGATGTTGCCAGGTCTGGAAAATAATTTTGCTGTGAGGAAATATTGGATAGGCTGGGACTGTTGTGCTTGGAACAGAGAAGTCTGAGGTGAGGTTAGATTGAAATGTCGTAAGTTTTGAGGGGCCCGGATAGAGTGTACGTGATGGGCCTATTTACCTTCGCAGAGAGGTCAGTGACAAGGGGGCATCGATCTGAAGTGAAACAAAAACAGGAAATTCAGGAAATACTCAGCAGGTCTGGCAGCATCTGTGGAGAGAGAAGCAGAGTTAACTTTGCATGACGGTGATCCCTCATCAGAACCTTCATCACTGACCTGAAACATGAGACAGGGAAGGTTGTTGGGGTGGAGGAGGTTACAGAGATCGGGAGGGTTGTAGGGCTGAGGACGTTAGAGAGTTAGAGAAGGTTGTCGGGCCTGGAGGTGGTGACAGAGATAGGGAGGGTTGTCTTGGTGGAGGAGGCTACAGAGATCGAGAGGGTTGTCTTGGTGGAGAAGGTTTCAGAGATGGGGAGGTTTGTCGGGGCTGGAGGACGTTGAAGAGATAGGGAAGGCTGCAGGGGCTGGAGGAGGTTAGAGATTCGGAGGGTTGTAGCTGGTGGAGGAGTTTACAGAGATGTTGAGGGTTGTAGAGGCTGGAGGAGGTTAGAGAGATAGGAAGGAATATAGAAGCTGGAGGAGGTTACAGAGATATGGATGGTATTAGGGGCTGGTGGGGTTTACAGAGCTAGCCAGGGTTGTAGGGGCTGAGGAGGTTACAAAGAGAGGGAGGGTTGTAGGAGCTGTGGAAGCAATAGCAAAAGGGAGTGTTGCAGGGGCTAGAGGATGTTAAAGAGCTAGGGTGGGTTGTAGGGGCTGGAAGAGGTTACAGAGATGGGGAGGAGGTTACAGAAATACGGAGTGTTGTAGGGGGTGAAGGAGGTCACAGAGGTCGGGAGTGTCGTGGGCTGAAGAGGTAACAGAGATAGGGAGGATTGTAGGGGATGAAGTAGGTTACAGAGGTAGGGAGGGTTCTCGTGGTGGAGGAGGTTGCAGACATGGCGGGGCGGGTGGTGTTCTAGGGGCTGCGAGGAATTAGAGAGATGGGGATCGATTTAGGGGCTGGAAGGGTTGACAGTTATACGGAGGACTGTAGGGGCTGGAGGAGGTTATTGAGATAGGGAGGGTTGTACGGGCTGGAGCAGGTTACAGAGATAGGGAGCGTTGTAGGGACTGGAGGAGGTTACAGAGATAGGGAGGGTTGTAGGAGCTGAGGAAGTAATAGCGATAGGGAGGGTTGTAGGGGCTGGAGGAGGTTGCCGAGATAGGGAGGGTTGTAAGGGCTGGAGGAGGTTACAGAGATAGGGAGGATTGTACGGGCTGGAGGAGGTTACTGAGATAGGGAGGGTTGTACTGGCTGGAGGAGGTTACAGAGATAGGGAGTGTTGTAGGGGCTGGAGGAGGTTACACATATCGGGAGGGTTGTCGGGGCTGGAGTAGGTGACAGAGATAGGGAGGGTTGGACGGACAGGAGGAGGTTACAGAGATAGGGAGGGCTGTAGGGGCTGGAGGAGGTTACACATATAGGGAGGGTTGTAGGGGCTGGAGGAGGTGACAGAGATAGGGTGTGTTGGACGGTCAGGAGGAGGTCACAGAGATAGGGTGTGTTGTGGGCGCTGGGGCAGTTTACAGAGATAGGGAGCTTGGAGGGGCTGCAGGATGTTAGAGAGATCGGGAGGGTTGTATGTGCTGGAGGGGAGTACAGTGATAGGGAGAGTTATAGGCACTGGAGGTGGTGACAGATTTAGGGAAGCTTCTAGGGGATGGAGGACGTTACAGAGACAGGGGCAGTTGTTGGGTTGGAGGAGGTTACAGTGAAATTGAGTGTTGTAGGGCTGCTGGAGTTTGGAGAGATAGGAAGGGATGTGGAGGCTGGAGGCGGTTACAGAAATCGGGAGGGTTTTAGGGGCTGGAGGAAGTTACCAGGGTTGGGAGGATTGTGTGGGCTGGAGCAGGTTACACAGATAATAAGGGTTGTAGGGGCTGGCGGAGTTGACAGAGATGGGGAGTTTGGGTGCTCACTGGACACAGGTGTGGAACTGGAGTATCGGAGAACAGCTGACATTGTACCTCTGTTTAAAAAGGGAGCGCAGGATAGACCGATTAATTACAGGCCAGTCGGTATAACCTCAGTAGTGGGCAAATAATTGGAACATTTTCTGAGACAGGATAAACTGTTACTTGGAAAGGCATAGCTTAATCCCGGATAGTCAGCATTGATTCATTAAGGGAAGATCTTGTTTGACCAACCTGATTGAATGTTTTGAAGAAATAACAAGAAAGATCGATGAGGGTAGTGCAGTTGATGTGGTCTACAAGAATTTTAGCAAGGCTTTTGTTAAGGTCCCACAGGACAGACTGGTTAAAAAATTAAAATCCCATGGGATCGAGGGAAATGCAGCAATGTGGATACAGAAGTGTCTCAGTGGCAGAACACAAAGGGTAATTGTTGACGGGTGTTTTAGTGAATGGAGGGATGTTCCAGTGGCCTTCTGCAGGCCTCAGTACTGAGTCCCCTGCTTTTTGTGGTATATATTAAAGTTTTGGATGGAAATGTAAAGGGGGCATGATCAAGAAGTTTGCAGACAACACAAAGATTGGCCTTGCAGTAGATAGCGAGGAGTATAGTTTTCGGCTGCAGGAAGATATTGCTGATCTGATAAGATGGGCAGAAAAGTGGCAAATGGAGTTCAACTCAGAGAATTGTGAGGCGATGCATTTGGGGAGGTCAAACAAGACAACTGAATGTACGGTTTATGGGAAAATACTGAGAAGTATCAAGGGACCTTGGAGTGAATGTCCACAGATCCCTGAAGGTAGAAGGACAGATCGATAAGGTGGTTAAGAAGGCATATGGAATCCTTTCCTTTATTAACTAAGATATAGAATATAAGAGCAGGGAGGTTTTGCTGGAACAGTATAATTCATTAGTTAGGTCACAACTTGAGTACTGTGTGCAGTTCTGGTCACGTCACTAAGAAAGGATGTAACTGCACTGGAGAGGGTACAGAGGGAATTTACGAGGATGTTGCCAGGACAGGAAAATGCAGCTATGAAGAAAGATTGGATAGGCTGGGTTTGTTCTCCTTGGAACAGATCTGATTGAAATGTATAAAATGTTGAGGTGCCTGGATAGAGTGGAGGTGAAGGTTCTATTGTCCTTAGCAGAGAGGTCAGTGACTCGGGAGAATAGATGTAAAGTGATTGTCAAAATAATCAGAGGGGAGATGAGGCAAAATGTTTTCACCCAGAGGCTGATGTGGGTCTGGAACTCGCTGCCTGAAAGGGTAGTTGAGGCAGAGACCCTCAACTCATTCAAAAGGAGTCTGGATATGCACCTCAAGTGCTATAATTTGCAGGGCACCGGACCAAATGCTGGAAGGTGGGATGAGAATCGGTGGATCGTTTTTGGGCTGGCACAGACACAATGGGCCAAGTGGCCTCTTTCTGTGCATTAAACGTTCTATGTTTCTCTTTCTATGATATAACGTTTCATTTCAATTAGCCCAGAACTGACGATCTCTGATTAATATTTAGCCCTCCAGCCAGAATAATACCTTTGCTACAATAAACGCAGCATCGAATTCCAATGATCAGTTCCAGCTCCTTTCTCTGGTCCAAATAACAGACATTTCCACAATTCGGGAATGAACAACACAAAACTTCCCCATCTCCAATGATCAACCCCAGCTTCTCTCTCACTCTCTCTCTCTCTCTTTATCTTGTCCAGTAAATTGCAATTCTGCAATGTGTGAATGAACATATATCAGAACTCCATTTAACGATGCAACCTGCTCTCCCTGGCCCAGAAAACACGCAGTTCCAAAAGGTGAATGACGAAATTCTACACTGTGTATTGTACAATGGGAGATCCTTTCTCTGGCCCAGATAAAAGGCAGAGCTACAATGTGGCAAAGTATGGATAACAAAAAAATGAGAGAGAGAGAAAGACGAAAGAGCCGGGTTGCAGACTGTCTGGACGAAGGAGACAGGTTGCCAGACCACATGAATGAAAGAGACGAGGTGACAGAGAGTGAGATAAAGGAAGCAGACAGATTGATACAGAAATACAGACAGGGAGTGAGAAAAAGGATTGAAGAGAGAGAGAGAAAAGAAAAGTACAGAGCACCAAACGGAGTGAGGTAGAGACGTGGGGAGAGGAATGAAAAAGACTGTTTGGCAGACGGAATGTGCACGAGAGACAGACAGGGAATGAGAGAGAGAGAGAGAGAGAGAAAACGAGAACGGAAGTGAGAGAGAGTCATAAAGAGCAAAATCCGAGAGAGAGAGAGCAAGAGCCAGTAGGCTCGAGCGATAGATAGCGTGCTAGAGAGAAAGAGAAGGCGGGTGATAGAGAATGAGACAGAGAAAGAGGGAAAGTGAGAGAGAATGAGACAGAGAAAGAGAGGGGCTGACTTGGAATCAGACAGACTGACAGTAGGGAGAATCATAGTTTGAGAGAGACTGGTTGGCAAAGAAAATGAGAAAGAGAGAGAGAGAAAGAAAGAGTGAGAGAGAATGAGAGGGAGAGAAAGAGGGTGAACGAAAGTTGGACAGGTAGAGCATGAAATAAAGAGAAAGAGACTGACGTGGAATGAGAGAGTAAATCAGACACGGAGAGAGACAGACATAGAACGAGTGAGAGAGAGAGGGAGTGACAGTGAGACAGACAGAGCATGGGAGAGAGACAGACAGACACAGAGAGAAAGTCAGACAGATGGATCTGAATTTGTTCAACGTGAGTTTTGAGCTGAGGTTGGATTTGCCATGTGTCACTGCCTCCCGAACATTTTTCAATCCCTGTGTGGGACCTATTAGGGGGATCAGACATTTTCAAACTACAGTAATGTTCCCGACAAGGGCTTTGAGTTAAATGTTTCACATCAAGAAAACAGGTCCACTGGTCAAACTGGTTCTGTCCTCATTGTGCTGAATTAACATGTCAATGGACAGGACCCCGAGGAACATATTGAACAACATCACAACGAGTAACATTTTAAAAATTCTTTCATAGGATGTGGGCGTCGCAGGCCAGGCCAGCATTTATTGACCATCCCTAATTGCCCTTGAACTGAGTGGCTTGCGAGGCCATTTCAAGGGCATGTAAGAGTTAAACACATTGCTGTGGATCTGGAGTTACATGTAGGCCAGACCAGGTAAGGACAGCAGATTTCCTTCCCTAAAGGACATTAGTGAATCAGATGGGTTTTTACAACAATTAACAATAGTTTCATGGCCATCATTAGACTAGCTTTAAATTAAAACATATTCACTGGTGAAGCAAACTGCTGAGCTGGATTGTGTCTGGGTGGAAAGGAGTCCCAGAGAGTTTTGGGATGAGGAATATTATTGGACAGACTGTCCATCCGCCTTGGACAGTGTCCTTCACCCAGAGGCAGGATTCAATGTGCCTACCTACATTTGTGTCAGTCTTTTGATCCCTCATTTCAACATGTGCCTGTTGGATTGTGGTCCTTGATTTTTAAAATGGATTAAAGTTTTGGTTAATTTAGGCCTGGCCCGTCATTACGACATGAACATGTTAATCCTCGATGCAGTCATTTAGGAAGGATAGGTGGAGGGGGAAAGGAGGTGTGATAGTGCTGTTAATGCAGGACGAGACAGTGCATTAGTGAGACAGCATCTTAGATCAAAGGAGCAAGATATAGAATCAGTTTGGGTGGAGTTAAGAAACAGCAAGAGGCAGCAAACATTGATGGGAGATGTATTGTATACCACCAAATTACAGTGGTAATGTTGGACATGGGAACCATCAGGAAATTACAGCTGTATGTAACATGGGCAATACAGTAACAATGGGCATCTTCAATTCCAGATAGATTGCCTCATGCTAATTAGCACTAATTCTGTGGAGGATGAATTCTAGTATGTGTATGAGATGGATGACTGGAGCAGTATGTTGAAGAACCAACTGGGGATTGAGCTATTTCAGGTTTTGTATTTTGTAATGAGAAAGGGCTAATTAATAACCTTTCTGTAAAGGAGCCATTATGAAATCGTGACCACAATATGATAGTATTTTACATTTGAAAAAATGTTATAGTTCATTCTGAAACGAGGCTTGTAAATCTGAACAAAGGAAACTATGCAGATATGAAGGGCAAATTGCCTATGGTGTGTTGGGAAAATGCATTGAACGATTTGACAGTTAACAGACAATGGCTGCAGTTAAAGATGTTATTTCACGGTTGACAAGAAATGTACATTCCTCGAAGGACCTAAAACCCAACAGGAAAGGTGAATCATCCCTGGCGAAACAAGATTGTATTCGGTCAAACTTGTAAGCCTTGCAAGGTCACCAGGAAACGTGGCAAGCCCGAGGATTGGGAGCGATTCAGAAACCAACAAAGGAGAACCAATAAACTAATCGGGAAAGGGAAAATAAATCTGGAATGTAAACTAGCTAGAAACTTAATGCTTCTTTATGTATTTGAAAAGGAATAGATTAGCAAGGACGGATGTGGGTCCATTGCAAGCGGTGACAGGAGAGTTTGTGATGGAGAATGAGGAAATGGCAGAGAGACTAAACAATTACTTTGTGTCCATCTTCACGGAGGAAGATACAGAAAATTCTCAAGTAATTCTAGGGAAACATGGGACTTGTAAAAATGAGGAACTGAAATCAATTAGTATAAATAAAGAGGTAGTTATTGAAAAAATAATTGTATTGTAAATTAATAAATCCCCTGGACTAGATGAGCTACATCCCAGAGTATTGAAGGAAGTGGCTATAAAATAGTAGATGCATCCGTGGTTATCTTTCAAAATTCTATAGATTCTGGAAGGGTTCCTGCACACTGTAAATTAGCAAATGTCACCCCAATTTCTAAGAAGAGAGCGAAAGAGAAACAGAGAACTATAAACCTGTTAATTTGATGTCAGTAGTAGTGAAAATGTTAGAATCTATTAAGAAGAATGAGATATCACAGCACTTGGAACAAATGATATGATCGGGCTCAGTCAATGTGGATTTATGAAACGGAAATCATGTTTGACGAACCTGTTGGAGTTTATTTTTTGAGGATGTTCCTTGTAGCATAGAGAAAGGAAAACCAGTGGATGTGCTGTCTTTGGATTTTAAGACGGCTTTTGATAAGATGCCGCACAGGAGATGAATAAACAGAATTAGAGCACATGGGATTGGGAATAACATACTACTATGGATTGAGAACTGGTTAACAGAAAGAAAGCAGAGAGTAGGAATAAATGAGTCATTGCCAAGATGGCAGTCTGTTAGTAATAGGGTACCACAAGGATCAGTGCTTCAGCCACAGCTGTTCACAATCGATCTAAATGGGTGGCACAGTGGCTCAGTGGTTAGCTTTACAGCTGCAACGACCCGGGTTCAGTTCTGGGTGCTGCCTGTCCGAGATTTGCAAGTTCTCCCAATGACCATGTGGTTTTCCGCCGGGTGCTCCGCTTTCCTCCCACAGCCAAAGACTTGACGGTTGATAGGTAAATTGGCCATTATAATGGTGGGGATGTGGCAGGGAATATGGGGTTAATGTAGGATTAGTATAAATGGGTGGTTGTTGCTCGGCACAGAATCGGTGGACCGAAGGGCCTGATTCAGTGCTGTATCTCGAAACAAATATAAAATAAAATGGTTTGGACGTGGGGGTCAACGGGAATATTTCCAAATTTGCTGATGACACAAAACTAGCTGGGAAATTAAGTTGCAAGGAGGATGCAAGGAGGCTTTAAGGGGATTTGGACAGGCTTAGTGAATGTGCAAGAACATGGCAGATGGAATATAATGTGAGTAAGTGTGGAGTGATCCTTCCTTCTTTCTTTCTTTCTCGTTCTTTCTTTCTTTCTTTCGTCTCCTTGTCTCGAGAGACAATGGATAAGTGCCTGGAGGTGGTCAGTGGTTTGTGAAGCAGCGCCTGGTGTGGCTCTAAAGTCCGATTCTAGAGTGACAGACTCTTCCACCGGCGCTGGTTGTCGGGGCTGTTACCCAGTTGGCTCTCCCCTTGCGCTTTTGTCTTTTTTCCTGCCAACTGCTAAGTCTCTTCCACTCGCAACACTTTAGCCCCACCTTTATGGCTGTCCCCTAGCTCTGGCGATCACCAGCAACTGACTCCCACGACTTGTGATCAATGTCACAGGACTTCATGTCGCATTTACAGACGTCTTTAAAGCGGAGACAAGGACGGCCGGTGAGTCTGATAACAGTGACGAGCTCGCTGTGCAATGTGTCCTTGGGGATCCTACCATCTTCCATGTGGCTCACATGGCCAAGCCATCTCAAGCACCACTGGCTCAGCAGGGTGTATATGCTGGGGATGTTGGCTGCCTCGAGGACTTCTGCATTGGAGATACGGTCCTGCCGCCTGATGTCTAGGATTCTTTGGAGGCAGCGAAGATGGAATGAATTGAGACGTCACTCTTGGCTGACATAAGTTGTCCAGGCCTGGCTGCCATAGAGCAAGGTATTGAGGACACAGGCTTGATGCACTCGGACTTTTGTGTTCCGTGTCAGTGCACCATTTTCCCACACTCTCTTGCCCAGTCTGTACATAGCTGCGGGCGCCTTTCCAATGCACTTGTTGATTTCTGCATCGAGAGACAGGTTACCGGTGATAGTTGAGCCTAGGTAGGTGAACTCTTGAACCAGTTCCAGAGAGTGATCTACTTTGGTAGAAAAACAGAAAGGCAGAGTATTTCTTAAATGGTGAGAGGCTGTGAAGTGTTGATGTTCAAAGGGATCTGGGTGTCCTGGTTCATCAGTCACTAAAAGCTCGTACGCAGATGCAATAAGCATTTAGGAAGTCAAATGGTATGCTGGCCTTCATTGCAACGGCATTTGAATACAGGTTATAAAGATATGTTGCTGCAATTGTAAAAAGCCTTGGTGAGACTCACTTGGAGTATTCTATACAGTTGTGGTCTCCTGATGTTAAGATGTGTATACTTGCCATTGAGAGAGGTTCAGCAGATTAACCCTGGAATGGCGGGATAATCTTATTGGGAGATATTGCAGAAACTGGGCCTGTATTCGCTAGAGTTTTGAAGAATGAAAGTTGATCTCATTGAAAGTTACTGCATTCTTCCAGGGTGTGACAGGGTAGATGTGGGTCGGATGTTTCTCTGGCTGGTGAGTCTGGAACCAAGCGACACAGTCTCAGAATAAGGGACAGGCCATTTGAGACTGAGATGAGGAGGAATTTCTTTCCTCAGATGGTCGTGAATTTGTTGAATTCCGAACCCCATAGGGATGAGGAAGCTCAATCACTGAGCATGTTCAAGACACAAAGCTATAGATTTCTGGATATTAATGACATTTCGGGATATGGAGATAGTGGATAAAAATGGTGTAGAGGTAGATGATCAGCCATGATCTGTTTGAACGACACTGTTAGAATGACAGAGCAGGCTCACCAGCCGAATTGCATACTCCTGCTGCTATTTCCTGTAATCCTATGAGCGATCAATGAGAAGTGCGAATATTTCTGATAATTCCAGGACAATGCCTGTTTTCCGGGCAATGCAATGAATTCCATGGTTAAGTGAAATGCACAGCAGCCATTTTAAATTCGTTTGATCCACCGTGCCATTTTAAGTGATTTATGACTACAGCTGTGATTTTATGTGACATGCCGATTGGTTCTTTTAAATGACAAGCACAGTTGTCATTTAAGTTTCTTGTATGGTTGCCATTTTATGTTATATGCGTTGCAGCCATTTTAAGTGGCATACAAGGTACAGATATTAAGTGATAAGCACTGCGGCCATTTTAAGTGATATCACCTGTAGCCATTTCAATTGACAGGTATAGTGGTCATTTTCAGTGAAATATGCTGAGGTCATTTAAAGTGATATTTTCTGTGACTGTTTTCATTATATATCGGTCAATGAAATGACAAGATATTTGCTCTGGCAATTTTCAGTGATGTGTCCTGAGTCCATTTTATGTGATATGCCTATTGGTAATTTAAAATCATATTTTGATGTTTGCTGTGGCAATTTTAAGAGATATTTGCGGTGGTCAGTTGAAGTGATATTTGCTGCAGTTATCTTTAGTGGCATGAAGGAAAGAAAAGAAGGAAAGGCTTGCACTTGCATTGCGTTGTTTAGAACCACGGGACGTATCGAAGTGCCTTACTGCCATGTAAATGTTTCTGATATGGGGTCACTGCTGGAATGTGGAAAACAGAGCAGTTAATTGACACACAGTAATATATCACAAACAGCAAGGTGATAATAAACAGATCATCACAGATCATCATTGAGGGCAAAATATTGGCTGGGACACCGCACATAAGGCCCCGCTCTCCTTCCAAATAGTACTTTGTAATCTTTTATCTGCAAAAAGGCAAAGGGGGTTCAAATTAACGTGTCATCCCCAAAAATGCACCTTTGATAGTGCAGCACTTCATCAGTACTGGCCCTTCAACAGTGCAGTGCTCCCGTAGTATTGAAGATCGGATAATGCAGCCCTCCACTAATATTGCCCCGCTGACAGTGCAGGGCCCCAAAGGTACTGCCCCTCTGACAGTGCAGCATTCCTCCAGTACTGTCTCTGCTGACATGGCCGACTTCCCCCAGTAATATCTCACCGACAGTCCGGTACCTCTTTAATACTGACCTTCCCACAGTACAGTACTGTCTCTGTACTTACCCAACAACTGTGTAGCATGCTATTAGTAATTCACCTCAAACAGGGCATCCCTCCCACATTGCTGCCCCTCCAACAGTGTGGTTTCCCACCCTATTGCCCCACTGGCGATGCAGTGATTCCTCAATACTGCCCCTTCAACAGTGAATCACTCTCTCAGTACTGCCCATCCAACAGTGCAGCACTCTCTCAGTACTGCTCCCTCCAATAGTACAGTAGTTCTTCTGCACTGCTCCCTCTAGCAGAAGGAGTAGGCCATTCGGCCCTTCGAACCTGCTCCTCCATTCAATAAGATCATGCATGATCTAATCGCGACCTTGAGTCCACTTCCCTCCTTGCAAACCCCACCGCACTCTTCCCCACTACATAACCGTTGTCTCTCATGTTAATCGATATTTGTCGATCTCAGCCTTGAATATATTCAATGACTCAGCTCCACTGCTCGCTCGGGTGGAGAATTTCAAATATTAACAACAGTCTGAGAGAGGAAATTCTTCCTCACGTCTGACTTAAATGGTAGACACATTAATATGAAACTGTGATCCCTAGTTGTAGATTTCCCCACGAGGAGATGCTTCCTCTCAACTTCTACCCTGTCAGGTCTCCACAGAATCCTTTACTTCGCAGTCAGATCAACTCTCAATCTTCAAACTCCGTTGAGTATGGATACAACAGGTCTAACATTTCCTCATAAGAGAAACCACTCATCCCAGGATCTAACCCAATGAACCTTCTCTGATCTGATTCCATTACAAGTATATCGTTCCTTAAATAAGGTGACCAAAACTGCAGACAATGCTCTAGCTGCCTTCTCACAAATGGCCTGTACAACTGTAGCAATGCTTCACTACTTTTATACTTCATCCTCCTTGCAAAGAATACCAACAATCCATTTACCATCCGAATTACTTGCTGTACTTGCATGCTGACATTTTCTGATTCCTGTACATGGACACCCAGGTTTCTCATACCGCAACATTCTGCCGTCTCCCACCACATAAATAATAGTCCTCTTTTCTGTGATTCCCACCGAAGTGGCAACCTCACATCGTACTCCACGTTATACTCCATCTGCCACTTTTTCTCCACTCACTTAACTTATATATTTCCCTTTGCAGACTATGTTTACCCTCATCACAACTTGCCTTCCTACCAATCTTCGCCTCCTCAACAAATTTGGCTACAGGACTTCATCCAAGTCATTATTATTGACTGTAAAAGTTTGAGGCTCCAGCACTGATCCCTGTTGTACTCCACTAGTTGCAGCTTTTCACCCTGAAAATAATCCACTCATCCCGACTCTCTGCTTCCTGTTATTTAGCTAATCGTCTTTTCATGCTGATGTTAGGCTGTTTCCAGTGACGTTCCACAGGGCTCGCTAATAGATCCATTGCTTTTTGTGCGATATATTTAGGATTTTGGACGTAAATGTAGGGGAAATGATCAAAACGATTTCAGGCGATACAAAAAAAATGGCACCTTGGTTGATGGACAGAAGAATACCTGTGGACGGCAGGAAGATGTTAATGGACTAGCCAGGTGGGCAGACAAGTGGCAAATGGTATTCAACGCAGAGACGTGTGAGGTGATGACTTTGGGGAGGTCGAGCTCGGCAAAGTAATACACAATTAATGGTAGAATCCTTCAAGGTGTAGAAGAAGTGTGGGATCTTGGAGTGGATGTTCACAGATCCATGAAGATAGCAGGGCAGCTCGCTAAGAGAGTTAAGAAGTATAGGGAATACGTTTCCTTTATTAGCCGAGGTGCAGAATAGGAAAGAGGTTATGCTCTAACTATATAAGTCATTGGTTGGGCTGAACCGTGAGTACTTTGTGCAGTTCCGGTCACCACATTACAGAAAGGATTTAATTGCACTAGAGAGGGTACAGAGCAAATTTACGAGGATGTTGCCAGGTCTGGAAAAATGCTGCTATGCGGAAATATTGAATAGGCTGGGACTGTTATGCTGGAACAGAGAAGTCTGAGGTGAGGTTTGATTGAAATTTCCAAAGTTTTGAGGGGCCCGGCTAGAGTGTACATGATGGGCCTATTTACCTTCGCAGAGAGGTCAGTGACTAGGTGTCATAGATGTAAAGTGAAACAAAAACAGGAAATGCAGGTAGTACTCAGCAGGTCTGGCAGTATCTTTGGAGAGAGAAGCAGAGTTAACTTTGCATGACGGTGACCCCTCATCAGAACCTTCATCACTGACCTGAAGCATGAGACAGGGAAGGTTGTAGGGGTGGAGGAGGTTACAGAGATCATGAGGGTTGGAGGGCTGAGGACGTTACAGAGAGAGGGAGGGTTGTAGAGCCTGGAGTAGGTGACAGATTTGGGGAAGGTTGTCGGGCCTGGAGGAGGTGACAGAGATAGGACAAGTTATAGGGGCTAGAGGAGGCAGCAGAGATAGGGAGAGCTGTAGGGGTGGAGGTGGTTACAGAGATGGGGAAGGTTGTGGTGCTGGAGGAGGTGACAGAGATAGGGAGGATTGTAGGGCCCGGAGGAGGTTACAGAGAAATGTTGTGCTGTCACGGCTGGAGGAGATTACAGAGATAGGGAGTGTTGCCGGGGCTGGAGTGGTTGAGAGAAATTGGGAGGGTTGTAGGGGCTGAGGAGGTTACAGAGATATGGAGGGTTGTAGGGGATGTAAGAGGTTACAAAGATTTGGAGGGTAGTCGGGGCTGGCGGTGTTGAGACATAGGGAGAGCTGCAGAGGCGGGAGAAGGTGATAGACCTGGGGAGGGCTGTTGGGCTGTTGGGCTGGAAGATGCGACAGAGTTAGGGAGGGTTGCAGGAGCTGAGGAGGGTACAGAGATACGGAGGATTGCCGAGGCTGGAGTAGGTGACAGAGCTCGGGATTGTTGTGCGGTTGGAAGAGGTTGCAGAGATAGGGAGGTTTGGAGGGCCTGCAGGAGGTCACAAAGATTCAAAGAGATGTATGGGCTGGAGGGGGTTGCAGAAGTAGGGAGAGTTGTAGCGGCTGGGGAATGTGACAGAGCCCGGGGGGGTTCTAGGGGATGGACGATGTTACAGGGATGGGGAGTGTTGATGGGGTGGAGGAGATTACAGAGATAAGGAGGGTTGTCGGGGCTGGAGGAGATTACAGAGATAAGGAGGGTTGTAGGGGCTGGGGAATGTGACAGAGCCCGGGAGGGTTCTAGGGGATGGACGATGTTACAGGGATGGGGAGTGTTGATGGGGTGGAGGAGGTTACAGAGCCAGGGAGGGTTGTAGTGGCTTGAGGAGATTACAGAGATAAGGAGGGTTGTAGGGGCTGGGGAATGTGACAGAGCCCGGGAGGGTTCTAGGGGATGGACGATGTTACAGGGATGGGGAGTGTTGATGGGGTGGAGGAGATTACAGAGATAAGGAGGGTTGTAGGGGCTGGAGGAGATTACAGAGATAAGGAGGGTTGCAGCGGGTAGAGGGGTTTACAGAGATATTGAGGGTTGTTGGGGCAGGAGAAGTTTTGAGAGATAGGAAGGGATGTAGAGGCTGGATCGAGTTACAGAGATAGGGATAGTTTTAGATGCTGGAGGATGTTACAGATTTGCGAGTAGTTTTAGGGGCTGGAGGAGGTTAGAGTGTGAGGCAGGGTTGTTGCTCTGGAGGAGGTTACAGCGATAGAGAGCGTTGTTGGGGCTGGAGTAGGGGCCAGAGATGGGGAGAGTTGTAGCGTTTGGAAGAGGTTACAGAGCTAGGGAGGGATGGAGGCGGTTACAGTGATAGGGAGGGTGATATGGGCTCAAGGCGGTTACAGAGATAGGGAGGGTTGTCGGGGCTGTAGGATGTGACAGAGGTAGGTAGGGTTGTAGGACCTGGAGGATATGACAGAGCTAGGGAGGGTTGCAGGGGCTGGAAGATGTAACAGGGTTAGGGAGGTTTGTTGGGGATGAGAAGGTTACAGAGTTAGAGAGGGTTGCCAGGGTTTGAGAAGGTGACAGAGCTGGAGAGGGCTGTAGGGGCTGGAGGAGGTTACAGGGGTAGGGAGGTTTGTAGGTGCAGGAAGAGGTAATCGAGATAGGGAGGGTTGTCGGGGCTGGAGGATGTGACAAGATAGGGATAGTTGTCGGGACTAGAGGAAGTGATAAAGATAAGGAGGGTTAGAGGGGAGGGAGGAGTTTGCAGACGTATGGAAGGTTGTAGCTGCTGAGGAGGTTACAAAGATGGCGAGTGTTGGGGGGCTAAGGCGTTAACAGAGCAAGGGATGGTTGTAGCGTCTGGATCAGGTTGCAGAGATAAGGGAGTGCTGTCCGGGCTGGAGGAGGTGACAGAGGTAGTGAGTGTTGAGGTGCTGAGAAGGTAACAGAGATGGGGAGGGTTGTAGCGACTGGAGGAGGTGACAGAGATAGGGAAGTTAGTAGGGGCTGGAGGAGGTCATAGACATAGGGAGTGTTGTAGGGGCTGAGGAGGTAAAAGACGTAGGGAGAGATGGGGTGCCGAGGAGGTAACAGAGCGAGGAGGGTTGTAGGGTATGGAGGAGGTTACAGAAATAGGGAGGGTTTTATGGGTTGGAGGAGGTGACAGAGATGGGGAGATTGGGTGCTCACTGGACACAGGTGTGGTGCTGTAGGATTGGAGAACAGCTGACATTGTAGCTCTGTTTAAAAAGGGAGCGAAGGAGTCAGTGTAACCTCAGTAGTGGGCAAATGATTGGAATATATTCTGAGAGACAGGAAAAACTGTCACTCAGAAAGAATATAGAACATCGAGCAGTACAGGCAGTTTGGCCCACGATGTTGTGCCGAACCTTTAACCTACTCTAAGATCAAACTAACTACCTACCCTTCATTCTACTATCATCCATGTACCTATCCAAGAGTCGCTTAAATGCCCCTAATGTATCTGCTTCTACAACCACCGCAGTAGGCGCATTCTACTCACCCATCACTCTCTGTGTAAAGAACCTACCTCTGACATCTCCCTGAAACATTCCTCCAATCACCTTAAAATTATGCCCCCTGGTGATAGCCCTTTCCACCCTGGGAAAAAGTCTCTTACTATCCACTCTATCTATGCCTCTCATCATCTTGTACCCCTCTATCAAGTCACCTCTCATCCTTCTTCGCTCCAATGAGAAAAGCCCTAGCTCCCTCAATCTTTCTTCGTAGAACGTGCCCTCCAGTCCAGGCAGCATCCTGGTAAATCTCCTCTCCACTCTCTCTAAAGCTTCCACATCCTTCCTATAATGAGGCGACGAGAACTGAACACAATATTCCAAGTGTGGTCTAACCAGGGCTTTATAGAGCTGCAGCATAACTTCGCGGCTCTTAAACTCAATCCCCCTGTTAATGAAAGCCAACACACAATACGCCTTCTTAACAAACCTATCAAATTGGGTGGCAACTTTGAGCGATCTATGGACATGGACCCCAAGATCCCTCTGTTCCTCCACACTACCAAGAATCCTGTCTTTAAGTCTGTATTCCGCATTCAAATTCAACCTTCCAAAATGAATCTCTTCACACTTTTCCAGGTTGAACTCCATCTGTCACTTCTCAGCCCAGCTCTGCATCCTGTCAATGTCCCGTTGCAACCGACAACCGCCTTCCACACTATCCACAACTCCAGCAACCTTCCTGTCATCGGCAAACTTGCTAACCCAGCCTTTCACTTCCTCATCCAAGTCATTTATAAAAATCACAAAGAGCAGAGGTCCCAGAACAGATCCTTGTGGAACACCACTGGTCACCGAGCTCCATGCTGAATACTTTCCATCCACTACCACACTCTGACTTCGATGGGCCAGCCAATTTTTATCCAGACAGAAAACTTTCCATGAATCCCATGCCTCCTTACTTTCTGAATGAGCCTACCATGGGGAACCTTATCAAACGCCTTGCTAAAATCGATATACACCACATCCACTGCTCTTCCTTCATCAATGTGATTTGTCACATCTTCAAAGAATTCAATAAGGCTTGTGAGGCATGACCTTCCCCTGACAATGCCATGCTGACTGTCTCGAATCAAACCATGCTTTTCGAAGTAATCATAAATCCTGTCTCTCAGAATCCTCTCCAATAATTTGCCCACTACAGACGTAAGACTAACTGGTATACAATTCCCAGGGTTATCCCTATTCCCTTTCTTGAAGAAGGGAACAACATTTGCCACCCTGCAATCATCTGGTACTAGTCCAGTGGACAGTGACGACGCAGAGATCATCGCCAAATGCGCAGCAATCTCTTCCGTCGATTCCCATAATATCCTTGGGTATATCCCGTCTGGCCCCGGAGACTTATCTGTCCTCATATCATTCAAAATTTCCAGCACATCCTCCCTCTGAACCTCAACCTGTTCAAGCGTATCAGCCTGTTCCACGCTGTCCCCACAAACGACCAGGTTCCTCTCACTAGTGAATACTGAAGCAAAGTATTCATTTAGGACCTCCCCTACCTCCTCCGACTCCAGGCACATGTTCCCTCCACTATCCCTGATCGGCCCTACCCTCACTCTGGCCATCCTCTTGTTCCTCACATAAGTGTAGAACGCCTTGGGATTCTCCTTAATCCTACCCACCAAGACTTTTTTATGTCCCCTTCTAGCTCTCCTAAGTCCATTCTTCAGTTCATTCCTGGCTACCTTGCAACCTTCTAGAGCCCTGTCTGACCCTTGCTTCCTCAACCTTAAGTAAGCTTCCTTCTTCCTCTTGACTAGCTTTTCCACATCTCTTGTCATCCAAGGTTCCTTCACCCTACCATCCCTTCCCTGCCTCATCGGGACAAACCTATCCAGCAGTCGCAGCAAGTGCTCCCTAAACAACCTCCACATTTCTGTCGTGCATTTCCCTGAGAACATCTGTTCCCAATTTATGCTCCCCAGTTCCTGCCTAAGAGCATTGTAATTCCCCCTCCCCCAATTAAATATTTTCCCATCCCATCTGCTCCTGTCCCTCTCCATGACTATCGTAAAGGTCAGGGAGTTATCATCACTATCACCGAAATGCTCTCCCACCGAGAGATCTGCCACCTGGCCTGGTTCGTTGCCAAGCACCAAGTCCAACATAGTCTACCCTCTCGTCGGCCTATCCACATATTGAGTCAGGAAATCTTCCTGGACACACCTGACAAAATCTGCTCCATCCAAACTATTTGCACTAAGGAGGTTCCAATCAAAAGTAGGGAAGTTGAAGTCACCCATGACAGCAACCCTGTTACTTATGCACCTTTCCAATATCTGCCTCCCAATCTGTTTCTCCATGTCTCTGCTGCTATTGGGAGACCTGATTGAGATATACAAAATTATGAGGGGCATTGATAGGTTACGCAGGAAGAAAGATTTTCCCTTAGCGGAGGGGTCAATAACCAGGGGGCATAGATTGAAGGTAAGGGGCAGGAGGTTTAGAGGGGATTTGAGGAAAAGATTTTTCAGGCAGAGGGTGGTTGGAATCTGCAACGCTCTGCCTGAAGGGGTGGTAGAGGCAGGGACCCTCACAACATATAAGAAGTATTCAGATGAGCACTTGAAATGCCGTAGCATACAAGGCTACGGGCCAAGTGCTGGAAAATGGGACTAGAATAGGTAGGTGCTTGATGGTGGGCACAGACACGATGGCCCGAATGGCCTGTTTCTGTGCTGTATAACTATGACTCTAACTGTCGTCATAGAATTCAGCTGAAAATTGATCAGTTACATTGTTATTTCAGTCCATATTTACAGTACACACGGTACCTTACTGTTGTAATCAAGCCATATAGTATCTATTCATCCCACTGGGGCAAAATGTCACTGGCTCAACATTCTCACCAAATACTAAAGCATTCCACAATGCAAGACTCACAAATTCAGCACAAGTTTCCTCTTCTGATTCTCACTGGTCTGTTCTGATTCTCTGAGGGATTACTGATGCTTATCCTCCACATGAGCAGTCGTCCTAATCCCGTGTGCCTGTCCTGCTCCCAAACCCGGCATCCGCTTACATTAAGGCAAGTGATACAGGAGCGTCTCAGTGACTGAGGCAGGCGTGTCTTGAGGCTGAGCCGGTCACAGTGAGTGACCCGGGTTAATCCGACACTCCAGGGACATTTTAAACGGAGATTTACTCTGTATCTAACCCGTGCTATACCTTCTCTGAGAGTGTTTGATGGGGCAGTGCAGACGAGGAGAGTTATTCCTTCCCCATTTTAAATATAGAGAAGTGAACATCCAAGAGATTGTCTTATGTGTGATGAGGGTTTCTGCCTCTACCATCCTTTGGAGTCATCGAGAGATACAGCACTTGTACAGGCCCTTCGGCCAGCCCAGTCTGTGCCAGCCATCAACCACCCATTTTATACTAATCCTTTCAGGCAGTGAGTTCCAGACACCCACCAGCCACTGGGTGAAGAAACTATTGATGTGTTTCATTCAGTTAAGTTTGATGTCAATGTTTCCCCAGGATGTTGACGCTGGGGGATTCAGTGATGGGATAATGCTTTGAATGCCAAGGGGAAGTGGTTGGATTCTCTCTTGTTGCAGATGGTCATTGCCTGGCACTTGTGTGACATGAATGTTACTTTCCACTGGTCGGCCATAGCCTGAATGTTGTCTGGGTCTTGGTGCATGTGGCTATGGATTGCTTTATTATCTGAGGCAAATTACTGTGGCTGCTGGAAATCTGGAAAGCATCGAGCTGAA
This sequence comes from Heterodontus francisci, assembly GCF_036365525.1. Lineage (NCBI taxonomy): Eukaryota > Metazoa > Chordata > Chondrichthyes > Heterodontiformes > Heterodontidae > Heterodontus > Heterodontus francisci. The sequence continues at coordinate 2,146,683 of NW_027140753.1, forward strand.
TCACTAACTCTGTTTCTCTCTCGACAGATGCTGCTTGACCTGCTCAGTATTTCCAGTATTTTCTGCTGGGATCTCAGCTGAAGATCTGAGCCTCGGACACTACCCTGATGAACTCCTGCAGTGATGTCCTGGGACTGGGATGATTGACCTCCAACAACCACAACCATCTTCCTTTGTGCTCGGTATGACTACAACCAGCGGATTCCCACTGACTTCAGTTTTACTCTGGCTCCTCGATGTCACACTCGGTCAAACGCTGCCTTGATGTTAAGGTCAGTCTCTCTTCACAGTAGCAGACAGGAGTGAATCATTCCCTTTGACCCATTGTACACTGAACAAGCTGTGCTTCTTCACAGCCTGATACCGGACTGTACACGGCCGATTAATATAGCCCATCAAATACTCCCAGAGCAGGTTCAGCACAGTTAGGAACAGAGTATAGTTCCTTCAACATTCTCACTCTATCTTCCTCTCTCTGTCTCTCCCTCCTGCTATCTCTGACACGAGGAGAGAAACAGACGGAGAGAGGGTGAGATATGCAGAAAGAGGGAGTGCTGTGGAGAGGGACAAGGTTGGAGAGAGAGAGATTGCGCGGTCGATTGAAAGGGAGAATGTAAGAGAAATTAATTTGATGTAATCCTTCATTGCTGTGTGCACAAACCTTTAAGAGATAGGCATGGAGACAGAAACATCGGGAGAGATCTCTGTCTCTCTCTCTGTCTCTCCATCTGTCTTTCCCTCTCTGTCTCTCCCAATCTCTCCTTCTCTCTCTGTCTCTCTCTCTCTCTCCCTCCATCTGACTTTCCCTCTCTGTAACTCCATCTGTCCTCCCTCCCTGTCAATCCCTCTCTCTCCTTACATATCTGTCTCTCTCTCTCTCTCTCTCTCTCTCTCTCTCTCTCTGTCCCTCCATCTGTATTTCCCTCCCTGTCAATCCCTCTCTCCCCTTCTATCTCTGCCTCTCTCTCTGTCCCTCCATCTGTTTTTCCCTGTCTGGTTCTCCCTTTCTCTCCTTCCATCTCTACCTCTCTCTCTCTCTGTCCCTCTATCTGTCTTTCCCTCTCTGTCTCTCACTCTCTCTCCTTCTCTCTCTGTCTCTCTCTGTCTCTCCATCTGTCTTCCCCACCCCCTGTCACTCCCTCTCTCTCCTTCTTTCTCTATCTCTGCCTCTCTCTCTGTCTGTCACTTTGTCCCTCCATCTGGCTTTCCCATCCTGACAATCCCTCTCACTCCTTCTATCTCTGTCTCTGCCACTCTCTCTGACTCTATCTCTTGTCCCTCCATCAGTCTTTCCCTCTCTGTTTCTCCGTCTCTCTCCTTCTCTCTCTGTCTCACTCTCTGTCCCTCCATCTGTCTTTCCCTCCCTGTCACTCGCTCTCTCTCCTTCTATCTGTGTCTTTCTCTCTGTCTCTCCATCTGTATTTCCCTCCCTATCACTCCCTCTCTCTGCTTCCATCTCTGCCTCTCTCTCTCTATCCCTCCATCTGTCTTCCCCACCCGCCGTCACTCCATCTCACTTCTTCTATCTCTGTCTCTCTCTCTCTCTATCGATCCATCTGTTCTTCCCTCCCTGTCACTCCATTTCTCTCCCTGTCTCTCTCTCTGTCCCTCCATCTGTCTTTCCCTCTCTGTCTCTCCATACTCTCCTTCTATCTCTGTCTCTCTCGCTTTCTGTCTTTCCATCTGTCTTTCCCTCCCTGTCACTCCCTCTCTCTCCTTCCATCGCTGCCTCTCTCTCTCTCTGTCTCTCCAACTGCCTTTCCCTCTCTGTCTCTCCCACTCTCTCCTTCTCTCTCTGTCTCTGCCTCTCTCTATCCCTCCATCTGTCCTTCCCTCCCTGTCACTACATCTCTCTCCTTCTCTCTGTTTCCTACTCTCTCCCTCCATCTGTCCTTCCCTCTCTGACATTCTCTCTCTCTCCTTCTCTCTCTCTTTCTGCCACTCTCTCTGTCTCTCTCTCTCTGTCCCTCCATCGGTCTTTCCCTCTCTGTCACTCCCTCTCTCCTTCTCTCTGTCTCTCCCTCTCTCTCCTTCTCTCTCTCTCTGTCCCTCCATCTGTCTTTCCCCCCCTCCCCTCGTCACTCCCTCTCGCGTCTTCTATCTCTGTCTCTGCCACTTTCTCTGCCACACTTTCTGTCCCAACATCTGCCTTTCCCTCTCTGACACTCCCTCACTCTCCTATCTCTCTCTCTCTCTCTCTCTCTCTATCCCTCCATCTGACCTTCCCTCCCTGTAACTCCATCTCTCTCCCTGCCTCTCTCTGTCTGTCCCTCCATCTGTCTTTCCCTCACTGTCTCTCCACACTCTCCTTCTATCTCTGTCTCTCTCGCTCTCTGTCTTTCCATTTGTCTTTCCCTTCCTGTCACTCCCTCTCTCTCCTTCCATCGCTGCCTCTCTCACTCTCTGTCTCTCCAACTGCCTTTCCCTATCTGTCTCTCCCACTCTCTCCTTCTCTCTCTGTCTCTGCCTCTCTCTATCCCTCCATCTGTCCTATCATTTCTGCACAGGTTTTCCCCGAGTGCAAGTCACTCAGTTCCATTCTCCTGCCTTCTCCCCATAACGCTGCACATTCTTCCTTTTCATATAACTGTCTAATTCTCTTTTGAATGCTTCAATTAAACATGCCTCCACCACGTTCTCAGGCAGCTTGTTCCAGACCTTAAGCACTCACTGCTTGAAAAAGTTTTTCTCCATGTCACTTTTGCTTCTCTTACCATATATTTTCTATCTGACTAATCGCATTCTCGATCCTTTCACAAGTGGGAACCACCCTCTGTGTGAAAAACATTTTCCTCATCACCCCTCTAATCTTTCTACCAATCACTTTAAGTCTATGTCACTTCGTCACTGAGCTCTATGCTAAGGTGAATAGACCCTTCTCCTCCACTCTATCCAAGCCCTTCACATTTCAGTCAGATCTCCCCTCAGATTTCTCTGTTCCAGGGAGAACAAGCCTAGCCTATCAAATCTTTCCTCATAGCTTCATTTTTCCAGTTCTGGCAACATCCTCGTAAATCTCCTCTGTACCCTTTCCAGTGCAATTACATCCTTTCTGTAATGATGTGACCAGAACTGTACACAGTACTCGAGATGTGGTCAAACCAATGGGTTAGACAGTTTCAGCGTAACCTCCCTGCTCTTCTATTCTATACCTGCCTTGTTGGAAAGGTCACTGCAGTGTGAAAATATCAAACACTGAACCAACACTCACCCGTAAAACATTCACACTAAACTCCCAATACAGGATTGGGCAAATAATGAGGATTGTTACTTATTGTTACATCTTGTCTCATCCTCTATCTGTCTCTCCCTCTCACGTCTGTCTCTCTCCATTTCTCTCTCTCTCTCTCCCTCGAACTTCTTCTCCCTCTTTCTCCGCCTCAGTCCTTGACTGTGCCTGTGCCTCTCTCACAACATCTCTCCCTCTATCTCTCCCCTTGGACAGAAATGTTTTAATCCATTTCTTGGCTAATTTTGAACCTGCAATTCTTGCCCTCGCTGGGAACGTCATTGCAGTTTGAAAATATCAAACACTGATCAACACTCACCCCTTAAACTCTCACACTAAACCCCCAATACAGGACAGTGCAGATAATGGGGTTTGTTACTGAGGTTCTGTCAAGGTCCACTCACACCCTGTCTCCCCTCTCCCCTGCTTATAAAGTTTGTCAATTTCAGATAATATTTTTTCAACAACATTAAATGTCACTGCAGTTTGAAAATATTAAACACTTTGTACACAGAGAGGGAGCTCCCTCCACTTTGTACAAAGAGAGGGAGCTCCCTCCACTTTGTACACAGAGAGGGAGCTCCCTCCACTTTGGACATAGAGAGGGAGCTCCCACCACTTTGTACATAGAGAGGGAGCTCCCTCCACTTTGTACATAGAGATGGAGCTCCCTCCACTTTATACATAGAGAGGGACCTCCCTCCATTTTATACACAGAGAGGGAACTCCGTCAACTTTACACATAGAGAGGGAGTTCCGTCCCGTTCATACATTGAAGGGGAGCGCCCTCTAATCTATACACCTGTTATGGTGGGTTTGGAGCCTCTGTCCCTACGCCATTAGGTTGGGCCTCTGGATTACTTGACTAGTAATATTATCACCATGCGACTGCTTCCTTAATGGATATGTACTGTGTCCGTCCCCTAATATCACTCACAGTAGTTTTTAGGCAGCTCCCCTCAACATGGTCCCAATGCAGAGACTCAAAGTTCACATTTTAACTGGGAAAAGCCAGGAACAGAGAGACGCAGGAATGTTTTTGTCCCTGGATTCAGTGTCCACTGCAGACAGATCAGTTACATTTACAATAGAAACGCCAGGAGTGAACACGGTCAATGCAATAATATGGAAAATATAAATGACGCCACTAGTAATTGTCGCAGCCATGCCACATGAGTGCAGATTTCAGGTTTATTCCGAGAGAGGTCTTACTCAGAAAATGTCATTGACATTGAAATGATTGTGTTTTATCCACCACATTATTTACATCAGAGTCAAAGCTGCTGATGTAATGTGTTTGTTCAGGTGAGTGTAACTAATAGCAATGATCACATGACAATGGAGACTTATCCCCTGTATAAATCAGTACCCATTGGAATGGATCAGCTCAGAGTGCCTGCTGGAGCTGTGGATTCCAGGCTAATAGAAGTCTCTGCTTCTCACAGAAATGGGATATCCAGTAATGTATCAGATACAAGACATTTACTATCCTGTACTTGCAGCAATTGGAGTTGCTGGTAAGCCAGCATCTCAGCTGTTAATGGTGTAAATTGATGTTAACTGTGCTGCTGTTGGTATTATTTCTCAATGTGTGTGTTACACATCCCCCAGCTCTTTTCCAGCAAATTATTGCACTTTCATTCTTGCAGGAGCTGCATTATGTCTTTAATTGTGTTGCTGGAAGTAACCCTGGCATTGCTACTGGATTATTCTGTGTATGGAATGTATTTGAAGGAATGGTCTTGGTTCGGATCATGAATCAGACCATCAGGAGATTTTAATAGTTTCACGATGTGGATTTAACCAGTCCTGGAATATTTTTATGATTTTTTTTTTCATTGATTGATAATGAGATATCTCATAGGCTCAGTGTAACAAGGGGACAGAACAATGTCCTCTTTCCCCAATAACATGGCTCAGTTTAACTGGGATTTCAATGTATTTATTGATTATCACTGTTATCAAATATTATTTTATTCTGTGTCTGTCTGACGCAGCTTCAGACGTCTGGCTGCTGAACTGAGTTTGCTGCTGACACTTTCACTTCTCCTTCTCTGCTTCACTGTGGACCTTCACTGTCACTGGACTACATTGCAAAATAGAAAGTGTTGATGTGATGTTTTACTGGTTTTCACTCTGTCAATTGGAATCAAGAGTCTTTCCATTGATCTGTAGATTATCGGCTGCAGCGCTGATGTTGGTGTTTCATTAATTAAACAATACTACATTCTAACAGATTACTTTATAATTCGTGGAGAAGGAATTTCAATGATTGTGAGGTTTGTCTGGAAGTAGCTTTCGATCCTGTTTATTCCATGTTTTGTAGATGAAGTGAAGAGTGTAGGTGAACAGGTGGAGACTTGAGTGTTCTGTAGATACATGAAACTATTCACAGAGGTTTCACCATTGAACAATCTGACTCTGAGAATAGAATCATTGAACCTGGGGCTGGTGAACAGAACACAAACGCACAATGGTAGGAATAAATCATATGTGAAAAGCAGCATTAAGTAACAGTTTACAGGGTGTGAGTACTCCAGAGAGATAGGGAAGGAGAAAAGGAGCAGGGAGAACGAAACCGAGGGAAAGAGATAGGCAGAAGTAAAGAGAAAGAGAAAGAAGCAGCAGTGTAAATAATTCACTATCATAAAGTGCTGGAATGTCCAGAACAATTAGTGAGAGAAACTGTGAGTTGAAGTTGTCTGTTGTCACATGGTGTTCATTTTCCTGTTGGACTTGTTCCTCTGTGTTGATTTCTGCCAGGACCTCATTTAGTTTTGCCGTAAGTTCCTATTCCTTACTTAGTGACTGAATAAACAGAATAGAATCAGTTCATCACTGATGGTAATTCATTATTTAAATACTGCTCTTTAAAATCTCTGTGACTGCTGAATTCAATAAAGAGCGAGGCTGATATCAGAAATATATTTAAATTTATATTCAATTGCCTGTACAAACTAAATATATTGACTATATTGTAGAAACAATGAACTATTCTCCAACACCAATAACCGCAGTGATTATTGTTTGAATGTATGAATTGAGTTGTATTTCTGGGATCTATAGATTAGATTTCCTCTAACACTCTGCTGCAGTCTCTCCCTGTGAATCTCAGCCTCTCCTCTCACAGTATTGAATCCTCAGTCTCCTCATCCATTGTTTCAGTTTATCCACTTTCCCAAACCATCTGCTCCAGTCTCCCCTCCAGCTCCAGCTTGTCCTTTCCCTGGAATTTAGAAGGTTATGGGGTGATTTGATGAATGTATTCAAGATAACAAGGGAAACTGAAAGGGTGGACAGAGAGTAACTATTCCCACTGGCTGCGGAGTCAGGAACTTGGGGGCATAGTCTAAAAATCTAAACACAGTCTAAAAACCTTTCAGGAGTGAAATGAAGAAACACTTCAACACACCAGGTGTGGTATCAGTTTGGAACTCTCTCCCACAAACGGCAATTGATGCTGAGACACTTGTTAGTTTTAAAATCCGAGTTTGATAGATTTTTGTTAACCAAAGGTATTAAGGGGCAAAGATAGGTACATGGAGTTAGATCACACATCAGCCATGAGCTCATTGAATGACAGAAGAGGGTTGAGGGGCCAAATGGGCTCCTCCTCTTCCTCTGTCCAATGACAAATATCTTGCTATCACTCTTTGTGTCTTGGTCTGTGTCTCTCTCCTTGTCTTGCTTTCTGTCTTTCTGTCTGTCTCTCTCTCCTCTCTCAAATATCTGTGGAAATCCACAAACATTAGTCAGCCATTTTAGGCTGGTTCTCGGTGGCCATTTTATGTTACCACAACACTGGGACATTTATTCCAGAGACGGACTCCTCACCAATGTAAGGGTAGTAATCAAATTGTGACAGAGACACAGACATGGAGACACTGAGAGACACAGTACTTGAAAGGAATTAATCATTCCATTGTGCCCAATAAATTGCCCTCCACAGTGACTAGATTGGGTGGCCTGTAATTACTCAGTCTATTATTTTCTCCGTTGTTAATCAATAGTACAACATACACAGTCCTCCAGTCCTCTGGCAGCACGACTATAACAAGAGAAGATCGGAAAATGATGGTCAGAGCCACTAATATTTCCTCCCTTGCACCTCTTAGCAGCCTGAGTCTTGTGAATTATCAGCTTTCAAAGATGCTAAACCCCTTAAAATTTCCTCTCTCACTGTTTATCCCATTCAATATTTCAAACCCCTCCTCATTGACTACAATGTCTGTGTCCCCTCTTTTGTGAAGACAGTCGCATTGTATTCATTAAGAACCATGCCCGCATCTTCCGCCTCCACGTTTGGGAAAAAGGAGGAGAGACGACCTAAAGTAAAGGATAGAAATCAAACGGAGGTGCAGGAACAGAAACATCTGGGGAGTATTTGTGCACCAATCTCTGAAGGTGGCAGGGCAGGTTCAGAAAGTGGTTAAACGGCAGAAGGGGTCCTGAGATTATAAATAGAGACATTGAATACAAAAGCAAGGAAATTATGACCTTTGTAAAACGCTGGTTTGCCTTCAACTGGAGCATTGTCCAATTCTGGACACCGTACTTCAGGAAGAATGTGGGGGCATTAGAGAGGGTGCAGAAAAGATTCACAAGAATGGATCCAGGGATGAGGGACTTCAGTTACGTGGATAGATTGGAGAAGCTGGGGTTGTTCTCTGTGTCTCTCTCTGTCTCTCCCACCTGCTATCTCTGACACTAAGAGGGAGACAGAGGGAGAGAGGCTTAGATATGGAGATAGAGAGAGTGCTGTTGAGAGGGACAAGGTTGGAGAGAGAGAGATTGTTGGGATGGATTGAAAGGCAGAATGTAAGATCTATTTATTCAATGTATTCACTGTTGTGTACGCAAACAGAGAAAGATAGGGATGCAGAGTGAAATATTGGTAGAGTGGGAGATATGTGGATGAAGTTGGGGTCCAGTCGGCCAGTTTTGATGATCAGGAAGGAAAACGCTCCATTGTAAACATCCTGACAGGTATTCCACCATGGAAGCCATCACACCCACATGATATTGGTGTGGAATTCTTGTCATCTATGCCTATGGTTATTGACCCCTCTGTTAAGGGAAATGGGTCCTTCCTATCCACTCTATCTAGGCCCGTCATTATTTTATACACCTCAATTAAATCTTCCCTTCAACATTTTCTGTTCCAAAGAAAACAATTCCAGCCCATCCAATCTTTACTCATAGTTAAAATTGTCCATTCCTGACAACATCCTCTGTAAATCTCCTCTGTACCCTCTCTAGTGTGATCACATCCTTCCTGTATTGTGGTGACCAGAACTGTACACAGTGCTCTAGCTGTGGTCAAACTAGTGTTTTCTACAGTTCTCGCATAACCTCCCTGCGCTTATATTCTATACATCGGCCAATAAGGGAAGGTATTTTGTAAGCCTTCTTAACCACCTTATCGACCTGTTGTGTCACCCTCAGCAATCAGTGGACAGTCACACCAATCACCCTCTGTTCCCAGACAGAGCGATTGTTCAGTTAGATTGAAAGAGCAAATGTAAAACATAATAATCTGATGTAATCCTTCACTGCAGTATACACAGACATCCGCGCGAGAGGCATGGAGTGTGAAACATCGGGGTAGAGGGAGAAAAATAAATGGAGATGGTAACAAATTGGAAAGGAGTGATAGGGACTGAGAGAGAGGGAATCTCTGGTAAACTCTCTTGCTGGTAATCTCTCTCCATCTCTAACTTTCTCTTCCCCTCTCTTCGACACTCTGAAACCCTATTTCTTCTCTCTGTTACTCACTTTCCAAGTCTATCTCTCACTTTTCGCTCTCTATCTCCCTCTGCACACTATCTCAATCTCTCCCTCTTGCTCTCAGGATGGGAAGAGGGAGAAAGAGAGGCAGAGAAGGTGTCGCCGGCAGACCGAGATGAGGAGAAAGAGACAGAGGGACAGTGATTCGGGCATTGGTAGATGGATCTTTACTCTGTGTCTAACCCCGTGTTGTACCTGTCCTGTGAGTATTCGATGGGGACAGTTTCGGACGTGGGGGACTGTCTAAAAATCAAAAATTAGTCGAAATCCCTTTCAAAGATGAAATTCAGAAACACTTCAGAAACATTTCAGAAACAATTCAGAAATACAAAGGGTGGGAGAAGTTTGGAACTGTCTTCCACAAATGACAACTGCCTGTCTCTGCAATCTCCTCCAGCTCCACAATCCACCAATATCTGCGATTCTGTAATTCTGGCCTCTTGAGCATCCCCAATTTGAATTGTTCCAAATTTGGTGGCCGTGCGTTCAAGCTGCCAAGGCCCTAACTCGGGAATTCCTTTCCTAAACCTCTCCGTCTCACAAACTCGCTTTCCTCTTTGAAAACGCTCCCTCAAACCAAACTCTTTGACAAAGTCTTTGTTCGTCTCGTGTAATATCTCCTGAAGTGACTTGGTGTCAACTTTTTATTTGCCTTATTTATTTGTTGGATGTGTGCGTTACTGGCCAGGCCAGCATTTATTGCCAATCTGTCGTGGCCCTTGAGAAGGTGGTGTTGAGCCTCGTTATTGAACCGCTGCAGTCCATGTGAGGTAGGTGCACCCACAGTGCTGTTAGGAAGGGAGTTCCAGGATTTTGACCCAGTAACAGTGAAGGAATGGTGATATAGTTTCAAGTTGGGATGGTGTGTGACTTTAGTTGCTGTGTGCGGACTGTATTTTCAGTGCGCAGTCCATTTAAATTTTTAATTATATATTTTTTTCTCGTGGTTAGATGTAAAGTTTCTCCGACAATCTCCCTGCCTTCCCGTATCTCCTCACTCTTTCTGCCCGTATCTCCCTCCTTCTCTAAATCCACTGCTTTATTCTGTATCTAAACTCACACTGTACCTGCCCTGGGAGGTCTCATTACGGTGCTGAAGCAATGAGTTATACAGTTCCAGCATAACCTCTCTGCTCTTATCTCCTTTAACAGCCTTGTTGGGAATGGCACTGCAGATTGAAAATATGAAACACTGATCCAACACTCACATCTCAAACACTCACACTAACCTCCACAAAACAGGGCTGGGCAGATAATGAGGATTGTTAATGATTGTTACAACTTGTCTCATCCTCTCTCTGTCTCTCTCTCTCATGTCTGTCTCTTCCCATCTCCCTCTCTCTCTCTCTGCCGCATCCTCTCCCTCTTTCTCTGCCTCTTTCCATGACTCTGTCTCTAACACCATCTCTCTCTCCTTGAACAGAAATATTTCTCTACATTTCTTGGTTAATTTTGAACCTGTAAATCTTGCCCTTGCTGGCAACGTCACTGCAGTTTGAAAATATCAAACATTGATCAACACTCGCCCCCTAAACTCTCACACTAAACCCCCAATACAGGACTGTGCAGATAATGGGGATTGTTACTGAGGTTCTGTCAAGGTCCCCTCACACACTGGATCCCATTTTCCCTGCTTCTAATCTTTGTCAGTGTTCAATAATATGTTTTTCAATGGTATTACATCTCACTTCAGTTTGAAAATATCAATCACTGATGCAACACTTGCCCCCAAAACACTCACACTTAAACCCCTGATCTTTCCTTTCAAAATTAGGTCTTTCACACAGCCAGTTTTACTTTTTAATTCTATCTTTTTTCAACGTTATTAAATGTACCGTTTTTCCTATAATCTCACGTTCTCTCTCTCTCCCCCTCTCTCTCTATTTCTCCCTCTGTTTGTCTTCCTCCCTCTCTCTCTGTCCCTTTCTCTCTCTGCATCTGCTCTCTCCCTCTGGATCTGTCTTCCTCGCTTTATCCCTGTCTCTCCCTCTGCAACTGCCTGCCCCCCTTTATGTATCTCTCCCTCTGAATGTGACTGCCTCCCTTTCTGTCTTTCTCCCTCTGTCTCTGTCCCACTCTGTCTGTGTCTCTCTCCATCTGTGTTTCACTCCCTCCATCTCTCTGTCCCTCTGCACATGGACAGCAATGCTTTGAGCCATTTGTTTGGTTAATTTAGAATCTTTAACTCTTGCTTTTGTTGGGAATGTCAATGCAGTTTGAAAATATCAAACACTCATCTCACATTCATCCCTAAAACACTCACATTGAAGCCCAAATACCGGACTGGGCAGACAATGGGGATTGTTACTGGAGTTCCGTCAAGGTCTCATTTCACTATCTCTTCTGTCTCTCACTGTCTTCCACTTTGTCCCTCCCTCTCCATTTCCCCATTTGTTTTTGTTTCCCTCTCTCCTCTTTCCTTCATCGTCCCCAACTTTAGACATAGAGAGGGTGCTCCTTCCACTTTATAAATAGAGAGGGAGCTCCCTCCACTTTATACATAGAATGGGTGCTCCTTCCATTTATACATAGAGAGGGTGCTCCTTCCACTTTTTAAATAGAGAGGGAGCTCCCTCCACTTTATGCGAAGAGGCGGAGCTCCCTCTACCTTAAACATAGAAAGGGAGCTCCCTCTGTTTTCTATGGCTGCCGTGGTGGGATTTGAACCCCAGTCCTCAGGCCATCAGGTTGGGCCTCTGGATTACGTGACCAGTGATATTATCACTGCCCAACTGCCTCCCAAATGGACGCGTACAGTGTCTGTTCCGTAATATCACTAACAGTAGTTTCTGGGCAGTAACCCTGAACATGGTCCCGAATCAGAGACTCAAAGTTCACATTTATAATGGGAAAAGGCAGGAACAGAGTGAAGCAGGATTGCTTTTGTCCCTTGATTCAGTGTCCACTGCAGACAGATCAGTTACATTTACAATAGAAATGCCAGGACTGAACCAGGTCAATACAATAATACGGAAAATGTAAATGATGCCACTCATAATTGAAGCATCCGTCCAGTATGAGTACAGATTTCAGGTTTATTCCGAGAGAGGTCTCACTCAGAAAAGGTCATTGACATTGAAATGATTGTGTTTTACCCACCACGTTATTTGCATCAGAGTCAAAGCTGCTGATGTCATGTGTTTGTTCAGGATACTGTAGCTAATAGCAATGATCAGGGGTATAACCATGTCAGTGGAGACTTATCCCCTGTATAAATCAGTACCCATTGGAATGGATCAGCTCAGAGTGCCTGCTGGAGCTGTGGATTCCAGGCTAATAGAAGTCTCTGCTTCTCATACAAATGGGATATCCAGTAATGTATCAGATGCAAGACATTTATTATCCTGTACTTGCAGCAATTGGAGTTCCTGGTAAGCAGTATCTCAGCTGTTAATGGTGTAAATCGATGTTAAGTGTGCTGCTGTCGGTATTATTTCTCAACGTGTGTGTTACACATCTCCCAGCTCTTTTCCAGCAATTTACTGATGGAATCTCCTCACTGTCCACACTTTCATTCTTGCAGGAACTGCATTATGTCTTTAATTGTATTGCTTTAAGTAACACTGGCATTGCTACTGGATTATTCTGTGTATGGAATGTATTTGAAGGAACGGTCTTGGTTAGGATCAAGAATCAGACCATCAGGAGCTTTTAACAGTTTCATGATGTGGATTTAACCAGTCCTGGAATATTTTTATGATTTTGTTTTCAGTGATTGAGAATGAAACATCTCACGGTCACAGTGTTACAAGCGGACAGAACAAAATACTCCCTCCCCAATAACATGGCTCAGTCCAACTGTGATTTCAATGTGTTTATCGATTATCACTGTTATCAAATATTATTTCATTCTGTGTGTGTCTGACGCTGCTTCAGAAGTCTGGCTACTGAACTGAGTTTGCTGCTGACACTTTCATTCTCCTTCTCTGCTTCACTGTGGAACTTCACTGTCACTGGACTACATTGTAAAATAGAAAGTATTGATGTGATGTTTTATTGGTTTACACTCTATCAGTTGGAATCAAGAGTCTTTCTATTTATCTGTAGATGATCAGCTGCAGCGCTGATGTTGGTTTTTTATTAGTTAAATAATCCCACATTCTAACGGATTACTTTATAATTCCAGGAGAAGGAATTTCAATGATTGTGAGGTTTGTCTGGAAGTAGCTTTCGATCCTGTTTATTCCATGCATTGTAGATGAAGTGAAGAGTGCTGGTGAACAGGTGGAGACTTGAGTGTTCTGTAGATACAGTAAATTATTCACAGAGGTTTCACCATTCACCATTCACTCTGAGAAAAGAATCATTGAACCTGGGGCTGGTGAACAGAACACAGGCGCAGAATGTTAGGAATAAATCATATGCGAAAAGTAACATTTAGTAAACGTTTTCAGAGTGTGAGTGGTCCAGGGACAGAGCAAAGAAGAAAAGGAACAGAGAGAACAAAACCGAGCGAAAGAGATAAGCAGAAGTAAAGAGAAAGAGAAAGAAGCAGCAGTGTAAATAATTCACTATCATAAAGTGCTGGAATGTCCAGAACAATTAGTGAGAGAAACTGTGAGTTGAAGTTGTCTGTTTTCAGATTGTGTTCATTTTCCTGTTGGACTTGATCCTCTGTGTTGATTTCTGTCAACTCCTCATTTTGTTTTGTAAAAAGTTCCTATTCCTTACTTAGTGACTGAATAAACAGAAAAGAATCAGTTCATCACTGATGGTAATTCATTATTTAAATACTGCACTTTAAAATCTCTGTGACTGCTGAATTCAATAAAGAGCGAGGCTGATATCAGAAATATATTTAAATTTATATTTAATAGCCTGTACAAACTAAATATTTTGACTATATTGTATGAACAATGAACTGTTCTCCAACACCCATAACCACAGGGATTATTGTTTGAATGTATGAATTGAGTTGTATTGCTGGGATCTATAGATTAGATTTCCTCCAACACTCTGCTGCAGTCTCTCCCTGTGAATCTCAGCCTCTCCTCTCACTGGATTGAATCCTCAGTCTCCTCATCCATTGTTTCAGTTTATCCACTTTCCCAAACCATCTGCTCCAGTCTCCCCTTCTGCTCCAACATGTCCTTTCCCTGGAATTTACAAGGTTATGGGGTGATTTGATGAATGTATTCAAGATAATAAGGGAAACTAAACGGGTGGACAGAGAGTAACAATTACCACTGGCTGCGGAGTCAGGAACTTGGGGGCATAGTCTAAAAATCTAAACGTAGTCTAAAAACCTTTCAGGAGTGAAATGAAGAAATACATCAACACACCAGGTGTGGTATCGATTTGGAACTCTCTTCCACAAACGGCAATTGATGCTGAGACACTTGTTCGATTTTAAATCAGAGATTGATAGATTTTTGTTAACCAAAGGTATTAAGGGGCAAAGATAGGGACTTGGAGTTAGATCACACATCAGCCATGAGCTCATTGAATGACAGAAGGGGGCTGAGGGGCCAAATGGCCTCCTCCTCTTCCTCTGTGCAATGACAAATATCTTGCGATCACTCTCTGTGTCTTGGCCTGTGTCTCTCTCTTTGTCTCTCTTTCTGTCTGTCTGTCTGTCTCTCTCTCATCTCTCAAACATCAGTGGAAATCCACAAACATTGGTCAGCCATTATAGGCTGGTTCTCGGTGGCCATTTTATGTTAACACAACACTGGGACATTTATTCCAGAGACTGACTCCTCACCCATGTGACGGTAGTGCTCAAATTGTGACAGAGCCACAGACATGGAGACACTGAGACACTCCGTACTAGAAAGGAATCAATCATTCCCTTGCGCCCAATAATTCTCCCTCCACTGTGATTAGGCTGCGTGGCCTGTAATTAATCAGTCTATTACTTTCACCCTTGTTAATCAACAGTACAACATGTGTAGTCCTCCAGTCCTCTGGCAGCACGACTGTCACCAGAGAGGATTGGAAAATGATGGTCAGAGCCTCTGCTATTTCCACCCTTGCACCTCTAAACAGTCTGAGCCTGTTGAATTATCAGCTTTCAACGATGCTGAACCCCTGAATATTTCCTCTCTCACTGTTTACCCCGTTCAATATTTCAAACCCCTCCTCATTGACTACAATGTCTGTGTCGTCCCCTCTTTTGTGAAGGCAGTCGCTATGTATTCATTAAGAACCATGCCCGCATCTTCCGCCTCCACAGTTAGGAAAAAGGAGGAGAGACGATATAAAGTAAAGGATATAATTCTAAAGGAGGTGCAGGAACAGACACATCTGGGGAGTATTTTTGCACCAATCACTGAAGGTGGCAGGGCAGGTTCAGAAAGTAGTTAAATGGCAAAAGGGATCGTGAGATTATAAATAGAGACATTGAATACAAAAGCAAGAAAATATGACCTTTGCAAAACGCTGCTTGCCTTCAACTGGAGCATTGTCCAATTCTGGACACCGTAATTTCGCAAGAATGTGGCGGCATTCGAGAGGGTGCAGAAAAGATTCACAAGAATGGTTCCAGGGATGAAGGACTTCAGTTACGTGAATAGATTGGAGAAGGTGGGATTGTTCTTTGTGTCTCTCTCTGTCTTCCTCTCTCTATCTCTCCCTCCTGCTATCTCTGAAACTAAGAGGGAGACAGAGGGAGAGAGGCTTCGATATGCAGATAGAGAGAGTGCTGTTGAGAGGGACAAGGTTGGAGGCAGAGAGATTGTTGGGGTGGATTGAAAGGGAGAATGTAAGATATATTCATTTGATGTAATCCTTTATTGCTGTGTATGCAAACAGAGAAGGATAGGTATGTAGAGTGAAATATTGGTCGAGTGGGAGAAATGCGGATGAAGTTGGGGCCCAGGCGGCCAGTTTTGATGATCAGGAAGGAAAACGCTCCATTGTAAACATCCAGCAAGGTATTCCACCATGGAAACCATCACACCCTCATGATATTGGTGTGGAAATCTTGTAATCTATGCCTATGGTTATTGACCCCTCTGTTAAGGGAAATGGTCCTTCCTATCCACACTATCTTGGCCCGTCATTATTTTATACACCTCAATAAAATCTTCCCTTCAACCTTCTCTGTTCCAAAGAAAACAATTCCAGCCTATCTAATCTTTACTCATAGTTAAAATTCTCCATTAGTGACAACATCCTCTGTAAATCTCCTCTGTACCCTCTCTAGTATGATCACATCCTTCCTGTAATGTGGTGACCAGAACTGTACACAGTACTCTAGCTGTGGTCTAACTAGTGTTTTATACAGTTCTAGCATAACCTCCCTGCTCTTATATTCCATAAATCGGCCAATAAAGGAAAGTATTCCGTGAGCCTTCTTAACCACCTTATCCACCTGTCCTGTTACCCTCAGGAATCAGTGGACATTCGCTTCAAGGTCCCTCTGTTCACAGAGAGATTGTTCAGTTAGATTGAAAGAGCAAATGTAAAACATAATAATTTGATGTAATCCTTCACTGCAGCACACACAGACATACGAGCGAGAGGCATGGAGTGTGAAACATCGGGGTAGAGGGAGAAAAATAGATGGAGATGGTAACAAACTGGAAAGGAGTGATAGGGACTGAGAGAGAGGGAATCTCTGGTAAACTCTCTTGCCGGTAATCTCTCTCCATCTGTATCTCTCTCTTCCCATCTCTTCTGCTCTCTGAAACCCTATTTCTTCTCTCTGTTACTCAAAATCCAAGTCGATCTCTCTACTTTTCTCCCTCTCTCTCTATATCCCTCTGCACACTATCTCAATCTCTCCCTCTTGCTCTCAGGATGGGAAGAGGGAGAAAGAGAGGCAGAGAATGGGTGTTGCAGACAGTGAGAGATGAGGAGAAAGAGACAGAGGAACTGTGAGTCTGGCATTGGTAGATGGATCTTTACTCTGTTTCTAACCCCGTGCGTACTGCCCTGTGAGTATTCGATGGGGACAGCCTCGGACAGGGGGGACTGTCTAAAAATCAAAAATTAGTCGAAAGCCCTTTCAAAGATGAAATTCAGAAACACTTCTGCATACAAAGGGGGGTAGAAGTTTGGAACTGTCTTCCACAAATGACCCCTCCCTATATCTGCAATCTCCTCCAGCTCCACAATCCACCAATATCTGCGATCCTCTAATTCTGGCCTCTTGAGCCTCCCCAATTTGAATGGTCCCACTATTGGTGTCTGTGCCTTCAAGCTGCCAAGACCCTAACTCTGGAATTCCTTTCCTAAACCTCTCCGTCTCGCTAACTCTCTTTCCTCTTTGAAGATGCTCCCTCAAATCTACCTTCTTGACCAGGTTTTTGTTCGTCTAGTGTAACATCCCCTTAATTGACTCGATGACAACTTTTTATTTGCTTTATTTATTTGTTGGATGTGTGCGTTACTGGCCAGGCCAGCATTTATTACCCATTCCTAATTGCCCTTGAGAAGGTGGTGTTGAGCCTCCTTCTTGAACCACTGTAGTCCATGTGGGGTATGTATACCCACAGTGCTGTTCGGAAGGGAGTTCCAGGATTTTGACCCAGTAACAGTGAAGGAATTGCAATATAGTTTCAAGTTGGGATGGTGTGTGACTTTCGTTGTTGTGTGGACAGTATTTTCAGTGCGCAGTCCATTTATATTTTTAATTTATGTTTTTCATGTGGTTTGATGTAAAGTTTCTCCTACAATCTGCCTGCCTCCCCGTATCTCCTCACTCTTTCTGCCGTCTCTCCCTCCTTCTCTAAAACCACTGCTTTACTCAGTATCTAAACTCACACTGTACCTGCCCTGGGAGGTCCCATTATGGTGCTTAAGCAATGAGTTATACACTTCCAGCATAACCTCCCTGCTCTTATATACTTTAACAGCCTTGTTGGAAATGTCACTGCAGTTTGAAAATATGAAACACTGATCCAACATTCACCCCTAAAACACTCACACTAACCTCCAAAAACAGGACTGGGCAGATAATGAGGATTGTTAATGATTGTTACAACTTGTCTCATCCTCTCTCTGTCTCTCCCTCTCATGTCTGTTTCTTCCCATCTTTCTCTCTCTCTCTCTCTCTCCCTCACCCTCTCCCTCTTTCTCTTCCTCTTTCCATGACTCTGTCTCTAACACCATCTCTCTCTCCTTGGACAGAAATGTTTTTATCCATTTCTTGGTTAATTTTGAACCTGTAAATCTTGCCCTTGCTATGAACGTCACTGCAGTTTGAAAATATCAAACACTGTTCAACATTCGCCCCCTAAACTCTCACACCAAACCCCCAATACAGGACTGAGATTCTGTCAAGATCCCCTCTCACACTGTCTCCCATTTCCCCTGCTTCTAAATTTTGTCAGTGTTTAATAATATTTTTTGGAATTATTTTAAATGTCACTTCAGTTTGAAACCATCAATCACTGATTTAACAATTGCCCCCAAAACACTCACACTAAACCCCTGATCTTTCCTTTCAAAATTAGTTCCTGCACACAGCCAGTTTTACTTTTTAATTCTATCTTTTTTCAACATTATTAGATGTAAAGTTTTTCCTATAATCTCGCCCTCCCTCTCTCCCTCTCTCTCTCTATGTCGGTCCCTCTGTCTCTGTTTCTCCCTCTGTTTGTCTCTCTCCCTCTCTCTCTCTCTGTCCCTTTCTCCCTCTGCATTTGTCTCTCTCCCTCTGCATCTGCCTGCCTCTCTTTCTGTCTCTCTCACTCTGCATTTGCCTGCCTCCCTTTCTGTCTCTCTCCCTCTGTCTCTGTTTCTCCTTTTTTCTCTAACATTCTTGCTCTGTCTCTCTCTCGCTCTCCCTCTGTCTCTGTCCCACTCTGTCTGTGTCTCTCTCCATCTGTCTGTCACTCCCTCCATCTCTCCGTCCCTCTGTACGTGGTCAGCAATGCTGTGAGCCATTTCTTTGGTTAATTTTGAATCTTTAACTCTTGCTTTTGTTGGGAATGTCAATGCAGTTTGAAAATATCAAACACTCATCTAACACTCATCCCTAAACCACTCACATTAAACCCCAAATACCGGACTGGGCAGACAATGGGGATAGTTACTGGGGTTCCGTCAAGGTCTCATTTCATTATCTCTTCTGTCTCTCACTGTCTTCCACTTTGTCCCTCTCTCTCCATTTCCCCATTTGCTTTCGTTTCCCTCTCTCCTCTTTCCTTCATCGCCCCCAACTTTATAAATGGAGAGGAAGCTCCCTCCACTTTATACATAGTGAGGGCGCTCTCTCCACTTTATAGCTGGAGAGCGAGCTCCCTCTACTTTATATACAGAAAGGGAGCTCCCTCTGGTTTATATAGCTGCCGTGGTGGGATTTGAACCCCTGTCCCCAGGCCATCAGGTTGGGCCTCTGGATTACGTGACCAGTGATATTATCACTACCCAACTGCCTCCAAAATGGATGCATACAATGTCTGTCCCGTAATATCACTCACAGTAGTTTCTGGGCTGTTCCCCTGAACATGGTCCCGAATCAGAGACTCAAAGTTCACATTTTAACTGGGAAAAGGCAGGAACAGAGTGAAATGGGATTGCTTTTGTCCCTGGATTCAGTGTCAACAGCAGACAGATCAGTTACATTTACAATAGAAATGCCAGGAGTGAACAAGGTCAATGCAATAATATGGGAAATGTAAATGATGCCTCTCATAATTGTAGCATCCGTCCAGTATGAATACAGATTTCAGGTTTATTCCGAGAGAGGTCTTGCTCAGAAAATGTCATTGATATTGAAATGATTGTGTTTTATCCACCACATTATTTACATCAGAGTCAAAGCTGCTGATGTAATGTGTTTGTTCAGGTGAGTGTAATTAAACCCCCTCGGGGGGGGGGGGGGGGTTTAAACTAATTCAGCAGGGGAATGGGAACCTAAATTGTAGTGCCAGTGTACAGAATGTTGAGAGTAGTGAAGTCAGGGATATGGTTACAAGGACGCAAGAGGGCACTGGCAAGCAAGAACCTGGTTTAAAGTGTGTCTATTTCAACGCCAGGAGCATCCGGAATAAGGTGGGTGAGCTTGCAGCATGGGTTGGTACCTGGGATCTCGATGTAGAGGCCATTTCGGAGACAAGGGTAGAGCAGGGGCAGGAATGGATGTTGCAGATTCCGGGATTTAGATGTTTCAGTAAGAACAGAGAAGATGGTAAAAGACGGGGGGGGGGGGGTGAGGCATTGTTAATCAAGGAGAGCATTACAGCGACAGAAAGGACGTTTGAGGACTCGTCTACTGAGGTGGTATGGGCTGAGGTTAGAAACAGGAGAGGTGAGGTTACCCTGTTGGGAGTCTTTTATAGACCTCCGAACAGTTCCAGAGATGTAGAGGAAAGGATAGCGAAGATGATTCTCGACAGGGGCGAGAGTAACAGGGTAGTTGTTATGGGGGACTTTAACTTTCCAAATATCGACTGGAAATACTATAGTTCGAGTACTTTAGATGGGTCAGTTTTTGTCCAGTGTGTGCAGGAGGGTTTTCTGACAGAGTCTGTTGACAGGCAAACCAGGGGCGATGCCACATTGGATTTGGTACTGGGAAATGAACCCGGCCAGGTGTTAGATTTAGATGTAGGTGAGCACTTTGGTGATAGTGATCACAATTCGGTTAGGTTTACCTTAGCGATGGGCAGGGACAGGTATATACCGCAGGGCAAGAATTATAACTGGGGGAAAGGAAATTATGATGCGATTAGGCAAGATTTAGGATGCGTAGGATGGGGAAGGAAACTGCAGGGGATGAGAACAATCGAAATGTGGAGCTTATTCAAGGAGCAGCTACTGCGTGTCCTTGATAAGTATGTACCTGTGAGGCAGGGAGGAAGTTGTCGTGCGAGGGAGCCATGGTTTACTAAAGAAGTTGAAGCGCTTGTCAAGAGGAAGAAGAAGGCTTATGTCAGGATGAGACGTGAAGGCTCAGTTAGGGCGCTTGAGAGCTACAAGCTAGCCAGGAAGGATCTAAAGGGAGAGCTAAGAAGAGCAAGGAGAGGACACGAGAAGTCATTGGTGGATCGGATCAGGGAAAACCCTAAGGTTTTCTATAGGTATATCAGGAATAAAAGAATGACTAGAGTTAGATTAGGGCCAATCAAGGATAGTCGTGGGAAGTTGTGTGTGGAATCAGAGGAGATAGGGGAAGTGTTAAATGAATATTTTGCGTCAGTATTTACAGTAGAGAAAGAAAATGTTGTTGAGAATACTGAGATTCAGGCTCCGAGGCTAGATGGGATTGAGGTTCACAAGGAGGAGGTGTTTGCAATTTTGGAAGGTGTGAAAATAGATAAGTCCCCTGGGCCAGATGGGATTTATCCTAGGATTCTCTGGGAAGCTAGGGAGGAGATTGCAGAGCCTTTGTCCTTGATCTTCATGTCGTCATTGTCGACAGGAATAGTGCCGGAAGACTGGAGGATTGTAAATGTTGTCCCCTTGTTCAAGAAGGGGAGTCGAGACAGCCCTGGTAATTATAGACCTGTGAGCCTGACTTCGGTTGTGGGTAAAATGTTGGAAAAGGTTATAAGAGACAGGATTTATAATCATCTTGAAAAGAATAAGTACATTAGAGATAGTCAGCACGGTTTTGTGACGGGTAGGTCGTGCCTCACAAACCTTATTGAGTTTTTCGAGAAGGTGACCAAACAGGTGGATGAGGGTAAAGCAGTGGATGTGGTGTATATGGATTTCAGTAAGGCGTTTGATAAGGTTCCCCACGGTAGGCTATTGCAGAAAATACGGAAGTATGGGGTTGAAGGCGATTTAGAGCTTTGGATCAGAAATTGGCTAGCTGAAAGAAGACAGAGGGTGGTGGTTGATGGCAAATGTTCATCCTGGAGTTTAGTTACTAGTGGTGTACCGCAAGGATCTGTTTTGGGGCCACTGCTGTTTGTCATTTTTATAAATGACCTGGAAGAGGGTGTAGAAGGGTGGGTTAGTAAATTTGCAGATGACACTAAGGTCGGCGGAGTTGTGGATAGTGCCGAAGGATGTTGTAGGGTACAGAGAGACATAGATAGGCTGCAGAGCTGGGCTGAGAGATGGCAAATGGAGTTTAATGCGGAAAAGTGTGAGGTGATTCACTTTGGAAGGAGTAACAGGAATGCAGAGTACTGGGCTAATGTGAAGATTCTTGGTAATGTAGATGAACAGAGAGATCTTGGTGTCCAGGTGCATAAATCCCTGAAGGTTGCTAACCAGGTTAATAGGGCTGTTAAGAAGGCATATGGTGTGTTAGCTTTTATTAGTAGGGGGATCGAGTTTCGGAGCCACGAGGTCATGCTGCAGCTGTACAAAACTCTGGTGAGACCGCACCTGGAGTATTGCGTGCAGTTCTGGTCACCGCATTATAGGAAGGATGTGGAAGCTATGGAAAGGGTGCAGAGGAGATTTACTAGGATGTTGCCTGGTATGGAGGGAAGGTCTTACGAGGAAAGGCTGAGGGACTTGAGGTTGTTTTCGTTGGAGTGAAGGAGGAGGAGAGGTGACTTAAAAGAGACATATAAGATAATCAGAGGGTTAGATAGGGTGGATAGTGAGCGTCTTTTTCCTCGGATGGTGATGGCAACCACGAGGGGACATAGCTTCAAGTTGAGGGGTGATAGATATAGGACAGATGTGAGAGGTAGTTTCTTTACTCAGAGAGTAGTAAGGGCGTGGAACGCCCTGCCTGCAGCAGTAGTAGATTCGCCAACTTTAAGGGCATTTAAATGGACATTGGATAGACATATGGATGAAAATGGAATAGTGTAGGTCAGATGGTTTCACAGGTCAGCGCAACATCGAGGGCCGAAGGGCCTGTACTGCGCTGTAATGTTCTAAATTCTAAATTCTAAATTAATAGCAATGATCAGGGGTATAACCGTGTCAGTGGAGACTTATCCCCTGGATAACTCAGGACCCATTGGAATGGATCAGCTCAGAGTGCCTGGTGGAGCTGTGGATTCCAGGCTAATAGAAGTCTCTGCTTCTCACAGAAATGGGATATCCAGTAATGTATCAGTTACAAGACATTTACTATCCGGTGCTTGCAGCAATTGGAGTTCCTGGTAAGCGGTATCTCAGCTGTTAATGGTGTAAATCGATGTTAACTGAACTGCTGTACTGGGTATTATTTCCCTCTGTGTGTGTTACACAGCCGCCTGTTCTTTTCCAGCAATTTACTGATGGAATCTCCTTATTGTCTACTGTTTCATTCTTGCAGGAACTGTATTATGTATTTAATGGTATTGTTTTAAGTAACTGTGGATTTGTTATTTGATCATTCTGTGTATTGAATGTATTTGAATGAGATGTTTCAGTGAGGATCAATAATCAGACCATTAGGAGTTTTTAACAGTTTCATGATGTGGATCTAACCAGTCCTGGAATATTTTTCTGATTTTTTTCAGTGATTGATTATGAGACATCTCACAGTCTCAGTGTTACAAGGGGATAGAACAATGTCCTCCCTCCCCAATAACATGGCTCAGTTTAACTGGAAATTCAATGTATTTATTGATTATCAATGTTATCAAATATTATTTCATTCTGTGTGTGTCTGACGCTGCTTCAGAAGTCTGGCTACTGAACTGAGATTGCTGCTGACACTTTCACTTCTCCTTCTCTGCTTCACTGTGGACCTTCACTGTCACTGGACTACATTGTAAAATAGAAAGTATTGATGTGATGATTTATTAGTTTTCACTCTGTCAGTTGGAATCAAGAGTCTTTCCATTTATCTGTAGATTATCAGCTGCAGCGCTGATGTTGGTTTTTTATTAATTGAACAATCCCACATTCTAACAGATTACTTTATAATTCCAGGAGAAGGAATTTCAATGATTGTGAGGTTTGTCTGGAAGTAGCTTTCGATACTGTTTATTCCATGTATTTTAGATGAAGTGAAGAGTGCAGGTGAACTGGTGGAGACTTGAGTGTTCTGTAGATACATTAAATTATTCACAGAGTCACCATTGAACAAACTGACTCTGAGAATATAATCATTGAACCTGGGGCTGGTGAACAGAACACAGACGCAGAATGTTAGCAATAAATCATATGTGAAAAGCAGCATTAAGTAACAATTTACAGGGTGTGAGTACTTCAGAGAGATAGGGAAGGAGAAAAGGAGCAGGGAGAACGAAACCGACGGGAAAGGAAAAGCAGAAGTAAAGAGAAAGAGAAAGAAGCAGCAGTGCAAATAATTCACTATCATAAAGTGCTGGGATGTCCAGAACAATTAGTGAGAGAAACTGGGAGTTGAAGTTGTCTGTTGTCAGATTGTGTTCATTTTCCTGTTGGACATGATCCTCTGTGTTGATTTCTGTCAGATCCTCATTTTGTTCTGCAGAAAGTTCCTATTCCTTACTTCGTGACTGAATAAACAGAATAGAATCAGTTCATCACTGATGGTAATTCATTATTTAAATACTTCACTTTAAAATCTCTGTGACTACTGAATTCAATAAAGAGGAGGCTGATATCAGAAATATATTTAAATTTATATTTAATAGCCTGTACAAACTAAATATATTGACTATATTGTAGAAACAATGAACTGTTCTCCAACACCAGTAACCACAGGGATTATTGTTTGAATGTATGAATTGAGTTGTATTACTGGGATCTATAGATTAGATTTCCTCTAACACTCTGCTGCAGTCTCTCCCTGTGAATCTCAGCCTCTCCTCTCACTGTATTGAATCCTCAGTCTCCTCATCCATTGCTTCAGTTTATCCACTTTCCCAAACCATCTGCTCCAGTCTCCCCTCCTGTTCCAACATGTCCTTTTCCTTCTCTCCCTCCCAATCTCACTCACTGTCTCCACCTCCAGCTGCCACGTCCAATCTGATAGGAATACAGTAACATGGGAGCAGGAGGAGGCCATTCAGCCCTTCGAGCCTGCTCTGCCATTCGAGATCTTTGCTGATACTCTAACACAGCAATGCAGTTTTCCCATTTGATAACAGTCTCTGTCGGTTCCCTGAAACCAGAGCAACAAACCAGCTACACATCCCGCTCTCCCCAAACCTTCCCAACCAACAGTCTGGAGACACATTCCCAATTAACCCATTGGATTCCATCTCTGTAAAACCCCTTCTCATTTCCCCACTGACACTGCATCCTCACTCAGTACTTCCAGTAGATCCGGTGCTAACTTTGTTCACTTTCTGTATCAATTTCCCAATTCATTATTAATAATTGTGTTTTCAAGCATTTCACTGTGACAAAGCACTGCTCGGGTCAATGAATCAGTTTTCACTGCTCGCTGCAGCAGCAAAGCTGGAAATTTCAGCCCAGATCCTGTCAAACTGCTGCTTTGTCTCCAGGTCTGATCAGTAATTTCTCTGCTTCCTTTTCTCTCTCTCTTCCAGTTAACTTGGTGGCGATTGTGATCCTGTCCCGAGGAAAGTGCGGTCTCTCCAAATGTATCAGTGTCTACCTGGTGGGAATGGCAGTGTCTGATCTCCTGGTCGTTATCACTAATCCCATATTGAGCTGGATTGTTTCAATTTATTTCCCATATTCATTCCTGAACATTACTCCTGTGTGTTCTTTCATTACCGTTCTGCTTTCTGCATCCACAGTTGTTTCTGTCTGGCTCACAGTCACTTTCACCTTTGATCGATTTGTGGCCATTTGTTGTGAGAAGCTGAAAACAAAATATTGCAGCGAGAAAAGGACGGCTGTGGTTGTGGGAACAGTGAGTGTGCTGGGCTGTTTAGAGTCTCTCCCCTGGTACTTTACACTGGAACAAGATTACATTATTGATAATGTTCCCATGGGTTGTGGTTATGAACTGAGCTTCTTTACTTCCCCCATATGGGGGGCATTTGAATTGTTTGACCGCATTTTAACCCCTTGTGTCTCGGTCTTTCTGATGTTGCTGCTCAATGTTCTGACTGTCAGACGGATTTTATTCTCCAGTAAAGTCCGCAGGGGATTCCGGCGCCACAGCAATGCAGAGAATCACAAGGACCCAGAGATGGAGAATCGCAGGAAATCAATTATTTTACTCTTCAGTATATCCGGCAGTTTTATCCTGTTATGGGTGACCCGGGTTGTGTTTATCATTTATACTCGAATTACAGATATTTATTATTATTCCTCCTACACTGACCCTCTCCTTATCACAGAACAAACATCACAGATGCTGCAGATTCTCAGTTCCTGCACCAACACATGTATTTACATTGTGACCCAGACTAAATTCAGACAGGAGCTGAAGAAGGGGGTGAAATACCCTCTCAATCTCATTGTTAAATTAGTGAAATCATGGAAAGAGCTGAAGGGTTTCAAACACTGGAACTAAATCCTATTCCCCCTCCTCCTCCCCCAGACCCACAGCTCCACCTCCCACCGGCCTCTGTGATTATTTGACCGGCGCCATCTTTAGTCCTGGCAGCGAATGAACGTGCAGACCCTGATGGTTCACGGGAATAGGATACGTTTGCGCATCTGCCAGTACAGCGCCACCTCGTGGTTGCTGTTGTCAACAACAGCAGCCAGTGGACAAAGCTGCAAATCGGAGTGAATGTGAGGTCGTGAGCAGGGCAGTAACTGCAGTGTGTCAGGGACAACAACAGATGGAGATGGAAAGAGGGCAGCAGTAACTGCAGTGAGACAGTGACACCAGCAGATGGAGATGGTGAGTGGGCCAGTAGCTGCAGTAAGACAGGGATACCAGCAGATGGCGATGGTGAGAGGGGGCAGTAACCGCAGTGAGGCAGGGGTACCAGGAGATGGAGATGGTGAGAAAGGGACAGTAACTGAAGTGACACAGGGACACCAGCAGATGGAGATGGTGAGAGAGGGACATTAACTGCAGTGAGGCAGGGGTACCAGCCCATCGAGATGGTGAGAGGGGGACAGTAACTGCAGTGAGACAGGGACACCAGCAGATGGCGATGCTGAGCCATTACTGATCCGAGATTCCCTTGCTGAGTTTGAAAATTTCCACAAGTCTGAAGAATTTACTTTATTGTAAACTTGAGATGCTGAATAAAATAATTTCAACGCAACTTTTGTAAAATGGCTATTTTTCTACTGTGTGAACACTTGTAACATGAAACTCATTCCTGTTTGCAAAGTTATATTGAGTGATTAAAGGTAATGTATACATAAAACAACAGGATCAAATAAAACTCAAACAGTCATTTATAAATAAAAACTCTCAATATAAGTTGTGTTGAGTTCTTGATCACCTACGTTATGAAATCTCTCTCTCTCACACTTCTCTTTCTATGCTGGTATCTTCTCTACTATAACTAAGAGTAGTTGAAATTTTACTCCAATTGACCTTTGAAATGTAATATTGAATCTGCTTTCAGAAACCTGTCAGACAGTGAATTCCAGACCACAATAACTCCCTGCCTATTTGTTTCACCCCTCTACTAGTGTAAGCAGACTCTCCTCATATCTCCAAAATGAGGGAAAGATTTTGAATGCAATGCAATTAATTTCTCCAGGACAGCAGCTGCAGAGGATCTGGAACCTCCTGAACGTGGACAAACAATGAATCCCCCAGGAGAGCAGAGGACAGAAACAGTCAGGAAGCAAAGGGAAACAAGTGACACTTTATTGCAGCAGTAAAAACTCTTTGTCAGAATGTAGAGGTCTTTATTGCTGAACTTTATATCAACTGGAGGTGAAAAGTGCAAGATCTTTAATACCATTTGTGTTAAATGGCCATTTCCCAGCTTTGTGAACCCTTGTAACATTAAACTGGTGAATGTTAAGAAGGTTTTATTGATTGATTACAGTTAATACATAAACACAGCAGCATCAAATACAGGGCAAAGAATCATTGACGAATACAAGTGTAAATATGGGTAAGAATTGTTGTGTGAAATGTCACTGATTATAAAAGTTCTCTTGGCTGCCTCATTAACCTGGCTCTAGTTTCAGTCTTTAAAAAAAAGCTTACCTTATCAACACACCAGAGTCCTTTTTTTTGGTTAGAGGAGGAGGGTGGGTGGAAGACACTACACGTGTAGTGTCTCGGGTACTGCCACTGCCCAAATAAATATTTTTCCCTTACCCAGCAGTCCCCTGGTCCTCCGAAACAAAAGGGGATTAACTTGTAACTAACACTGAAATTGACCGCTCAGCTGTAAGTTCGCTCCGCACCTCGTTCTGTCAAAGCTGCTCCTCGCAAAAAGAAAAAGATTTTAAAACTGCCCAAATAAATAGTTTTCCGTTACCCAGCAGTCCCCTGGTCCTCCAAAACAAAAGGGGATTAACTTGTAACTTACACTGAAATTGACCGCTCAGCTGTAAGTTCGCTCCGCACCTCGTTCTGTCAAAGCTGCTCCTCGCAAAAAGAAAAAGATTTTAAAACTGCCCAAATAAATAGTTTTCCCTTACCCAGCAGTCCCCTGGTCCTCCGAAACAAAAGGGGATTAACTTGTAACTTACACTGAAATTGACCGCTCAGCTGTAAGTTCGCTCTGCACCTCGTTCTGTCAAAGCTGCACCTCGCAAAAAGAAAAAGATTTTAAAACTGCCCAAATAAATAGTTTCCCTTACCCAGCAGTCCCCTGGACCTCTGAAACAAAAGGGGATTAACTTGTAACTTACACTGAAATTGACCACTCAGCTGTAAGTTCGCTCCGCACCTCGTTCTGTCAAAGCTGCTCCTCGCAAAAAAAAAAGGTTTTAAAACTGCCCAAATAAATAGCTTTCCCTGACCCAGCAGTCCCCTGGTCCTCCGAAACAAAAGGGGATTAACTTGTAACTTACACTGAAATTGACCGCTCAGCTGTAAGTTCGCTCCGCACCTCGTTCTGTCAAAGCTGCTCCTCGCAAAAAGAAAAAGATCTTAAAACTGCCCAAATAAATAGTTTTCCCTTACCCAGCAGTCCCCTGGTCCTCCGAAACAAAAGGGGATTAACTTGTAACTTACACTGAAATTGACCGCTCAGCTGTAAGTTCGCTCCGCACCTCGTTCTGTCAAAGCTGCTCCTCGCAAAACGAAAAAGACTTTAAAACTGCCCAAATAAATAGTTTTCCCTTACCCAGCAGTCCCCTGGTCCTCCGAAACAAAAGGGGATTAACTTGTAACTTACACTGAAATTGACCGCTCAGCTGTAAATTCGCTCCGCACCTCGTTCTGTCAAACTGCTCCTTGCAAAAAGAAAAAGATTTTAAAACTGCCCTAATAAATTGTTTTCCATTACCCAGCAGTCACCTGGTCCTCCGAAACAAAAGGGGATTAACTTGTAATTTACTGAAATTGACCGCTCAGCAGTAAGTTCGCTCTGCACCTCGTTCTGTCAAAGCTGCTCCTCGCAAAAAGAAAAAGATTTTAAAACTGCCCAAATAAATAGTTTTCCCTTACCCAGCAGTCCCCTGGTCCTCCGAAACAAAAGGGGATTAACTTGTAATTTACACTGAAATTGACCGCTCAGCTGTAAGTTCGCTCCGCACCTCGTTCTGTCAAAGCTGCTCCTCGCAAAAAGAAAAAGATTTTAAAACTGCCCAAATAAATAGTTTTCCCTTACCCAGCAGTCCCCTGGTCCTCCGAAACAAAAGGGGATTAACTTGTAATTTACTGAAATTGACCGCTCAGCTGTCAGTTCGCTCTGCACCTCGTTCTGTCAAAGCTGCTCCTCGCAAAAAGAAAAAGATTTTAAAACTGCCCAAATAAATAGTTTTCCCTTACCCAGCAGTCCCCTGGTACTCCGAAACAAAAGGGGATTAACTTGTATCTTACACTGAAATTGACCGCTCAGCTGTAAGTTCGCTCCGCACATCGTCCTGTCAAAGCTGCTCCTCGCAAAAAGAAAGAGATTTTAAAACTGCCCAAATAAATAGTTTTCCCTTACCCAGCAGTCCCCTGGTCCTCCGAAACAAAAGGGGATTAACTTGTAACTTACACTGAAATTGACCGCTCAGCTGTAAGTTCGCTCCGCACCTCGTTCTGTCAAAGCTGCTCCTCGCAAAAAGAAAAAGATTTTAAAACTGCCCAAATAAATAGCTTTCCCTTACCCAGCAGTCCCCTGGTCCTCCGAAACAAAAGGGGATTAACTTGTCACTTACTGAAATTGACCGCTCAGCTGTAAGTTCGCTCCGCACCTCGTTCTGTCAAAGCTGCTCCTCGCAAAAAGAAAAAGATTTTAAAACTGCCCTAATAAATTGTTTTCCATTACCCCGCAGTCCCCTGGTCCTCCGAAACAAAAGGGGATTAACTTGTAACTTACTGAAATTGACCGCTCAGCTGTAAGTTCGCTCTGCACCTCGTTCTGTCAAAGCTGCTCCTCGCAAAAAGAAAAAGATTTTAAAACTGCCCAAATAAATTGTTTTCCATTACCCCGCAGTCCCCTGGTCCTCCGAAACAAAAGGGGCTTAACTTGTAACTTACTGAAATTGACCGCTCAGCTGTAAATTGGCTCCGCACCTCGTTCTGTCAAAGCTGCTCCTCGCAAAAAGAAAAAGATTTTAAAACTGCCCAAATAAATAGTTTTCCCTTACCCAGCAGTCCCCTGGTCCTCCGAAACAAAAGGGGATTAACTTGTATCTTACACTGAAATTGACCGCTCAGCTGTAAGTTCGCTCCGCACCTCGTCCTGTCAAAGCTGCTCCTCGCAAAAAGAAAGAGATTTTAAAACTGCCCAAATAAATAGTTTTCCCTTACCCAGCAGTCCCCTGGTCCTCCGAAACAAAAGGGGATTAACTTGTAACTTACACTGAAATTGACCGCTCAGCTGTAAATTCGCTCCGCACCTCGTTCTGTCAAAGCTGCTCCTCGCAAAAAGAAAAAGATTTTAAAACTGCCCAAATAAATAGTTTTCCCTTACAAAGCAGTCCCCTGGTCCTCCGAAACAAAAGGGGATTAACTTGTCACTTACTGAAATTGACCGCTCAGCTGTAAGTTCGCTCCGCACCTCGTCCTGTCAAAGCTGCTCCTCGCAAAAAGAAAAAGATTTTAAAACTGCCCAAATAAATAGTTTTCCCTTACCCAGCAGTCCCCTGGTCCTCCGAAACAAAAGGGGATTAACTTGTAATTTACTGAAATTGACCGCTCAGCTGTAAGTTCGCTCCGCACCTCGTTCTGTCAAAGCTGCTCCTCGCAAAAAGAAAAAGATTTTAAAACTGCCCAAATAAATAGTTTTCCCTTCCCCAGCAGTCCCCTGGTCCTCCGAAACAAAAGGGGATTAACTTGTAACTTGCACTGAAATTGACCGCTCAGCTGTAAGTTCGCTCCGCACCTCGTTCTGTCAAAGCTGCTCCTCGCCAAAAGAAAAAGATTTTACAACTGCCCAAATAAATAGTTTTCCCTTACCCAGCAGTCCCCTGGTCCTCCGAAACAAAAGGGGATTAACTTGTAACTTACTGAAATTGACCGCTCAGCTGTAAGTTCGCTCCGCACCTCGTTCTGTCAAAGCTGCTCCTCGCAAAAAGAAAAAGATTTTAAAACTGCCCAAATAAATAGTTTTCCCTTACCCAGCAGTCCCCTGGTCCTCCGAACAAAAGGGGATTAACTTGTAACTTACTGAAATTGACCGCTCAGCTGTAAGTTCGCTCTGCACCTCGTTCTGTCAAAGCTGCTCCTCGCAAAAAGAAAAAGATTTTAAAACTGCCCAAATAAATAGTTTTCCCTTACCCAGCAGTCCCCTGGTCCTCCGAACAAAAGGGGATTAACTTGTAACTTACTGAAATTGACCGCTCAGCTGTAAGTTCGCTCTGCACCTCGTTCTGTCAAAGCTGCTCCTCGCAAAAAGAAAAAGATTTTAAAACTGCCCAAATAAATAGTTTTCCCTTACCCAGCAGTCCCCTGGTCCTCCGAAACAAAAGGGGATTAACTTGTAACTTACACTGAAATTGACCGCTCAGCTGTAAGTTCGCTCCGCACCTCGTTCTGTCAAAGCTGCTCCTCGCAAAAAGAAAAAGATTTTAAAACTGCCCAAATAAATAGTTTTCCCTTACCCAGCAGTCCCCTGGTCCTCCGAAACAAAAGGGGATTAACTTGTAACTGACACTGAAATTGACCGCTCAGCTGTAAGTTCGCTCCGCACCTCGTTCTGTCAAAGCTGCTCCTCGCAAAAAGAAAAAGACTTTAAAACTGCCCAAATAAATAGTTTTCCCTTACCCAGCAGTCCCCTGGTCCTCCGAAACAAAAGGGGATTAACTTGTAACTTACACTGAAATTGACCGCTCAGCTGTAAATTCGCTCCGCACCTCGTTCTGTCAAACTGCTCCTTGCAAAAAGAAAAAGATTTTAAAACTGCCCTAATAAATTGTTTTCCATTACCCAGCAGTCCCCTGGTCCTCTGAAACAAAAGGGGATTAACTTGTAACTTACACTGAAATTGACCGCTCAGCTGTAAATTCGCTCCGCACCTCGTTCTGTCAAACTGCTCCTTGCAAAAAGAAAAAGATTTTAAAACTGCCCTAATAAATTGTTTTCCATTACCCAGCAGTCCCCTGGTCCTCCGAAACAAAAGGGGATTAACTTGTAATTTACTGAAATTGACCGCTCAGCAGTAAGTTCGCTCTGCACCTCGTTCTGTCAAAGCTGCTCCTCGCAAAAAGAAAAAGATTTTAAAACTGCCCAAATAAATAGTTTTCCCTTACCCAGCAGTCCCCTGGTCCTCCGAAACAAAAGGGGATTAACTTGTAACTTACACTGAAATTGACCGCTCAGCTGTAAGTTCGCTCCGCACCTCGTTCTGTCAAAGCTGCTCCTCGCAAAAAGAAAAAGATTTTAAAACTGCCCAAATAAATAGCTTTCCCTTACCCAGCAGTCCCCTGGTCCTCCGAAACAAAAGGGGATTAACTTGTCACTTACTGAAATTGACCGCTCAGCTGTAAGTTCGCTCCGCACCTCGTTCTGTCAAAGCTGCTCCTCGCAAAAAGAAAAAGATTTTAAAACTGCCCTAATAAATTGTTTTCCATTACCCCGCAGTCCCCTGGTCCTCCGAAACAAAAGGGGATTAACTTGTAACTTACTGAAATTGACCGCTCAGCTGTAAGTTCGCTCTGCACCTCGTTCTGTCAAAGCTGCTCCTCGCAAAAAGAAAAAGATTTTAAAACTGCCCAAATAATTAGTTTTCCCTTACCCAGCAGTCCCCTGGTCCTCCAAAACAAAAGGGGATTAACTTGTAATTTACACTGAAATTGACCGCTCAGCTGTAAATTCGTTCCGCACCTCGTTCTGTCAAAGCGGCTCCTCGCAAAAAGAAAAAGATTTTAAAACTGCCCAAATAAATAGTTTTCCCTTACCAAGCAGTCCCCTGGTCCTCCGAAACAAAAGGGGCTTAACTTGTAACTTACTGAAATTGACCGCTCAGCTGTAAATTGGCTCCGCACCTCGTTCTGTCAAAGCTGCTCCTCGCAAAAAGAAAAAGATTTTAAAACTGCCCAAATAAATAGTTTTCCCTTACCCAGCAGTCCCCTGGTCCTCCGAAACAAAAGGGGATTAACTTGTATCTTACACTGAAATTGACCGCTCAGCTGTAAGTTCGCTCCGCACCTCGTCCTGTCAAAGCTGCTCCTCGCAAAAAGAAAGAGATTTTAAAACTGCCCAAATAAATAGTTTTCCCTTACCCAGCAGTCCCCTGGTCCTCCGAAACAAAAGGGGATTAACTTGTAACTTACACTGAAATTGACCTCTCAGCTGTAAATTCGCTCCGCACCTCGTTCTG
The DNA here is from genome assembly GCF_036365525.1 of Heterodontus francisci. NCBI lineage: Eukaryota > Metazoa > Chordata > Chondrichthyes > Heterodontiformes > Heterodontidae > Heterodontus > Heterodontus francisci. Next base: position 2,180,241 of record NW_027140753.1, read on the forward strand.
TCAAAGCTGCTCCTCGCAAAAAGAAAAAGATTTTAAAACTGCCCAAATAAATAGTTTTCCCTTACAAAGCAGTCCCCTGGTCCTCCGAAACAAAAGGGGATTAACTTGTCACTTACTGAAATTGACCGCTCAGCTGTAAGTTCGCTCCGCACCTCGTTCTGTCAAAGCTGCTCCTCGCAAAAAGAAAAAGATTTTAAAACTGCCCTAATAAATTGTTTTCCATTACCCCGCAGTCCCCTGGTCCTCCGAAACAAAAGGGGATTAACTTGCAACTTACTGAAATTGACCGCTCAGCTGTAAGTTCGCTCTGCACCTCGTTCTGTCAAAGCTGCTCCTCGCAAAAAGAAAAAGATTTTAAAACTGCCCAAATAATTAGTTTTCCCTTACCAAGCAGTCCCCTGGTCCTCCGAAACAAAAGGGGCTTAACTTGTAACTTACTGAAATTGACCGCTCAGCTGTAAATTGGCTCCGCACCTCGTTCTGTCAAAGCTGCTCCTCGCAAAAAGAAAAAGATTTTAAAACTGCCCAAATAAATAGTTTTCCCTTACCCAGCAGTCCCCTGGTCCTCCGAAACAAAAGGGGATTAACTTGTATCTTACACTGAAATTGACCGCTCAGCTGTAAGTTCGCTCCGCACCTCGTCCTGTCAAAGCTGCTCCTCGCAAAAAGAAAGAGATTTTAAAACTGCCCAAATAAATAGTTTTCCCTTACCCAGCAGTCCCCTGGTCCTCCGAAACAAAAGGGGATTAACTTGTAACTTACACTGAAATTGACCGCTCAGCTGTAAATTCGCTCCGCACCTCGTTCTGTCAAAGCTGCTCCTCGCAAAAAGAAAAAGATTTTAAAACTGCCCAAATAAATAGTTTTCCCTTACAAAGCAGTCCCCTGGTCCTCCGAAACAAAAGGGGATTAACTTGTCACTTACTGAAATTGACCGCTCAGCTGTAAGTTCGCTCCGCACCTCGTCCTGTCAAAGCTGCTCCTCGCAAAAAGAAAAAGATTTAAAACTGCCCAAATAAATAGTTTTCCCTTACCCAGCAGTCCCCTGGTCCTCCGAAACAAAAGGGGATTAACTTGTAATTTACTGAAATTGACCGCTCAGCTGTAAGTTCGCTCCACACCTCGTTCTGTCAAAGCTGCTCCTCGCAAAAAGAAAAAGATTTAAAAACTGCCCAAATAAATAGTTTTCCCTTCCCCAGCAGTCCCCTGGTCCTCCGAAACAAAAGGGGATTAACTTGTAACTTGCACTGAAATTGACCGCTCAGCTGTAAGTTCGCTCCGCACCTCGTTCTGTCAAAGCTGCTCCTCGCCAAAAGAAAAAGATTTTACAACTGCCCAAATAAATAGTTTTCCCTTACCCAGCAGTCCCCTGGTCCTCCGAAACAAAAGGGGATTAACTTGTAACTTACTGAAATTGACCGCTCAGCTGTAAGTTCGCTCTGCACCTCGTTCTGTCAAAGCTGCTCCTCGCAAAAAGAAAAAGATTTTAAAACTGCCCAAATAAATAGTTTTCCCTTACCCAGCAGTCCCCTGGTCCTCCGAAACAAAAGGGGATTAACTTGTAACTCACACTAAAATTGACCGCTCAGCTGTAAGTTCGCTCTGCACCTCGTTCTGTCAAAGCTGCTCCTCGCAAAAAGAAAAAGATTTTAAAACTGCCCAAATAAATAGTTTTCCCTTACCCAGCAGTCCCCTGGTCCTCCGAAACAAAAAGGGATTAACTTGTAACTTACTGAAATTGACTGCTCAGCTGTAAGTTCGCTCCGCACCTCGTTCTGTCAAAGCTGCTCCTCGCAAAAAGAAAAAGATTTTAAAACTGCCCAAATAAATAGTTTTCCCTTACCCAGCAGTCCCCTGGTCCTCCGAAACAAAAGGGGATTAACTTGTAACTTACACTGAAATTGACCGCTCAGCTGTAAATTCGCTCCGCACCTCGTTCTGTCAAAGCTGCTCCTCGCAAAAAGAAAAAGATTTTAAAACTGCCCAAATAAATAGTTTTCCCTTACAAAGCAGTCCCCTGGTCCTCCGAAACAAAAGGGGATTAACTTGTCACTTACTGAAATTGACCGCTCAGCTGTAAGTTCGCTCCGCACCTCGTCCTGTCAAAGCTGCTCCTCGCAAAAAGAAAAAGATTTTAAAACTGCCCAAATAAATAGTTTTCCCTTACAAAGCAGTCCCCTGGTCCTCCGAAACAAAAGGGGATTAACTTGTCACTTACTGAAATTGACCGCTCAGCTGTAAGTTCGCTCCGCACCTCGTCCTGTCAAAGCTGCTCCTCGCAAAAAGAAAAAGATTTTAAAACTGCCCAAATAAATAGTTTTCCCTTACCCAGCAGTCCCCTGGTCCTCCGAAACAAAAGGGGATTAACTTGTAATTTACTGAAATTGACCGCTCAGCTGTAAGTTCGCTCCGCACCTCGTTCTGTCAAAGCTGCTCCTCGCAAAAAGAAAAAGATTTTAAAACTGCCCAAATAAATAGTTTTCCCTTCCCCAGCAGTCCCCTGGTCCTCCGAAACAAAAGGGGATTAACTTGTAACTTGCACTGAAATTGACCGCTCAGCTGTAAGTTCGCTCCGCACCTCGTTCTGTCAAAGCTGCTCCTCGCCAAAAGAAAAAGATTTTACAACTGCCCAAATAAATAGTTTTCCCTTACCCAGCAGTCCCCTGGTCCTCCGAAACAAAAGGGGATTAACTTGTAACTTACTGAAATTGACCGCTCAGCTGTAAGTTCGCTCCGCACCTCGTTCTGTCAAAGCTGCTCCTCGCAAAAAGAAAAAGATTTTAAAACTGCCCAAATAAATAGTTTTCCCTTACCCAGCAGTCCCCTGGTCCTCTGAACAAAAGGGGATTAACTTGTAACTTACTGAAATTGACCGCTCAGCTGTAAGTTCGCTCTGCACCTCGTTCTGTCAAAGCTGCTCCTCGCAAAAAGAAAAAGATTTTAAAACTGCCCAAATAAATAGTTTTCCCTTACCCAGCAGTCCCCTGGTCCTCCGAAACAAAAGGGGATTAACTTGTAACTTACACTGAAATTGACCGCTCAGCTGTAAGTTCGCTCCTCACCTCGTCCTGTCAAAGCTGCTCCTCGCAAAAAGAAAGAGATTTTAAAACTGCCCAAATAAATAGTTTTCCCTTACCCAGCAGTCCCCTGGTCCTCCGAAACAAAAGGGGATTAACTTGTAACTTACACTGAAATTGACCGCTCAGCTGTAAGTTCGCTCCGCACCTCGTTCTGTCAAAGCTGCTCCTCGCAAAAAGAAAAAGATTTTAAAACTGCCCAAATAAATAGTTTTCCCTTACCCAGCAGTCCCCTGGTCCTCCGAAACAAAAGGGGATTAACTTGTAACTGACACTGAAATTGACCGCTCAGATGTAAGTTCGCTCCGCACCTCGTTCTGTCAAAGCTGCTCCTCGCAAAAAGAAAAAGACTTTAAAACTGCCCAAATAAATAGTTTTCCCTTACCCAGCAGTCCCCTGGTCCTCCGAAACAAAAGGGGATTAACTTGTAACTTACACTGAAATTGACCGCTCAGCTGTAAATTCGCTCCGCACCTCGTTCTGTCAAACTGCTCCTTGCAAAAAGAAAAAGATTTTAAAACTGCCCTAATAAATTGTTTTCCATTACCCAGCAGTCCCCTGGTCCTCCGAAACAAAAGGGGATTAACTTGTAATTTACTGAAATTGACCGCTCAGCAGTAAGTTCGCTCTGCACCTCGTTCTGTCAAAGCTGCTCCTCGCAAAAAGAAAAAGATTTTAAAACTGCCCAAATAAATAGTTTTCCCTTACCCAGCAGTCCCCTGGTCCTCCGAAACAAAAGGGGCTTAACTTGTAACTTACACTGAAATTGACCGCTCAGCTGTAAGTTCGCTCCGCACCTCGTTCTGTCAAAGCTGCTCCTCGCAAAAAGAAAAAGATTTTAAAACTGCCCAAATAAATAGCTTTCCCTTCCCCAGCAGTCCCCTGGTCCTCCGAAACAAAAGGGGATTAACTTGTCACTTACTGAAATTGACCGCTCAGCTGTAAGTTCGCTCCGCACCTCGTTCTGTCAAAGCTGCTCCTCGCAAAAAGAAAAAGATTTTAAAACTGCCCAAATAAATAGTTTTCCCTTACCCAGCAGTCCCCTGGTCCTCCGAAACAAAAGGGGATTAACTTGTCACTTACTGAAATTGACCGCTCAGCTGTAAGTTCGCTCCGCACCTCGTTCTGTCAAAGCTGCTCCTCGCAAAAAGAAAAAGATTTTAAAACTGCCCTAATAAATTGTTTTCCATTACCCCGCAGTCCCCTGGTCCTCCGAAACAAAAGGGGATTAACTTGTAACTTACTGAAATTGACCGCTCAGCTGTAAGTTCGCTCTGCACCTCGTTCTGTCAAAGCTGCTCCCCGCAAAAAGAAAAAGATTTTAAAACTGCCCAAATAATTAGTTTTCCCTTACCCAGCAGTCCCCTGGTCCTCCAAAACAAAAGGGGATTAACTTGTAATTTACACTGAAATTGACCGCTCAGCTGTAAATTCGCTCCGCACCTCGTTCTGTCAAAGCGGCTCCTCGCAAAAAGAAAAAGATTTTAAAACTGCCCAAATAAATAGTTTTCCCTTACCAAGCAGTCCCCTGGTCCTCCGAAACAAAAGGGGCTTAACTTGTAACTTACTGAAATTGACCGCTCAGCTGTAAATTGACTCCGCACCTCGTTCTGTCAAAGCTGCTCCTCGCAAAAAGAAAAAGATTTTAAAACTGCCCAAATAAATAGTTTTCCCTTACCCAGCAGTCCCCTGGTCCTCCGAAACAAAAGGGGATTAACTTGTATCTTACACTGAAATTGACCGCTCAGCTGTAAGTTCGCTCCGCACCTCGTTCTGTCAAAGCTGCTCCTCGCAAAAAGAAAAAGATTTTAAAACTGCCCAAATAAATAGTTTTCCCTTACCCAGCAGTCCCCTGGTCCTCCGAAACAAAAGGGGATTAACTTGTAACTGACACTGAAATTGACCGCTCAGCTGTAAGTTCGCTCCGCACCTCGTTCTGTCAAAGCTGCTCCTCGCAAAAAGAAAAAGACTTTAAAACTGCCCAAATAAATAGTTTACCCTTACCCAGCAGTCCCCTGGTCCTCCGAAACAAAAGGGGATTAACTTGTAACTTACACTGAAATTGACCGCTCAGCTGTAAATTCGCTCCGCACCTCGTTCTGTCAAACTGCTCCTTGCAAAAAGAAAAAGATTTTAAAACTGCCCTAATAAATTGTTTTCCATTACCCAGCAGTCCCCTGGTCCTCCGAAACAAAAGGGGATTAACTTGTAATTTACTGAAATTGACCGCTCAGCAGTAAGTTCGCTCTGCACCTCGTTCTGTCAAAGCTGCTCCTCGCAAAAAGAAAAAGATTTTAAAACTGCCCAAATAAATAGTTTTCCCTTACCCAGCAGTCCCCTGGTCCTCCGAAACAAAAGGGGATTAACTTGTAACTTACACTGAAATTGACCGCTCAGCTGTAAGTTCGCTCCGCACCTCGTTCTGTCAAAGCTGCTCCTCGCAAAAAGAAAAAGATTTTAAAACTGCCCAAATAAATAGCTTTCCCTTACCCAGCAGTCCCCTGGTCCTCCGAAACAAAAGGGGATTAACTTGTCACTTACTGAAATTGACCGCTCAGCTGTAAGTTCGCTCCGCACCTCGTTCTGTCAAAGCTGCTCCTCGCAAAAAGAAAAAGATTTTAAAACTGCCCTAATAAATTGTTTTCCATTACCCCGCAGTCCCCTGGTCCTCCGAAACAAAAGGGGATTAACTTGTAACTTACTGAAATTGACCGCTCAGCTGTAAGTTCGCTCTGCACCTCGTTCTGTCAAAGCTGCTCCCCGCAAAAAGAAAAAGATTTTAAAACTGCCCAAATAATTAGTTTTCCCTTACCCAGCAGTCCCCTGGTCCTCCAAAACAAAAGGGGATTAACTTGTAATTTACACTGAAATTGACCGCTCAGCTGTAAATTCGCTCCGCACCTCGTTCTGTCAAAGCGGCTCCTCGCAAAAAGAAAAAGATTTTAAAACTGCCCAAATAAATAGTTTTCCCTTACCAAGCAGTCCCCTGGTCCTCCGAAACAAAAGGGGCTTAACTTGTAACTTACTGAAATTGACCGCTCAGCTGTAAATTGGCTCCGCACCTCGTTCTGTCAAAGCTGCTCCTCGCAAAAAGAAAAAGATTTTAAAACTGCCCAAATAAATAGTTTTCCCTTACCCAGCAGTCCCCTGGTCCTCCGAAACAAAAGGGGATTAACTTGTATCTTACACTGAAATTGACCGCACAGCTGTAAGTTCGCTCCGCACCTCGTCCTGTCAAAGCTGCTCCTCGCAAAAAGAAAGAGATTTTAAAACTGCCCAAATAAATAGTTTTCCCTTACCCAGCAGTCCCCTGGTCCTCCGAAACAAAAGGGGATTAACTTGTAACTTACACTGAAATTGACCGCTCAGCTGTAAATTCGCTCCGCACCTCGTTCTGTCAAAGCTGCTCCTCGCAAAAAGAAAAAGATTTTAAAACTGCCCAAATAAATAGTTTTCCCTTACAAAGCAGTCCCCTGGTCCTCCGAAACAAAAGGGGATTAACTTGTCACTTACTGAAATTGACCGCTCAGCTGTAAGTTCGCTCCGCACCTCGTTCTGTCAAAGCTGCTCCTCGCAAAAAGAAAAAGATTTTAAAACTGCCCTAATAAATTGTTTTCCATTACCCCGCAGTCCCCTGGTCCTCCGAAACAAAAGGGGATTAACTTGTAACATACTGAAATTGACCGCTCAGCTGTAAGTTCGCTCTGCACCTCGTTCTGTCAAAGCTGCTCCTCGCAAAAAGAAAAAGATTTTAAAACTGCCCAAATAATTAGTTTTCCCTTACCCAGCAGTCCCCTGGTCCTCCAAAACAAAAGGGGATTAACTTGTAACTTACACTGAAATTGACCGCTCAGCTGTAAATTCGCTCCGCACCTCGTTCTGTCAAAGCTGCTCCTCGCAAAAAGAAAAAGATTTTAAAACTGCCCAAATAAATAGTTTTCCCTTACAAAGCAGTCCCCTGGTCCTCCGAAACAAAAGGGGATTAACTTGTCACTTACTGAAATTGACCGCTCAGCTGTAAGTTCGCTCCGCACCTCGTTCTGTCAAAGCTGCTCCTCGCAAAAAGAAAAAGATTTTAAAACTGCCCTAATAAATTGTTTTCCATTACCCCGCAGTCCCCTGGTCCTCCGAAACAAAAGGGGATTAACTTGTAACATACTGAAATTGACCGCTCAGCTGTAAGTTCGCTCTGCACCTCGTTCTGTCAAAGCTGCTCCTCGCAAAAAGAAAAAGATTTTAAAACTGCCCAAATAATTAGTTTTCCCTTACCCAGCAGTCCCCTGGTCCTCCAAAACAAAAGGGGATTAACTTGTAATTTACACTGAAATTGACCGCTCAGCTGTAAATTGGCTCCGCACCTCGTTCTGTCAAAGCTGCTCCTCGCAAAAAGAAAAAGATTTTAAAACTGCCCAAATAAATAGTTTTCCCTTACCCAGCAGTCCCCTGGTCCTCCGAAACAAAAGGGGATTAACTTGTATCTTACACTGAAATTGACCGCTCAGCTGTAAGTTCGCTCCGCACCTCGTCCTGTCAAAGCTGCTCCTCGCAAAAAGAAAGAGATTTTAAAACTGCCCAAATAAATAGTTTTCCATTACCCAGCAGTCCCCTGGTCCTCCGAAACAAAAGGGGATTAACTTGTAACTTACACTGAAATTGACCGCTCAGCTGTAAATTCGCTCCGCACCTCGTTCTGTCAAAGCTGCTCCTCGCAAAAAGAAAAAGATTTTAAAACTGCCCAAATAAATAGTTTTCCCTTACAAAGCAGTCCCCTGGTCCTCTGAAACAAAAGGGGATTAACTTGTCACTTACTGAAATTGACCGCTCAGCTGTAAGTTCGCTCCGCACCTCGTCCTGTCAAAGCTGCTCCTCGCAAAAAGAAAAAGATTTTAAAACTGCCCAAATAAATAGTTTTCCCTTACCCAGCAGTCCCCTGGTCCTCCGAAACAAAAGGGGATTAACTTGTAATTTACTGAAATTGACCGCTCAGCTGTAAGTTCGCTCCGCACCTCGTTCTGTCAAAGCTGCTCCTCGCAAAAAGAAAAAGATTTTAAAACTGCCCAAATAAATAGTTTTCCCTTACCCAGCAGTCCCCTGGTCCTCCGAAACAAAAGGGGATTAACTTGTAACTTGCACTGAAATTGACCGCTCAGCTGTAAGTTCGCTCCGCACCTCGTTCTGTCAAAGCTGCTCCTCGCCAAAAGAAAAAGATTTTACAACTGCCCAAATAAATAGTTTTCCCTTACCCAGCAGTCCCCTGGTCCTCCGAAACAAAAGGGGATTAACTTGTAACTTACTGAAATTGACCGCTCAGCTGTAAGTTCGCTCTGCACCTCGTTCTGTCAAAGCTGCTCCTCGCAAAAAGAAAAAGATTTTAAAACTGCCCAAATAAATAGTTTTCCCTTACCCAGCAGTCCCCTGGTCCTCCGAAACAAAAGGGGATTAACTTGTAACTCACACTAAAATTGACCGCTCAGCTGTAAGTTCGCTCTGCACCTCGTTCTGTCAAAGCTGCTCCTCGCAAAAAGAAAAAGATTTTAAAACTGCCCAAATAAATAGTTTTCCCTTACCCAGCAGTCCCCTGGTCCTCCGAAACAAAAAGGGATTAACTTGTAACTTACTGAAATTGACTGCTCAGCTGTAAGTTCGCTCCGCACCTCGTTCTGTCAAAGCTGCTCCTCGCAAAAAGAAAAAGATTTTAAAACTGCCCAAATAAATAGTTTTCCCTTACCCAGCAGTCCCCTGGTCCTCCGAAACAAAAGGGGATTAACTTGTAACTTACACTGAAATTGACCGCTCAGCTGTAAATTCGCTCCGCACCTCGTTCTGTCAAAGCTGCTCCTCGCAAAAAGAAAAAGATTTTAAAACTGCCCAAATAAATAGTTTTCCCTTACAAAGCAGTCCCCTGGTCCTCCGAAACAAAAGGGGATTAACTTGTCACTTACTGAAATTGACCGCTCAGCTGTAAGTTCGCTCCGCACCTCGTCCTGTCAAAGCTGCTCCTCGCAAAAAGAAAAAGATTTTAAAACTGCCCAAATAAATAGTTTTCCCTTACCCAGCAGTCCCCTGGTCCTCCGAAACAAAAGGGGATTAACTTGTAATTTACTGAAATTGACCGCTCAGCTGTAAGTTCGCTCCGCACCTCGTTCTGTCAAAGCTGCTCCTCGCAAAAAGAAAAAGATTTTAAAACTGCCCAAATAAATAGTTTTCCCTTCCCCAGCAGTCCCCTGGTCCTCCGAAACAAAAGGGGATTAACTTGTAACTTGCACTGAAATTGACCGCTCAGCTGTAAGTTCGCTCCGCACTTCGTTCTGTCAAAGCTGCTCCTCGCCAAAAGAAAAAGATTTTACAACTGCCCAAATAAATAGTTTTCCCTTACCCAGCAGTCCCCTGGTCCTCCGAAACAAAAGGGGATTAACTTGTAACTTACTGAAATTGACCGCTCAGCTGTAAGTTCGCTCCGCACCTCGTTCTGTCAAAGCTGCTCCTCGCAAAAAGAAAAAGATTTTAAAACTGCCCAAATAATTAGTTTTCCCTTACCCAGCAGTCCCCTGGTCCTCCAAAACAAAAGGGGATTAACTTGTAATTTACACTGAAATTGACCGCTCAGCTGTAAATTCGCTCCGCACCTCGTTCTGTCAAAGCGGCTCCTCGCAAAAAGAAAAAGATTTTAAAACTGCCCAAATAAATAGTTTTCCCTTACCAAGCAGTCCCCTGGTCCTCCGAAACAAAAGGGGCTTAACTTGTAACTTACTGAAATTGACCGCTCAGCTGTAAATTGGCTCCGCACCTCGTTCTGTCAAAGCTGCTCCTCGCAAAAAGAAAAAGATTTTAAAACTGCCCAAATAAATAGTTTTCCCTTACCCAGCAGGCAACATCCTAGTAAATCTCCTCTGCACCCTTTCCAAAGCTTCCACATCCTTCCTATAATGCGGTGACCAGAACTGCACGCAATACTCCAGGTGCGGCCGCACCAGAGTTTTGTACAGCTGCATCATGACCTCGTGGTTCCGAAACTCGATCCCCCTACTAATAAAAGCTAACACCCTTCCGACAGTGTGGTGACCAGAACTGTACACAGTTCTCTAGTTGGGGTCTAACCAAAGCTTTATGAATGTTCTGCATAACTTCCCTTATTTTCTATCTTTGCATCCAATGATGAAGCCCAAGATCTGATATGATTTGCTAAGCACCCTCCTAATATGTCCTGGCACCTTCAAAGATCAATGCATATGGAGCCCCAGGTCCCTCTGTTCCTGCACAATCTTTAGAACTGTGTCATTATGTCTATATTGCCTTCCTCGTGCATCCGATAAAATACATCAAATCACGCTCCTCTGTATTAAATTCCACCTGTCACTTCTCTGTCCATTCTGCTAGCTGATCTATATCATGTTGCAGGTGGTTTGTGACATCCTCACTGCTTACTACTCCTCCAAGATTGCAATCATCAGAAAAAATGTAAATTCTACTCATTATTCCAAGATCCATGTCATTTATATGTAGCAAAAAAAAAGCACAGTGTTCCTCGCACTGACCATTGGGGAACATCACTGTTAGTCCCCTGGTCCTCCGAAACAAAAGGGGATTAACTTGTATCTTAGCTTGTCATGACATGGATTAATGAGACAGGATCGAAATGCATTTGGAAAGGCATCCTCTGATTAGGGATAGCCAGCATGGCTTTGTGCATGGGAAATCATGTCTCACGAATTTGATTGCGTTTTTCGAGGAGGTGACCAAGAGGATTGACGAGGACAGGCCGATGGAAATTGTCTACATGGACTTTAGCAAGGCCTTTGACAAGGTTCTGCATGGTAGGCTGGTCCAGAATGTTCGAACATATGGGATCTAGGGTGAGCTAGCAAATTGAATATGAAAGAGGGTGGTAGATTGGAGGTCGATGACAAGTGGTGTGCCACAGGGATCGGCGATGGGCCCTCTCTTGTTCGTCATATATATTAATGACTTGGATGTGAATGTAGGGGGTATGATTAGTAAGTTTCAGATGACACCAAAATGGGTAGTATAGTGTACAGTAAAGAAGGTTGTGCAATGTTACTACAGGATATAGATAAACTGGGAAAGTGGGCAAGGGATTGGTAAAATGAATTTAACGTAGACAAGTGTGAAGTGATGCATTTTGGGAAGTTAAACCAGGGCAGGACATATACAGTGAATGCCAGGGCCCTGTGGAGTGTTGTTAAGCAGAGAGACCTTGGCGTGCAAGCGCATAGTTCCCTGAAAGTGGCAACACAGGTAGACAGGGTGGTGATGAAGGCGTATGGTATGCTTGCCTTCATCGGCCGCGGCATTGAGTACAAGATTTGGGGCGTCATGTTGCAGTTGTACGTAATGTTGATTCGGCCGCATTTGGAGTACTGTGTGCAGTTCTGGTCGCCGCACTACAGGAAAGATGGTATTAAGCTAGAGAGGGTGCAAACCCTGAAAAGATTCTGGAGGGCCTGAGGTATAAAGAGAGATTGGATAGGCTGGGTCTGCTTCCCCTGGAGCGAAGGAAGCTGAGAGGGGACATGATAGATGTATATAAAATTATGAGAGGCATAGATGGGGTAGATAGCAAGAATCTCCTACCCATGACAGGGGTGACTAAAACTCGAGGGCATAGATTTAAGGTGAGAGGAAGGAGCTTTAAAGTGGATCAAAGGAGTAAATTTTTCACTCAAAGAATAGTGTGTATCTGAAATGAGCTGCCAGAGGAGGTGGTGGAGGCAGGAACAGTAGCAATATTTGAGAGGAATCTGGACAGGTACTTGAATGAGCAAGGCATAGAGGAATATGGAATTAATGCAGGCAAGTGGGATTAGGATAGATAGGCATTATGGTCTGCATGGACGTGGTGGGCCGAAGGGCCCGTTTACATTCTTTTTTAAGAGATACAGCACTGAAACAGGCCCTTCGGCCCACCGAGTCTGTGCCGACCATCAACCACCCATTTATACTAATCCTACACTAATTCCAGATTCCTACTACATCCCCACCTGTCTGTCTATTTCCCTACCTATACTAGTGACAATTTATAATGGCCAATTTACCTATCAACCTGCAAGTCTTTAGGCTTGTGGGAGGAAACCGACACAGACACAGGGAGAACTTGCAAACTCCACACAGGCAGTACCCAGAATCGAACCCGGGTCCCTGGAGCTGTGAGGCTGCGGTGCTAACCACTGCGCCACTGTGCCACCCTATGCTGTACGACTCTCTGCATCGATGACTCTAGAAGGGACTCTAGCACGGAAATTTCAATGGAGAGCTGATAGAGATGTTTAACATACTGAAGGGTTTATGTAAATTAAATAAAGTGAAACTGTTTCCAATGAGTAAGGGGCCGTTAACCAGAGGACACAGATTTACGGTGATTAGAAAAACGAAGCAGAGGTGAGAATTTTTTGTTGGATATTTCAGATTTTCAATGTATTACCTGATAGGCTAAAGGATAAATATTCAATAGTAGATTCCAAAAGATAAATATCTTAGGACAAAAAATGGAAGATTCTGGGAAAGAGCCATGGTGTGGGACTATCTGGAAACTCTTCAAAAGGGCCAGCACTGACTTGATGGACCAAATAGCCTCTTTCAGTGCAATGGTATTCCCTGATTTTATGATTTTTTTCCTGCCTGGAATATTTCACAGGTGTTTGATGACGTACCACATAACAGCTGTATTACCAAACTAGATACACTTGGGATTAAATGGCCAACGTCAGCGGTGGCTCAGTTTGTCGCTCTCTCCCCTTTCAGTCACCAGCTTCGAGGATCAAGTGTCACTGCAGGACTTGATCATAAGAATCAAGACTGACACTGCAGTGACAGTACCGAGGGAGTGTTGCACTGTCAGAGATGCCATCTATCGAATGAAATCTTAAACCCAGACTCCTTCTGCCCTCTCAGGTGGATGTTACAAATCCCATCGTACTATGTAGAAGCAGAGCATGGGAATTGTTCCAGGTGTCCTGGTCAATATTTATCATTCAGTCAATATCACAAAACAGATCTGATCATTATCACTTTACTGCTTGTGGGAGCTTGCTGTGCTTCATAAATTACAAGAGTGACTACACTTTAAAACGTACTCATTGCGTATAGGGTGCTTTGTGACCTTCGGTGGTCGAGAAAAGCACCGTATAAATACAGCTCTTTTTATTTTCAGTGCCAACATGACTCAGAATTAGCTCAGTGCCAGAAAGCAGAGAGTAATGGAGAATGGTTGTTGTTCAGTCTGGAGGGAAGTACACCGTGGTGTTCCCCAGGGTCACTGTTCGCATCACTGTTGCTGTATGTTAATGCAATGGGCTTGAGCACAGAGGGGATAATGTCAAAGTTTTCAGATGGCAGATTTCCAAGAATGTTGACAGGGATTGAAATGCAGCTATGAGGAAAGATTGGATAGGCTAGGGTTTTCTTTTCTTTGGAACAGGGGAGGCTGAGGGACGACTTAATTGAGGAAACTCAGAAATGTTAGGAACCAGTGAAAAGGAAAGTAACAGACTTCAGGAGCAGAGAGACTGACTGGTGAAATGGGCAGGCACCTGGCAGATGTAACTTAACACAGTGAAGTGATACATTTGAGTCGGAAGTATGCGCCATAAAACCAAAGAACAATTACGGCATAGAAGGAGACCATTCAGCCCATCGTGTCCGTGCCGGCCGAAATGAATTGCCGGGTCCTGCCTGTGTGGAGTTTGCAAGTTCTCCCTGTGTCTGCGTGGGTTTCCTCCGGGTGCTCCGGTTTCCTCCCACATGCCAAAGACTTGCAGGTTGATAGTTAAATTGGCCTTTATAAATTGCCCCTAGTATAGGTAGGTGGTAGGGACAGGTGGGGATGTGGTAGGAATATGGAAATGTTGTAGAATTAGTATAAAATGGGTGGTTGATGGTCGGCACAGACTCTGTGGGCCGAAGGGCCTGTTTCAGTGCTGTATCTCTAAACTAAACCCCTTCCCCTCCCTCCAAAAACCGTGTCAGGGTTCCCCTTGTCCTCACTTCCCATCCCAAGAGCCTCCACATCCAAAGGATCATCCTCCGCTTTTTGCGCCATGTCCCGTGTGATTCCACCACCAAACGCATCTTCCCCTCCCCTGTCAGCATTCTGAAGGAATCAGTCCCTCCACGACGCGCTGGTTCACTTCTCTATCTCCCCTGACACATTGTTCCCTTCCCACGGCACCCTTCAATGCAATCGCAGGAGGTGTAAATCTGTCCTTTTACCTCCTCTCTCCTCAGTATCCAAGGCCCCGAACACTCCTTTCAGGTGAAGCAGCGATTTATTTGCACTTCCTTCAATGTGGTATACTGTATTCACTGCTCACAATGCAGTCTCCTTTACATTAGGGATGGGCAGTAAATGCTGTCCTAGCCAGTGACACCCACGTCCCATGAACGAATAAAAAAAAATCACTGGGGCGACACCATACAGATTGGGTGACCACTTTGAGGAACCTGTCCACTCAGTCCACAAGCATAACACTGAGCTGCTGGTCACTTGCCATTTTAATTCACTGAGCTGCTCCCACTCCGACGTTTCTGACCTCGACCTGCTGTGTGTTCCAGTAAAGCTCAATGCAAGCTTGCGGAACAGCGCCTCATCTTTCACTTGGGCACTTTAGAGCCTTTGGATCAACACTGAATTCAACAATTTCACACCGTCAACTGGACTTAAACTTGTTTTTCATGCTTTTGCTTTCGGACAGAGCTGTTCATTATTCAGCCATTAACACTCTCTCTGGACAAATGCATTGTCTCTTGCAGCAAACGTTACCACTCGCTTTGCCTTGTTCTTTGTAATTTAATCTCTCCGCCTTCGGCCCAATCACAGGCCTCACTTTTGTTGTTCTCCCCACCCCCGCCTTTTCACTTGCTCAAAACGTATTACATTTCTAACCATTGCCGGTTCTTATGAAAGGTCATCAACATGAAACATTAACTCTGCTTCTCTCTCCACAGATACCACCCGACAAGCTGAGTATTTACAGCACGTTCTGTTGTAATTTTAGACATGAATCGAAACTGGCCAAATAGAAGCCAATGGGTAAAACCTTCCGTTGACTGGAGTCATACCTAGCGCAAAGGAAGATGGTTGTGGTTGTTGGATGTCAATCATCTGAGCTCCAGGGCAACTGCAGGAGTTCGTCAGGGTAGTGTCCTAGGATCAACCATCTTCAGCTGCTTCATCAATAACTATCCCTCCATTATTAAGTCAGAGTGGGGAGGTTCGCTCCTGATTATATGATCCTCAGCACCTTTCGCAACTCCTCAGACATTGAAGACTGGCATATGCAACAAGATCTGGACAACATGCCGGCTTGGGTTGATAAGTGGCAAGTAACATTCGTGACACAAAAGTGCCAGGCAATGACCATCTACAAAAAAAAAGAAAATCTAACCCTCTCTCCTTGACATTTAATGGCATTGCCATCGCTTAATCCCCCACTATCAAGATCCAGGAGGTTACCATTGACCAGAAACTGAACTGGAGTAGCCAAATAATACCATCGCTACAAGGTGAGATCAGAGGTTGTGAATTCTGCAGTGAGTAACTGAGTTCCTTACTCCCCATCGTGTTCCACCATCGACAATACACAAGTCAGGATGTGATGGAATACTCGCCACTTGATTGGATGAGTGCGGCCCCAACAAAACTCAGGAAGCTCGACACCATCCACCACAAAGCAACCCGCTTGACTGGCACCCCATCCATACAAATTCACTCCCTCCACCACCAACCCACAGTGGCAGCAGAGTATACCATCTACAAGATGCACTGCAGCAACTCAACAACGCTCATTAGACAGCAGCTTCCAAACCTGCAACCTCTATCACCTAGAAGTACAAAAGCAGCAGATGTATGGAAACACCACCACATGCAAGTTCCTCTCCAAGTAGCATACCAGCCGGACTTGGAAATGTATCACTGTTCCTTCACTGTCTCTGGGTCAAAAAGCTGGAACTCTCTTCCTAATAGCACTGTGGGTGCTCCAGATGTCTGCAGTGGTTTAAGAAGGCAGCTCAAAGGCAATTAGGAATGGGAAATAAACGGTGGCTTTGCAATCAGCGACCACATCCCATGAAATAATAAAATAGGTAATAGTAATATATTCCAGCTGGATAACAGTGGAGAGGTGTTGGAGGAAGATGGTGTTACCAACATTGTCTCAGGCAGCAGTAAGTTTGTGAAGGACAAGGAGGAATAGTTTGCCTTTGTAACAGTCACACAGCATGTTATTGTTTACAATCTTAACATGTCCTGCCGTGAATGTATCCACTGTTGATGCACACCCATTAAAATTACACGCTTTAATTGCCATTGCCTCTCCGCTCCATCCTACAACAATGCACCAATTCGCGCTTCTCTCTGTTGAAGTTATTCTGCCCGTTCCACCAACCTGTCTATACATGAAGCCTATCACTATCATCCTCACTGCGCAATACACTTCCAAGTTTTGTGTTAATGCAAATTTTGGAATTGTTCCATTTACACTCAAGTCCAAGTCGCATATATATAATCACAAAAAGTAGCAATCCTAGTAATGATCCCTGGTGAAATTTGCTCCACCTAAAAAACAACAACCGTTCACTGCTTCCTGCCTCTGCTTCCTGTCATGCAGACAACTTTTTCCCTTTTATTCCATGGGCTCCAACTTTGCTGACAAATCTGTTAAGTGACATTTAATAAAATGCTGCTTGAAAGTCGATGTACAACTAATCAACTACAAGACCCTCATCAACACGCTCTGTTACTTCACGGAATATACTCAAGTTATTTAAACACAGTTTGACTTTGACAAATCCGTGTTGGATTTCCTTAATTCGTCCACATTTGTCGCAGTGAGGGAATTTTGTCCCGGGTTATTCTTTTAAAAGTTTTCCCAGCACCGAGGTTTCTTTGTTAGGCTTGTCCTTACACCCTTGTTTAGACAATGGTGTAGCATTTGCAATTCGCCAGTCCTTTGGCACCATCTCTGTCTGTAATGAAAATTATGGTCCAATTCCTTTACAATGTCAACCCTTATTTCCCTCAGCAACTCGGATGCTTTTTGCCTTCACATTTTTAAGTACAGCCAGCCTTTATACTACCTCTTGTTGAGAGAACATGCTTTGCTGAATGAGGATTTTTAATTCATCGGTTGGAAACCTACATTAAACTTCGAAAAATGAAAGCTGGAATCTTACTTTTAACTTTTAAAATAGCTGTCAGCCAAGATGGCCACCACAACGCGCATTGAAATGCCTCACATTCCAAGACATTACAGTGAAGATGCTTGTCTTCAAAGCTCCCACCTAGGACAATGACTTGGAAAGTTGAGTCGATTATCTGTGTTCACCCTCATTAGCAGGAAACTTGAAGCCACATTGGAGCTTTCACTAGTTGAGACGAACCTGCAGGGGTAAATATTGACACAATACCATTTGAGAGAAAGTTGGGATTCTTAGAATTTGGACCCCATTAGAGAAATAAAGGTACTGAGAGAATGATGTGACAGTCCCCCTCCCCTCCCCTTCCCCCTCCCCTCCCAGTCTGTGTAAACTTGGAGTTCGTTTTATTTTTTTTGTTGCACGCAGCAGGCAAGTATTGTTAGCTAATCCGGGCAAGACCCTCTTGTGGCTGTCTCCCTCGCTCTCTCTCTCCAGGCAACATTGCAAGTTTTGGAACCTGTCTGTGATTGTGGAGAAAGCCACACACCATTAATTTCTCAAAGAAACGAGGCAGACCGGCTGCACATGCACTTCTACTAGCCAGAGAATTTAGAACTATGAATTCAGACAGAAGTCACCTGAATTACCAGACTTCACAGACGGTATATTAGTTTTAGTTGTTCTGGACACTAATCCAACCCAAACTACTCTTCATCACTCTGTCACCTATTATTGTGTGTGTGTGATTCCTGTGTCTGTGTGAGTGTGAATGTTGGTGCGTAATTTATCATTTTACTTGAATTGGGATCTGAATTTCAGTATAATAAACTAACCTTTTTGTTGTTAAACTCAAGAAAACGTGGGACAGGTCAAATGCTCCATCTGTTGAAGAGTTGGGAAATGCAGCTGGACAGTTATTGATTACTATCCGTCCAAAAGCTTGGAAACACGAAATCCAAAAACATGTGCTAACCATTTTACACTTGAACCTGAAGACTAAAAAACAAGTCGGAAACAGACAAAGTAACATTAGCTGAGGAACAACTAGAACAGAGGAGACTAGAATTAGAATTCGCAAGGAGAAAGAGCAGAGAGAGTTTCAGAAAAGCGTAAAAGACAGAGCTTTCCTGAAGGAGAAATAGAGAGCACATCAGAAAGGGGAAAAGAAAGAACTTTCCAGCAGAAGTAGAAAAGGGAGTTTAGGCAGCTCGAACTAACCAGGGGAGTACCCAATGCAACCAATAAAGATACTGCCAGTGAGGGAACTAGCCCGAGCTCAGGACAGAGTGCTCATCTCTTAAAGTACTCCAAGTTAATACCAAAATTCAATCGGGGGATGTTGAAGCATTTTTCATCTCTTTTGAAAACTTCCAAAACAGCCAAAGTGGCCAGTAGAGATCTGGACCTTGCTATTGCAAAGCAAACTAACAAGAAAAGACCACGAGGTATTTTCACTGTTGCCTGATGAGAGTTCGTCAGATTATGAGATGACTAAAATGATACCCTGAATGCATACGAGCTGGTACTGGTGGTGCACCACAAACAGTTCTGAACTCTCTGACAGCAGCCTGAACAAACGTACCTCGGGTTTGAAGGGGTTAAGCAACTCGGTTGTAGTTAATGGATATGGACGCTCAATATCAGCCCACATATGAAACCCTCAGAGATGTGATCCTTCTCGGGGAATTCAAAATCTCGCTTTCCCTTTTATTTAAAACCCACGTGGAGGAACAAATGTTTCTAAAAGCCTGGGAGGCAGCAATCCTGGCTGATGAATGTACGCTAGTACACAAGCCCTTGCCCCAGGGAAACCCTTCACTCGTCACCTCCAAAAACCTGGAAAAGGCTGGAAGGTGGGAGAGTGATAGGAGGATGAATAGCCACGGGTAGAAAGAGATAAATGGAAACACAAGGGGCACCCCTCAAGCCAGAACAGACGGTTCTGAGAACGGAAGTAACGCCCGAAATCACGCGTCTTTCCGTTGTAATAAGTCAGGTCACCTTTGAACTGACTACTGGAAGTTACAATGAAAAGCTGTAGGATTATTGAGGGTACACCAGACCAGTGCAGGAAAGGGGGTCCTGATGGGAAGAACAGAAGACCAGGCTGTAGCCTTAACTGTGTCAGCAAGACACAGTATGCCCACCACTGAGAGTGCGGGACAATTTAATAAAATCCCTGAGAGATACCAGGATTTTGTGTCCAGGGACACGTGACCCCATACCCCTCGAATGCGGCAAGTAAACGCAAAGCCATACTTGTGATACAGGGGCCACGCAATCCCTCCTGCTTGGAAAAGATATGACATTTCCCCAGAGAGTGCACTGAATGCTCATGTATCAGTAAACAGTATCGGGCGAAAGTAAATGCCCATTCCTCCATATTGGGTGCACCTGGCATGCAGGTTTGCTTCAGGACTGGTAACCGTGAAGATTGTCCCTAGTTCACCTGTGGACAGGGTTGACCTGTTCCTGGGCAATGATCTGGTCAGGGTGAAGGTGCTGGCTCCCCCAGCAGTTTGAGAGGGACTGAAATAGGTCAGGGAGACAGGGACGTTACAGGAGAAGGCCCCTGGCATTTTTCCTGTCTTTGTGGTGTGCTAGTCCAGGGCCAAACAAGCTCCCATCAGAGGATGCTGAACTGACTTTTGCAGATGAATGACCCTCCTGTCTAGTGATCTGAAACCTTCTTTGGGAAGTTAGAGAACAAAAAGGATGTGTTAAACAGATCTTCTTTGGCCGAGGCTGAGCAAGCAGAGCCAATGTTAAAATAAACTTAGCACAGACTTAACTCTAAAGTTAAAGTGAAGCAGAGGGCCTCCCAGAGTGTGACTATTTCAAGAATGAGGTGCCGATGAGGAAATGGAGACCTCCTTAGAGAACTGCTGATGAATAGTGGACAGTGGTTCTGCCAGGTACCGTAAGGAAATACTGAGAATAACCAGGAATTCCAAGGTCGACATCAGGGCGGCACAGTGGCGCAGTGGTTAGCACCGCAGCCTCACAGCTCCAGGGACCCGGGTTCGATTCCAGGTACTGCCTGTGTGGAGTTTGCAAGTTCTCCCTGTGTCTGCGTGGGTTTTCTCCGGGTGCTCCGGTTTCCTCCCACAAGCCAAAAGACGTGCAGGTTGATAGGTAAATTGATCATTATTAATTGTCACTCGTGTAGGTAGGTGGTAGGGAAATATAGGGACAGGTGGGGATGTTTGGTAGGAATATGGGATTAGTGTCGGATTAGTATAAATGGGTGGTTGATGTTCGGCACAGACTCGGTGGGCCGAAGGGCCTGTTTCAGTGCTGTATCTCTAATCTAATCTAATCTAAATTAACAATTAACCAGAATATTATACACTGTGTATTAGTGATGACATCTAATTTAACAATTAACTGCAATATTATAACCTGTGTATTAGTGATGACATCTAATTTAACAATTAACCAGAACATTATAAACTGTGCACAAGTCATGACATCTGATTTAACCATGAACCAGAATATTATACACAGTGTATAAGTGTTGACATCAAATTTAACAATTAACCAGAATATAAGACACTGTGTATTCGTGATGACATCTAATTTATCACTGAAGCGGAATATTAAACCCTATGTATTAGTGATGGTATCTAATTTCACAATTAACTGCAATATTATACCCTGTGTATCAGTGATGACATTGAATGTAACAATTAATCAGAATATTATACACTGTGTATAAGTGATGACATCTGATTTAACAATTAACCAGAATATTATCCCATGTGTATTTATGGATTTATGATTATTTGGAAAAGCATAGTATGATTAGAGACAGTCAGCATGGCTTTGTGAGGGGCGGGTCATGCCTCACAAGCCTTATTGAAATATTTTAGGATGTGACAAAACACATTGATGAAGGAAGAACAGTGGATGTGGTGGATATGGATTTTAGCAAGGCGTTTGTTAAGGTTCCCCATGGTAGGCTCATTCAGAATGTGAGGAGGCATGGGAGACAGGGAAAGTTGGCTGTCTGGAAACAGAATTGTCTGGCCCATAGAAGACAGAGGGTGGTAGTAGATATAAAGTAATCAGCCTGGAGCTCGGTGACCAGTGGTGTTCCGCAGGGATCTGTTCTGGGACCTCTGCTCTTTGTGATTTTTATAAATGACTTGGATGAGGAAGTGGAAGGCTGGGTTAGCAAGTTTGCCGATGACACGAAGGTTGCTGGAGTTGTGGATAGTGTGGAGGGTTGTTGTCGGTTGCAACTGGACATTGACAGGATGCAAAGCTGGGCTGAGAAGTGGCAGATGGAGTTCAACCTGGAAAAGTGTGAAGTGATTCATTTTGGAAGGTCAAATTTTAATGCAGAATACAGGCTTAAAGACAAGATTCTTGGTAGTGTGGAGGAACAGAGGGTTCTTGGAGTGCACGTCCATGGATCCCTCAGAAATTGCCACCCAAGTTGATAGGGTTGTCAAGAAGGCGTATGGGGTGTTGGCTTTCATTAACAGGGGGATTAAGTTTAAGAGCCACGCAGTTATGCTGCAGCTCCATAAAGCCCTTGTTAGACCACACTTGGAATATTGTGTTCAGTTCTGGTCGCCTCATTATAGGAAGGATGTGGAAGCTTCAGAGAGGGTGCAAAGGAGATTTACCAGGATGCTGCCTGGACTGGAAGCCATGTTTTATGAAGTAAGGTTGAGGGAGCAAGGCCTTTTCTCATGGGAGCGAAGAGGATGAGAAGTGACTTGATAGAGGTGTACAAGATGATGAGAGGCATAGATAGAGTGGATAGCCAGAGACTTTTTCCCAGGGCGGAAAGGGCTATCGCCAGGGGCATAATTTTAAGTAGATTGGAGGAAGGTTGAGGGGAGATGCCAGAGGTAGGTTCTTTACCCAGAGAGTGGTGGGTGCGTGGAATGCACTGCCGGCGGTGGTAGCAGAAGCAGATATATTAGGGACACTTAAGAGAATCTTGGATAGGTACATGGATGATAGTAGAATGAAGAGTATGTAGGTAGTTTGATCTTAGAGTAGGTGAAAGGATCGGCACAACATCGTCGGCCGAAGGGCCTGTACTGCGCTGAACTGTTCTATGTACTATGTCCTACGTTCTATGTTCTATGTATTAGAGATGACATCTAATTTAACAATGTACAAGAATATTATACCCTGTGTATCAGTGATGATATCTAATTCAACAATTAACCGGAAAGATTTCCACTCTGTATAAGCGATGACATCTAATTTAACAATTAACCAGAATATTATACCTTTTGTATTAGTGATGACATCTAATTCAACACTGAACAGGAATATTATATTCTATGTATTTGTGATGACATCAGATTTAACTATGAACTGGAATATTATACCATGTGTATGAGGGAAAATAGCAGATTTTGCAATGAAACAGAATATTATACACTGTGTATACGTGATGAAATCAAAATTAACAATTAATCAGAATGTTATATGCTGTGTATTAGTGATGAGGTCTAATTTAACTATTAACTGCAATATTACATCCTGTTCATTTGCGATGACATCTAATTTAACAATTAACTGGAATATTATATGCTGTGTGTTAGTGATGACATCTAATTTAATAATTAACCAGAATATTACACACGGTGTATTAGTGATGACATCTAATTTAACAATTAACCAGAATATTACACACGGTGTATTAGTGATGACATCTAATTTAACAATTAAATGGAATATTATATGCTGTGTGTTAGTGATGACATCTAATTTAACAATTAACCAGAATATTACACACGGTGTATTAGTGATGACATCTAATTTAACAATTAACCAGAATATTACACACGGTGTATTAGTGATGACATCTAATTTAACAATTAAATGGAATATAATACACTGTGTATTAGTGCTAACATCTATTTTAACAATTAACCAGAATATTACACACGGTGTATTAGTGATGACATCTAATTTTACAATTAACCAGAATATTATACACGGTGTATTAGTGATGAGATCTAATTTAACGTGTAACTGGAATATTACACCCTGTGTATTAATGGATATAGCCAATTTTATAATTAATAAGTATATTATACCATGTGTATCAGTGATGACATCTAATTTAACACTGAGCCGGAATATTAAACCCTGTGTATTAGTGATGAGGTCTAATTTAGCAATTAACGAGAATATTATACCTTTTGTATTGATGATGACATCTAATTCAACACTGAACCGGGATATTATTCCCTCTGCATTAGTGATGACATCTAATTTAACTATGAACTGGAATATTATACCATGTGTGTTCGTGGAAAGAGCTAATTTGATAATTAATCAGAATATTATACCTTTTGTATCAGTGATAACATCTAATTTAACAATTAAACAGATTATCCCCTGTGTATTAGTGATAACATCTAATTTAACACTGAGCCGGAATATTAAAACCTGTGTATTAGTGATGAGGTCTTATATAACTAATAACTGGAATATTATACACTGTGTATTAGTGATGACATCTAATTTAACAATTAACCAGAATATTATACTCTGTTTGTTAGTGATGACACCTAATTTAATTATTAACCAGAATAATATATCCTGTGTATTCGTGATGATATCGAATTTAACACTGAACCGGAATATTATATCCCGTGCATTAGTGATGACATCTAATTTAGCAATTAACTGGAATATTATCACCGGTGTATTAGTGATGACATCTAATTTAGCAATTAACCAGAATATTATACCCTGTGTGTTAGTGATGACATCTAATTTATCAATTAACCAGAATAATATACCGTGTGTATTCGTGATAACATCTAATTTAACACTGAACAGGAAGATTATACACTGTGTATTGGTGATGAAGTGTAATTTAAAACTTAACCAGAATATTAAACACTGTGTATTAGTGATGACATTTAATTTAACGATTAACCCGAATATTATACCCAGTGTATCAGTAATCACATCTAACTTAACAATTAACCAGAATATTACACTCCATGCATTAGTGATGACGTCTAATTGAAAACTGAACCGCAATATTGAACCCTGTGCATTAGTGACGACATCTAATTTAACTATAAACTGGAATATTACAACCTGTGTATCAGTGATGACATCTAATTTAACAATTAACCAGAATATTATACCCTGTTTATTAGTGATGACATCTAATTAAACAATTAAGCGGAATGTTATACATTTTGTATTCGTGATGTCAGATAATTGAACTACGAACTGGAATATTATACCATGTGAATCAGTGATAATAGTTTATTATACAATTAAACAGAATATTATACACTGTGTATAAGTGATGACATCGAAATTAACGATTAACCAGCATATTATACCCTGTGTCTTTGTGGTGCCATCTAATATAACACTGAACCGGAATATTAAAACCAGTGTATTAGACATGACATCTATTTTAACAATTAATCAAAATGTTATACTCTGTGTATTAGTGATGGCATCTAATTGAACAATTACCACGAACATTAAACCTTTTGTATTCGTGACGCCATCTAATTTAACCAATAACTGGAATATTATACCCTGTATGTTAGTGATGACATCTAGTTTAACAATTAACCAGAAGGTTATAACCTTTGCATTAGTGATGACATCTAATTTAACAATTAACCAGAATATTATACACTGCGTATTAATGATGACATCTAATTTAACAATTAACTGCAATATTATACCCTGTGTTTTACTGATGATATCTAATTTAACTAGGAACCGGAATATTGTACCGTATGTATTCGTGTAAATAGCTAATTTTATAATTAATCAGAATATTATACCTTTTGTATTAGTGATGGCATCTAATTTAACACTGAACCGAATATTATACCATGTGTATTAGTGATGGCATCTAATTTAACACTGAGCCGGTATATTGAACCCTGTGTATTACTGATGAGGTCTATATAACTAATAACTGGAATATTACACCCGGTGTATTAGTCATAACATCAAATTTAAAAATTAACCAGAATATTATACTCTGTTTGTTCGTGATGACACCTAATTTATTTATGAACCAGAATAATATACCCGGTGTATTAGTGATGATATCGAATTTAAAACTGAACCGGAATATTAAACCCTGTGTATTAGTGACGACATCTAATTTAACTATAAACTGGAATATTATACCCTGTGTATTAGTGATGACATCTAATTTAACAATTAACTGGAATATTATCACCTGTGTATTAGTGATGACATCTAATTTAACAATTTACCAGAATATTATACCCTGTGTATTGTTGATCACATCTACTTTAACTATTAACTGGAATATTATACCCAGTGTATTCGTGATGACATCTAATTTAAATACTAACTGGAATATTTTACTCTGAGCATAAGTGATGACATCTAATTGAACAATTAACCAGAATATTATGCCATGTGTATTAGTGATCACATCTACTTTAACTGTTAACTGGAATTTCATACCCTGTGTAATAGTGATGAGGTCTAATTTAACAATTAACCAGAATATCATACCATGTGTATTCGTGATAATAGCTAATTTTACAATTAGGCAGAATATTATCCCCTGTGTATTAGTGATGACATCTAATTTGAAAATTACCCAGAATATTATCCCCTGTGTATTAGTGATGACATCTAATTTAAAAATTAACTGGAATATTATCCCCTGTGTATTAGTGATGACATCTAATTTAATAATTAACTTTAATATTATCCCCTGTGCATCAGTGATGACATCTAATTTAACAATTAACCAGAATATTATCCCCTGTGTATTAGTGATGACATCTAATTTAACAATTTACCAGAATATTATACCCTGTGTATTGTTGATCACATCTACTTTAACTATTAACTGGAATATAACACCCTGTGCTTTAGTGATGGCATCTAATTTAACAATGAACAGGAATATTATACCGTGTGTCGTAGTGAAAACCTCTGATATAAGAATTAACCAGAATTTGACACCCTGTGTGATAGCGATGTCATGTATTTTCACAATTTACGGGAATATTATACACTGTTCATTATTATTAACAACTATTCTTACAATTGAAGGAAATATTATACACTGTGCATAAGAGACGTCATCTAATTTAACAATTAACCAGAATATTATACCCTCTGCATTCGTGATGACATCTAAGTTAACCATTAACTGGAATATTATACACTGTGCATTAGTGATGACATCTAATTTAACAATTAAGCAGAATATTATAACGGTTGTATTAGTGATGATATCTAATTTAATACTGAAGAGGAATGTTATACCAAGTGTGTTAGTGATGACATCTAATTTAACAGTTAACCAGAATATTACACCCTGTGTGCTAGTGATGACATCTAATTTAACAATTAACCGGAATATTAAACCATGTGTATTAGTGATGACATCTAATTTAACAATTAACCAGAATATTACACCCTGTGTATTAGTGATGTCATTTAATTTAATTTTTTACCAGAATGTTTTAATCTCTGCATTCGTGATTACATCTACTTTAACTATTAACTGGAATTTTATACCCTTTGTATTAGTGATGACATTTAATTTAACAGTTATCCGGAATATGAAACCCTGTGTATTAGTGATGATATCTAATTTAACACTGAAACGGCATATTATACCATGTGTATTCGTGATGAAATCTTATTTGAATATTAACTGGAATATTATACCGTGTATTCGTGATAATAGTTAATTTTACAATTAAACAGAATATTATACACTGTGTAATAGTGATGGCATCTAATTTAACAGTGAACCGGAATATTAAACCCTGTGCATTAGTGATGAGATCAAATATAACTATTAACTGGAATATTATAACCTGTGTATTAGTGATGCCATCTAATTTAACTACAAACTGGAATATTATACCGAGTGTGTTACTGATGTACATGTAATTTAACAATTAACTGGAATATGAAACACTGTGTACTTGTGCTGATATCTAATTTAACACTGAAACGGAATATTAGAGCCTGTGCATTAGTGATGACATCTAATATAACTATCAACTGGAATATTATACCCTGTGTATTAGTGATGACATCTAATATAACTATCAACTGGAATATTATACCCTGTGTATTAGTGATGACATCTAATTTAAATACTAACTGGAATATTATAAACTGTGTATTAGCGATGACATTTAATTTAGCTATTAACCAGAATGTTATAACTT
Source organism: Heterodontus francisci (assembly GCF_036365525.1). Lineage (NCBI taxonomy): Eukaryota > Metazoa > Chordata > Chondrichthyes > Heterodontiformes > Heterodontidae > Heterodontus > Heterodontus francisci. The sequence continues at coordinate 2,207,665 of NW_027140753.1, forward strand.
TTGTATTAGTGATGACATCTAATTTAACTATGAACTGGAATATTATGCCATGTGTATTCGTGATAATAGCTAATTTTACAATTAAGCAGAATATTATACACTGTGCATAAGTGATGACATCGAATTTAACAATTAACCAGAATATTGCACCCCTTGTATTAGTGATCACATCTAATTTAAATATGAACTGGAATATTATACCTTGTGTAGTAGTGATGACCTCTAATTTAAGAATTAAACAGAATATTATACCCTGTGTGTTAGTGATGACATCTAATTTAACAATTAACCAGAATTTTATACACTATGTATTGGTGATGACATTGACAAGGAACACCAAAGTCCGAGTGTATCAAACCTGTGTCCTCAGTACCTTGCTCTTTGGCAGCCAGGCCTGGACAACCTATGTCAGCCAAGAGCGACGTCTAAATTCATTCCAATTTCTCTGCCTCCGGAGAATACTTGTTGCAGGCATCATGTTGCTGGACCGTATCTACAACACAGAAGTCATCGAGGCGGCCAACATCCCGAGCTTTTCCACACGACTGAGTCAGCGGCGCTTGAGATGGCTAGGCCATGTGAGCTGCATGGAAGATGGCAGGATCCCCAAAGACACATTGTACAGCGAGCTCGCCTCTGGTAGCAGACACATCGGCCGTCCATGTCTCCGCTTTAAAGACGTCTGCAAACGCGACATGAAATCCTGTGACATTGATCACAAGTCCTGGGAATCAGTTGCCAGCGTTCGCCAGAGCTGGCGGACATCCATAAAGGCGGGGCTAAAGTGCAGCGAGTGGAAGAGACTTGGCAGTTGGCAGGAAAAAAGAGAGAGGCGCAAGGGAAGAGCCAACTGTGTAACAGCCCCGACAATCATTTTTTTCTGCAGCACCTGTGGAAGAGACTGTCACTCCAGAATTGGCCTTTATCGCCACTCCGGGCGCTGCTCCACACACCACTGACCACCTCCAGGCGCTTACCCATTGTCTCTCGAGATAAGAAGGCCAAAGAAGATTAGTGATGACGTCTATATTTACAATTAAAGGGAATGTTATGCACTGTACATTAGTGATGACATCTAATCTAACAATTAACCAGAATATTATACCCTCTGTATTCGTGATGAAATCAACTTCAACTATGAACTGGAACTTGATGCCCTTTGTATTAGTGATGACATCTAATGTAACAATTATCTGGAATATTATACCCTGTGTATTTGAGATGACATCTAATTTAACAATTAACTGGAATATGAGACACTGTGTATCAGAAATGACATCTAATTTAACAATTAACTGGAATATTATATACTGTGCATTAGTGATGACATCTAATTTAACAATTAACCGGAGTATTATACCCTTTGTATGAGTGATGACCTCCAATGTAGCACTGAAGCGGAATATTATACCATGTGTATCAGTGATGACATCTAATTTAACCATTAACTGGAATATTATACCTTGTGTATTCGTGATAAAAGCTAATTTTACAATTAAACAGAATGTTAGACACTGTGTATGAGTGATGACATCTAATTTAAAAATTAACTCGAATATTATACCCTGTGTATTAGTGATGACCTCTAATTTAGCCGTAATATAATACACTGTGTATTAAAGATGACATCTAATTTAACCATTAACCAGAATACTATAGACTGTGTATTAGCGATGACATCGAATTTAGTAATTAACCAGAATATTATACCTTTTGTATTAGTGATGACATCTAATTTAACTATGTACTGGAATGTTATACCATGTGTATTCGCGATAAAAAGCGAATTTTAAAATTAAATGGAAAATTATACACTGTGTATAAGTGATGACATGTAATTTAACAATTAACCAGAATATTATAACTTTTGGATTAGTGATGACATCTAATTTAACTATGAAAAAGAATATTATACCATGTGTATTAGTGGTAATAGCTAATTTTACAATTAAATGGAAGAATATTCACTGCGTATAAGTGACGACATCTAATTTATCAATTAACCAGAATATTATACCCAGTGTATTCATGTTGAAATCTAATTTAACACTGAACCGGAATATTAAACCCTGTGTCATAGTGATCGCGTCTAATTGAACAATTAAGTGGAATATTATACCCTGTGTATTAATGATGACATCTAATTTAACAATTAAGCAGAATTTTAAACACTGTGCATTAGCGATGAATCTAATTTAATTCTGAACTGGAATATTTAACCCAGTGTATTCGTGATGACTTCTAATTTAGCACCAATCCGGAACTTTAAACCCTGTGCATTAGTGATCACATCGAATTTAACTATTTATTGGAACATGTTACCCAGTTTATTAGTGATGACATCTAATTTAACAATTAAAAGGAATATTATGCCCTGTGCGGTAGTGATGTCATCTAATTTAAGAATTAACCAGAATATTGTACCCTATTTATTAGTGATGACATCTATTTTTACAATTCACGGGAATATTACACACTGTGCATTAGTGATGACATCTAATTTAACACTTAACTGCAATGTTATACCCTGTGTACTATTGATGACATCAAATTTAACAATTAACCAGAATATTATACCCGGTGTATTCATGATGACATCTAATTTAACAATTAACTGCAATGTTATACCCTGTGTACTATTACTGACGTCAAATTTAACAATTAACAGGTATATTATACCTTCTGAATTACTGATCGCATCTAATTTAACACTGAACCGGAATATTATACACTGTGTATCAGTGTTGACATTCAATTTAACTATGAACTAGAATATTATACCATATGTATTATTGACAATATCAAATTTAACAATTATGTGGAATAGTATATGCTGTGCATTGGAGATGACATCTAATTTAACAGTTGCACAGAATATTGTACCCTGTGTATTAGTGATGACATCTAATTTAACAATTACACAGAATATTGTACCCTGTGTATTAGTGATGACATCTAATTTAGCACTGAACCGAAATATTAAACCCTATGTATTAGTGATGACATCGAATGCAACTATTAGCTGGAACATTAAATCCTGTGTATTAGTGCTGACATCCAATTTAACTATGAACTGGAATATTATACCATATGTATTAGTGATAATAGCTAATTTAACAATTAATTGGAATAGTATTCGCGGTGCATTAGAGATAACATCTAATTTAACTATTAAACAGAATGTTACACCCTTTGTATTAGCTATGACATCTAACTTAACACTGTACCGGAAAATTAAACCCTGGGTATTAGTGATGGCACCCAGTTTAACAATTAACTGGACTATTATACCCAGTGTATTAGTGATGACATCTAATTAAACTATGAACTGGAATATTATACTCAGTGTATTAGTGATGACTTCTACTTTAACAATTAACCAGAATGTTATACCCTGTGTATTTGTGATGACATATAATTTAACTATTAACTGGAATATTAAACCCTGTGTCGTAGTGATGACATCTAATTTAACAATTAACCATAATGTTACACCTTTTGCATAAGTGATGACATCTAATTTGACCATGAAATGGAATATTATGCCATGTGTATTAGTGATAATAGCTAATTTTACAATTGAACAGAATATTAAAAATATTGTATAAATGATGACATCTAATTTAACAGTTAACTGGAATATTATACACTGTGCATTGGTGATGACATCTAATTTAACAATTAACCAGAATATTGTAATCTTTGTATTAGTGCTGACATCTAATTTCACCCTGAAGCGGAATATGTTACTCTGTGTATTAGAGATGGCATCTGATTTACCTATTAACTGGAATATTAAACCATGTGTATTCGTGATAATACCTAATTTTACAATTAAACAGAATATTATACACTGTGTTTTAGTGATGACATCTAATTTAACAATTAACCGGAATATTATACCCTGTGTATTAAAGATGACATCCAATTTAACAATTAACCAGAATATTATACCCTTTGTTTTAGTGATGACATCTAATTTAACTATGAACTGGAATATTATACCATGTGCATTAGTGATTATAGCTAATTTATAATTAAATAGAATATTATACACTGTATATAAGTGATGACATGTAACTTAACAATTAACCAGAATATTACACCCCTTGTATTAATGATCAAATCCAATTTAACAATTAACAGTAATATTATACCCGGTGTTTTTGTGATGACATCTAATTTAACTATTAACAGGAATATTATACCCTGTGTATTAGTGATGACATCTACTTTGGCAATTCACCAGGGTATTATACCCTGTGCTAACGTGATGACATCTAATTTAACAATTAACTGGAATATTATACCCTGTGTATTAAAGATGACATCTAATTTAACACTTATGCAGAAAATTACACACTGTGCATTAGTGATGTCATCGAATTTAACAATTAACCAGAATATTGCACCTCTTGTATTAGTGATCACATCTAATTTAAATATGAACTGGAATATTATACCTTGTGTAGCAGTGATGACCTCTAATTTAAGAATTAAACAGAATATTATACTCTGTGTGTTAGTGATGACATCTAATTTAACAATTAACCAGAATTTTATACCCTGTGTATTGGTGATGACATTGACAAGGAACACCAAAGTCCGAGTGTATCAAACCTGTGTCCTCAGCACCTTGCTCTTTGGCAGCCAGGCCGGGACAACCTATGTCAGCCAAGAGCGACGTCTAAATTCATTCCAATTTCTCTGCCTCCGGAGAATACTTGTTGCAGGCATCATGTTGCAGGACCGTATCTACAACACAGAAGTCATCGAGGCGGCCAACATCCCGAGCTTATACACACTACTGAGTCAGCGGCTCCTGAGATGGCTAGGCCATGTGAGCCGCATGGAAGATGGCAGGATCCCCAAAGACACATTGTACAGCGAGCTCGCCTCTGGTCTCAGACCCATCGGCCGTCCATGTCTCCGCTTTAAAGACGTCTGCAAACGCGACATGAAATCCTCTGACATTGATCACAAGTGCTGGGAATCAGTTGCCAGCGTTCGCCAGAGCTGGCGGACAGCCATAAAGGCGGGGCTAAAGTTCGGCGAGTCGAAGAGACTTAGCAGTTGGCAGGAAAAACGAGAGAGGCGCAAGGGAAGAGCCAACTGTGTAACAGCCCCGACAACCGAATTTTTCTGCAGCACCTGTGGAAGAGACTGCCACTCCAGAATTGCCTTTATCGCCACTCCAGGCGCTGCTCCACCCACCACGGACCACCTCCAGGCGCTTACCCATTGTCTCTCGAGATACGAAGGCCAAAGAAGATTAGTGATGACGTCTATTTTTACAATTAAAGGGAATATTATGCACTGTGCATTAGTGATGACATCTATTCTAACAATTAACCAGAATATTATACCCTCTGTATTCGTGATGAAATCAACTTTAACTATGAACTGGAACTACATGCCCTCTGCATTCGTGATGTCATCAAATTTAACAATTATCTGGAATATTATACCCTGTGTATTAGAGATGACATCTAATTTAACACTGAAACAGAATATTAAACTCTTTGTATTAGTGATGACATCTAATTCAACTATCAACTGCAATATTATACCCAGTGTATTAGTGACGACATCTAATTTAACAATTAACCATAATATTATACTTTGTGTGTTAGTGATGACATCTTATTTAACAATTAACCAGAATGTTATACACTGTGTATGAGTGATGACATCTAATTTAACAATTAACTGGACTATTATACCCAGTGTATTAGTGATGACATCTAATTTAACTATTAACTGGACTATTATACCCAGTGTATTAGTGATGACATCTGCTTTAACAATTAACCAGATTATTACACACTGTGTATTCGTGATGACATTTGATCAAACAATTTACCAGAATATTAAACAATGTGTTTTAGTGAAGTCATCTAATTTAACTATTAACTGGCATATCATACACAGTGTATTAGTGATGACATCTAATTTAAGAATTAACCAGAATATTGTACACTGTGTAGTAGTGATGACATCCTATTTAAGAATTAACCAGAATATTATACCCTGTGTGTTAGTGATGACATCTAATTTAACTATTAACTGGCATATCATACACTGTGTAGTAGTGATGACATCTAATTTAATAATTCACTGCAATATTATACATTGTGTATTATTGATTACATCTAATTTAACAATTAACCGGAATATTATACCCTTTGTATTCGTGATGACATCTAATTTACCAATTAACCAGAATATTATACCTTTGGTACTAGTGATAACATCAAATTTAACTATGAACTGGAATATTATACCAAACGTATTAGTGATAATAGCTAATTTATCAATTAACCGGTATATTATACGCTGTGCATGAGAGATGACATCTAAGTTCACAATTAACCAGAATATTCGACCCTCTGTGCAAGTGATGACATCTAATGTCACAATTAACCAGAATGTTCTACCCTGTGTATTAGTGATGACATCCAATTTAAAACTGAATCGGAATATTAAACCCTGTGTATTAGTGATGACATCTAATTTAACAATCGACCGGAATATTATATACTGTGTATTCGTGATGACATCTAATTTAAAAATTAAGCGGAATATTATACCTTGTCTCTTAGTGATGAAATCTAATTTAACACTGGATCGGAATATTGAACGCTGTGTTTTATTGATGACATCCAATTTAACTATTAACTGGAATATTATACCAAGTATATTAGTGCTAACATCTAATTTAACAATTAACCAGAAGATTATACACTGTGTATTAGTGATGACATCAGATTAAACAATTAACCCGAATATTAAACACTGTGTCTTCGTGATGACATCTGATTTAACAATTAACGGGCATATTATACCCTGTGTATTCGTGATGACATCTAATTTAACACTGAATCGGAACATTAAACACTGTGTTTTATTGATGACATCTAATTTAACTATTAACTGCATTATTATACCAAGTGTGTTAGTGATGACACCTGATTAAACAATTAACCGAATATTACACACTGTGTATTACTGACGACATCTAATTTAACTATGAACTGGAATATTATACCCTGTGTATTAGTGATGACATCTAATTTTAGAATTAACGGGGATATTATACACTGTGCATTAGTGATGTCACCTAATTTAACAATTAACTGCGACATTACACCCTGTGTATTATTGATGACATCTAATTTAACAATTAACCGGAATATTATACCCTGTTTATTCGTGATGACGTCTAACTTAACAATTAACCAGAATATTATGCCTTTGGTATTAGTGATGACGTCCAATTTAACTATGAACTGGAATGTTAATACCATATATAGTATTGATAATAGCTAATTTAACCATTTAGCGGTATATTATACGCTGTGCATGAGAGAAGACATCTAATTTCACAATTAACCACAATATTATACACTGAGTGTTAGTGATGACATCTAATTTCACAATTAACCAGAATGTTATAGCCTGTGTATTACCGATGACATCTAATATAACACTGAATCGGAATATTAAACAATTTGTTTCAGTGATGACATCTAATTTAGCAATTAACCAGAATAGTACGCACTGTGTATAAGTGATGACCTCTGATTTAATAATTAACTAGAATATTATACACTGTGTATTAGGGATGACATCTAATTTATCAATTAACCAGAATATTATACACTGTGTATTAGTGACGACATCAAATTTAACAATTAACCAGAATTTAAAACCTTATGCATTAGTGATGCCATCTAACTTATAATTAACCAGAATATTATCCCCTGTGCATTAGTGACGACATCTAATTTAACAATTAACAGAAAGATTATACCCTTTGTGGTAGTTATGTCATCTATTTTAACAATTAAAGGGAATATTATACACTGTGCATTACTGATGACATCTAATTTAACAATTAATCGGAATATTATGCACTGTGTATTAGTGATGACAACTAATTTAACAATTTCCCGGACTATAAAACCCTGTGTATTAGAGATGCCATCTAACTTAACAATTAACCAGAATATTCTACCCTTTGTATTAGTGATGACACCTAATTTAACTATTGACACGAATATGAAATCCTGTGTATTCGTGATGACATCTAATTTAAATGTTAACTGGAATATTATACCCTGTGTATGAGTGGTGACATCTAATTTCACAATTAACCGGAATATTATATACTGTGTATCAGTTCTAACATCTGATATAACATTTAACCAGACTATTATCCACTGTGTATCAGTGGTGATATCTAATTTAACAATTAACTGGAATGTTATACCCTGTGTATTAGTGATGACATCTAACTATTAATTAACCATCATATTTTACCCTGTGTGATAGTGATGAGATCTAATTTAACTATTATCTGGAGCGTTTTAAACTGTATATCAGTTGTCATTCCTGTTTTAACAATTTAACAGAATATTATCCCCTGTGTATTAGGGATAACATCAAATTTAACTATTTACCAGAAAGTTATAACCTGTGTATGAGTTTTCATCTGTAATTTAACAATTAATGACGTTGTGTTTGGCCTGTGTATTCGTTATCAAGTTTATAGCAACAATTAACAGTAACTTTATTCCCTTTTTATTGACTATTAACGCCAATATAATAGAAAACAGTACCTTTACTCACTGTCTATTGGATCATGAGCCCAATGTCACCAGTAAATGTTATTTCTTACCCCATGCACTTGTTGTAAAGATCAATTTGGCAATTAACTAATATAATTACCGTTCTATTAGTTGATAAGACGTGGTTGTTAGGTGTTAATATAGTCCCTTGTGTGTGCCTCATCATTTATAAGTAGCAATATATTTTTACCTTATTCCTCGTGTGTTGCAAAGTATTTTCAAAGTAACTAACACTAGCTCTGTACAGCATGCAAACGTTAAAGCCAACGTTAACAATTAATTAATTGTATTAGACAGTATATTCATTGTATTCATTGAACGATTATCTATAATGTTATTCGCCCATGGATATTTACCATATCTTGTTACAAAACTAACTGCACTGTAATGTGCCAGTGCACTGCTATCAAACACAATTTTATAAGTAATTGCAAATTTCGTTCCTCCTGTAATAACTAACTGCAACCTGTATATTCGTATCATAGATTTAACAGTTAACTGTATTTGGCACTGCCTGATATAATTAATTCATTGTTGATTTAGTCGTTAACGATTGCATGATGTACAGAGCTACAAATCATTGTTAAATTGAAAATAGTATGCAATACATACCGGATCTTACATGTTTCAGTACGATCACCTCTCATTCTTTTAAACTCCAACAGTTATAGGCCTAACCTGTTCAACCTTTCCTCATAAGGTAATCTCTTCATCTCCGGAATTAGTCGAGTGAACCTTCTCTGAACTGCTTCTAAAGCAATTACATCCTTTTTCATATACAATGACCAAAACTGTACACAGTACACCAGGTATGATCTCAAAAAAGGTCCTGTACAGCAGGAGTAAATCTTCCCTACGTTTATACCCGATTCCCTTTGCAATAAATGACAAAATTCAATTTTCCTTCCTAATCACTTGCTTTACTTGTACAGTAACCGTTCAAGATTCATATATCAGGACACCCTGATACTTCTGTCCCACTGCATTCTGCTATCTCTCTCCATTTAAATAGTGTACAACTTTTATATGCTGCCTGTCAAAGTTGGAAAATTCACATATTATACGCCTTCAGTTATTTTTTTGCCCGCTCACTTGATCTGACAATAGCTCTTTATAGACGCTTTACCTCATCTTGACAACATACTTTCTTTCCTATCTTGCTGTCATCGGCAAGGTTAGCTACCATACATTCAGTCCTTTCGTGTATGTCATTGTCATAGATTATAAATAGTTGAGGTGCCAGCATTGATCCCTGTGGCACTCCACTAGATACAATTTGCCAATCCGAAAAAGATCCATTAATCCCTATTCTCTGCTTCCTGTTCGCTTACCAATCCTTTATTCATACTGATATGTTACCCCTACACCATGTGCTCTTATCTTGTGATGGAAGCTTTGATGTGCCACTTTATCAAAGGCCTTTTGGAAATCCAAGTACACCACATGTTTTTTTATCAACCCTTTATCAGCCTTGCTTGTTACTTCCTCGATGAACTCTAATAAATCGGTCAAGTGCGATTTCCCTTTCACAAAACCATGTTGACTTTGCCTGAAACCATTCTGATTTTCTATTTATCCTGTTATAACCTCCTAAATAATGTATTCTAGGAATTTCCCTATGAGAGATGATAAGATAACTGGCCTATAGTTTCCTGCTCCCTGTCTGCTTCCTTTCTTGAATAAAGGAATTACATTTACTCAACAGGTCTGTCAGCATCTGTGGAGAGCGAAGAAGAGTTAACGTTTCAGGTCTGTGACATTTTATCAGAACATCTGCAGGGTGGTTTGTGAGGAAGAACTTTCTAGTGCAGGGAGTAGTGTATTTCGAACTCGCTGCCTACAAGGGTGCGACAAGTGGAGAATATATAAGATTTCAAAAGGAAATTGGCTGTGCATTTGAGGGAAATAAATTGCAGGGCAATGGGAATAGAACGGAGGAATGGGACTGACTAGATTGGTCTCCAGAAAGGTAGCTTGGTCTAGATGGGCCGAATAGCCTCATTCTGCGCCTTAAATGATTCGAATTAATCATAAACTTATTGAACTGTGCATTAGTTATCCTGTTACATCTGTAGTAAGTGTAATGATATTCCCCAATGTATTGGTTACCATGTTTATTTTCACAATTAAAACATTATATTCTGCTTATTTGTGTTCTTATTTTACCTAAAAATTATCTGCATCCAGATTGCCCTGTGTCCTCATTGTCAAGCTCAATTCAAGGATTAAAAATAATTTTATCCCCTGTGTATTGCTTACAAAGGCCACTTTCCAAGTTAGTTTCTGACATTATTCCGAGATTCTCTTCGCCATGTCCATTTTAACACTTAGCTGTAACATTGACAGCTGCATTGGCTCGCAAGCCCAAGGTAAATCATGAACACTCGTTGTGTACCTCTGTTCTCTGGCTATAATAAGCACTATGACAATTATTTTCTTGTATTAGCCTCTCTATTCATGATCCAATGTAGTAAGCAAGAGTAAAAATATGCCTTTGACAATTAGTTGTTGTGTCCAATTTAACAATTTGTCACCTTAAACACTTAGTATTTCAATTATCATATTTAATTGTAAAACCACTTGTAGCTTTGTACACTCTGCACTTATTGTCAAGACAAATTTAACAATTCATGAATTGTATGATAAAGTGTATTTACTATATTCCATTAAACAATTTCATTGAACAGTTAGTTACAATTATATTCCCCTCTTTTGGTCTAATTATAAAGAATTTAACAATTAACTGTAGATATATCCCCCTGTGTGTTGTCTGTGGATCACTATATAACAATTAACTGTCGATTTATGCCCCATGTATTGGTTGTGGATCTCCATTTAACAATTAACTGTAGATCTATCCCCTGTGTATTGGTTGTGGATCTCTATTTAACAAGTAACAGTAGATGTATCCCCATGTGCATCGGTTGTGGTCCTCTATTTAACAGTTAACTATATATTTCCCCCTGTGTATTAATTGCAGTTCTCTATTTAACAATTAACTGTCGATTTATCCCCTTGTATATTGGTTGTGGACTTTTCTTTAACAATTATATGTACATTTATAACCTGTGTACTGGTTGTGGTCCTCTATTTAACAGTTAACTATCTATTTACCCACTGTGTATTAATTGCAGTTCTCTGTTTAACAATTAACTGTAGATTTATCCCCTTGTGTCTTGGTTGTGGACCTTTCTTTCACAATTATATGTAGATTTATCACCTGTGCACTGGTTGTGGATCTCTATTTAACAATTAACTGTAGATTTATCTCCCTGTGTATAGGTTGTGGATATGACCTCGTCAGCAGACGTGGTCTCTTCAGACTACTGGCAAAGATCGGATGTCCACCAAAGCTACTAAGCATCATCACCTCATTCCACGACAATCTGACAGGCACAATTTAACATAGCGGCGCCAGATCAGACCACTTTCCTATCCTAAGTGAGGTGAAACAGAGCTGTATTCTCGCACATACACTGTTTGGGATCTTCCTCTCACTGCTGCTCTCACATGCGTTCATGTCTTCAGAAGAAGGAATTTTCCTCCACACACGATCAGATTGTAGGTTGTTCAACCTTGCCCGACTTTGAGCGAACACCAAAGTATGGAAAGTTCACATCAGGGAACCCCTCTTTGTTGACGATGCTGCATTATCATCCCACACAGAACAGTGGCTGCAGAGACTCATCGACAGGATTGTGGCTGCGTGCTACGCATTTGGCCAAACCATCAGCCTCAGAAATCGAGCATCATGGGACAAGACGTCAGAAATGCTCCATCCATCAATATTGGCGACCAGGCTCTGGCACTGGTTAAAGAGATCACCTGCCTAGGCTTAACTTTTATCAGTAACCTGTCTATCGATGCAAAAATCACCAAGGGCATGGGAAAGGCTTCCACTGCTATATGCAGACTGGCCAAGAGCGCGTGGAAAAATGGCGCACTGACACGGAACACAAAGGTCCGAGTGTTTCAAGCCTGTGTCCTCAGTACCTTGCCCTACAGCAGCGACGCCTGACAAGGTATGTCAGCCAAGAGCGACATCTCAACTCATTCCATCTTCATTGTCTCTGGAGAATCCTTGGCATCAAGTGGCAAGACCCTACCTCCAATGCAGAAGTCCGCGAGGCGGCCAACAACCCCAGAATATACATTCTACTGAGCCAGCGGCACTTGAGATAGCTTGACCATGTGAGCTGCATGGAAAATGGCAGGTTCCCCAAGGACGCATTCTACAGCGAGCTCGTCACTGGTATCAGAACGACAGGCCGTCCATGTCTTCACTTTAAAGACGCCTGCAAATGCGACATGAAGTCCTGTGACATTGATCACAAGTCGTGGGAGTCAGTTGCCATGATTGCCGGAGCTGCCGGACAGCCATAAAGGCAGGGATAAAGAGTGGCGAGTCGAAGAGACTTAGCCATTGGAAAGAAGAAAAGACAGAAGTGCAAGGAGAGATCGAACTGTGTAACAGCCCCACAACCAATTTTATTGGCAGCGCCTATGGAAGAGCCTGTCACTCTAGAATAGGATTTTATAGCCAAACAAGGTGCTGCTCCACTAACCATTGATTGATCACCTCTAGGCGTTTACCGATTGTCTCTCGAGACAAGGAGGCCAAAGACTGAAAGACTATCCCCGCTGTTTTGGCTGCGTATTGGTTGTGGATCTCGATTTAACAATTAACCAGATTTATCCCCGTGTATTGATTCTGATCTCTATTTAAAATCAACTGTAGATTTATCCCCGTGTGTATTGGTTGTGGATTTCTATTTAAAAATTAACTGTAGATTTATCTCCCTGTGTACTGTTTGTGGATCCCTATTTAACAATTAACTGCAGACTAATCCCCTGTGTATTGGTTGTGGGTCACTGTATAACAATTAACTGTCGATATATGCCCTGTGCATTGGTTATGGATCTCCATCTAACAATTAACTGTAGATATATCCCCTGTGTATTGATTGTCTGTCTCTATTTAACAATTAACTGCAGATTTAGCCTGTGTATTGGTTGTAGATCACTATATAACAATTTAATGTAGATTTGTCACCTGTGTATTGATTGTGGATCTCTATTTAACAATTATCTGTAGATTTATCAACTGTGTATTGATTGTGGATCTCTATTTAACAATTATCTGTAGATTTATCCCCCAGTGTATTGGTTGTGTATCTCTTCTTCTTTGGCCTCCTTGTCTCGAGAGACAACGAGTAAGCGCCTGGAGGTGGTCAGTGGTTTGTGAAGCAGTTGCAGACCTCCATTTAACAATTAACTGCAGATATATCCCCCTGTGTATTGGCTGTGGAACACTATTTTTAAAAAAGCTGTAGATTTATACCCTGTGTATTGGTTGTGGAGAACTATTTAACAATTATCTGTAGGTTTATCACCTGTGAATTTGATGTGTATCTCTATTTTACAATTAACAGTAGATTTATTCCCTGTGAATCGATTGTCGATCACCATTTAACAATTGACAGCAGATTTATCAGATGTGTACTTCTTGTGGATCTCTATTCAACAATTAACAGTAGATGTATCCCCATGTGCATTGGTTGTGGTCCTCTATTTAACAATTAACTAAATATTTATCCCCCCTGTGTATTAATTGCAGTTCTCTGTTTAACAATTAACTGTAGATTTATCCCCTTGTGTATTGGTTGTGGACCTTTTTGAACAATTATATGTAGATTTATCACCTGTGTACTGGTTGTGGATTTCTATTCAACAATAAACAGTAGCTTTATCACCCTGTGCATAGGTTATGCATTTGACCTCGACAGCAAACGTGGTCTCTTCAGACTACTGGCAAAGATCAGATGTCCACCAAAGCTACTAATTATCATCATCTCACTCCACGACAATCTGACAGGCACAATTCAGCACTGCGGTGCCTCATCAGACCCCTTTCCTATCCTAAGTGGCGTGAAACAGGGTTGTATACTCGCACCTACAATGTTTGGGATCTTCCTCTCACTGCTGCTTTCAGAAGAAGGAAATTTCCTCCACACAAGATCAGATGGCAGGTTGTTCAACCTTGCCCGACTTAGAGCGAACACCAAAGTATGGAAAGTTCACATCAGGGAACCCCTCTTTGTTGACGATGCTGCACAGGGGCGGCACAGTGGCGCAGTAATTAGCACCTCACAGCTCCAGGGACCCGGGTTTGATTCCGGGTACTGCCTGTGTGGAGTTTGCAAGTTCTCCCTGTGTCTGCGTGGGTTTTCTCCAGGTGCTCCGGTTTCCTCCCACAAGCCAAAAGACTTGCAGGTTGATAGGTAAATTGGCCATTATAAATTGTCACTAGTATAGGTAGGTGGTAGGGAAATATAGGGACAGGTGGGGATGTTTGGTAGGAATATGGGATTAGTGTAGAATTAGTATAAATGGGTGGTTGATGTTCGGCACAGACTCGGTGGGCCGAAGGGCCTGTTTCAGTGCTGTATCTCTAATCTAATCTAATCTAATCTTATCATCCCACACAGAACAGCGTCTGCAGAGACTCATCGGCAGGATTGCGGCTGCGTGCAACTACTTTGGCCTAACCATTAGCCTCATAAATCGAACATTATGGGACAGGACGTCAGAAATGCTCCATCCATCAATATTGGCGATCACGCTCTGGAAGTGGTTAATGAATTCACCTGCCGAGGCTCAACTGTCACCACTAACCTGTTGCTCGATGCAGAAATCAACAAGTGCACGGGAAAGGCGTCAACTGCTATGTGCAGACTGGCCAAGAGAGCCTGGGAAAATGGCGCACTGACAGGGAACACAAAAGTCCGAGTGGTTCAAACCTGTGTCCTCAGTACCTTGCCCGACAGCAGCGAGGCCTGGACAAGGTATGTCAGCCAAGAGCGACATCTCAACTCATTACATCTTCATTGTCTCTGGAGAATCCTTGGCATCAGGTGGCAAGACCCTATCTCCAATGCAGAAGTCCGCGAGGCGGTCAACAACCCCAGAATATACATCCTACTAAGCCAGCGGCGCTTGAGATGGCTTGGCCATGTGAGCTGCATGCAAAATGGCAGGATCTCCAAGGACGCATTCTACAGCGAGCTCGTCACTGGTATCAGAACCACAGGCCGTCCATGTCTTCGCTTTAAAGACGCCTGCAAACGCGACATGAAGTCCTGTGACATTGATCACAAGTCGTGGAAGTCAGTTGCCAGTGATATCCAGAGCTGGCAGACAGTCATAAAGGCGGGGATAAGGAGTGGAAAGTCGAAGAGACTTAGCCTTTGGAGGGAAAAAAGACAGAAGTGCAAGGAAAGAGCCAATTGTGTAACAGCCCGGACAACCAATTTTATTGGCAGCGCCTGTGGAAGAGTCTGTCATTCTAGAAATGGCCTTTATAGCCAATCCAGGCACTGCTCCTCATGCCATTGATTGATCACCTCTAGGCGATTATCGAATGTCTCTCGAGTAAAGGAGGCCAAAGACTGAAAGACTATCCCCTATGTTTTGGCTGCGTATTGGTTGTGGATCTCGATTTAACAATTAACTCGATTTATCCCCGTGTATTGATTCTGATCTCTACTTAGCAATTAACTTTAGATTTATCCCTGTATATTGTATGTGGATCTCTGTTTAACAATTAACTGTCGATTTATCCCCTGTGCATTGTTTGTGGATCTCTATTTAACAATTAATTTTAGATTTATCCCCGGTGTATTGTATGTGGATCTCTATTTAACAATTAATTTTAGATTTATCCCCGGTGTATTGTATGTGGATCTCTATTTAACAATTAATTTTAGATTTATCCCCGGTGTATTGTATGTGGATCTCTATTTAACAATTAATTGTAGATTTTTCCCCTGTGTATTGCCTGTGGAACACTATTCAAATAACAGCAGTAGATCTATCCTGTGCATTGGCGTGGATCTCTATTTCATAATTATCTGTAGATTTATGTTTTGTGTATTGATTGTAGACCTCTATTTTACAATTAACAATAGAATGGTCCCCTGTGTACTAATTATAATTAGCTATTTAACAATTAGCTTCAGATTCATTCCGTGCATTGGTGTGGCTTCTATTTAACAATTAACTGTAGATTTATTCCCCGTGTATTGTTTGTGGGATCTCTATTTAACAATTAACTGTCGATTTATCCCCTGTGTATTGATTGTTGATCTCCAGTTAACTGTTAACTGTAGTTTATCCCTCTGTGTACTTGTTTGGATCTCTATTTAACAAATACCTGCAGATTTACTCCACCACCCCCCCCCGCCCCCCACCACCACTGTGTATTTGTTGCGATCTCTATTCCAAATTAACATTAAATTTATCCACCGTGTATTAATTCTGGATCCGTATTTAACAATCAACTGTAGATTAACCCCCTGTGTAATTGTTGTGGACACCTGGTTAACAATTAACTGTAGTTTTAGGCGCAGTGCATGGGTTGTGGATCTCAATTTAACAATTAACTGTATTTTATCCCCTGTGTATTGATTGTGGATCTCTAGTTTACTATTGACTGTAGATTTATCTCTTGTGTATTGCTTGTGGAGCTCTGTTTAGCAATTAACTGTAGATTTATCCCCCTGTGGATAGGTTGTGGTCCTCTATTTAACAATTAACAGTAGATGTATCCTGTGTATTGATTGTGGATCTGCATTTAACAATTAACTGGAGATTTATCTGTGTATTGATTGTGGATCTCTATTTAACAATTAACTGTAGATTTATCCCGTGTATTGACAGCGGATCTCTATTTAACAATTAACTGTAGATTTATCTGTGTATTGATTGTGGATCTGCATTTAACAATTAACTGTAGATTTATCCCGTGTATTGACTGCGGATCTCTATTTAACAATTAACAGTAGATGTATCCTGTGTATTGATTGTGGATCTGCATTTAACAATTAACTGTAGATTTATCCCGTGTATTGACTGCGGATCTCCATTTAACAATTAACAGTAGATGTATCCTGTGTATTGATTGTGGATCTCTATTTAACAATTAACTGTAGATTTATCCCGTGTATTGACAGCGGATCTCTATTTAACAATTAACTGTAGATTTATCTGTGTATTGATTGTGGATCTGCATTTAACAATTAACTGTAGATTTATCCCGTGTATTGACTGCGGATCTCTATTTAACAATTAACAGTAGATGTATCCTGTGTATTGATTGTGGATCTGCATTTAACAATTAACTGTAGATTTATCCCGTGTATTGACTGCGGATCTCCATTTAACAATTAACAGTAGATGTATCCTGTGTATTGATTGTGGATCTCTATTTAACAATTAACTGTAGATTTATCCCGTGTATTGACTGCGGATCTCCATTTAACAATTAACTGGAGATTTATCCCCCTGTGGATAGGTTGTGGTCCTCTATTTAACAATTAACAGTAGATGTATCCTGTGTATTGATTGTGGATCTGCATTTAACAATTAACTGGAGATGTAACTGTGTATTGATTGTGGATCTCTATTTAACAATTAACAGTAGATGTATCCTGTGTATTGATTGTGGATCTGCATTTAACAATTAACTGGAGATTTAACTGTGTATTGATTGTGGATCTCTATTTAACAATTAACTGTAGATTTATCTGTGTATTGATTGTGGATCTGTATTTAACAATTAACTGTAGATTTATCCCGTGTATTGACTGCGGATCTCTATTTAACAATTAACAGTAGATGTATCCTGTGTATTGAATGTGGATCTGTATTTAACAATTAACTGTAGATTTATCCCGTGTATTGACTGTGGATCTCTATTTAACAATTAACTGTAGATTTATCCCGTGTATTGACTGCGGATCTCTATTTAACAATTAACTGGAGATTTATCCCGTGTATTGATTGTGGATCTCTATTTAACAATTAACTGTAGATTTATCTGTGTATTGATTGTGGATCTGTATTTAACAATTAACTGTAGATTTATCCCGTGTATTGACTGCGGATCTCTATTTAACAATTAACAGTAGATGTATCCTGTGTATTGATTGTGGATCTCTATTTAACAATTAACTGTAGATTTATCCCGTGTATTGACTGCGGATCTCTATTTAACAATTAACTGGAGATTTATCCCGTGTATTGATTGTGGGTCTCTATTTAACAATTAACAGTAGATGTATCCTGTGTATTGATTGTGGATCTGCATTTAACAATTAACTGGAGATTTATCTGTGTATTGATTGTGGATCTGTATTTAACAATTAACTGTAGATTTATCCCGTGTATTGATTGTGGATCTCTATTTAACAATTGACTGTAGATTTATCTGTGTATTGATTGTGGATCTCTATTTAACAATTAACTGTAGATTTATCCCGTGTATTGACTGCGGATCTCTATTTAACAATTAACTGTAGATGTATCCCGTGTTTTGATTGTGGATCTCTATTTAACAATTAACTGTAGATTTATCCCGTGTATTGACTGCGGATCTCTATTTAACAATTAACTGGAGATTTATCTGTGTATTGATTGTGGATCTGTATTTAACAATTAACTGTAGATTTATCCCGTGCATTGATTGTGGATCTCTATTTAACAATTAACTGGAGATTTATCCCGTGTATTGACTGCGGATCTCTATTTAACAATTAACTGGAGATTTATCTGTGTATTGATTGTGGATCTGTATTTAACAATTAACTGTAGATTTATCCCGTGCATTGATTGTGGATCTCTATTTAACAATTAACTGTAGATTTATCTGAGTATTGATTGTGGATCTGTATTTAACAATTAACTGTAGATTTATCCCGTGTATTGATTGTGGATCTGTATTTAACAATTAACTGTAGATTTATCCCGTGTATTGAATGTGGATCTCTATTTAACAATTAACTGTTGATTTATCCCGTGTATTGATTGTGGATCTCCATTTAACAATTAACTGTAGATTTATCCCGTGTATTGGTTGTGGATCTCTATTTAACAATTAACCGTAGATTTATCCCGTGTATTGACTGCGGATCTCTATTTAACAATTGACTGTAGATTTATCTGTGTATTGATTGTGGATCTGTATTTAACAATTAACTGTAGATTTATCCCGTGTATTGATTGTGGATCTCCATTTAACAATTAACTGTAGATTTATCCCGTGTATTGATTGTGGATCTCTATTTAACAATTGACTGTAGATTTATCTGTGTATTGATTGTGGATATCTATTTAACAATTGACTGTAGATTTATCTGTGTATTGATTGTGGATCTCCATTTAACAATTAACTGTAGATTTATCCCGTGTATTGGTTGTGGATCTCTATTTAACAATTAACTGTAGATTTATCTGTGTATTGATTGTGGATCTCTATTTAACAATTGACTGTAGATTTATCTGTGTATTGATTGTGGATCTGTATTTAACAATTAACTGTAGATTTATCCCGTGTATTGATTGTGGATCTCCATTTAACAATTAACTGTAGATTTATCCCGTGTATTGATTGTGGATCTCTATTTAACAATTGACTGTAGATTTATCTGTGTATTGATTGTGGATATCTATTTAACAATTGACTGTAGATTTATCTGTGTATTGATTGTGGATCTCCATTTAACAATTAACTGTAGATTTATCCCGTGTATTGGTTGTGGATCTCTATTTAACAATTGACTGTAGATTTATCTGTGTATTGATTGTGGATCTCCATTTAACAATTAACTGTAGATTTATCCCGTATATTGGTTGTGGATCTCTATTTAACAATTGACTGTAGATTTATCTGTGTATTGATTGTGGATCTGTATTTAACAATTAACTGTAGATTTATCACGTGTATTGGTTGTGGATCTCTATTTAACAATTAACTGTAGATTTATCTGTGTATTGATTGTGGATCTCTATTTAACAATTAACTGTAGATTTATCCCGTGTATTGGTTGTGAATCTCTATTTAACAATTAACTGTAGATTTATCCCATGTATTGACTGCGGATCTCTATTTAACAATTGACTGTAGATTTATCTGTGTATTGATTGTGGATCTGTATTTAACAATTAACTGTAGATTTATCCCGTGTATTGATTGTGGATCTCCATTTAACAATTAACTGTAGATTTATCCCGTGTATTGGTTGTGGATCTCTATTTAACAATTAACTGTAGATTTATCTGTGTATTGATTGTGGATCTGTATTTAACAACGAACTGTAGATTTATCCCGTGTATTGATTGTGGATCTCCATTTAACAATTAACTGTAGATTTATCCCGTGTATTGGTTGTGGATCTCTATTTAACAATTAACTGTAGATTTATCTGTGTATTGATTGTGGATCTGTATTTAACAATTAACTGTAGATTTATCCCGTGTATTGATTGTGGATCTGTATTTAACAATTAACTGTAGATTTATCCCGTGTATTGATTGTGGATCTCCATTTAACAATTAACTGTAGATTTATCCCGTGTATTGGTTGTGGATCTCTATTTAACAATTAACTGTAGATTTATCTGTGTATTGATTGTGGGTCTCTATTTAACAATTAACTGTAGATTTATCCCGTGTATTGATTGTGGATCTCCATTTAACAATTAACTGTAGATTTATCCCGTGTATTGGTTGTGGATCTCTATTTAACAATTAACTGTAGATTTATCTGTGTATTGATTGTGGATCTCTATTTAACAATTGACTGTTGATTGATACTCTGTGTATTTGTTTTTGGATCTCTATTTAACAATTAACAGTAGAATGGTTCCTGTGTACTAATTGTAGTTAGCTATTTTTAACAATTAACTCCAGATGTATCCCCTGTGTGTTGGCTTTCGTCCTCTTTTTAACATGTAACCGCAGATTTAGCCCATCTGTGTATTGGTTGTGGTGAGATATTTAATAATTATCTGTAGATTTAGCCCCTGTGTATTGTTTGTGTACGTCTATTTAACAATTAACTGTATATTTATTCCACTTTGTATTGATAGTGGATTTCACTCATGCGATAATGATCAGTACTCACAGAAAGAAAGAACCCAGACTCCATCCCCAGCCTGTGCTCAGAGAGCTCCTCTCACTCATGTGGTAGTGAGCAGTACTCACAGAAGAGGAAGTCATCAGGCTCCATCCCCAGCCTTTGTTGAGTTCCCCCCTACTCTACCCTCTGTTCACTATGGGTGATCGTACATAACGGTGATATGTATGAAGACTCTATTTATCCATCTCCTTTATCACTGTCATTGTGTCAGCCCTTTTCAATGTGTGTGATTTGGGAACCAGGCAGAGCACTGTGCTTACTCAGGTACTCCCAGACTGACTGCAAGTGAGAGAGATGGAAATTAGATGGACATAATTCAAGGTAGGTAGAGTATGGCACTGAGCCCCATACGCCGGTCCCATGAAAACCCCAGGCTCGATCCTCAGTCTGTGTAGAGTGAGCTGATCTCACATGGTATGGTACTGAGCTTCACACAGAGCACACGAAGATCCCAGGCTCCATTCACAGCCTGTACTGAATGAGCACCGAACCCAACATATATAAACTAAAGCTTAAGAGCTCAGAACAAAGCAGCTGAATGCGCAACAGCCGGAGAGACACAATGGCAAAAAAAAACAGTGACGTCAGAGGAGAGCTGCAAGGTGATTGGTTGGTTGGTTAATGCATTTAAATAGCTTTAAAATAGTAAGGGGTACATTTTTTTTTGTGGAAACAAAACACCTCTGGTGATAAGGTCAGTACGACCAAAGTGTTTTTTTAAGGGCTTTAGATTGGAGTGGGAAGAACAAGGCCCCTAGTGTAACTGCTATTTTTGAATTAAGGAAATAACTAATTAATCTAAAGATAAGTCATGACAGGAGAGCTCAGTTCCGTGGTGTGCTCCTCCTGCGCTATGTCGGGAATCAGGGACGCTCCCGGTGTCCCTGACAACCATGTATGCAGGAAGTGTATGCATCTGCAGCTACTGACCATCCGCATTACGGAGCTAGAGCTACGGGTGGATTCACTGTGGAGCATCCGCGATGCTGAGGACATCGTGGATAGCACGTTTAGTGAGATGGTCACACCACAGGTAACGGCTGCACCGGCAGAAAAGGGGTGGATGACCAACAGGCGGAGTAGTAAGCGCAGGCAGGTAGTGCAGGAGTCCCTTGTAGCCATCCCCCTCTCACCAGATATACCTCTTTGGATACTGTTGGTTGGGGTGGGGGATGACCTCCCAGGGGAAAGCAGCAACAGCCAAGTTCGTGGCTCCATGGAGGGCTCTGCTGCACAGCATGGAATCAAAAGTGGTGGAAGAGCTATAGCGGTAGAGGGGTCTTTCATAAGGGGTGCAGATAGGCGCTTCTGTGGCCACAAATGAGACTCTAGGAATGTATGTTGCTTGCCTCCCTGGTGCTAGTGTCAAGGATGTCTCGGAGCGGCTGCAGGGCATTGTGAAAGGGGAGGGTGAGGAGCCAGACGTCGTGGTCCATATTGGTACGAACGAAATAGACAGGAAGAAATATGAGGTCCTGCAAAGTGAATATAGGGAGTGTGGCAAAAGCAGGACCTCTAGGGCTGTAATCCTAGGATTACTCAGTGACCTCTCAGTGCTTTTATCTATTGTGATACTGAGCCCCACACCGTGAGCAGGAAGATCCCAGGCTCCATCCCTAGCCTGTACTGTGTGAGCTGTTTTTACCGATTATGATACTGAGCCCCACACAGTGAACAGGAATATCCCAGGCTCCATCTCCGTCCTGTGCTGTGTAGTACTGAGTTCTATGCACAAAGAGCAGACGAGCTCCAATGCCCTTCCCCGACCGATGCTGAGTTGGCCCCCTGCTCTATTGTATGTTATCAGGGGATGATCTTATCTCACTGAAGAATGTATCGAAGGCTCGGCTCCTCAATCTCCTGCATCAATACAGCCGCCCATCCATCTTGCTGGTGCTTCATGTGGGGTCAGAAACAGGACATTCTGCTCAGTCAGGAATTCCCAAACTAACTGCAAGGCAGTGAGGCGGCAATTAGACTCACACAATGAGAGGTCCCCAAGCAGTATCACAGCCAGAACATCGTCCATCTTGAAGTGGGACATTCCAGTCAGTTAGGCACTTTCAGACAGTCTGGTAAATAGAAGGAGAGAGAGAGAAGCAACAAATAATTGCATAAACTGGGATGCGTTCCGTGTGGCAGTGGGACCCACCCAGGCACAGAGTACAGGAAGAGCCCAGGCTTGGGCCAAGTGAATTGCATTCCTCATGTTTGACACAGCCTCACATAGAACAGTAAGATCCCAGACTCCATCCCCTGCCTCTGCTCAGAGAGCTGTTCCCACTCATGTTTTAGTGAGCAGTACACACTGAACAGGAAGACCCTAGTTTCAATCCCCAGCTTGTGCTCAGACAGCTGCTCTCACTCATGTTTTAGTGAGCAGTACACAAAGAACAGGAAGACCCCAGTTTCCATCCCCAGCTTGTGTTCAGAGAGCTGCTCTCACTCATGTTTTAGTAAGCAGTACACACAGAATAGGAAGATCTCAGGTTCCATCCCCAGCCTGTGCTCAGAGAGCTGCTCTCACTCGTGGTAGTGAGCAGTACGCACAGAACAAAAAGGCAAGGAACCTGTGCCGAGTTGTCATGTTCCTGCACCCTCTATTATCAGGGAGTGATCTAACCTCACTGCGGAGTGCAAGGAAGACTCGAGTTCTCGATGCCCTGCATCATCCGTTTTGATTGTGTGCGATGTGGGGACAGGCGCGGAACATTCAGCTCAGTCAGGAATTCCCATACTATTTGCAAGACAGAGGGGCAGCAATTAGACACAAACAATGAGAGGTACATAGCCAGTGACAGACTGGGCTACACACACAGAACAGGAAGATCCCAGGCACCATCCCCACCTCAAAAGATTGCATCATAGAATGGTAAAAGGACAGACGGCGGCCATTCATCCACTCGTGTCCATGCTATCTCTGTCAGAGCCACATAGTTTGACTTGGTCCCTAGTACTTTCTCCATCGGCCTCAAACATTTTTTTTAATCTTCAGGTAATATTCCCATTCCCTATTGATAGCCACGATTGCATCTGCCTCCATCACACTCTAAGGAAGCTCCATCCTCAGCCTGTGCTGTGAACTGATCTCAGGAAGTGTGGCACTAAGCACCATACAGAGAACACAGGAAGATCCCAAGCTCCATCCCAGGCCTGTGCAGAGTGAGATGTTTTTTCAGAGGTGTTGGTACGGAGCTCCACAGAGCAGGAAAATCCCAGATTCCATTCCTTGCATGTGCTGAATGAGCACCTAACCCAGCATATATAAACTGAGATAAAAGCAAAATACTGCGGATGCTGGAAATCTGAAACAAAAACAAGAAATGCTGGATTCACTCAGCAGGTCTGGCAGCATCTGTGGAAAGAGAAGCAGAGTTAACGTTTCGGGTCAGTGACCCTTCTTCGGAACTGACAAATATTAGAAAAGTCACAGATTATAAACAAGTGAGGTGGGGGTTGGGCAAGAGATAACAAAGGAGAAGGTGCAGATTGGACCAGGCCACATAGCTGACCAAAAGGTCACGGAGCAAAGGCAAACAATATGTTAATGGTGTTTTGAAAGACAAAGCATTAGTACAGATTAGGTGTGAATATACTGAATATAGAACATCAGCAAGTGCAAACCTGAAGAAAAACAACCTGAAAAAAACAGTGGGTAAGCAAACAGAACAAATTAAGATGAAATGAAATAAATGCAAAAAATGTAAAAAGGAATGCAAAAAAAAGGAAGAAAAAATAACTAAAAATGACTAAAAATGAAAGTAAAGTGGGGGGCTGTCATGCTCTGAAATTATTGAACTCAATGTTCAGTCCGGCAGGCTGTAGTGTGCCTAATCGGTAGATGAGATGCTGTTCCTCGAGCTTGCGTTGATGTTCACTGGAACACTGCAGCAATCCCAGGACAGAGATGTGAGCATGAGAGCAGGGGGGAGTGTTGAAATGACAAGCAACCAGAAGATCAGGGTCCTGCTTGCGGACTGAGCGGAGATGTTCCGCAAAGCGGTCACCCAGTCTGCGCTTGGTCTCCCCAATGTAGAGGAGACCACACTGTGAGCAGCGAATACAGTATACTACATTGAAAGAAGTACAAGTAAATCGCTGCTTCACCTGAAAGGAGTGTTTGGGGCCTGGGATACTGAGGAGAGAGGAGGTAAATGGGCAGGTATTACACCTCCTGCGATTGCAAGGGAAGGTGCCCTGGGACGGGGACGAGGTGGTGGGGGTAATGGAGGAGTGGACCAGGGTGTCGCGGAGGGAACGATCCCTTCGGAATGCTGACAGGGGAAGGGAGGGGAAGATGCGACTGGTAGTGGCATCACGCTGGAGGTGGCGAAAATGGCGGAGGATGATCCTTTGGATATGGAGGCTGGTGGGATGAAAAGTGAGGACAAGGGGAACCCTGTCACGGTTCTGGGAGGGAGGGGAAGGGGTGAGGGTAGAGGTGCGGGGAATGGGTCGGACACGGTTGAGGGCCCTGTCAACCACAGTGGGGGGAAATCCTCGGTTGAGGAAAAAGGAGGTCATATCAGAAGCACCGTCATGGAAGGTAGCATCATCAGAGCAGATGCGTCGGAGACGGAGAAACTGGGAGAATGGAATGGAGTCCTTACAGGAGGTAGGGTGTGAAGAAGTGTAGTCGAGGTAGCTGTGGGAGTCAGTGGGCTTATAATGGATATTGGTAGACAACCTATCCCCAGAGATGGAGACAGAGAAGTCGAGGAAGGGAAGGGAAGTGTCAGAGATGGACCATGTAAAGGTGAGAGAAGGGTGGAAATTGGAAGCAAAGTTGATAAAGTTTTCTAGTTCGGGGCGGGAGCAGGAAACGGCACCGATACAGTCATCAATGTACCGGAAAAAGAGTTGGGGGAGGGGGCCTGAGTAGGACTGGAACAAAGAATGCTCGACATATCCCACAAAAAGACAGGCATAACTAGGACCCATGCGGGTACCCATAGCGACACCTTTTACTTGAAGAAAGTGCGTGGAGTTGAAGGAGAAGTTGTTCAATGTGAGAACAAGTTCAGCCAGGCGGAGGAGGGTGGTGGTGGATGGGGACTGGTTGGGCCTCTGTTCCAGGAAGAAGCGGAGAGCCCTCAAACCATCCTGGTGGGGGATGGAGGTGTAGAGCGATTGGACGTCCATAGTGAAGAGGAGGCGGCTGGGACCAGGAAACTGGAAATTGTCAAAATGACGTAGGGCGTCAGAAGAGTCACGGATGTAGGTGGGAAGAGACTGGACCAGCGGAGAAAAGATAGAGTCTAGATAGGAAGAAATAAGTTCAGTTGGGCAGGAGCAGGCTGACACAATGGGTCTGCCGGGACAGTCCCGTTTGTGGATTTTGGGAAGGAGGTAGAAGCGGGCTGTCCGGGGTTGCGGGACTATGAGGTTGGAAGCTGTAGAGGGAAGATCTCCAGAGGAGATGAGGTCAGTGACAGTCCTTTGGACGGTGGCTTGATGTTCGGTGGTGGGGTCATGGTCCAGAGGGAGGTAGGAAGATGTGTCTGTGAGTTGGCGTTGAGCTTCTGCAAGGTAGAGGTCGGTACGCCATACAACAACAGCACCACCCTTGTCTGCAGGTTTGATGACCATGTCGGGGTTAGACCTTAGAGAACGGAGTGCCTCAAGTTCAGAGGGGGACAGGTTAGAGTGAGTGAGGGGGGCAGAGAAATTGAGACGACCAATGTCTCGCCGACAGTTTTCAATGAAGAGATCAAGAGCGGGTAAGAGGCCAGGGTGAGGGGTCCAGGTAGAGGGAGAATGCTGGAGGCGGGTGAATGGGTCTGCTGGTCGGGGGGAGGACTCCTGGTCAAAGAAGTGAGCTCGGAGGCGGAGGCGACGGAAGAAGAGCTCAACGTCATGCCGAGCGCGAAATTCATTGAGGTGGGGGCGTAAGGGGATAAAACTGAGTCCTTTGCTGAGTACAGAACGCTCAGCATCAGAGAGGGGGAGGTCAGAGGGTATAGTGAATACACGGCAAGGGGTCAGATCAGAAGGGGTGGGGTCAGAGGGAAGTGAAGCGGAAGGAGGATCTGGTGGGGCATTAGTCCCCATCAGCTGCTGGAGCTTGCGTTCCTTAACACCTGAAAGGAAGAAAAAAAGTTTTTTGTTAATGCGTCGGATGAGACGTAAGATGAGATGAAACTGCGGAGTAGAACAGATTTGAGATAAGGTGAGACGGTGCTGCTGGAGAGAGAGGTCCAGTGTGTGCATATGGCGGCGCATAGCACTGAGTGTAGATCTCAGGATTCGACGAGAGTAGCAGTCCGAGGAACGTTGTATTTCTCGGAGATACCTGTGATCCTGGGTGGTTTCAAAGCATGATGGGTGAAACTGCAGTTGGAATCCACGTGGAATCAGTCGGAGCCGGAGACAGTCACTGAGGAAGGAGATGTGGCTGTGAAAACGAGTTTTGGTAGATACCTTATCAAACACCAGGAGGGAAATAGAAAGCAATGAAGGTGAACAAGGTAAAAGAGACAAACGAAAATCCCGTCGGAGAGAAGAGCAGAACTTCTTCAAGGTAGGCATTCCTGGAAGAGAAGTGGCAGTGAATTAAACACTAAAATAAAAGCAAAATACTGCGGATGCTGGAAATCTGAAACAAAAACAAGAAATGCTGGATTCACTCAGCAGGTCTGGCAGCATCTGTGGAAAGAGAAGCAGAGTTAACGTTTCGGGTCAGTGACCCTTCTTCGGAACTGACAAATATTAGAAAAGTCACAGATTATAAACAAGTGAGGTGGGGGTTGGGCAAGAGATAACAAAGGAGAAGGTGCAGATTGGACCAGGCCACATAGCTGACCAAAAGGTCACGGAGCAAAGGCAAACAATATGTTAATGGTGTTTTGAAAGACAAAGCATTAGTACAGATATATAAACTGAGTCTGCTTAAGGGCTGAAAACAAAGCAGCTAAATGCTCAGACAGTCGGAGAGGAACAGTGATATCGTGGGATAAATATTTACACAGTTTCAACCTGTTCCGAAACACTCACTCACGTGTTTGTTATATTAAGTTCGAATTCATCTACACTCCACATAACTGCCAAATCTGACTACATTTTCTGTGAGAAATAATTTTAGTTTGTCATGGAGCAGTCAGTAATTGGTTCATTGGACGCCTGATTTCCACACAAAAGAAACCTGCTCTGAGACCCTCAGCTTACATCACCCTATTACTTCCAGTCAGTTAAATACAACAGCATCAATAGAACACAATATAAAGGAGGGACACATAGAACAATCCAAAAATGCAATCCTTATCACTTCAAACATCAAACCGTCTGATTGGACAACCTTAACAGGTGACGCTGAGACGGCTAAAACTGACCTGTTTAACTGCATGGGTCAGGATCAATAATGAAAATTCAATTCCCTGCAGTGGGGCAACAAGTTACTGCTTCTCAGGAAAAGAAAAACATGGTTTTTTGTAGAGATAATGTTTCACGAAATGAGAACTTATTCCAACATCGTTCTTTATGCAGCTGAATAATGGTAATGATTTATATATCTGAGTTAGTGACTGCATGGAGAACCCTTTCGACTGGAACAGTGTCAGCTCAGAAATAGATTCTCATCTGTGTACCTGTGGCTCAAAGCAATTCCACAAATCACAGAAATGGAAATCACATTGCCACAAAGAAGACACTGTCCACAAAGCAACTCGAGAGAATTCTCCATCACAGGTTATGAGGAAGTGTCCAGAAAGTACCATTAGAAAAATCGAAACTTTAAAAAAATGTTCCAATGGAGAATTATTTGTCCATTTAAATGATTAGGGCCTGTCCACAATTTTTCTTCAGAGAAATGTCAATTCAAACAATAAAGGACTGGTCAGTAATCACCGACAGAACAATCACTATCCAATTATTTAAGGATTGACCATAAATCAGGTACAGAGCAATCACTATCCAATTATTAAAAGGACTGACTATAAATCACCTACAGAACAATCATGATCCAATTATTAAACGGCTGACCGTAAATGACATACAGAAAAATCGCCATCCGAATAACATGGAACAGTTATTCCATGGTCGGCACAGACTCGGTGGGCCGAAGGGCCTGTTTCAGTGCTGCATCTCTAAGACTAAAACTAAAATCTAAGCCCATAAATCTCCTCTGAAACAATTTCGAGATATGTGTTGAGGGAATCCACAATTGAATCTGCCTCCTCCACACTCTCAGACAGTTCCTTACAGATTCTAACCACTCGCTGCATAAACAGGTTTTTACTCCTGTCACCATTAGTTCTTTTGCCATCCACAGTCACTCCATGTCACTTCATGCAAATGATGGTCAAAGGCACAAGAAGTACAGGAAGTCTATACAGAGCACAGGAAGGTCCCAGGCTCACTCCTGAGCCTGTGCTGTTTCCTGTTCTCAGAACGTGTGGCACCGAGCACCTGACACAGAACACAGAAACATCCCAGGCTCCATCTCCAGCTTGTGCTGTGTCAGCTCCAAACCAAACACAGTGGACCCCCATGCCATGCCCACTCAATGCGCATGCGCTCTGCTGCCCCGGCACCAAGATGGCGGCGGATGAGCCTCTCACTTCCTTTACAAAGATAGCCGCCATTTCCCGAGGCCTGCTACCGGGAGGGAAGCCGCTGAGCGGCCACCGCGGGCTCTGGAGCTTCTTCTTCGGGGCTTGCGGCCTACACCCGGTGTTCATTCTCGGCCCTGCCGTCGGTTCCATACCTCTCCTACTTCTGCCAAGTGTCACTGCAGAAGCGCAATCCATTTGCCGCTGCTGCATCTGGGCATCAAACTCACACGGAGACACTGCGCATGTTGCATAAACTGGCCGCCACAGTGGCTGCGCGGTATCCTCCAGTGGGAATAGGCCACATTCCCTCCCACTGTCAATGCTGGTTAATATGGATGCCATTGAAACTGGTCATCATGAACTGTTGGTGAAGATTATTAAAGAATATGAAACGAAACGAAACGAAATTGGGATGCAGATCAGTAATGATGCAATTGAATGGTGAAACATTCTCGAGGGGCAGAATGGCCTACTCCCACCCGATTTAACAGGATTACCAAGGCTTCTCCCCCGAGGCTCCTCCTGGAATATTAGGACCGTGTACTCCTCACAGTTATCCAGCAAGGGTATTCGGGTTGTTCTCGCCAGGATAACAAGGACCCCTTCATAGAAACATCATGCCGAGTGTAAGGCAATTGTGAGTTCGTGGAGAATGATGGTGGGAACTGTCAGTGTTATCAATGTAATAATAATGCCGCTGTTGAGAAACAAGCCGGCCCTAGGAGTGAGATAAGACCCACTGCCCCATGTTATTTGGCCTGGCCGAGCTGAACAAGGTCTGGTGCAGCAGTGACAGGACAAGACAGGCCTTCGGGGAGGTGAGGGAAGGCCGCATCACTTTCATTCTTTAATTAGTTATACAGTAATGGGGCGTCTTGGGAAGAGTGACCATAATAAGCTGGAATAGAGTTTGAAAGTGATGTATTTCAGTCCAAATCTACGTTCTTAAATCTAAACAAAACAGCCTACATAGCTATACGAGGGCAGAAGACCAAGGTAGTTTGGGAAACTACATGAAAACATATGGTGGTACACAAGCAATCACTAGTATTTAAAGAATTCATACTTAGTTTACAAAAGCACAAATACAACAGGGAAAAAGTGGTTCAACATTGGCTAGTGTTTGATCAAAGGAACAAGTTTGAAATGTTGCCAAAAAGAATAATACGCCTGTACATTGGGAGGGTTTTACACTTTGGCAAAGGACGACAAAATTGATAAGGAGAGAGAAAAGAGTCTATTACTGGAGACTACCAAGAGTTATGAAAATAGAGTTTATTGTTCAATCATGGGATGTAGGCTTCACTGGCCAGGCCAGCATTTATTGCCCATCCCTAATTGCCCTTGAGAAGATGTTGGTGAGCAGCCATTTTGAACCGCTGAAGTCCATTTGGGGTAGGTATACCAACAGTGCTGTTAGGAAGGGAGTTTCAGGATTTTGACCCAGCGACAGTGAAGGAACGGCGGTATAGTTCCAAGTCAGGATGGTGTGTAACTTGAAGGGGAAGTTGCAGGTGGTGGTGCTCCCATGAATTTGCTGCCCTTGTCCTTCTAGTTGGTAGAGGTTGCGGGTTTGGAAGGTGCTGTCT
The DNA here is from genome assembly GCF_036365525.1 of Heterodontus francisci. NCBI lineage: Eukaryota > Metazoa > Chordata > Chondrichthyes > Heterodontiformes > Heterodontidae > Heterodontus > Heterodontus francisci. The sequence continues at coordinate 2,239,409 of NW_027140753.1, forward strand.
AAGGAGCCTTGGTGCATTGCGGCAGTGCATCTTGTAGATGGTACACATTGCTGCCAGTGCGTCGGTGGTGGAGGGAGTGAATGTTTGTAGATGGGGTTCCAATAAAGCGGCCTGCTTTGTCATGGATGGTGTCGAGCTTCTTGAGTGTTGTTGGAGCTGCACCCATCCAGGAAAGTGGAGAGTATTCCATCACACTCATGACTTGTGCCTTGTAGATGGTGGCCAGGCTTTGGGGAGTCAGGAGGTGAGTTACTTGCCTCAGGATTCCTAGCCTCTGACCTGCTCTTGTAGCCACGGTATTTATATGGCTAGTCCAGTTCTGGTCAATGGTAGCCCCTTGGATGTTGATAGTGGGGAATTCAGCGATGGTAATGCAGTTGAATGTCAAGGGGAGATGGTTCGATTCTCTCTGGTTGGAGATGGTCATGGCCTGGCACTTGCGTGGCGCGAATGTTACTTGCCACTTATCAGCCAGGGCCTCGATATTGTCCAGGTCTTGCTGCATTTATACACGGACTGCTTCAGTAACCGATGAGTTGCAAATGGTGCTGAACATTGTGCAAACATCAGCGAACATCCCCACTTCTGACCTTATGATTGAAGGAAGGTCATTAATGAAGCAGTTGAAGATGATTGGGCCTAGTACACATCCATGAAGAACTCCTGCAGTAATGTCCTAGAGCTCAGATTATTGACCTCAAACAACCTCAACCATCTTTCTTTGCGCTAGGTATGACTCCAGCCAGTGGACGGTTTTCCCACTGATTCCCATTGACATCAGTTTTTCTAGGGCTCCTTGATGCCATACTCGGTCAAATGCTGCCTTGATGTCAAGGGCAGTCGCTCTCACCTCACCTCTTGAGTTCAGTTCTTGTGTTCATGCTTGAACCAAGGCTGTAATGAGGTCAGGAGCTGAGTGGCCCTGGCGGAACCCAAACTGAGCGTCACTGAGCACGTTATTGCAAAGAACAAAGAACAGTACAGCACAGGAACAGGCCATTCGGCCCTCCAAGACTGCGCCGATCTTGATGGCTGCCTAAACTAACACCTTCTACACTTCCGGGGCCCATATCCCTCTATTCCCTTCCGATTCATTTGTTTCCAAGATGTCTCTTAAACGTCGCTATCGCATCTGCTTCCACCACCTCCCCTGGCAGCAAGTTCCAGGCACTCAACACACTCTGTGCAAAAAACTTGCCTCGCACATCCCCTCTTAACTTTTCCCCTCGCACCTTAAACCTATGTCCCCTAGTAACTGACTCTTCCACCCTGGGAAAAAGCTTCTGACTATCCAGTCTGTCCATGCCGCTCATAACTTTGCAAATCTCTAGCATGTCGCCCCTCCACCTCCGTCGTTCCAGTGGAAACAATCCGCGTTTTTCCAACCTCTCCTCATAGCTAATGCCCTCCAGACCAGGCAACATCCTGGTAAACCTCCACTGTACCCACTCCAAAGCCTCCACGTCCTTCTGGTAGTGTGGCGACCAGAATTGCACACAATATTCTAAGTGCGGCCTAACTAAGGTTCTGCACACTTGCAACATGACTTGCCAATTTTTGTACTCTATGCCCCGACCGATGAAGGCAAGCATGCCGTATGCCTTCTTGACTACCTTACCCACCTGCGTTGCCACTTTCAGTGACCTGTGGACCTGTATGCCCCGATCTCTCTGCCTGTCAATACTCCTAAGGGTTCTGCCATTTACTGTATACCTCCCACCTGCATTACATCTGACAAAATGCATTACCTCACATTTGTCCGAATTAAACTCCATCTGCCATTTCTCCGCCATAGTCTCCAACCGATCCATATCCTGCTGTATCCTCTGACAATCCTCATCATTATCCGCAACTCCACCAGCCTTTGTGTCGTCTGGAAACTTACTAATCATACCAGCTACATTTTCCGCCAAATCATTTATATATACTACAAACAGCAAAGGTCCCAGCATTGATCCCTGCGTAACACCACTAGTCACATCCCTCCATTCAGAAAAACACCCATCCACTGATACCTTCTGTCTTCTATGACCGAGCCAGTTCTGTATCCATCTTGCCAGCTCCCCTCTGATCACGTGTGACTTCACCTTTTGTCCCAGTTCTTGCGAAGAAAGCGCCACTTGATGGCACTCTTGATGACACCTTCCATCACTTTACTGATGATTGAGAGGAGGCTGATGGAGCAGTAATTGGCCGAGATGGACTTGTCCTGCTTTTTTGTGTATAGAATATACCTGGGCAATATCCAACATTGTAGGGTAGATACCAGTGTCGTCGCTGTACTGGAACAGCTTGGCAAGGAGCGCGGCAAGTTCTGGAGCACAGGTATTCAGTTCTAATGCCGGCATATTGTCAGGGCCCACAGCTTTTGCAATATGTGTCTTTTGTGTCTTCAGTCGTTTCTTGATATCACGTGGAGTGAATCGATTTGGCTGAAGTCTGGCATCTGTGATTCGGGGAATTCAGGACGAGGCTGAAATGGATCATCAACAGCACTTATGGCTGAAGAGTGTTGCAATTGCTTCAGCTTATATTTCACACTGATGTACTGGGCTCCCTTTATTGAGGATGGAGATATTTGTGGAGCCACCTACTCCAGTTAGTTGTTTAATTGTCCACCACCATGCACGGCTGGATGTGGTAGGACTGCAGAGCTTAGATCTGATCCGTTGGTTTTGGGATCACTTAGCTCTGTCTATTGCATTCTGCTTACGCAGTCTTCACGCAGATAGCCCTGTGCTGTAGCTTCACCAGGTGACACCTCATTTTGAGGTATATCTGTTGATGTTCCTGGCATGCCCTCCTGCACTCTTCATTGATCAAGGGATGGTCACCTGGCTTGATGTCAATGGTAGCGTGGGGGATATGCAGGGCCATTAGGTTACAAATTGTGGTTGAGTACAACTCTGCTGATGATGATGGCCCACAGCGCCTCATGGATGTCCAGTTTTGCATTGCTAGATCTGTTCGAAATCTATCCCATTTAGCACGGTGGTTGTGCCACACAACACGATGGACGGTATCCTCAATGTGAAAGCAGGACTTCGTCTCCACAACGACTGAGCGGTGGTCACTCCTACCAATACACTCATGGACAGATGCATCTGCGGCAGGCAGATTGGTGAGGACGTGGTCAAGTATGTTTTTCCCTCTTGTTGGTTTCCTCACCACCTGCTGCATACTCAGTCTAGCAGATATGTCCTTTAGTACTCGGCCAGCTCTGCCTTTAGTGGTGCTACCGAACCACTCTTGGTGATGGACATTGAAATCCCCAACCCAGAGTACATTCTGTGCCCTCGCCACCTTCAGTGCTTCCTCCAAGTGCTGCTCAACATGGAGGAGTACTGACTCATCAGCTGAGGGAGGGTGATAGGTGGAAATCAGCAGGAGGTTTCGTGGTCCATGTTTAATCTGATGCCGTGAGACTTCATGGTGACAAGAGTCGATGTTGAGGACTCCCAGGGCAACTCCCTCCCTACTGTATATCACTGTGCCACCACCTCTGCTGGATCTGTCCTGCCAGTGGGACAGAGCATACCTGTGGATGGTGATGGCAGTGGCTGGGACATTGTCTGTCAGGTATGATTCCGTATCCCCTATGCCTTCCTAACCACAAGATCCAACTGTGCTGCTTCCTTCAGCGATCCATGGACAAGTACACCAAGGTCCCTCTGACCTTCTGTATTTCCTAGGGTCCGACCATTCATTGTATATTCCCTTGCTTGTTAGTCCTCCCATAATGCATCACCTCATACCTCTCAGGGTTAAATTCCATTTGCCACTGCTCCGCCCACTTACCAGCCCATCTATAATGTCCTGTAATCTAAGGCTGTCCTCCTCACTATTTACGCCACCACCAATTTTCGTGTCATCTGCGAACTTATTTATCAGACCTCCTATATTCACATCTAAATCATTAAGTTACACTACAAACAGCAAGGGTCCGAGCACCGATCCCTGTGGTACGCCACCGGTCTCAGGCTTCCACTCGCGAAAACAGCCCTCGACCATTACCCTCTGCCTCCTTCCACTCAGCCAATTTTGGATCCAATTTGCCAAATTACCCTGGATCCCATGGGCGCTGACCTTCTTAACCAATCTCATATGCCGGACCTGATCAAAATCCTTACTGAAGTCCATGTAGACTACATGAACAGCCTTACCCTCATCTACACATCTAGTTACCTCCTCGAAACATTCCATCAAGTTAGTTGGACACGATCACTCCCTGAAAAAGCCATGTTGACTATCCCTGATTAATCCCTTCTTAAATAATGGTACCACATTTACTGTCCTCTAGTCCTCTGGAACCTCTCCTGTGGCCAGAGAAGATTTGAAAAGTTGTTCCAGAGCCCCAGCTATCTCCTCCCTTGCCTCACATAACAGCCTGGGATACATCTCCTCTGGATCTGTGGATTTATCCACTCTCAAGCCCGCTAAAACCGCTGATATGTCCTGCCTTTCAATGCTAATACGTTCATGTATATCACAATGGCCCGTGCCACGTGATAGCGAAGCAAGGAATAGGGAGAGAGAGGAGTTGAACACGTGGCTGCAGGGATGGTGCAGGATAATTGGGGCTCTTTCTGGGGTAGGTGGGATCTCTACAAACAGGATGGTCTTCACCTGAACCAGAGGGGTACCAATATCCTGGGGGGGGGGGGGGAGATTTGCTAGTGCTCTTCGGGGGGGGGTTTAAACTAATTCAGCAGGGGAATGGGAACCTAAATTGTAGTGCCAGTGTACAGGATGTTGAGAGTAGTGAGGTCAGGGATATGGTTACAAGGACGCAAGAGGGCACTGGCAAGCAAGACCCTGGTTTAAAGTGTGTCTACTTCAACGCCAGGAGCATCCGGAATAAGGTGGGTGAGCTTGCAGCATGGGTTGGTACCTGGGATCGCGATGTAGTGGCCATTTCGGAGACATGGGTAGAGCAGGGGCAGGAATGGATGTTGCAGATTCCGGGATTTAGATGTTTCAGTAAGAACAGAGAAGATGGTAAAAGAGGGGGGGGGGGGGGGGTGGTGTGGCATTGTTAATCAAGGAGGGTATTACAGCGACAGAAAGGACGTTTGAGGACTCGTCTACTGAGGTAGTATGGGCCGAGGTTAGAAACAGGAGAGGTGAGGGTACCCTGTTGGCAGTCTTTTATTGACCTCCGAATAGTTCCAGAGATGTAGAGGAAAGGATAGCGAAGATGATTCTCGACAGCGGCGAGAGTAACAGGGTAGTTGTTATGGGGGACTTTAACTTTCCAAATATCGACTGGAAATACTATAGTTCGAGTACTTTAGATGGGTCAGTTTTTGTCCAGTGTGTGCAGGAGGGTTTTCTGACACAGTATGTAGACAGGCCAACCAGGGGCGATGCCACATTGGATTTGGTACTGGGAAATGAACCCGGCCAGGTGTTAGATTTAGATGTAGGTGAGCACTTTGGTGATAGTGATCACAATTCGGTTAGGTTTACCTTAGCGATGGGCAGGGACAGATATATACCGCAGGGCAAGAATTATAGCTGGGGGAAAGGAAATTATGATGCGATTAGGCAAGATTTAGGATGCGTAGGATGGGGAAGGAAACTGCAGGGGATGGGAACAATCGAAATGTGGAGCTTATTCAAGGAGCAGCTACTGTGTGTCCTTGATAAGTATGTCCCTGTGAGGCAGGGAGGAAGTTGTCGAGCGAGGGAGCCGTGGTTTACTAAAGACGTTGAAGCGCTTGTCAAGAAGAAGAAGAAGGCTTATGTTAGGATGAGACGTGAAGGCTCAGTTAGGGCGCTTGAGAGCTGCAAGCAAGCCAGGAAGGATCTAAAGGTAGAGCTAAGAAGAGCAAGGAGAGGACACGAGAAGTCATTGGTGGATAGGATCAGGGAAAACCCTAAGGCTTTCTATAGGTATAACAGGAATAAAAGAATGACTAGAGTTAGATTAGGGCCAATCAAGGATAGTAGTAGGAAGTTGTGTGTGGAATCAGAGGAGATAGGGGAAGTGTTAAATGAATATTTTGCGTCAGTATTTACAGTAGAGAAAGAAAATGTTGTTGAGAATACTGAGATTCAGGCTACTAGGCTAGATGGGATTGAGATTCACAAGGAGGAGGTGTTATCAATTTTGGAAAGTGTGAAAATAGATAAGTCCCCTGGGCCAGATGGGATTTATCCTTGGATTCTCTGGGAAGCTAGGGAGGAGATTGCAGAGCCTTTGTCCTTGATCTTTATGTCGTCATTGTCGACAGGAATAGTGCCGGAAGACTGGAGGATAGCAAATGTTGTCCCCTTGTTCAAGAAGGGGAGTAGAGACAACCCTGGTAATTATAGACCTGTGAGCCTTACTTCGGTTGTGGGTAAAATGTTGGAAAAGGTTATAAGAGACAGGATTTATAATCATCTTGAAAAGAATAAGTTCATTAGAGATAGTCAGCACGGTTTTGTGACGGGTAGGTCGTGCCTCACAAACCTTATTGAGTTTTTCGAGAAGGTGACCAAACAGGTGGATGAGGGTAAAGCAGTGGATGTGGTGTATATGGATTTCAGTAAGGCGTTTGATAAGGTTCCCCACGGTAGGCTATTGCAGAAAATACGGAAGTATGGGGTTGAAGGTGATTTAGAGCTTTGGATCAGAAATTGGCTAGCTGAAAGAAGACAGAGGGTGGTGGTTGATGGCAAATGTTCATCCTGGAGTTTTGTTACGAGTGGTGTACCGCAAGGATCTGTTTTGGGGCCACTGCTGTTTGTCATTTTTATAAACGACCTGGAAGAGGGTGTAGAAGGGTGGGTTAGTAAATTTGCAGGTGACACGAAGGTCGGTGGAGTTGTTGATTGTGCCGAAGGATGTTGTAGGGTACAGAGAGACATAGATAGGCTGCAGAGCTGGGCTGAGAGATGGCAAATGGAGTTTAATGCGGAAAAGTGTGAGGTGATTCACTGAGGAAGGAGTAACAGGAATGCAGAGTACTGGGCTAATGGGAAGATTCTTGGTAGTGTAGATGAACAGAGAGATCTTGGTGTCCAGGTGCATAAATCCCTGAAGGTTGCTACCCAGGTTAATAGGGCTGTTAAGAAGGCATATGGTGTGTTAGCTTTTATTAGTAGGGGATCGAGTTTCGGTGCCACGAGGTCATGCTGCAGCTGTACAAAACTGTGGTGAGACCGCACCTGGAGTATTGCGTGCAGTTCTGGTCACCGCATTATCGGAAGGATGTGGAAGCTATGGAAAGGGTGCAGAGGAGATTTACTAGGATGTTGCCTGGTATGGAGGGAAGGTCGTACGAGGAAAGGCTGAGGGACTTGAGGTTGTTTTCGTTGGAGAGAAGGAGGAGGAGAGGTGACTTAATAGAGACATATAAGATAATCAGAGGGTTAGATAGGGTGGATAGTGAGCGTCTTTTTCCTCGGATGGTGATGGCAAACACGAGGGGACATAGCTTCAAGTTGAGGGGTGATAGATATAGGACAGATGTGAGAGGTAGTTTCTTTACTCAGAGAGTAGTAAGGGCGTGGAATGCCTTGCCTGCAGCAGTAGTAGATTCGCCAAATTTAAGGGCATTTAAGTGGTCATTGGATAGACATATGGATGAAAATGGAATAGTGTAGGTCAGATGGTTTCACAGGTTGGCACAACATCGAGGGCCGAAGGGCCTGTACTGCGCTATAATGTTCTAATTCTAAAGTCCCCTTCCTGATCTCTGCACCTGTATCGTTCTTCTCCATAGTGAATGCTGATGAAAAGTAATTGCTTAAAAGCTCACCTATATCCTCCAGGCACCGATTGCCACTTTGATCCTTAATGGGTCCTACTGTTTCCCTGCTTATCCTTTTGCCCTTAATATACTTATAAAAGGCCTTAGGATTTTCCTTTATCCTGCCCTCCAGTGTATTTTCATGCCCCCTCTTCGCTCTCCTTATTACTTTCTTAATTACCCTCCCTACACTTTCTATACTCCTCTAAGGCCTCTGCTGTTTTCAGCCCTCTGAATCTGCCATAACACTCCTATTCATTCCTCATACAATTGTCTATATCCCTTGACATCCAGGGTTCCCTGGAATTGTTGGTCTTCTCCTTCAGCTTAATATGTGCACGTTGGCTCTGAACTCACACTATTTTTTCTTGGAATGACTTCCACTGGCCTAATGCAGACTTTCCTACAAGTAGCTGTTGCCAGTCCTCTTTGGCCAAATCCTGTTTTATCAAATTTAAATCGGCCTTCCCCCGAATTTAGTACCTTTATTTCTGGCCTGTCTTTGTCCTTTTCTAGAACTACCTTCAATCTTACATCGTTCTGGTCACTGTCATCGAAATCATCCCCTGCTGGAACTTCGACTACTTGTCCAGCTTCATTTCCTCGGATTAGTTCCATAATTGTCCCTTTTCATGTTGGACTTTCTATGCACTGGCTCAAAAAGCTCTCCTGTATGCATTTTAAGAATTCTGCCCCGTTTGAGCCCTTTGCAATAAGACTATCCCAGTTGATATTAGGTAAGTTGAAATCCCCTACTATTATTACCCTATTATGTTTACTCCTCTCTGAGAGTTTCCTACATATCTGCTCCTCTGTCTCTCCCTGACTGTTTGGAGGTCTGTCGTACACTCCCAGCCAAATTATTGCACCTTTTTTGTTTTTAAGTTCTACCATATGGCCTCATTTGAAGAATCTTCTAAGATATCATCCCTCCTTACTGCAGTAATTGACTGCTTGATCAACAGTGAAATTCTACCTCCGTTTTTATCCCCTTCCTGGCACAACGGAAGGTTCTATTCCCTGGAGTATTGAGCTGCCAGTCTGCCCCTCCCTCAACCATGTCTCTGTGATAGCTTTAATATCATAATCCCATGTGCCAATCAACGCCCACAATTCATCTGCCTTACTAGTAAGACTCCTGTCATATAAATAGATGCAATCCAGCCTTAGAACATCGAACAGTACAGCACAGTGCAGGCTCTTCGGCCCACGACGTGTGCCGAAATTTTAACCTACTCTAAGATCAAACTAACTACCTGCTCTTCATTGTACTATCATCCATGTACCTATCCAAGAGTCGCTTAAATGTCCCTAATGTATCTGATTCTACTACCACCGCTGGCAGCGCATTCCACGCACCCACCACTCTCTGTGTAAAGAACCTACCTCTGACATCTCCCCGAAACCTTCATCCAATCACCTTAAAATTATGCCCCCTGGTGATAGCCCTTTCCACCCTGGGAAAAAGTCTCTGGCTATGCACTCTATCTATGCCTCTCATCATCTTTTACCCCTCTATAAAGTCACCTCTCATCCTTCTTCGCTCCAATGAGAAAAGCCCTAGCTCCCTCAATCTTTCTTCGTAAGACATGCCCTCCAGTCCAGGCAGCATCCTGGTAAAAATAACCTCTGCACCCTCTCTAAAGCTTCCACATCCTTCCTATAATGTGGCGACCAGAACTGAACACAATATTCCAAGTGTGGTCGAACCAGGTCCTTATAGCACTGCAGCATAACCTCACGGCTCTAAAACTCAATCCCCCTGTTAATGAAAGCCAACACACCATACGCCTTCTTAACAACCCTATCAACTTGGGTGGCAACTTTGAGCGATCTATGGACATGGACCCCAAGATCCCTCTGTTCCTCCACACTACCAACAATCCTGTCTTTAAAACTGTATTCTGCATTCAAATTCGACCTTCCAAAATGAATCACTTCACACTTTTCCAGGTTGAACTCCATCTGCCACTTCTCAGCCCAGCTCTGCATCCTGTCAATGTCCCGTCGCAACCTACAACAGCCTTCCACACTATCCACAACTCCAGCAACCTTCGTGTCATCGGCAAACTTGCTAACCCAGCCTTCCACTTCCTCATCCAAGTCATTTATAAAAATCACAAAGAGCAGAGGTCCCAGAACAGATCCCTGCGGAACACCACTGGTCACCGAGCTCCATGCTAAATACTTTCCATCTACTACCACCCTCTGTCTTCTATGGGCCAGCCAATTTTGTATCCAGACAGCCAACTTTCCCTGTATCGCATGCCTCCACACTTTCTGAATGAGCCTTGCATCTTTCACATGTGCCTTAACAGATCTATATTTATTCTGCCTTCCAGACTGACTGAGTCTCAACACTGTGAATCCTCTCCTGGTGCATCTGCTTTCTGTGTTTATACACACTTCAGCGTAATGCACTGTGGAACACTATGAAGCCTCCCACGATGTATCACCTCTCTGTATGTGTTTAACACTTCGGTGTAATGCACAGTGGAACACTGTGAAGCCTCCCGTGGTCTATCAGTTCTTGGTGCTTGTAAATATTTTAGTATAATGCACCGTGGAGCACTGAAAAACCTCTCATGGTGCATCAGCTCTCTGTGTTTGTTTAACACTTCGGTGTACTGCACTGTGGAACATTGTGAATCCTCCCATGGTCTATCAGCTCTCTCGTGCGCTGTGGAGCACGAGAAGCCTTTGATGGTTTATCAGTCCTCTGTGTGTGTAAACACTTCAGTGTATTACACTGTTGAACGCTTTGAAGCCTCTCATAGTCGATCAGCCCTCAGTGTTTGCAAACACATCCGTGTCATGCACTGTGGAACACTGTGAAGCCTCTCATGGTTTTTCAGGTCCATGTGTTTGTTAACACTTCAGTGTAATGCACTGTTCTACACAGTGAAGCCTCTGATGTTGCATCAGCTCTCCGTGTTTGTAAACACTTCTGTGAAATGTACTGTGGAACACTGTGAAGCTTCGCATGGTCTATCAGCTGCCTGTGTTTGTCAACACTTCCGCGTAATGCGCTGTGGAACTCTGTGAAGCCTCTCATGGTGACTCAGCTCTCTGTGTTTGTGAACATTTCAATATTATGTTCTGTGGAGCTCTTTGACGCCTGTCATGGCCTATCTGCTCCCTGCGTTTGTAAACCATTCTGTGGCATGCATTGTGTAACACTTTGAAGCCTCTCGTGGTGTATCAGCTCCCTGCGTTGTAATCACTTCAGTGTAAAGCACTGTGGCACACTGTGAAGCCTCTCATGGTGTATCAGCTCCCTTTGTTCACAATCACGTCAATTTAATGCACTGTGGAACACTGCGAAGCTTATCACGGTGTATCTGCTCCCTGTGTTTGTTAACATTTCAGTGTAATGCACTGTGGACACTGTGAAACCTCTCAAAGTCTACCAGCTGCCTGTGTTTGTTAACATTTCAGTGTAATGCACTGTGGACACTGTGAAACCTCTCAAAGTCTACCAGCTGCCTGTGTTGTAAACATTTCAGTGCAATGCACTGTGGACACTGTGAAACTTCTCATGGTGTATCAGCCCTGTGTGTTTGTAAACACTTTAGTGTAATGCACTGTGGACCCCTGTGAAGCCCCTCATAGTGCATTAGCTCTCTGTGTTCATAAGCACTTATGTGTAATGCACTGTGGAACAGACTGAAGCCTCCCATGGTCTATCAGCTCTCTATGTTTGTAAAGACTTCAATGTAATGCACTGTGGAACAATGTGAAACCTCTCATAATCTATTAGCTCTCTGTGTTGTCAACATTTCAGTGTAATGCACTGTGGACACTGTGAAACCTCTCAAGGCGTATCAGCTCTCTGTGTGCAAAACTGAAACAAAAGATATATTGTTAAAAATATCAATAAAATTGGATGTAAAATCAAAAGGATACCAAATCTGATAACTGCCGTAAACATTTACAAATTGATCCGATTCATTAAAGGGATATTTCATTACACATTTAAAACATTTTAAAAGATTTTACTGCAGATTTAGCTTCAGTAATAAATGCTATTCCTCAGTTACTTTGATCGCTATTTACACTCAGACATTGTAACTTTTAAATTACTGTCGTCAACTTAGAAAGAGATGACATACATGTGGAGCAAGATTGATTGTGCTTTGCACCTTTATAAACATGGCTCCTCCGCTCCCTCCAACACTCCCCTCTGCACCACCATTACTACACCCCTCCCTGCCATTACTCACCTCACTCCAAAAATCCGTACCGACCCTCCCCTCACTCCATCCCTCCCGACTGCCCCTCCCCTCACTCCATCCCTCCCCACCGTGCCTCCACAAACTCCAAGATCCCCACTGCCCCTCCCCTCACTCCATCCCTTCCCAATGCCCCTCCCCTCAGTCCAACCCTCCTCACCAACCCTCTCTTCACTCCAACCTTCCTACCACCCCTCGCCACAATCCAACATTACCCATCGGCCTTCCCCTCACTCCAACTCTCCCCATCGCCGCTTCCCTCGCTCCCTCACACCCACCGCTCCTCCACATACTCCAAAATACCCTCCACCCCTCCCTATACCCCATCCCTCCCCAATGCCCCTCCACTCAGGCCAAACCACTTCCCCACCCCTCCATTCACTCCAAACATCCTACCGCCCTTTCCACAACCCGAACCTTCCGACCACGCATCCCCACACTCCAACCCATCCCACCGCTCCTCCTCACAGTCCAACCGTCCTACAGCCCATCCCCTCACTCCACCTCTCCCCACCACCCCTCCCCTCACCCTAACCAACCCCACACACCCTCCCATCACTCCAATAATCCCAATCGCCCCTCGCACTACACAATACTCCCCACCGCCCCTTCACTGACCCAAAATCTCCCAGTGCCCCTTCCCATCTCCAACCTTCTCCTCAACTCCTCCCCTCACTCCAAGACTCCCCAATGCCACTCCCCTCACTCCAAACCACCCAGCCACCACCCCATCACTCCAAATCTCCCTCCCATCACTCCCCTCAATCCATATCACCCCGCCACCACTCCCCTCACTCCAAAACACCCAATTACCACTCCCCTCACTCCAAACCACCCCGGCACCACTCCCCTCACTCCAAATCACCCCGCCACCACTCCGCTCACTCCAAAACACCCAATTACCACTCCCCTCACTCCAAACCACCCCGCCACCACTCCCCTCACTCCAAAACACCCAATTACCACTTTCCTCACTCCAAACCACCCCGGCACCACTCCCCTCACTCCAAACCACCCCGCCAACAGTCCCCTCACTCCAAACCACGCCACAACCACTCCCCTCACTCCAGAACACCCCACCACAACTCCCCTCACTGCAAAGCACCCCGGGACCACTCCCCTCACTCCAAACCACCCCGACAACTATCCCCTCAGTCCAAACATCGCCACCACCACTCCCCTCTCTCCGAACCACGCCACCACCAATCCCCTCACTCCAAAACACCCCACCACCACTCCCCTCACTCCAAACTACTCTGCCACCACTCCCCTCACTCCAAACCACCCCGTCAACTGTCCCCTCAGTCCAAACATAGCCGCCACCACTCCCGTCACTCCAAACTACCCCAAGAACTCTCGCCTCTCTCCAACCCACCCCGCCACCACTCCCCTCACTATAAATCTCACCACCACTCCCCACACTCCAAACCACCCCAAAACAATTCCCCTTACTCCAAACACCCCCACCACTCCCCCACTCCAAATCTTCCTACAATCGCTCCATTCACTCCAAAGCACGCCGCCACCACTCCCCTCACTCCAAACCACCCCGCCACCACTCCCCTCACTCCAAACCACCCCGTCAACTGTCCCCTCAGTCCAAACATAGCCGCCACCACTCCCCTCACTCCAAACTACCCCAAGAACTCTCGCCTCTCTCCAACCCACCCCGCCACCACTCCCCTCACTATAAATCTCACCACCACTCCCCACACTCCAAACCACCCCAAAACAATTCCCCTTACTCCAAACACCCCCACCACTCCCCCACTCCAAATCTTCCTACAATCGCTCCATTCACTCCAAAGCACGCCGCCACCACTCCTCTCACACCAAACCAACTCGCAACCACTCCCGTCACTCCAAACCACACCGCCACCACTCCGCTCACTCCAAACTACTCTGCCACCACTCCCCTCACTCCAAACAACCCCGTCAACTGTCCCCTCAGTCCAAGCATCGCCGCCACCACTCCCCTCACTCCAAACTACCCCAAGAACACTCGCCTCTCTCCAACCCACCCCGCCACCACTCCCCTCACTATAAATCTCACCACCACTCCCCAGACTCCAAACCACCCCAAAACAACTCCCCTTACTCCAAACACCCCCACCACTCCTCCACTCCAAATACTTCCTACAATCGCTCCATTCACTCCAAAGCACCCCGCCACCACTCCTCTCACACCAAACCACCTCGCAACCACTCCCCTTACTCCAAACAACCCCGCCACCACTCCCCTCACTCCAAACCACACCGCTGCCACTCCAGTCACTCCAAACCACACCGCCACCACTCCTCTCATTCCAAACCACTGCTCCAGCACTCCCCTTACTCCGAAACTTCCCCGCGACCACTCCCTTTACTCCAAACCTCGCCGCTACCACACCCCTCATTCTCAACCACCTTACCACCACTCTCCTCACTCCAAAACACCCCGCCACCACTCCCCGCACCCCAAACCACCCTACCACCAACCCCCTCAATCCAAACCACCCCGCGATGACACCCTTCACGCCAAAACACCCCGCCACCACTCCCCTCACTGCAAAACACCCCGCTACCACCTCCCTCACTCCAAACCACCCCGCTACCACTCCCCTCACTCCACCATACCCCGCCACCACTCCCCTCACTGCATATCTCCCTACCACCACTCGCCTTAATCCAAACCACCCCGCCACGGCTCCCCTAACTCCAAACCACCCCACCACCACTCCCCTCATTCCATATCTCGCTATCACCACTCCACTCACTCCAGATCTTCCCGCCACCGATCCCCTCACTCCAAACCACCCCGCCGCCACTCCCCTGACTCCACCATACCCCGCCACCACTCCCCTCACTGCATATCTCCCTACCATCACTCGCCTTAATCCAAACCACCCCGCCACCACTCCCCTAACTCCAAACCACCCCGCCACGGCTCCCCTAACTCCAAACCACCCCACCACCACTCCCCTCATTCCATATCTCGCTATCACCACTCCACTCACTCCAGATCTTCCCGCCACCGATCCCCTCACTCCAAACCACACCGCCACCACTCCCCTCACTCCAAATCACCCCGCCACCACTCCCATCACTCCAAATCTCCCTACCATCACTCCCCTCACAGCAAACAACAACGCCAGCACTCCCTCACTCCAAACCACCCCGCCACCACTCCCCTCAATCCAAAACACCCCGCCACGCCTCCCCTAACTCCAAACCACCCCACCACCACTCCCCTCACACCATATCTCCCTACCACCACTCCCCTCACTCCAAGACACCCCCAACCACTCCACTCACTTCAAATCTCGCTACAACCACTCACCTCTCTCCAAACAACCCCGCCACCACTATCCTCACTCCAAATCTCCCCGCCACTATTCCCCTCTCTCCAAAGCTCCCGCAACCACTTCCGTCACTCCAAGCCAGCCCGCCACCATTCCCCTCACACCAAACCACACCACCACCAATCCCCTCACTCCAAATCTTCCCGCCACCACTCCCGTCAATCCAAACCACCGCAACATCACTCCCCTCACTCCAAATCTCCCCACCACCACTCCCCTCACTCCACATCTTCCCGCAACCACTCCCCTCATTCCAAACCACCCCGCCACCACTCCCCTCACTCCATATCTCCCTACCACCACTCCCCTCAATCCAAACCACCCACCACCACTCTCCTCACTCCATATCTCCCTACCACCACTTCCCTCAATCCAAATCACCCCGCCACGCCTCCCCGAACTCCAAACAACACCACCACCACTCCCCTCACTCCAAATCTCCCTACCACCACTCCCCTCACTCCAGGACACCCCACTACCACTCCACTCAATTCAAATCTCGCTATAACCACTCCCCTCACTCCAAACCACCCCGCCACCACTATCCTCAATCCAAATCTCCCCGCCACCATTCCCCTCACTCCAAATCACCCCGCCACCACTCCCCTCACTCCATATCTCCCTACCACCACTCCCCTCAAACCAAACCACCCCGCCACCACTCCCCTCAATCCATATCTCCCTACCACCACTCCCCTCAATCCAAATCACCCCGCCACGATTCTCCTCACTCCATATCTCCCTACCACCACTCCTCTCACTCCAAATCTTCCCGCCACCACTCCCCTCACTCCAGACCACCCCGCCACCACTCCCCTCACTCCAAATCACCCGGCCACCACTCCCCTCACTCCAAATCACCCCACCACCACTCCCCTCACTCCATATCTCCCTACCACCACTCCCCCTGCTCCAAGACACCCCACTACCACTCTACTCAATTCAAATCTCGCTCTAACCACTCCCCTCACTCCAAATCTCCCCGCCGCCACTCCCCTCACTCCAAGCCAGCCCGCCACCACTCCCCTCACTCCAAACCACCCCACCAACAATCCCCTCACTCCAAATCTTCCCGCCACCACTCCCCTCAATCCAAACCACCCCACCACCACTCCCCTCACTTCGTATCTCCCCACCACCACTCCCCTCACTCCAAATCTTCCCACAACCACTCCCCTCACTCCAAACCACCCCACCACCACTCCTCTCACTCCATATCTATATACCACCACTCCCCTCAAACCAAACCACCCCGCCACCACTCCCCTCACTCCATATCTCCCTACCACCACTCCCCTCAATCCAAATCACCCCGCCACCACTCTCCTCACTCCATATCTCCCTACCACCACTCCTCTCACTCCAAATCTTCCCGCCACCACTCCCCTCACTCCAGACCACCCCGCCACCACTCCCCTCACTCCAAATCACATGGCCACCACTCCCCTCACTCCAAATCTCCATACCATCGCTCCCATCAAGCAAACAACACCGCCACCACTCCCCCCACTCCAAACCTCCCCGCCACCACTCCCCTCAATCCAAAACACCCTGCCATGCCTCCACTAACTCCAAACCACCCCACCACTACACCCCTCACTCCATATCTCCCTACCACTACTCCCCTCACTCCAAGACACCCCACTACCACTCCACTCACTTCAAATCTCGCTGCAACCACTCACCTCACTCCAAACCACCCCGCCACCACTATCCTCACTCCAAATCTCCCTACCATCGCTCCCCTCACTCCATATCTCCCTACCATCACTTCCCTCATTCCAAACCACACCGCCACCATTCCCCTCACTCCAGATCTCCCCACCACCACTCCCCTCACTCCAAATCTTCCCGCCACCACTCCCCTCACTCCAAACCACCCCGCCACTACTCTCTTTACTCCAAGCCACCGCGCCACCACTCCCCTCACTCCAAACTACCCCGCCACAACTCCCATCACTCCAAACCACCCCGCCACCACTCCCCTCACTCCAAAACACTTCGCCACCACTCCCCTCACCGCACCCTACCCCGCCACCACTCTCCTCACTCCAAATCTCCCGACCATCGCCCCCTCACTCCAAACCACTCCCACCACTCCCATCACTCTAAACCACCCCGCCACCACTCCCCTCAATCCAAACCACCCCGCCACGCCTCCCCTAACTCCAAGATACCACTCTACCACTCCAGACACTTCAATTTCGCTGCAACCACTTCCCTCACTCCAAACCACTCCGCCACCACTATCCTCACTCCAAATCTCCCCGCCACCACTCCCCTCACTTCAAACTAGCCCGTCGCCACTCCCCTGACTCCAAAACACCCCACCACCAATCCCATCACTCCACATCTTCCCGCCACCACTCCCCTCAATCCAAACTACCCCACCATCACTCCCATCACAACAAATCTCCCCACCACCACTTCTCTCACTCCAAAACACCCCACTAGCACTCCACTCACTTCAAATCACCCTACAACCACTCAGCTCACTCCAAACCACCCCGCCACCACTATCCTCCCTCCAAATGTCCCCGCCACCATTCCCCTCACTCCAAACAAGGCCGCCATCACTATCCTCACTCGAAACGACCCCACCACCAACCCCCTCTCTCCAAATCTTCCAGCCACCACTCCCCTCTCTCCAACCAAACCAACTACCACTCCCCTCACTCCAAAACACCCCCCTACCACTCCACTCACGCCAAACCACCCCGCCACCACACCCCTCACACCACCCTACCCCGCCACCACTCCCCTCACTCCAAATCTCCCTATCATCGTCCCTCTCACTCCAAACCACCCCGCCACCACTCCCCTCACTCCAAACCATCCCAGCACACCTCCCCTCACTGCAAACCACCCCGCCACGACTCACCTAACTCCAAACCAACCCACCATCACTCTCCTCACTCTAAATCTCCCTACAAACACTCACCGCACTCCAACCCACCCCACCACCACTCCCCTCACACCAGACCACCCCTTCACCACTCCCCTCACTCCACACCACCCCGCCAACACTGCCCTCATTCCAACCCACACCGCCATCACTCCCCTCACTCAAAATCTCCCTAACATCGCTCCGCTTACTCCAACCCTCCCCACCGTCCGTCCTCTCATTCCAACCCTACTTAGCGCCCCTCGGCTGATTGCAACCCACGTCATCAAACCTCTCCTCACTCCAACTCAGCCTCCCATCACTTCCCACACTCCAACACTCCCCACTGCCCCTCCACTCACACCAATCCTCCCCACCACCCTCCCGAAACTCCAACCCTACTAGCGCCCCTCCCCTTACATCATCCTACCCCACGGCACCTCCCCTCACTCGCCACCGCCCCTCCTCTCCCTCCAACCTACCAATCACCACTCCCATCACTCCAACCCTCTCCACCGCACCTGTCCCCACTCCAACCCTTCCAACTGACCCTCATCTCAACCCCACCCTGCCCCTCACTCCAACACACCCCACCGCCCTCACCTGACTCCAATCCTCACCACCGCCCTGCCCCTCACTCCAACACTCCCCACCGCCCCTCCCCTCGCTCCAACACACCCCACCACACCTCCCCTCACACCAACCCTCCCGACTGCCACTGCCCTCACCCCAACACTCCCCGCAGCCCCTCACCTCATTCCAAGACTCCCCACCGCCCCTCCTCTCACTCCAACCCGCCCCTCCAGACCTACCCTCACTCCAACACACCCACTGCCCCTCTCCTCCCCCCAAACGTCCCCACTGCCCCACCCGTCCGTCCATCTATCCCTATTACCCCTCTCCACTCCAACGTTCCCCACCACCCCTCTACTCCAAACCTCAGAAACGCCACGCCCCTGAATCCAGCTTACCATACAGCCCCTCCCCTCAGTGCAAAGCTCCCCACCAACCCTCCTCTCTATCCAACAGTCGCCATCGCCCACTTCTCCCCTTACCCCAACTCGACCGACCGCCCCTAGCCTCACCCGAAAAGCCCCCACAGCCTCTTCTCTCAGTCCAACAATCCCCACAGACCCTCCCCTCATGCCAACGCGCCCCACCACACCTCACCTCACTACAACAGTCAATAGCGCCCATCCCCTCATTCCAACACTCCACATTGCCCCTCCCCATTCCAAACTTCCCCACCAACTCTCCTTCACTGCAACCCTCAGCAACGCCACTCACCTCACCCCAGCATACCCTACAGCCCCACCTTTCACTGCAAATCTCCCCACCAACCTTCAACTCACTCCAACTCTCCCCATCGCCCCCCTCAACCCAACAGACGCCACTGCCTCTCCCCTCACTCCAACAATTCCAATCGCCCCTTCCCACTCCAACCTTCTCCACAACCCCTCCCCTCACACCAATCCTTCCTACGACCAGTTCCTTCAATCCAAACTTCCATCTCCCCCTCACTGCTATGCTCCCGCAGCCCCTCGCATCACTCAAACCCTCCGCACCACCCACCTTTCACTCCAAACCTCCCTACTGCGCCTGTCCTCCCTCCAACTCTCCCTATCACCTCTGCCCTCACTGCACCTCTCCCCACCACCCGTCCATCACTCCAACCCTCCACACCACCCACCTTTCACTCCAAACCTCCCTACTGCCCCTGTCCTCCCTCCAACTCTCCCTATCACCTCTGCCCTCACTGCACCTCTCCCCACCACCCCTCCATCACTCCAACCCTCTGCACCACCCTCCTCTCACTTCAAACCTCCCCACCGTCCTTCCCCTCTCTCCAACTCTCCCCACTGCCCCTCCCCTCACCCCAACCTGCCCCAGGGCCGCTCCCCATACACTAACACTCCTCTCATTCCACCCCTCCCCATCATCCCTCCCCTCACTCCATCCATCCCCACCACAATACCCGATACCACCACCCTTCCCACTGCCCAACCACAATCCTAAGACTCTCCATCGTCCATCCTAACACTCCAATGCTCTTAACCACCACACCCCTCAATTTAACACTCCCCACCGCACCTCACCTCAACCCGACCTTCCCCACCGCCTCCCCCCTCAACCGCACACTTTCCAATGTTCCTCCCTCAACCTAAACCTCACCATCGTCCTCCCCTCACTCCAGTCCTGCTGACCACCACTCCCCTCACTCCAATACTCCCCACCGCACCTACCCGCACTCAAAACATCCCCACCGCCACTCCCAACACGACATCCTCGCCACTGCTCCTGCCCTCACTCCAACACCACCCCCGCATGTCCCGTCACTCAGAACCTCGCCACCGCCCCTGCCATCACTTCAAACATCCGTACCACACTTCCCCACAATTGTACCCTTATCACTGCATCTCCCCTCACTCCAACTCTCCCCAAAACCACTCCCCTCATTCCAACACTCGCCACAACCACTCCTCACTCCAACTCTTTCCAGAACACCTCTCCCCACTCAATTGCTCCTCACCACACCTCCCCACACTCAAACCGTTCCCACCGTCACTCCTCTTACCACACCATCGGCACAGCTCCTCCCCTCTCTCGAACCCTCCCCACCACCGGTCTCATCAATCCAAACCTCCCCACTGCACTTCCCCTCTCTCTAAACATCCCCACCGAGCCTCCACACAACCAACCTTCAATAGTGGCCCCTCCCTTCACTCCTAACCTCCCCACCGCCCTTCCTCTCACTCCAACACTCCGCAGCGCCCCTCACCTCACCCCAGCCTTCCCGACAATCCCTCCACTCACTCCAACACTCCCTATCGACCATCCCCACTCCAGCCCTCCCCATCGCCCCGCCACACATCCCAGTCTACACCACTGCCCTCTCCCCTCACTCCAACCCTCCCCATCACACCGCCTCTCACTCCAACAATCCCCACCACCACTCCCCGCAGTCCAACCCTTCCCACCACCACTCCTCTCCTTTCAACGTTACACAGAACCCCACCCCTCACTCCAACGATCTGCACAGACCCGCCACTCTCTCTAACGATCCCTACCGGCCCTCCCCTCACTCCAACCCCTCCTATCACACCTCCCTTCTGTCAACCCCTACCCATCGCCGCTCCCCTCATTCTCATTCACCCAACGACGCTCCCGTCTGTCCAACTCCCTTCACCAACACCCCCTCACAACAACCCTCACCACTGCCCCTCCACTCGCTCCAACCCTTCAAACCGCCTCCCCCATCTACTCCACCTTTCCCACCTCCCTAGCCCAACCTTAAGCCTCGCTATCGTCCCAGTCCCCAGTCCAACACTCCTCACTGCACCTCCTTTCAATCCAACACTCCCCACTGGCCCACCTCTCACTTCAACCCTCACCACCACACCTGTCCTCACTCCGAACCTCACTATTGCCCCTCCCCAAAACTAAACCCACAACACCGGCCCTTCCTGTCACTCCAACTATCGCCACTGCCCCTTTACTCACTCCAACACTCCCCACTGCCTCTCCCCTCAACCCAACATTTCCACCACCACTCCCCTCAACCCAAAACTCCCAACTGCGCCTCCGCTCATGGCAACCATTCGCACCACCACTTCCTTCAGCTCAAGCATCGACACAATCCCTCCCCTCACTCCAAACATCCCCACTGCACTTACCCTCACTCCAACACTCCCAACAGACACTCCACTCATTCCAACCCTCCCCACCAACCCTCTCCTCACTCCATTACTACCCACACCCCAACCTTCATTCCAACCCTCCCCAGGGCCCTTCTTCTCAACCCCTCCCTCCCCTTATTCCAACATGCAGCATGGGCTCTAACTCCAAGCCTCCCCACCACCCCGCTCCTCATTGCAACCATCCCCACCACCGCCCCCCTCACGCCAACCCTCCACAGCGCCACCCACTTAGTCAAACCCTCCCCACCGCCCTCGCCTCACGCCAACCTTCCCAACACCCCATCCATTCACTCTATCCATCCTCACCACACCTCCCACCCTATCTTCTAAACTAATGTCCCATGCGGGACTTGATCAAAAGCCACTCTGAAGCCCATGTAGACTACATCAACTTATTTACCGTCATGTACACATCTGGTCAACACCTCGAAAAATTCAACCAATTTCGTTCGACACGATCTCCACCTGACAAAACCATGGTGACTATTCCTTATTATTCCCTGCCTCACCAAGTGGAGATTAATCCTATCCCTGTATATTTATCCGGTTCAGTGCCTCGGATGTGACGCTTGTCTGTGTGTGTTTGTGATGGCCTGGCTTGTACTATGCATCTATTTGTGTCTCTGTGCCTGTGTTTGTGTGTGTGCCTCGTGGCCGGTGTTTTGCTGTGTGTGTGTGTGTGTGTGTGTGTGTGTGTGTGTGTGTGTGTGTGTGTGTGTGTGTGTTTGTGTGTGTGTGTACACTTGTTTGTGGGAGTTGTGCAGTATGTCTATTTGTGTCTCTGTGCCTGTTTGATTGTGTGTGTGTGTGTGTGTGTGTGTGTGTGTATCTCTGGCTCAGTACCTGGGGTGTGCTTTCTGTTTCTGTTTTTGTATTTGCCTGGGTTATGATCTGTGTGTGCCTGAGTGTGCGTGTCTCTTTGTACTGGCTCAGTGCCCGGTGTATAAATAGTGTGTTTGTGTGTTTGTTCGTGTGTCTATCCCAATGTCTGTGGTGTGTTCTGTGTGTGTATCGAGCTCAGTGCCTATGATGTGATGTGGGTGCGTGCGTGCGTGCGTTTTGCACAGTGCTGGGGTGCGATCTTTGTGTGTCTGGCTCAGTGGGTGGGGTCTGAGCAGTGTGAGTGTATGTGTGTGCATGTGTGTCACTGTCTGTGTTTGTATGTATGCGTTTGTATATCTGTCTGGCTCAGTGCCTGGGGTCTGATCGATGTGTGTGTGTCTTTCTGTATTTTTGTGTTTGTGTGTGTTTGTATATCTGTCTGGTTCAGTTCCTGGGATCTGATCGGTGTATGTGTGGATGTGTGTGTGTGTCTGTCTGTGTTTGTCTGTATGTTTTTAAAAAAAATCTCGTTCAGTGCTTGGGGTCTGATGCGTGTGTGTGCGTACCTCTGAGTCCATGGGTTATGTGGAAGTGTGTATGTGGATATTTATGCTGTCTGTGTGTGTGTCTGGGTATGCATACATGTGTGAATATGTGTATGTGTTTGCGTGTATGTCTGCATACCTGTGTGTGCATGCGTGTAAGTGGAAGTGTGTGGATATTTGTGGTGTCTGTGTATGTGTGTGTGTGTATGTATGTGTTTGTATATCTGTCTGGTTCAGTGCGTGGGGTCTGATCGATGTGTGTGTGTCTTTCTATAATTTTGTGTTTGTATATTTGTCTGGTTCAGTGCCTGAGGTGTGATCGGTGTACGTGTGTAGGTGTGAACTGGTGTGTGTGCGTTTCTGTCTGTCTGTGTTTGCGTGAGTGTCTTTGTATATCTGTCGGGTTCTGTGCCTGGGGTCGGATGCGTGTGCATACATGTGTGTGCATGTGTGTGTGTGTGTGTGTGCGCGTGTGTGTGTGTGACTGTGCATGTGTGTCTCTGTTTCTGCCTGTATATCTGTCTGGCTGATTGCCTGGGGTCTGATCTTTGTGAGTGCTAGTGTGAGTGCTAGTGTGTGTGTGTGTGTGTGTGTGTGTGTGTGTTTGTATATTTGTTGGCTCAGTGCCTGTGGTGTGATCGTTGTGTATGTGTGTGTGTCTGTCTGTCTGTTTGTGTCTGTATGTGTTTGTATATCTGTCTGGTTCAGTGCCTGCGTTCTGATCGGTGTGTGTGTTTGGTCATTTGTGGCTGTCTGGAAGGCCCTGGTGAGGGGGATTGGACGGGTAGTCATCAACCCCAGGGGGAGCAGTGCCCTATGTGTAGGAGAGGAAGACATTGGTATGGTTCTTAATGGACACTTTGCGTCCGACTTCTCAAAAGAGGGGGGCGATGCAGATATTGTAGTTAAGGAGGAGGGTGTGAAGTATTAGATGTGATTAAGGTAGGGAGAGAGAAATTATTTATTGTATTAGCATCGTTGAAAGTAATAAATCAGATGAAATATATCCCAGGCTGTCAAAAGAAGCAAGAGACGAAATAGCAAAGGGTCTGAACATCATTTTCCAGTCCTGACTTAATACAGGTGTGGTGCCAGAGGATCGGAGAACTGCTATCATTGTACCTCTGTTTAGAAAGGGAGAGAAGGATAGACCGAATAACTACAGGTCAGCCAGTCTAACCTCAGCAGTGTGCATATTATTGGAATCTATTCTGAGGGACAAGGATAAAATTCACTTAGAAAGGCACAGTTTAACCAAGGATAGTCAGTTTGGATTTGTTAAGGGAAGATCCTGTCTGACAAAATGTATGCATTTTTGAAAAAGTAACAAGGAAGATAGATGAGGGTCATGTAGTAGATGTGATATACATGGATTTTATCAAGGCCTTTGAAAAGGGCCAACATGGAGGATTGTTAACAAACTAAAATTCCATTGGATCCAAGGAAATATAGCAAGGTGGATACAAAAAATTGGCTCAGTGGCAGGAAACAAAGGGTAATTGTTGACAGATGTTTTTGAAACTGGAGGACTGTTTCCAGTGGCGTTCCACAGGGCTCAATACTGGTTCCCCTGCTTTTTGTGGTATACATTCACGATTTGGATGTAAATGGAGAAGCATGATCAAGATGTTTGCAGACGGCACAAAGATTGGCCATGTGGCAGAAATTGAGGAGGATAGCTGGTAGCTGCAGGATGATATTGATGGTCTGGTCAGATGTGCAGAAAAGGGGTAAATTGAATTCAAATTGGAGAATTGATGCTCTTGGGGAGGTCAAACAAGGCAAAGGATAAATGGCAAAATGCTGAGAAGTGCAGAGCAAGTGAGGGATGACCTTGGAGTGAATGTCCACAGATCCCTGAAGGAAGCCAGAGAGGCCGATAAGGTGGTTAAGAAGGCATAAGGAATCCTTTCCTTTCTTAGCTCAGGTATAGAAGAGGTTATGCTGGAACTGTATAACTCATTGGTTAAGCCACAACTTGAAGACTTTGTGCAGTTCTGGTCACCTCATTACAGAAAGGATGTAATTGCACTAGGGAGGGTACAGAGGAGAATTATGAGGATGCTGCTGCCAGGATAGTGGACATTCACCAACATTTTGCACTGGGCATGCTCACACAACCAACTGTACATTAATGGAGCGAGAGTTCTTTAAGTTCCTGTACCTCTCCCCCTTGACATGGGGGCCCCCGCAGAGCTACCTACACCATCAGGTATCCCGCTATCCTGACAAAGCCACGGAATCTCTCATCCTGCTTCTCCCTGCTGAGGGAGAAAATGATGTCATAGATGGTCACCCTCACCTCCCAGAATTATCAATGGACAACACACAGGCCTAGTAACTACTGGTCAGTTAGTTTAACATCAGTTGTGAGGAAGGTTTTAGAAGCAATAGTCAGGGGAAGAAAATCAACACACACTTGGAGAGGTTTGATTTAATTAAGGATTGTCAGCACGGATTTCTAAAAGGCAGATCATGCCTGACTAAACTAATTGTTTTATTTTGCTGAAGTAACAGAGAAGGTTGATGAAGGGAATGTGGTGGATGTTGTCTACATGGCTTTTATGAAAGTATTTGATGAAGTACCATACCAAAGGTTGGTTAACAAAATTGAAGCTCGTGGAATAGCATCCAATTGGATCAAACATTGTCTAAAGTACAGAAAAGAGCGAACAAAAACAAGAAATGCTGGAATCACTCAGCAGGTCTGGCAGCATCTGTGGAAAGAGAAGCAGAGTTAACGTTTCGGGTCAGTGACCCTTCTTCGGAACTCTGGAACAGTGACTTCGGTCACTGACCCGAAACGTTAACTCTGCTTCTCTTTCCACAGATGCTGCCAGACCTGCTGAGTGATTCCAGCATTTCTTGTTTTTGTTTCAGATTTTCAGCATCCGCAGCATTTTGCTTTTATTACAGAAAAGAGCGAGTCGTGGTAAATGGTTGTTTTTTTTTTAGACTAGAGTATGGTAGACAGTGATGTTCCCCAAGGGCCAGTGCTGGGGCAACTGTATATTTTGCTAAATATAAATGACGTGGATCTTTGAATACAGAGTAGAACTTCAGTCTTACGATGTTACCAAACTTGGAGGAGTGGTAAACAGTGAGGATGATACAAACTGCCTGAAACAGGATATAGATAGGCTATCACAATGGACAGAGAAGTGGCAGGTGGAATTTAATACAAAGGAGTGTGTGGTGACGCACTTTGTCAGAAGGAATAGGAAGGCAATATAGACTTAATGACACAGTTCTAAAGGTGTGCAGTACCAGAGGGAACAGGGCCTCCTTATGCATTGATCTTTGAAGGTGGCAGAACATATTAGGAGTGTGTTTAGCGAAGCATATCAGATCTTGGGCTTCATCATTGGAGGCAAAGATACAAAAGCAGGGAAGTTATGCTGAGACTTTATAAAACTTTGGTCAGGCCCCAGCTAGAGAGCTGTGTCCAGTTCTGGTCACCACACTTTAAGAAGGATGTGAAGGTTCTTGAGAGGGTGCAGAGGAGATTTACCAGAATGTTCGGGGGGCGGGCGGGGGCGGGGGGGGGGGGGGGGGGGGTGGTGGCGTTAGCTACAAGGTTAGTTTGGAGAAGCTGAAATTGTTCTCCCAGGCCAAAAGGAGATTGAGAGCGATTTGATAGAGGTGTACAAGATTATTATAGACTTTGATAAGATAGACAAGGAAAAACTGTTCCCATTAACTGATAAAACACGGACTAGGGGACACAGATGGAAGGTTTTGGGTAAGAGATGTAGGGGGAATGTGAGGAAGAGCTTTTTTACGCAGTGGATGGTAATGAGCTGGAACTCACAGCCCATGAGGGTGGTGGAAGCCGAGACAATCAATGATTTCAAAAGGAAACTGAATGGGAATCTGATTGAAATGAACTTGCGGGACTGACTGGATTGTTTCGCAGGAAGCCGGCATGGAGGGGCCGAATGTCCTCCTTCTTTGTCGTTCACGACTCTACCACTCTCTGTGACTCTGTGTTGGATATGTCTCCTGCTCCTACCTGGAAAGATCTAGATACACGTGGCCGCAAATGTGACACCATGATTGTATGTTGCCTCCCTGGTGCGAGGGTCAAGGAGATCATGCAGCGGCTGCAGGACATTCTGAAAGGGGAGGGTGCGCAACCAGAGGTTGTGATACACATTGGTACCACCGACATAGGAAAAAAGAGGGATGAGGACCTGCAACAAGACTTTAAGCAGCGAGGTAACAGATTAAAAAGCAGCACCTCTAATGTTGCAATCTCTGGATTACTCCCAGTGCCACCTGCTAGTGAGTTTAGAAATAGAAGGATAGAGCAGATGAATGCGCGGCTTAGGAGATGGTGCAGAAGGGAGGGCTTTAGTTTCCTGGATCGCTGGGTCTGTTTCTGGCAAAAGTGGGACCTGTACAAGTTGGAAAGGTTGCACTTGAACCAGAATGTGACAAGCATCCTTGCTGGGAGATTTGTTAGTTCTGTTGGGGGATGGGGCGGGGTATTTAAACTAATTTGGCATGGGGGGGGGATAAAGAGTGGAGGTACAGTAGGGGGCATTATCGAAGGTAAGGTGAGTTTGCCTGGAAGGCAGAGCAAATATAGACCTGATAAGGCACAGGGTAAAAATGCAAGGTTGGAGTGCATCGATTTTCAATGCAAGGAGTTGTACTGGGAAGGCAGATAAATTGATGGCGTTGATTAGCACATGGCATTTGACATTATTGCTATCACAGAGACATGGTTGAGGGAGAGGCAGGACTGACAGCTCAATATTCCAGGGTAAAGAATCTTCAGCCGGGACAGAGGAGGCGATAAATGAGGGGATGGCATTGCACTGTTGATCAAGGAGTCATTTACTGCAGTAAGGAGGGATGACATCTTAGAAGGTTCCTCAAAAGAGGCGGTTTGGGTAGAACTTAAAAACAAAAAGGGGCAATCACTTGGCTGGGCGTGTGCTACAGGCCTCCAAACAGTCAGTAAGAGATAGAAGAACAGTTGTGCAGGCAATTCTCAGAGATGTGTAAAAATAATAGGGTAATAATAGTAGTGGATTTTAACTTCACCAATATTAACTGGGATAATCACAATGCAAAAGGGTTAAAAGGGGTGCAATTCTTAAAATGCATGCAGGAGAGCTTTTTGAGCCAGTATGTTGAAACTCCTGCAAGAGAAGGGGCAGTACTGGACCTAATCCTAGGGAGTGACGAAGGTCAAGTGTTAGAAGTGTCATTGGGGACCATTTCGGGGACAGTGACCATAACTATGTAGGATTTTAGGTAATGATAGAAAAAAAAACAAAGATGGTCCAAAAATAAAGGTACTGAATTGGAGGAAGGCCGATGTCAATATGATAAATCAGAATCTGGCCAAAGTTAACTGGGAGCAGCTACTTGGAGGAACGTCTGCAGCACATCAGTGGGAGCCATTCAAAGAGGAAATTGTGAGAGTTCAGAGCTAAACATGTACCCCCAACAAGCCCAGGGAACCCTGGATATCATGCGATGTGGAGGATTGGATAAGGAAAAAAAGGAGGCTTATGGCAGATCCCAAGTGCTGGAAACAGTGGAGGACATAAAGGAGTATAGAAAGTGTAGGGGGTACTGGAAAAAAGTAATTAGGAGAGCGAAGAGGGAACATGAAAAAACACTGGCGGGCAAGATAAAGGAAAATCCCAAGGCATTTTATAAATATATTAGGAAAAAGAGGATAACCAGGGAAAGAGTAGGGCTCATTGGGGACCAACTTGCCAATGTTTGAGTGGAGCCGGAAGATATAGGCGAAGTTTTAAATTATTACTTTTCATCTGTGTTCACTATGGAGAAGGACGATGTTGGTGTAGAGATTAGGGAGGGGGATTGCGGTATAGTTGAACATACTAACATCGAAAGGGAGGAAATATCAGCTATTATAGCGGGCTTAAAAGTGGATAAATCCTCAGGCCCAGATGAGATTTATCCCAGGCTGTTATGTGAGGCAAGGGAGGAGATAGCAGGGGCTTTGAGACAAACTTTCTCTAGCCACAGGTGAGGTACCAGAGGACTGGAAGACAGGGAATGAGGTATCATTATTCAAGAAGGGTGGTAGGAATAAACCTGGTAATTACAGGCCGCTGAATCCAACATCAGTGGTTGGGAATATGTTGGAAAAAATTCTGAGGGACATACTTAATCTCCACTAGAAGGCGGGGATTGATCAGCAATAGTCAACATGGCTTTTTCAGGGGCCGGTGTGGGGGTGGGGGCGACCTTCTCTAACTAACTTGATTGAGTTTTTCGAGGAGGTGACTAGATGTATCGATGAGGGTAAAGCAGTAGATGTAGTATACACGGATTTCAGTAAGGCTTTTGATAAGGACCCGCACGGGAGATTGGTGAAGAAGGTAAGAGCCCATGGGATCCAGGGCAATTTGACAAGTTGGATCCAAAACTGCCTTTTTGGCAGGAGGCAGATAAGTCTGAAGCATTTGCAACAATCTTCAGCCAGAAGTGCCGAGTTGATGATTCATCTCGGCCTCGTCCTGAAGTCCGCAGCATCACAGATGCAAGACATCAGCCAATTCGATTCACTCTGCGTGATATCAAGAAACGACTGAAGGCACCGGATATTGCCAAAGCTATGGGCCCTGACAATATTCCGGCAATAGTATGGAAGACCTGTGCTCCAGAACTTGCCGCGCCATAGCCAAGCTGTTCCAGTACAGCTACAACACTGGTATCTACCCACCAATGTGAAAGTTTGCCCAGGTATGTCCTGTACACAAAAAGCAGGACAATGCAACCCGGCCAATTACAGCCCCATCAGTCTACTAGCAATCATCAGTAAAGTGATGGAAGGTGTCATCAACAGTGCCATCAAGTGGCATTTGCTTAGCAATAACCTGCTCAGTGATGCTCAGTTTGGGCTCCGCCAGGACCACTCAGATCCTGACCTCATCACAGCCTTGGTTCAAACATGGACAAAAGAGCTGAACTCAAGGGGTGAGGTGAGAGTGACTGCCCTTGACATCAAGGCAGCATTTGACCGAATATGGCATCAAGGAGCCCGAGCAAAACTAGAGTCAATGAGAATAAGGGGGGAAAACTCTCTGCTGGTTGGAGTCATACCTACCGTGAAGGACGATGGCTGTGGCAGTTGGAGGTCAATGATCTGCGCTCCAGGACATCACTGCGGGAGTTCCTCAGGTTAGTGTCCTAAGCCCAACCATCTTCAGCTGCTTCATCAATGACCTTCCTTCAATCATAAGGTCAGAAGTGGGGATGTTCGCTGATAATTGTACAATGTTCAGCACCATTCGCGACTCCTCAGATACTGAAGCAGTCCGTGTCGAAATGCAGCAAGACCTGGATAATATCCAGGCTCGGGCTGATAAGTGGCAAATAACATGCGCGCCACACAAGAGCCAGGCAATGGCCATCTCTAACAAGAGAGAATCTAATCATCTCCCCTTAACATTCAATGGAATTGCCATCGCTGAATCCCCCACTATCAACATCCAAGGGGCTACCATTGACCAGAAATTGAACTGAAGTAGCCATATAAATATCATGGCTACAAGAGCAGGTCAGAGGCTAGGAATCCTGAGGCGAGTAATTCGCCTCCCAACGCCCCAAAGCCAGTCCACTATCAACAAAGCACACTTCAGGAATGTGATGGAATGCTCTCCACCTGCCTGGATGGGTGCAGCTCCAACAACACTCAAGAAGTTCGACACCATCCAGAAAAACGCAGACCACCTGATTGGCACCCCATCTACAAACATTCACTCCCTCCACCACTGACGCACAGTGGCAGCAGTGTGTACCATCTACACGATGCACTGCAGCAATGCACCAAGCCTCCTTCGGCAGCACCTTCCAAACCCACCCATCTCTCCAACCTCGAAGGACAAGAGCAGCAGATGCAAGGAAACACCACCACCTGCATGTTCCCGTCCAAGTCACCCACCACCCTGACTTGGAACTATGTCGCCGTTCCTTCACTGTCGCTGGGTCAAAATCCTGGATCTCCCTTCCCAACAGAACTGTAGGTGTACCTACCCCAAATGGACTGCAGCGGTTCAAGAAGGCAGCTCACTACCACCTTCTCAAGGGCAATTAGGGATGGGCTTTAAATGCTGGCATAGCCAGTGAAGTCCACATCCCAGGAATGAATTTTTAAAAAAGCACAGGTAGATAAGGTAGTTAGGAAGGCATATGGGATACTTGCCTTTATTAGCTGAGGCATGCAGTATAAGAGCAGGGAGGTTACGATGGAGCTAGTTAGTCCACAGCTGGTGTACTGTGTACAGTTCTGGTCACCAAACTATAGGAAGGATGTGATTGCAACTGGAGAGGGTGCAGATGAGATTCACCTGGATGTTTCCTGGGTTGGAGAATCTCAGCTATGAAGATAGACTGAAAAGGCTGGAGGTGTTTTCCTTGGAGCAGAAAAGGCTGAGGGGTGGTGGTGGTGGTGGTGGTGGTGGTGGTGGTGGGGGTGGGGGGTGGGGAACATGATTGATGACTACAAGATTATGAGGGGCATTGATAGGTTAGATAGGAATAACCTCTTTCCCTTCGCGAGTGGTCAAGAACCAGTGGCCCAGATTTAGGGTAGGGGCAAGAGGTTTATGGGGGGCTTGAGGGCGCATTTTATCATCCAAAGGGTGGTTGGAATCTGGAACGCACTGCCTGAAGAGATAGTGGAGGCAGGAACCCTCACAATTTTTAAGAAATATTTAGATGAGCATTTGAATCGCCATAGCATACAATGCGACAGGCCAAGTGCAGGGATATGGAATTAGAATAGTTGGATGCTGTATGGCCAGCACATACATGATGGGCCGAAGGGCCTCTTTCTGTACTGTATAACTCTATTACTGTATGACACAGAAGTTCAATGAAACTGTTACCTTAACGGCCACGGACAGCTCCGTCTTCCTCCTCGTGTGAGGCTCAAGGTCACGTTGCAGGTGACACAGTTCTGTGACCACCTCATTTTCGCATCAGAGACACCTGACACACTGCTCCTAGGTTAGGTGTAGATAGGAAAAGTGCTCTTGGAAAACTCTTGTTGGATAGGGCAGAGCCCCTCCTCCTCTCTCTTTACAGAGCTTCCCCTGTCTGCAGCCTCTGCTCCATTTGTTGGTCATGTTACAGACCCAGAGACACTGTAACTACAGTCCGCATACTTCGCCCAGAGTTTGGTCACCAAATCTTCTGTCCTCTCTTAATTTCTGCAGCAGCACACAACACAACCTCCAGCAAACCATCCACAGCACCTCCACTAACTTTACAATAATAGAAGTAAGTCAAAAGCCCCTCAACTGTAAGTTGGATGCCTGGACTTTTAAATAACATTAGAGGGGTTTCCTCACGCTGCTGAATGTATGTTCAACTGAGAGTGACTAACACAGTCAGTGGACATGCACAGACCAAGGTTCAAAGACGTACATCCAAGTTGCTGGAATAGAAGTTTGACGTGACATTCCACCTCTGCTCATGCGACGAGTGCACACAATGTACATCCGGGATAGAGCGCTGCACAGCAGGGGATAGTGTGCAGACCACACCAGAAGTGGCTGGTAGCTCAGCTCACACCCTTTTATGGATACAGATTTCCATAGTGTGAGCAATAGTGGTGCTGTAGAGTCGAAAATCATCACCAGGGAGAGATAGAGAGGGAAGGAAATTCACTTTAAAACGGGACACGGAAGTTCACTTGAATGCAAAAGATTTTCTGGAATATAGGAAATCGACAGAGGCCTTGGAGGCGTGAGGCCATGAAGGAATTTAAGTACAATAATGAGAATATTAAAATTAAGGTGCTGGCAGACCGGGAGCCACTGTAGATCAGTGAACAATGAGGTGCTAGGTGATCGGGATTTGGAGTGAGTTAGGATTCTGGCAGCAGAGTTCTGGAAGGGCTGTGGTTTATGGAGGTTTTTAACTGGAAGAGTGACCAGGATAGAATTTGAATAGTCAAGTATGGTTTAACAAAGGCACAGATAAGCGTTTATGCAGTAGATTGACTGAGGCAGACGTGGAGACGAGTGATATTAAAGAGGTAGTCGTCAGCAGGGTTGGTGATGGAAAGAATTTGGAGATGAACTCAGCTCAGGTATAAATAGAACACAGAGATTGCAAACAGTCTGAGTTAGCCTCAGACATTGGCTAGGATAGGTGATTCACAGAAAGAGGATAGAGTTTGTGATGGACACCGATGCCACTGGCTTCAGTCTGCCCAAAATTTACATTACAGAACAATATTTCATTGAAACAGGGTTTACAGATCTCTGAGCTGGGAATAGAGTCTTACCATGGGACAAACAGCAACAAAGATGAGAGAGTAAATGACAAGAACGCTAATACAATTAGCCATGGTTTAGAGAGCTAATATATATTGGTCAGGAATATATTCACCAGGAATATTCACCAGGAATAACAACAGAAGCAAGGACGGCCATGTGAATTAAAAGAACAAAAACGTAGGTACATATGGTTTATAGAATTAATAGCTATGTAGACTGACTGAACAGGTACACCGACAATAGCCAGGATGGGATAGTAAATGTATTGAATAATCTCAAGTGCATATAGGATAAGATAGTCTAATGGTAACCAATAATAACTTGTAGAAAGATACTAAAGATCCAATGAGAAACTTTGTTGTAAAATTCCAGTCTATTGTTCGCAGATTCTGATCCATTGCTGTCAGAGCAGAGGGGATGGAAGCTCGGGCAGTTTCATGCTCCTCTTGCAGGATATGGGAGGTAAGGGTCACCACTTGTGTCCCTGCTGACGTCACCTGTGAGAAGTGCACCCAACTCCAGCTCCTCACAGACCACGTTAGGGAACGGGAGCTGGAGCTGGATGAACTTCGGATTATTCAGGCGGCTGAGGGGGTGATAGAGAGCTGTTACAGGGAAGTAGTGACACCTAAATTACAGGATAAAGGTAGCTGGGCGACCGTCAGGGGAGGGAAAGGGAGTAGGCGCACGGTGCAGGAATCCCCTGTGGCTGTTCCCCTCAATAACAAGTATACCGTTTTGGATACGGTTGGTGTGGACGACCTACCAGGGGAAAGACACAGCGGCCAGGTCTCTGGCACTGAGCCTGGCTCTGTGGCTCAGAAGTGAAGGGGGAGAATAGGAGAGCGATAGTGTTAGGAGATTCAATGGTTAGGGGAACAGACAGGAAATTCTGTGCTCGCAAACGAGACTCCCGGATGGTATGTTGCCTCCCGGGTGCCAGGGTCAGGGATGACTCGGATCGAGTCTACAGGATTCTTAATGGGGAGGGGGAGCAGCCAGAAGTCGTGGTACACATTGGTACCAATGACATAGCGAGGAAAAGGGATGAGGACCTGAAAAGCGAATATAGGGAGTTAGGTTGGAAGCTGAAAGGCAGTACCAGCAGGATACTATTCTCTGGAGTGATACCGGTGCCACGTGCTAGTGAGGCTAGTGGTGTAGGAGGGAGGGCTTCAGGTATGTGGATCATTGGGATACCTTCTGGGGAAGGTGGGACCTATACAAGTAGGACGGGTTGCATCTGAACTGGAAGGGCACCAATATCCTGGGCGGGAGGTTTGCTAGCGCTCTTCGGGAGGGTTTAAACTAGTTTGACAGGGAGATGGGAACCGGAGCTATGAATCAGTGGATGGGGCCGCTGGTGAACAGACAGATACAGATTGCAGAGTTTCTGTGAGGAAGGTTAGACAGTTGACTGGGCAAAGTTGCAGCCAGTATGATGGGTTGAAGTGTGTCTATTTGAACGCAAGAAGTGTCAGGAATAAGGGTGATGAACGTAAAGCATGGATCAGTACTTGGAGCTACGATGTTGTGGCCATGACGGAGACTTGGATATCACAGGGGCAGGAATGGATGTTGGATGTTCCGGGGATTAGATGTTTCAAAAGGAATAGGGAGGGAGATAAAATAGGTGGGGGAGTGGCATTGCTAATCAGGGATAGTATCACAGCTGAAGAAAGGGACGTCGTCGAGGAGGGTTTGTCTACTGAGTCATTATGGGTGGAAGTCAGAAACAGGAAAGGAGCAGTCACTGTGTTGGGAGTTTTCTATAGACCCCCCCCCCCCCCCCCACAAGAGCAACAGAGACACGGAGGAACAGATTGGGAGGCAGATTTTGGAAATGTGCAGAAGTAACAGGGTTGTTGTCATGGGTGACTTCAACTTCCCTAGTATTGATTGGAACCTCCTGAGTGCAAATAGTTTGGATGAAGCAGTTTTTGTCAGTGTGTCCAGGAAGGTTTCCTGACTCAATATGTAGATAGGCCGACTAGAGGGGAGACTATGTTGGACTTAGTGCTTGGCAACGAACCAGGCCAGGTGGCAGATCTCTCGGTGGGAGAGCATTTCGGTGATAGCGATCACAACTCCCTGTCCTTTACTATAGTCATGGAGAGGGACAGGAGCAGACGGGATGGGAAAATATTTAATTGGGGGAGGGGGAATTACAATGCTATTAGGCAGGAACTGGGGAGCATAAACTGGGAACAGATCTTCTCAGGGAAATGCACGACAGAAATGTGGAGGTTGTTTAGGGAGCATTTGCTGCGACTGCTGGATAGGTTTGTCCCAATGAGGCAAGGAAGGGATGGTCGGGTGAAGGAACCTTGGATGACAAGAGATGTGGAACAGCTAGTTAAGAGGAAGAAGGATGCTTACTTAAGGTTGAGCAAGCAAGGATCAGACAGGGCTCTATAGGGTTACTAGCTAGTCAGGAAAGAACTGAAGAATGGACTTAGGAGAGCTAGAAGGGGACATGAAAAAGTCTTGGCGGGTAGGATTAAGGAAAATCCCAAGGCGTTCTACACTTATGTGAGGAACAAGAGGATGGCAAGAGTGATGGTAGGGCCGATCAGGGATATTGGAGGGAACTTGTGCCTGGAGTCGGAGGAGGTAGGGGAGGTCCTAAATCAATACTTTGCTTCAGTATTCACTGGAGAGAGGGACCTGGTCGTTTGTGAGGACAGCGTGGAACAGGCTGATATGCTCGAACAGGTTGAGGTTAAGAAGGAGGATGTGCTGGAAATTTTGAATGATATGAGGACAGATAAGTCCCCGGGGCAAGACGGGATATACCCAAGGATCTTACGGGAAGTGAGGGAAGAGATTGCTGCGCCTTTGGCGATGATCTTTGCATCTTCACTGTCCACTGGATTAGTACCGGATGATTGGAGGGTGGCAAATGTTGTTCCCTTGTTCAAGAAAGGGAATAGGGATAACCCTGGGAATTATAGACCAGTCAGTCTTACGTCGGTAGTGGGCAAATTATTGGAGAGGATTCTGAGAGACAGGATTCATGATTATTTGGAAAAGCATAGTTTGATTCGACACAGTCAGTATGGCTTTATGAGGGGCAGGTCATGCCTCACAAGCCTTATTGAATTCTTTGAAGATGTAACAAAACACATTGATGAAGGAAGAGCAGTGGATGTGGTGTATATGGATTTTAGCAAGGCGTTTGATAAGGTTCTCCATGGTCGGCTCATTCAGAAAGTGAGGAGGCATGGGATACAGGGAAAGTTGGCTTTCTGGATACAAAATTGGCTGGCCCATAGAAGACAAAGGATGGTAGTAGATGGAAAGTATCCAGCATGGAGCTCGGTGACCAGTGGTGTTCCACAAGGATCTGTTCTGGGACCTCTGCTCTTTGTGATTTTAATAAATGACTTGGATGAGGAAGTGGAAGGCTGGGTTAGCAAGTTTACCGATGCAACGAAGGTTGCTGGAGTTGTGGATAGTTTGGAAGGCTGTTGTAGGTTCCAACGGGACATTGACTGGATGCAGAGCTGGGCTGAGAAGTGCCAGATGGAGTTCAACCTGGAAAAGTGTGAAGTGATTCATTTTGGAAGGTCGAATATGAATGCGGAATACAGGCTTAAAGACAGGATTCTTGGTAGTGTGGAGGAACAGAGGGATCTTGGGGTCCATGTCCATAGATCGCTCAAAGTTGCCACCCAAGTTGATAGGGTTGTTAAAAAGGCGTATGGTGTGTTGGCTTTCATTAACAGGGGGATTGAGTTTAAGAGCCGCGAGGTTATCCTGCAGTGCTATAAGGCCCTGGTTCGACCACACTTGGAATATTGTGTTCAGTTCTGGTCGCCTCATTATAGGAAGGATGTGGAAGCTTTAGAGAGGGTGCAGAGGAGATTTATCAGGATGCTGTCTGGACTGGAGGGCATGTGTTACGAATAAAGATTGAGGGAGCTAGGGCTTTTCTCATTGGAGCGAAGAAGGATGAGAGGTGACTTGATAGAGGGCTCCAAGATGATGAGAGACATAGATAGAGTGCATAGCCAGAGACTTTTTCCCAGGGTGGAAAGGGCTATCACCAGGGGGCATAAATTTAAGATGATTGGAGGATGGTTTCGGGGAGATGTCAGAGGTAGGTTCTTTACACAGAGAGTGGTCGGTGCGTGGAATGCGCTGTCAGTGGTGGTAGTAGAAGCGGATACAGTATGGAGATTTAAGCAACTCTTGGATAGGTACATGGATGATAGCAGAATGAAGGGTAGGTAGTTAGTTTGATCTTAGCGTAGGTTAAAGGTTCGGCACAACATCGTGGGCCGAGGAGCCTGTACTGTGCTTTACTGTTCTATGTTCTATAAAAGTCGACATCAGATCAGTGGGAGTCTTTCAAAGAGGAAATAGTGAGAGTTCCGAGTCAACATGTACCCGTTAAGGTGAAGGGTAGGACTAACAGGCCCAGGGAACCCTGGATGTTTAGGGATGTAGAGGATTAGATCAGGCAGAAATAGGAGGCTTCAGGCAGATTCAGAGCATAGCTTATCCCGTCTTTCTACACAGCTGAAATGCTCCAGGCCAGGGAACATCCTGGTGAATCTCATCTGCCCCTTCTCTCGTGCAATCTATACTATAGGAAGGATGTGATTGCAATGGAGAGGGTGCAGAGGAGATTCAACAGGAGGTTGCCTGGGCTGGAGCATTTCAGCTATGAAGAGAGACTGAAAAGGCTAGGGTTGTTTACCTTAGAGCGCAGAAGACTGTGTGGGAGCATGATTGAGGTATGCAAAATTATGAGAGGGACTGATAGGTTAGACAGGAAGAAATCTTTTCCCTTCTCAGAGGGAACAATATCCAGGTGGCATAGATTTAAGTTAAGGGGCAGGAGGTTTAAAGGGGATTTGAGGAAAACATTTTTTCAACCATAGGGTGGTTGGAATCTGCAACGAACTGCCAGGAGGATGGTACAGGAAGAAACACTCACGTTTAAGTATTTAGGTGACCACTTGAAACGCCATAGCATACAAGGCTACGACCAAATGCTGGAAAACGGGATTAGATTACATAGGTGCCCAATGGCCGACATAGACACGATGGACCGAAGGGCCTGTATCTGTGCTGTATAACTCTGATTCTATGACATTGAAGACACACTGAAAGTTGTACAGGAGATGGTTAAATCGAGTCGTCATACACACCACAGTGAGGTAAAATCACCCACAGTGAACAGAGAGTAGAGTAGGGAGAAACACAGCACAGGCTGGTGGTGGAGCCTTGGGTCTTCCTGTGCTCTGTTTGGAGCTCAGTACCAGAATGGGTACATACCTTTAATTATCTCCATCTAATTCCCACCTCTCCCTCTTGCAGTCAGACTGTGTGTACCTGAGTGAACAGATTGTTCTGCCCCATTCCCTTATCGCCCACATTGAAGATGGCCGACACACTGACAGTGATACAGGAGATGGGTAAATTGAGCCTTCATACACACCACAGTGAGGTAAAATCTCCCACAGTGAACAGAGGGTAGAGTCGGGGGAAGTGCAGCACAGACTGAGGATGGTTCCTGGGATCGTCCTGCTCTGTGTGTGACCCAGTATCACACTGGTTCTGTACCTCTCATTGTGTGGGTCGAATTGCTGCCTCTTTGTCTTGCATTTTGTTTGGGAATTCCTGACTGAGCAGAATGTCCTGTTCCTGTCCCCACATGAAACACCAGCAAGTTGAATGAGTGGCTGTATTGATGCAGGAGATTGAGGAGCCGAGCCTTTGATATACTCTGCAGTGAGGTAAGATCACCCCTTGATAACATACAATAGAGCAGGGGGCCAACTCAACATCGGTATGGGATGGGTCATGGAACCTGTAAGCACATAAAGAATAGAGCTCAGTGCGACAGAACACAGGAGGGAGATGGAGCCTGCAATCTTCCTTTCACTGTGTGGGGCTCAGTATCACAACAAATAAAAGCAGCTCACACAGCACAGTCTGGGAATGGAGCCTGGGATCTTCCAGTGCAGATTTGGGGCTCAGTACCATACCAATCATCACAGGTGTAGAGACTGCTCCAATGAATATTCATGATCATTCCCTTAATATATAACTCAAAATGGTTTCGCAGGAGATTTACGGACTGTTCCATGTTCTTCAGATGGTGATTGTTCTGTAGGTGATTTATGGTCAGTCCTTTAATAATTGGACAGTGATTGTTCGGTAGGTGATCTACGGTCAGTCCTTTAATATTTGGACAGTGATTGTTCTGTAGGTGATTTACGGTCAGTTTTTTAATAATTGGAGAGTGATTGTTTTGTTGCTGATTTACAGTCAGTCCTTTAATAATTAGTTAGTGATTGTTCTGTAGGTGATTTACAGTCAGTCCTTTAATAATTGGATAGTGATTGTTCTGTAGGTGATTTACAGTCAGTCCTTTAACAATTGGATAGTGATTGTTCTGTAGGTGATTTACAGACAGTCCTTTAACAATTGGATAGTGATTGTTCTGTAGGTGATTTACGGTCAGTCCTTTAATAATTGGATAGTGATTGTTATGTAGGTGATGTACAGTCAGTCCTTTAACAATTGGATAGTGATTGTTCTGTAGGTGATTTACAGACAGTCCTTTAACAATTGGACAGTGATTGTGCTGTAGGTGATTTACGGTCAGTCCTTTAATAATTGGACAGTGATTGTTCTGTAGGTGATTTACAGTCAGTCCTTTAACAATTGGATAGTGAATGTTCTGTAGGTGATTTACAGACAGTCCTTTAATAATTGGATAGTGATTGTTCTGTAGGTGATTTACAGTCAGTCCTTTAACAATTGGATAGTGATTGTTCTGTAGGTGATTTACAGACAGTCCTTTAATAATTGGACAGTGATTGTTCTGTAGGTTATTTGTGGTCAGTCATTTAATAATTGGACAGTGATTGTTATGTAGGTGATATACGCTCAGTCCTTTAATAATTGGATAGTGATTGTTCTGTAGGTGATTTACAGTCAGTCCTTTAATAATTGGAGTGTGTTTGTTCTGTAGGTGATTTATAGTCAGTCCTTTAATAATTGGAGTGTGTTTGTTCTGTAGGTGATTTACAGACAGTCCTTTAATAATTGGACAGTGATTGTTCTGTAGGTTATTTGTGGTCAGTCATTTAATAATTGGACAGTGATTGTTATGCAGGTGATATACGCTCAGTCCTTTAATAATTGGACAGTGATTGTTCTGTAGGTGATTTACGGTCAGTCCTTTAATAATTGGATAGTGATTGTTCTGTAGGTGATTTACAGTCAGTCCTTTAATAATTGGATAGTGATTGTTCTGTAGGTGATTTACAGTCAGTCCTTTAACAATTGGATAGTGATTGTTCTGTAGGTGATTTACAGACAGTCCTTTAACAATTGGATAGTGATTGTTCTGTAGGTGATTTACGGTCAGTCCTTTAATAATTGGATAGTGATTGTTATGTAGGTGATGTACAGTCAGTCCTTTAACAATTGGATAGTGATTGTTCTGTAGGTGATTTACAGACAGTCCTTTAACAATTGGACAGTGATTGTGCTGTAGGTGATTTACGGTCAGTCCTTTAATAATTGGACAGTGATTGTTCTGTAGGTGATTTACAGTCAGTCCTTTAACAATTGGATAGTGAATGTTCTGTAGGTGATTTACAGACATCCTTTAATAATTGGATAGTGATTGTTCTGTAGGTGATTTACGGTCAGTCCTTTAACAATTGGATAGTGATTGTTCTGTAGGTGATTTACAGACAGTCCTTTAATAATTGGACAGTGATTGTTCTGTAGGTTATTTGTGGTCAGTCATTTAATAATTGGACAGTGATTGTTATGTAGGTGATATACGCTCAGTCCTTTAATAATTGGATAGTGATTGTTCTGTAGGTGATTTACAGTCAGTCCTTTAATAATTGGAGTGTGTTTGTTCTGTAGGTGATTTACAGACAGTCCTTTAATAATTGGACAGTGATTGTTCTGTAGGTTATTTGTGGTCAGTCATTTAATAATTGGACAGTGATTGTTATGCAGGTGATATACGCTCAGTCCTTTAATAATTGGACAGTGATTGTTCTGTAGGTGATTTACGGTCAGTCCTTTAATAATTGGATAGTTATTGTTCTGTAGGTGATTTACGGTCAGTCCTTTAATAATTGGACAGTGATTGTTCTGTAGGTGATTTACGGTCAGTCCTTTTGTAATTGGACAGTGATTGTTCTGTCGGTGATTTGCGGTCAGTCCTTTAATAATTGTCGAGTGTAAGTTCTGGAGGTGATTTGCGGTCAGTCCTTTAATAATTGGAGCGTGATTGTTCTGTAGGTGATTACGGTCAGTCCTTTAATAATTGGACAGTGATTGTTCTGTAGGTTATTTACGGTCAGTCCTTTAATAATTGGAGAGTGATTGTTCTGTCGGTGATATACGGTCAGTCCTTCAATAATTGGAGAGTGATTGTTCTGTAGGTGATTTACGGTCAGTCATTAAATAATTGGACAGTGATTGTTCTGCTGATGATATGCGCTCAGTCCTTTAATAATTGGACAGTGATTGTTCTGTTGATGATATGCGCTCAGTCCTTTAATAATTGGACAGTGATTGTTCTGTAGGTTATTTACGGTCAGTCATTAAATAATTGGACAGTGATTGTTCTGTTGATGATATGCGCTCAGTCCTTTAATAATTGGACAGTGATTGTTCTGTAGGTTATTTGTGGTCAGTCATTTAATAATTGGACAGTGATTGTTATGTAGGTGGTATACGCTCAGTCCTTTAATAATTGGATAGTGATTGTTCTGTAGGTGATTTACAGTCAGTCCTTTAATAATTGGAGAGTGTTTGTTCTGTAGGTGATTTATAGTCAGTCCTTTAATAATTGGATAGTGATTGTTCTGTAGGTGATTTACGGTCAGTCCTTTAATAATTGGACAGTGATTGTTCTGTCGGTGATTTGCGGTCAGTCCTTTAATAATTGGAGCGTGATTGTTCTGTAGGTGATTACGGTCAGTCCTTTAATAATTGGACAGTGATTGTTCTCTAGGTTATTTACGGTCAGTCCTTTAATAATTGGAGCGTGATTGTTCTGTAGGTGATTACGGTCAGTCCTTTAATAATTGGACAGTGATTGTTCTCTAGGTTATTTACGGTCAGTCCTTTAATAATTGGACAGTGATTGTTCTGTAGGTTATTTACGGTCAGTCCTTTAATAATTGGAGAGTGATTGTTCTGTAGGTTATTTACGCTCAGTCCTTTAATAATTGGAGAGTGATTATTCTGTCGGTGATATACGGTCAGTCCTTCAATAATTGGAGAGTGATTGTTCTGTAGGTGATATACGGTCAGTCCTTTAGTAATTGGACAGTGATTGTTCTGTCGGTGATTTGCGGTCAGTCCTTTAATAGTTGTAGAGTGTAAGTTCTGGAGGTGATTTGCGGTCAGTCCTTTAATAATTGGGCAGTGATTGTTCTGTCGGTGATTGACGGTCAGTCCATTAATAATTGGACAGTGATTGTTCTGTCGGTGATTTACGGTCAGTCCTTTAACAATTGGAGGTTGATTGTTCTGTAGGTGATTTACGGTAAATCCTTTAATAATTAGACATTGATTGTTATGTTGGTGAATTACTGTCAGTCCTTTAATAATTGGACAGTGATTGTTCTGTAGGTGATTTGCCGTCAGTCCATTAATAATTTGACAGTGATTCTTCTGTCTGTGATTTACGGTCAGTCCTTTAATAATTGGACAGTCATTGTTCTGTAGTTGATTTACAGTCAATCCTTTAATAATTGGACAGTGATTGTTCTGTTGGTGATTTATGGTCAGTCCTTTATTGTTTGGATTGTCATTTCTCTGATGAAGAATTGTGAACAGTCCCTTATCATTTAAATGCACGAATAATTCTTCATTGGAAGTTTTTTGTTTAAGTGAGGATTTTCCTAATGTTACTTTATAGACACTCCCTCATAACCTGTGATGGAAAATTCTCTTGAGTTACTTCATGGGCAGTCCCGTATTTGTGGAGATGTGATTTCCATTTCTGTGATTTGTGGAATCTCTTTGAGCCACAGGTACACAGATGATAATCTATTTCTGTATCTGTGTGCCCATTATTCAGCTTAATAAAGAATGAGGTTTGAATAAGCTCTCATTTTGTGAGATGCTATCTATATAAAGCGGGTCCTTTTTTGAGAAACAGGAACTTGTCTCCCACTGCAGAGAATTGAATTTTCATTATTGACCCCGACCCATGCAGTTAAACAGGTCAGTTTACCTGTCTCAGTGTCACCTCTTAGCGTTGTCCAATCAGACAGTTTGATGTTTGAAGTGACAGGGATTGCATTATTTGTTTGTTCTGTGTGTCCCTCCTTCATATTTCTATTTTAATGTATCGTGTTCTATTGATACTGCTGTGTTTAACTAACTGTCAGTAATATGATGTTGTAAGGTGAGAGTCTCAGAGCAGGATTCCTTTGTTTGCAAATCAGGCGTCCAATGAACCGATCAGTGACTGCTCCACGACAACCTAAAATCATAATTTCTCACGGAAGATGTGGTCAGATTTTGTAGTTATATAGATTGAAAATGAATTCTACCTTATTAATGTTAGAGAGTGATGGAGTTATTCCGCTCAGAAACAGGCCTTTCAGCCCATCGTGTCTGTGCCGGCCATCAAGCACCTATATGTTCTTATCCTATTTTCCAGCACTTGGCCTGTAGCCTTTTAAGCTGTGGCATTTCAAGTGTTCATCTAAATACTTAAATGTTGTGAGTGTTCCTGCCTCTACCTCCTCTTCAGACAGTGTGTTCCAGATTCGAACCACCCTCTGGGTGAAAACATTTTGCCTCAAATTTCCTCAGCATCTCCTGCCCCTAACCTTAAATCGATGTCCCCTGGTTATTGACACCTCTGCTATGGGAAAATGTTTCTTCCTATCTATCCTATCAATGCCCCTCATAATTTTGTATACTTCAATCATGTCCCACCTCAGCCTTCTCTTATGTCAGGAAACAACCCTAGCCTTTTCAGTCTCTCTTCATAGCTGAAA
Organism: Heterodontus francisci; assembly: GCF_036365525.1. Taxonomy (NCBI): domain Eukaryota; kingdom Metazoa; phylum Chordata; class Chondrichthyes; order Heterodontiformes; family Heterodontidae; genus Heterodontus; species Heterodontus francisci. The sequence goes on from NW_027140753.1 coordinate 2,283,956, forward strand.
TGCTCCAGCCCAGGCAACATCCTGGTGAATCTTCTCTGCACCTTCTGTCGTGCAATCACATCCTTCCTATTATGTGGGGACCAGAACTGTACACAGTACTCCAGCTGTGGCTTACCCAGAGTTTTATGCAGCTTCATTATAGCATCCCTGCTCTTATATTCTTTGCCTCACCTAATAAAGGCAAGTATCCCAGAAGCCTTCCTAACCACCTTATCTACCTGTGCTGTTGCCTGCAGCGATCTATGGACAAGTGCATCACACTCCCGCTGACCTTATGTACTTCCTCGGGTCCGACCATCCATTGAATGTTCCCTTGCCTTATTATTCCTCCCAAAATGCATCACCTCATACTTCACAGGATTAAATTCCATTTATCACTGCTCCACCCATATTACCAGCCCATCTATATCGTCCTGTAATCTAAGGATTTCCTCCTCACTATTTACAACACCATCATTTTTTGTGTCATCTGCGAACTTACTGATCAGACCAGCTAGATTCACGTCTAAATCATTAATGTACACTACAAACAGCATGGGTCCTTGCACTGATCCCTGCATTACATTATTGGTCATAGGCATCCACTCGCAATAGCAACCGTCGATCATCACCCTCTGCCTCCTGCCACTAAGCCAATTTTGGATCCAATTTCAAATTCCTGTAAACAAGTGAGTAAGTGTTTCTGACCAGTCTGTAACTGTGTAAATATTTGTCACACGATATCAATTTTTCACTCTGGCTGTCTGAGCATTCAGCTGCTTTGTTCTGAGCTCTTAACCTGAGTCAGTTTGTCTATGTTGGGTTAGGTGCTCGTTCAGCACTGGTCAGGAATGGAGCCTGGGATCCTCCTCTGTGTGGTACGCAGTACCAAACTCTGTGAGATCCGTTGACTCTGCAGAGACTGGGATCTGACTGTGCTCTATGTATGCATCTCAAGTACCAGACTGGGTGAGATCAGTTCACTCTGCAAAGGCCAGGAATGGAGCCTGGTATTTTCCTGTGCTCTGTATGGAACTCAGTAACAGACTGGGTACATATCTTTAATTATATCTATCTAATTCCCGCCTCTCTCCCCTGCAGCCAGTCTGGGTGTACCTGAGTGAGCAGATTGATCGTCCCCATTCCGATATCTCACACACTGGGGGAACAGACAGGCATTTCTGTGGCCGCAAATGAGACTCCAGGATTGTATGTTGCCTCCCTGGTGCGAGGGTCAAGGATGTCTCAGATCGGCTGCTGGACATTCTGAAGGGAGAGGGTGAATAGTCAGAGATCGGGGTACCCATTGGTACCAACCACATAGGTAGAAAGAGGGATGAGGGCCTTCAACAAGAATTTAGGGAGCGAGGAAGCAGATTAAAAAGGAGGACCTCGAAGGTTGTAATCTCTGGATTACTCCCGGTGCCACGTGCTAATGACTATAGAAATAGGAGGATAGAGCAAATGAATGTGTGGCTGAGGAGATCGTGCAGGAGGGAGGGCTTTTGTTTCCTGGATCACTGGGTATATTTTTGGCAAAGGTGGGACCTGTACAAGTTGGACAGTTTGCACCTGAACTGGAATGGGACAAGCATCCTTGCTCGGAGGTTAGTTCGTTCTTTATTGGGGGGTTGGGGGCAGGGGGTTAAACTAATCGGCATCACTGATACACAGTCTATAATATTCTGGTTAATTGTTAAATTAGATGTCGTCAGTAATACACAGTGTGTAATATTCGGTTAATTGTTAAATTAGATGTCATCACCAATACACAGTGCATAATATTCTGGTTAATTATTAAATGAGATGTCATCACTAACACACAGGATACAATATTCTGGTTAATTGTTAAATTAGATGACATCACGAAAATACAGTGTATAATATTCTGGATAATTACATTAGATGTCATCACTAATACACAGGGCATAATATACTGGTTAATTGTTAAATTACATGTCATCACTAATACACAGGGGATAATATTCCAGGTAGTTGTTAAATTAGATGTCATCACTAATACACAGGGTATAATATTCCAGTTAATTGTTAAATTAGATGTCATCACTAATACACAGGGAATAATATTCTGGTGAATTGTTAAATTAGATGTCATCACTAATACACAGGGGATAATATTCCAGTTAACTGTGACATTAGATATCATCACTAATACACAGGGAATACTACTCCAGTTAATGTTAAATTAGATGCCAACACACATACACCGGGTATAATATTCTGGTTAAGTGTTAAATTAGCTGTCATCACTAATATACAGGGGATAATATTATGGTTAATTGTTAAATTAGATGTCATCACTAACACACAGGATACAATATACTGGTTAATTGTTAAATTAGATGTCATCACTAATACACAGGGTATATTATTCCAGTTAATTGTTAAATTAGATATCATCACTAATACACAGGGTATAATATTCCAGTTAATTGTTAAATTAGATGTCATCACTAATACACAGGGAATAATATTCTGGTGAATTGTTAAATTAGATGTCATCACTAATACACAGGGGATAATATTCCAGTTAACTGTGACATTAGATATCATCACTAATACACAGGTGATAATATTCCAGTTAATTGTTAAATTTGATGTCATCACTGATACACAGTAAATAATATTCCGGTTAATAGTTAACTTAGATGTCATCACTAATACACATAGAATAATATTCTGGTTAATTGTTAAATTAGATTCCATCACACGTACACAGGGTATAATATTCTGATTAAGTGTGAAATTAGCTGTCATCACTAATACACAGTATATAGTGTTCTGCATAAATGTTAAACCAGATGTCATCACTAATACACGGGATAATATTCCAGTTAATTGTTCAATTAGATATCATCACTGATGTTCAGGCTACAGAATTCTGGTTAATTGTTAAAAAAGTATTCATCACTAATACAAAGCGTATAGGTTTTCAGTTGACTGTTAAATTAGATGTCATCACTAATACACAGGGTAGAGTATTCCGGTTAATTGTTAAATCAACTGTCATCACTAATACATGGGATAATATTCTGGTTCATTGTTAAATTGGATGTCATCACGAATACACATTATATTATTCTGGTAAATTGTTAAATAAGATGTCATCGCTTATACACAGGGGATAATACTCTTGTTAATCAATACATTAGATGTCTTCACTAACACACAGAGGATAATATTGTGGTTCTTGGTTTAATTAGATGTCATCACTAATACACAAGGGATAATATTCTGTTTAATTGTTAAATTAAATATCATCACTAATACACAGTAAATAATATTCCGGTTAATAGTTAACTTAGATGTCATCAGTAATACACATAGAATAATATTCCAGTTAATTGTTAAATTAGATTCCATCACACGGACACAGGGTATAATATTCTGATTAAGTGTTAAATTAGCTGTCATCACTAATACACAGGATATAGTGTTCTGCATAAATGTTAAATTCGATGTCATCACCAATAGACGGGATAATATTCCACTTAATTGTTCAATTAGATATCATCACTAATACTCAGGATACAGAATTCTGGTTAATTGTTAAATTAGATGTCATCACTAATACACAGGGTAGAGTATTCCCGTTAATTGTAAAATCAACTGTCATCAGTAATACATGGGATAATATTCTGGTTCATTGTTAAATTGGATGTCATCACGAATACACATTATATTATTCTGGGTAATTGTTAAATTAGATGTCATCACTAATAAACAGGGTACAGTATTCTTTTTAATTTTGAAATTAGATGTCCTCACAACTACACAGGATATAGTATTCTACTTAAAAGTTAAATTAGATGTCATCACTAATACACAGGTGATAATATTCCAGTTAATTGTTAAATTAGATGTCATCACGAATACACAGGTGATAATATTCCAGTTAATTGTTAAATTAGATGTCATCACTAATACACAGGGGATAATATTCCAGTTAATTGTTAAATTAGATATAATCACAAATACACAGGGTACAGTATTCTGGTTAACTGTTTAATTAGATGTTATTGCTAATACACAGGGTATAGTATTCTGGTTAATTGTTAAATTCGCTGTCATCACTAATACACAGGGGATAATATTTCAGTTAATTGTTAAATTAGATGTCATCACTAATACACAGGGAATAATATTCTGGTTAATTGTTAAATTGGATGTCATCACTAATACACAGGGGATAATATTCCAGTTAATTGTTAAATTAGATGTCATCACTAACACACAGGGAATAATATTCTGGTTAATTGTTAAATTAGATGTCATCACTAATACACAGGGTATAATATTCTGGTTAATTGTTAAATTAGATGTCATCCCTAATACACAGGTAAAAATACTGTGGTAAATTGTTAAATTAGATGTCACCACTAATACACGGGGAATAATATTCTGGTTAATTGTTAAATTAGATGTCATCACTAATGCACAGGGGATAATATTCCAGTTAATAGTTAAATTAGATGTCATCACTAATACACAGTAAATAATATTCCGGTTAATTGTTAACTTAGATGTCATCACTGATACACATCAAATAATATTCCAGTTAATTGTTAAATTAGATGCCATCACACATACACAGGGTATAACATTCTGATTAAGTGTTAAATTAGCTGTCATCACGAATACACAGGATACAGTGTTCTGCTTAAATGTTAAACTTGATGTCATCACTAATACAAATGATAATATTCCAGTTAATTGTTGAATTAGATATCATCACTAATACACAGGGGATAATATACTGGTTAATTGTTAAATTAGATGTCATCACAAATACACAGTGTAAAATATTCCAGTTAATTGTTAAATTAGATGCCATCACTAATACGCAGGATATAATATTCTGGTTAATTGTTTAATTAGAAGTCATCACTAAAACACAGGGGATAATATTCCAGTTAATTGTTAAATTAGATGTCATCACTAATACACAGGTAATAATATTCTGGTTAATTGTTCAAGTGGGTGACTTCACTAATACACAGGGGATAATATTCCAGTTAATTGTTAAATTAGATGTCATCACTAATACGCAGGATATAATATTCTGGTTAATTGTTTAATTAGAAGTCATCACTAAAACACAGGGGATAATATTCCAGTTAATTGTTAAATTAGATATCATCACTCATACACAAGGGATAATATACTGGTTAATTGTTAAATAAGATGTCATCACAAACAAACAGTGTACAATACTTCGGTTTATTGTTAAATTAGATGTCATCACTAATACGCAGGCTATAATATTATGGTTAATTGTTTTATTAGAAGTCATCAATAAAACACAGGGGATAATATTCCAGTTAATTGTTAAATAAGATGTCATCACAAATAAACAGTGTAAAATATTCCAGTTTATTGTTAAATTAGATTTCATCATTAATACACAGGGAATAATATTCCAGTTAATTGTTCAATTGGATGACTTCACTAATACACAGGGAATAATATTCTGGTAAATTGTTAAATTAGATGTCATCACTAATACACGGGGAATAATATTCTGGTTAATTGTTAAATTAGAAGTCATCACTAATACACACGGTATAATATTCCAGTTAATTGTTAAATTAGATGTCATCACTGATACACAGGGAGTAATATTCTGGTTAATTGTTCAATTGGATGACTTCACTGATACACAGGGAATAATATTCTGGTTAATTGTTCAATTGGATGACTTCACTAATACACAGGGAATCATATTCTGGTAAATTGTTACATTAGATATCATCACTAATACACAGGGAATAATATACTGGTTAATTGTTAAAAAACGATGTCATCACAAATACACAGGGAATAATATTCTGGTAAATTGTTAGATTAGATGTCATCACTGATACACAGGGGATAATATTCTGCTAAATTGTTAAATTAGATATCATCACTAATACACGGGGAATAATATTCTGGTTAATTGTTAAATTAGAAGTCATCACGAATACACACAGTATAATATTCCAGTTAATTGTTAAATTAGATGTCATCACTAATACACAGGGGATAATATTCTGGTAAATTGTTAGATTAGATGTCATCACTAATACACGGGGAATAATATTCTGGTTAATTGTTAAATTAGAAGTCATCACTAATACACACGGTATAATATTCCAGTTAATTGTTAAATTAGATGTCATCACTGATACACAGGGAGTAATGTTCTGGTAAATTGTTAAATTAGATGTCATCACTAATACACAGGGGATAATATCCTGGTAAATTGTTAAATTAGATGTCATCACTAATACACAGGTTATAGTATTCTGGTAAATTGTTTGATTAGATGTCATCACTAATACACAGGAGATAATATACTGGTTAATTGTTAAATAATATGTCATCACAAATAAACGGTGTGCAATATTCCAGTTAATTGTTAAATTAGATGTCATCACTAATACGCAGGATATAATATTCTGGTTAATTGTTTAATTAGATGTCATCACTAATACACAGCGAATAATATTCTAGTTTATTGTTAAATTAAAGGCCATCACACATACACAGGGTATAATATTCTGATTAAGTGTTAAATTAGCTGTCATCACAAATACACGGTGTATAATATTCCAGTTAATTGTTAAATTAGATGTCATCACTAATGCACAGGGGATAATATTCCAGTTAATAGTTAAATTAGATGTCATCACTAATACACAGTAAATAATATTCCGGTTAATTGTTAACTTAGATGTCATCACTGATACACATCAAATAATATTCCAGTTAATTGTTAAATTAGATGCCATCACACATACACAGGGTATAACATTCTGATGAAGTGTTAAATTAGCTGTCATCACGAATACGCAGGATACAGTGTTCTGCTTAAATGTTAAACTAGATGTCATCACTAATACACGGGATAATATTCCAGTTAATTGTTAAATTAGATATCATCACTAATACACAGGGGATAATATACTGGTTAATTGTTAAATTAGATGTCATCACAAATACACAGTGTAAAATATTCCAGTTAATTGTTAAATTAGATGCCATCACTAATACGCAGGATATAAGATTCTGGTTAATTGTTTAATTAGAAATCATCACTAAAACACAGGGGATAATATTCCAGTTAATTGTTAAATTAGATGTCATCACTAATACACAGGGAATAATATTCTGGTTAATTGTTCAAGTGGGTGACTTCACTAATACACAGGGGATAATATTCCAGTTAATTGTTAAATTAGATGTCATCACTAATACGCAGGATATAATATTCTGGTTAATTGTTTAATTAGAAGTCATCACTAAAACACAGGGGATAATATTCCAGTTAATTGTTAAATTAGATGTCATCACTAATACGCAGGATATAATATTCTGGTTAATTGTTTAATTAGAAGTCATCACTAAAACACAGGTGATAATATTCCAGTTAAATTAGATATCATCACTCATACACAAGGGATAATATACAAGTTAATTGTTAAATAAGATGTCATCACAAACAAACAGTGTAAAATACTCCAGTTTATTGTTAAATTAGATGTCATCACTAATACGTAGGATGTAATATTCTGGTTAATTGTTTAATTAGAAGTCATCACTAAAACACAGGTGATAATATTCCACTTAATTGTTAAATTAGATATCATCACTCATACACAAGGGATAATATACTGGTTAATTGTTAAATAAGATGTCATCACAAATAAACAGTGTAAAATATTCCAGTTTATTGTTAAATTAGATGTCATCATTAATACACAGGGAATAATATTCCAGTTAATTGTTCAATTGGATGACTTCACTAATACACAGGGAATAATATTCTGGTAAATTGTTAAATTAGATGTCATCACTAATACACAGGGAATAATATTCTGCTAAATTGTTAGATTAGATATCATCACTAATACAAGGGGAATAATATTCTGGTTAATTGTTAAATTAGAAGTCATCACTAATACACACGGTATTATATTCCAGTTAATTGTTAAATTAGATGTCATCACTGATACTAAGGGAGTAATATTCTGGTTAATTGTTCAATTGGATGACTTCACTGATACACAGGGAATCGTATTCTGGTAAATTATTACATTAGATATCATCACTAATACACACGGTATAATATTCCAGTTAATTGTTAAATTAGATGTCATCACTGATACACAGGGAGTAATGTTCTGGTAAATTGTTAAATTAGATGTCATCACTAATACACAGGGGATTATATCCTGGTAAATTGTTAAATTAGATGTCATCACTAATACACAGGTTATAGTATTCTGGTAAATTGTTTGATTAGATGTCATCACTAATACACAGGGGATAATATACTGGTTAATTGTCATCACAAATACACGGTGTGTAATATTCCAGTTAATTGTTAAATTAGATGTCATCACTAATACGCAGGATATAATATTCTGGTTAATTGTTTAATTAGAGGTCATCACTAATACACAGCGAATAATATTCTAGTTTATTGTTAAATTAAAGGCCATCACACATACACAGGGTATAATATTCTGATTAAGTGTTAAATTAGCTGTCATCACTAATACGCAGGATACAGTGTTCTGCTTAAATGTTAAATTAGATGTCATCACTAATACACAGGATAATATTCCAGTTAATTGTTCAATTAGATATCATCACTAATACACAGGATACAGAATTCTGGCTAATTGTTAAATTAGATGTCATCACTAATAAACAGGGTACAGTATTTTGGTTAATTGATAAATTAGCGTTTATCACTATCACATAGCGTATAATTTTTCAGTTGACTGTTAAATTAGATGTCATCACTAATACACAGGATAGAGTATTACGGTTAATTGTTAAATCAGCTGTCATCACTAATACATGGGATAACATTCTGGTTCATTGTTAAATTGGATGTCATCACTAATGCACATTATATTATTCTGGTTAATCATAAAATTAGATGTCTTCACTAATACACAGGGATAATATTCTGTTTAGTTGTTAAATTAGATGTCACCACTATTACACGGTATAATATTCCAGTTAATTGTTAATTTAGATGTCATCACTAATACACCTGGAATAATCATCTGCTTAATTGTTAAATTAGATGTCATCACTAATACACAGGGAAAAATATTCCGGTTAATTGTTAACTTAGATGTCACCACTGATACATATCGAATAATATTCTCGTTATATGTTAAATTAGATGTCATCAGTTATACACAGGGTATAATATTCTGATTAAGTGTTAAATTAGCTGTCATCACTAATACGCAGGATATAGTGTTCTGCTTAAATGTTAAAATAGATGTCATCACTAATACTCGGGATAAAATTCCAGTTAATTGTTAAATTAGATATCATCACTAATACACAGGGGATAATATACTGGTTAATTGTTAAATAAGATGTCATCACAAATACACAGTGTATAATATTCCAGTTAATTGTTAAATTAGATGTCATCACTAATACACAGGGAATAATATTCTGGTTAATTGTTAAATTGGATGTCATTACTAATACACAGGGGATAATATTCCAGTTAGTTGTTAAATTAGATTTCGTCACTAATACACAGGTAATAATATTCTGGTTAATTGTTAAATTGGATGACCTCACTAATACACAGGGGATAATATTCCGGTTAATTGCTAAATTAGATGTCATCACTAATACACAGCTTATAATATTCCGGTTAATTGTTAAATTAGATATCATCACTGATACACAGGGGATAATATTCTGTTTAATATTAAGTTAGATATCATCACTAACACACAGGTTATAATATTCTGGTTAATTGTTAAATTAGATTGTCATAACTAATACAAAGGGGGTAAAATTCCGGTCAATTGCTCATTAGATATAATCACTAACAGACAGGTTATAATATTCCGGTTAATTGTTAAATTAGATGTCATCTCTAATACACAGGGGATAATATTCCGTTAAACTGTTAAATTAGTTGTCATCACTAATACACAGTGTAGAGTATTCTGGTGAAATGTTAGATTAGATGTCACCACTAATACACGGGGGATAATATTCTGGTAAATTGTTAAATTAGATGTCATCACTAATGCACAGGGGATCATATTGTCGTTAATTGTTCAATTAGATGTCATCAGTGATACATAGTGTATAATATTCCAGTCAGTTGTTGAATTAGATGCCATCACTAATACACAGGGAATAATATTCTGGTTCATTGCTAAATTTGCTGTTATCACTAATACACAGGGGATATTATTCTGGTTCATTGTTAAATTAGATGTTATCACTAAGGCGGAGGATATAATATACTGGTTAATTGTTCAATTAGATGTCATCACCAACAAACAGGGTACAGAACTCTGGTTAATTTTTAAATTAGCTGTCATCAGTAATACACAGGGGATAATATTCCAGTTAGTTGTTAAGTTAGATGGCATTACTAATACGGAGGATGTAATATTCTTGTTAATAGTTAAATTAAATGACATTACTAATACACAGGGTATAATATTCCAGTTAATTGTTAAATTAGATGTCATCACTTATACACAGGGAATAATATTCTGGTTAATTGTTAAATTAGATGTCACCACTAATACACAGGATACAGTAATCTGGTTAACTGTTAAGTTCGCTGTCATCACTAACAGACAGGATATAATATTCTGCTCAAATGTTAGTTTAGATGTCAACACTAATACACTGGATATATTATTCTGGTTAATTGTTAAATTAGCTGTCATCACTTATTTCTTTTCTTTCTTTTGGGCCTCCTTATCTCGAGAGACAATGGATACGCGCCTGGAGGTGGCGAGCTCGCTGTACAATGTGTCTTGGGGATCCTGCCATCTTCCATGCGGCTCACATGGCCAAGCCATCTCAAGGCTTGGACAACGTATGCCAGCCAAGAGCGACGTCTCAATTCTTTCCATCTTCGCTGCCTTCGGAGAATACTTGGCATCAGGTGGCAGGACTATATCTCCAACACAGAAGTCCTTGAAGCGGCCAAAACCCCCAGCTTATACACACATCACTTATACAAAGGAGATAATTTTGTGGTTCATTGTGACATTAGATGTCATCACTAATACACAGGGGATAATATTCTGTTTAATTGTTAAATTAGACGTCATCAATAATACACAGGGAATAATATTAGGGGTAATTGTTAAATTAGATGTCATCACTAATACACAGGGAATAATATTCTGGTTAATTCTTAAATTAGATGTCATCACTAATACACAGTGGATAATAGTCCGGTTAATTGTTAAATTAGATGTCATCACTAATACACAGGTGATAATATTCCAGTTAATTGTTAAATTAGATGTCATCACTAATACACAGGTGATAATATTCCAGTTAATTGTTAAATTAGATGTCATCACTAATACACAGGGAATAATATTCAAGTTAATTACATTAGATGTCATCATTAATATACAGGGGATAATATTCTGGTTAATTGTTAAATGAGATGTCATCACAAATACACAGTGTATAATATTCCAGTTGATTGTTAAATTAGATGTCATCACTAATACACAGGGAATAATATTGTGGTTAATTGTTAAATTAGATGTCATCACTATTACACAGGGAATAATATTCTGTTTAACTGCTAAATTAGATGTCATCACGAATACACAGGGGGTAATACTCCAGTTGATGGTTCAATTAGATGCCATCACACATACACAGGATATAATATTCTGGATATTGTTAATTTAGAAGTCATCACGAAAACAGAGTGAATAATGTTCCAGTTAATTGTTAAATTAGGTGTAATCACTAATACACAGGATACAGTATTCTGGTTAATTGTTAAATTAGATATCATCACTAATACACATTGGTAAATATTCCGGTTAATTGTTAAATTAGATGTCATCACAAATACACAGTGTATAATATTCCAGTTAATTGTTGAATTAGATGTCATCACTAATACACAGGGGATAATATTCTGGTTAATTGTTAAATTAGATGACATCACTAATACACAGGTGATAATATTCCAGTTAATCGTTAACTTAGATGTCATCACTAATACACAGGGAATAATATTCTGGTTAATAGTTAAATTAGATGTCTTCACTAATACACAGGGAATAATATTGTGGTTCATTGTTATATTAGATGTCATCACTAATACACAGGGGGTAATATTCTGTTTAATAGTTAAATTAGATGTTATCACTAATACACAGGGGATAATATTCTGGTTAACTGTTAAATTAGATGTCATCACAAATACACAGTGTATAATATTCCAGTTAATTGTTAAATTAGATGTCATCACTAATACACAGGCGATAATATTCCAGCTAATTTTAAATTCGATGTCATCACTAATACACAGGGAATAATATTCTGTTTAATTGTTAAATTAGATTTCATCACGAATACATAGGGGGTAATATTCCAGTTAATTGTTAAATTAGATATCATCACTAATACAGAGGGAATAATATTCCAGTTAATTGTTAAATTAGATATCATCACTAATACACAGGGAATGATATTCCAGCTAATGGTAAAATTAGATACCATCAGAAATACACAGGGTATAATATTCTGGTAAAGTGCTAAATTCGATGTCATCACTAATACACAGGGAATAATATTCTATTTAATTGTTAAATTAGATTTCATCACGAATACATAGGGGGTAATATTCCAGTTAATTGTTAAAATATATATCATTATTAATACACAGTGGTTAATATTCCAGTTAATTGTTAAATTAGGTGTCATCACTAATACACAGTGTATAATATTCCAGATAATTGTTAAATTAGATGTCATCACTAATACACAGTGAATAATATTCCAGTTAATTTATAAATTAGATGTGATCACTGATAAACATAGAATAATATTCTGGTTAATTGTTAAATTAGATGTCACCACTAATACACAGGGTATAATATTCCAGATAATTGTTAAATTAGATGTCATCACTAATACACAGGGAATAATATTCCAGTTAATTGTTAAATTAGATGTCATCACTAATCCACAGGGAATAATATTCCAGTTAGTTGTTAATTTAGATGTCATCACTAATACACAGGGAATATTATTCTGGTTAATTGTTAAATTAGATGTCATCACTTATACACAGGGGATAATATTCTTGTTAATCGTTAAATTAGATGTATTCACTAATTCACAGGGGATAATATTGTGGTTCATTGTTATATTAGATGTCATCACTAATACACAGTGGATAATATTCTGTTTAATTGTTTGATTAGATGTCATCACTTATACACAGGGGATAATATTCTTGTTAATCGTTAAATTAGATGTATTCACTAATTCACAGGGGATAATATTGTGGTTAATTGTTAAATTAGATGTCATCACTTATACACAGGGGATAATATTCTTGTTAATCGTTAAATTAGATGTATTCACTAATTCACAGGGGATAATATTGTGGTTCATTGTTATATTAGATGTCATCACTAATACACAGTGGATAATATTCTGTTTAATTGTTTGATTAGATGTCATCACGAATACAGAGGGGATAATATTCTGGTTAATAGTTAAATTAGATGTCATCACTATTACACAGGGGATAATATTCCGGTTAATTACATTAGATGTCATCATTGATATACAGGGGATAATATATAGGTTAAATGTTAAATTAGATGTCATCACAAATACACAGTGTATAATATTCCAGTTGATTGTTAAATTAGATTTCATCACTAATACACAGGGAAAAATATTCTGGTTCATAGTTAAATTAGATGTCATCACAAATACACAGGGAATAATATTCTGTATAATTGTTATATTAGATGTCATCACGAATACACATGGAATAATATTCCAGTTTACGGTTAAATTAGATGCCATCACACATAAACAGGGTATAATATTCTGGTTAATTGTTAAATTAGTTGTCATCACTAAAACAGAGTGAATAATATTCCAGTTAATTGTTAAATTAGATGTCATCACTAATACACAAGGGATAATATTCCAGTTAATTGTAAAATTAGATGTCATCACTAATACACAGGGGATAATATTCCAGTTAATTGTTAAATTAGATGTCATCACTAATACACAGGGGATAATATTCCAGTTAATTGTTAAATTAGATGTCATCACTAATACACAGTGGATAATATTCCGGTTAATTGTTAAATTAGATGTCATCACTAATACACAGTGGATAATATTCCGGTTAATTGTTAAAATAGATGTCATCACTAATACACCGGGTATAATATTCCAGTTAATTGTTAAGTTAGATCTCATCACTAATACACAGGATATAATATTCTGCTTAACTGTTAAATTAGATGACATCACTAATACACAGGTGATAATATTCCAGTTAATTGTTTTATTCGATGTCATCACTAATACACAGGATGCAGTATTCTGGTTAATTGTTAAATTAGATGTCATCACTAATACACAGGGGATAATATTCCAGTTAATTGTTAAATTAGATGTCAAAACTAATACACAGGGGATAATATTCCAGTTAATCGTTAAATTAGATGTCATCTCTAATACACAGGGGATAATATTCCGGTTAATTGTTAAATTAGATATCATCACTAATACACAGATGGATAATATTCCAGTTAATTGTTAAATTAGATATCATCACTAACACACAGTGAATAATTTTCTGTTTAATTGTTAAATTAGATGTCATCACTAATACACAGGGAATAATATTCCACTTAATGGTTAAATTAGATGCCATCACACATACACAGGTGATAATATTCTGATTGATTGTTAAATTAGATATCATCATTAATACACAGGGTATAATATTCCAGTTAATAGTTAAATTAGATGTCATCACGAATGCACAAGGAATAATATTCCAGTTAATTGTTAAATTAGATGTCATCACTAATACACAGGGGATAATATTCCAGTTAATTGTTCTATTAGATGTCATCACTAATACACAGGTGATAATATTCCAGTTAATTGTTAAATTAGATGTCATCACTAATACACAGGGGATAATATTCCAGTTAATTGTTATATTAGATGTCTTCACCAATACACAGGAGATAATATTCCAGTTAATTGCTAAATCAGATGTCACAACTGATACACAGGGAATAATATTCCAGTTAATTGTTAAATTAGATGTCATCACTAATACACAGGGGATAATATTCCAATTAATTGTTAAATTTGATGTCATCACTAATACACAGTTAATAATATTCCAGTTAATTGTTAAATTAGATATCATCACTAACACACAGGGGTTTAATATTCAAGTTAATTGTTAAATTAGATGTCATCACTAATACACAGGGGATAATATTCCAGTTAATTGTTAAATCAGATGTCATCACGAATACGCAGTTAATAATATTCCAGTTAATTGTTTATTTCGATGTCATCACTAATACACAGGGGATAATATTCCAGTTAATTGTTAAATAAGCTGACATCACCATTACGCAGTTAATAATATTTCTGTTAATTGTTTATTTCGATGTCATCACTAATAAACAGAGAATAATATTCTGTTTAATTGTTAAATTAGATGTCATCATGAATACACAGGGGTTAATATTCCAGTTAATAGTTGAATTGGATATCATCACTAATACACAGGGAATAATATTCCAGATAATTGTTAAATTAGATGTCATCACAAATACACCGGGGATAATATTCTGTTTAATTGTTAAATTAGATGTCATCACTAATACACAGTTAATAATATTCCAGTTAATTGTTAAATTAGATGTCATCACTAATACACAGGTTATAATATTCTGTTTAATTGTTAAATTAGATGTCATCACTAATACACAGGGGTTAATATTCTGTTTAATTGTTAAATTAGTAGTCATCACTAATACACAGGGGATAATATTCCAATTAATTGTTAAATTAGATGTCATCACTAATACACAGTTAATAATATTCCAGTTAATTGTTAAATTAGATATCATCACTAATACACAGGGGATAATATTCCAGTTAATTGTTAAATTAGATGTCATCACTAATACACAGTTAATAGTATTCTGGTTACTTGTTTATTTCGATGTCATCACTAATAAACAGGGAATAATATTCTGTTTAATTGTTAAATTAGATGTCATCACTAATACACAGGGGATAATATTCCAGTTAATTGTTAAATTAGATGTCAAAACTAATACACAGGGGATAATATTCCAGTTAATTGTTAAATTAGATGTCATCTCTAATACACAGGGGATAATATTCCGGTTAATTGTTAAATTAGATATCATCACTAATACACAGATGGATAATATTCCAGTTAATTGTTAAATTAGATATCATCACTAACACACAGCGAATAATTTTCTGTTTAATTGTTAAATTAGATGTCATCACTAATACACAGGGAATAATATTCCACTTAATGGTTAAATTAGATGCCATCACACATACACAGGTGATAATATTCTGATTGATTGTTAAATTAGATATCATCATTAATACACAGGGTATAATATTCCAGTTAATAGTTAAATTAGATGTCATCACGAATGCACAAGGAATAATATTCCAGTTAATTGTTAAATTAGATGTCATCACTAATACACAGGGGATAATATTCCAGTTAATTGTTCTATTAGATTTCATCACTAATACACAGGTGATAATATTCCAGTTAATTGTTAAATTAGATGTCATCACTAATACACAGGGGATAATATTCCAGTTAATTGTTATATTAGATGTCTTCACCAATACACAGGAGATAATATTCCAGTTAATTGCTAAATCAGATGTCACAACTGATACACAGGGAATAATATTCCAGTTAATTGTTAAATTAGATGTCATCGCTAATACACAGGGGATAATATTCCAATTAATTGTTAAATTTGATGTCATCACTAATACACAGTTAATAATATTCCAGTTAATTGTTAAATTAGATATCATCACTAACACACAGGGGTTTAATATTCAAGTTAATTGTTAAATTAGATGTCATCACTAATACACAGGGGATAATATTCCAGTTAATTGTTAAATCAGATGTCATCACGAATACGCAGTTAATAATATTCCAGTTAATTGTTTATTTCGATGTCATCACTAATACACAGGGGATAATATTCCAGTTAATTGTTAAATAAGCTGTCATCACCATTACGCAGTTAATAATATTTCTGTTAATTGTTTATTTCGATGTCATCACTAATAAACAGAGAATAATATTCTGTTTAATTGTTAAATTAGATGTCATCATGAATACACAGGGGTTAATATTCCAGTTAATAGTTGAATTGGATATCATCACTAATACACAGGGAATAATATTCCAGATAATTGTTAAATTAGATGTCATCACAAATACACCGGGGATAATATTCTGTTTAATTGTTAAATTAGATGTCATCACTAATACACAGTTAATAATATTCCAGTTAATTGTTAAATTAGATGTCATCACTAATACACAGGTTATAATATTCTGTTTAATTGTTAAATTAGATGTCATCACTAATACACAGGGCTTAATATTCTGTTTAATTGTTAAATTAGTTGTCATCACTAATACACAGGGGATAATATTCCAATTAATTGTTAAATTAGATGTCATCACTAATACACAGTTAATAATATTCCAGTTAATTGTTAAATTAGATATCATCACTAATACACAGGGGATAATATTCCAGTTAATTGTTAAATTAGATGTCATCACTAATACACAGTTAATAGTATTCTGGTTACTTGTTTATTTCGATGTCATCACTAATAAACAGGGAATAATAATCTGTTTAATTGTTAAATTAGAAGTCATCATGAATACACAGGGGTTAATATTCCAGTTAATTGTTGAATTGGATATCATCACGAATACACAGGGAAAATATTCCGTTTAACTGTTAAATTAGATGCCATCACTAATACACAGGAGATAATATTCTTGTTAATCGTTAAATTAGATATCTTCACTAATACACAGGGGACAATATTGTGGTTCATTGTGAAATTGGATGTTATCACTAATACACAGGGGATAATATTCCAGTTAATTGTTAAATTAGATGTCATCACTAATACACAGGGGTATAATATTCTGGTTAATTGTTCAATTAAATGTCATCAGTAATACACAGGGGATAATATTCCTGTTAGTTGTTAAGTTAGATGTCATCATTAATACACAGGGAATAATATTCCGGTTAATTGTTAAATTATATGTCATCACTAATATACAGGGGATAATATTCCATTCAGTTGTTGAATTAGATGCCATCACTAATACACAGGGAATAATATCCTGGTTCATTGTTAAATTTGCTGTTATCACTAATACACAGGGGATATTATTCTGGTTCATTGTTAAATTAGATGTTATCACTAAGACGGAGGATATAATATACTGGTTAATTGTTCAATTAGATGTCATCACCAACAAACAGGGTACAGAACTCTGGTTAATTTTTAAATTAGCTGTCATCAGTAATACACAGGGATAATATTCCAGTTAGTTGTTAAGTTAGATGTCATTACTAATACGCAGGATGTAATATTCTTGTTAATGGTTAAATTAAATGACATTACTAATACACAGGGTATAATATTCCAGTTAATTGTTAAATTAGATGTCATCACTTATACACAGGGAATAATATTCTGGTTAATTGTTAAATTAGATGTCACCACTAATACACAGGATACAGTAATCTGGTTAATTGTTAAGTTCGCTGTCATCACTAACAGACAGGATATAGTATTCTGCTCAAATGTTAGTTTAGATGTCAACACTAATACACTGGATACAGTATTCTGGTTAATTGTTAAATTAGCTGTCATCACTGATGCACAGGGGATAATATTCCAGTTAATTGTTAAATTCGATATCATCACTAATACACAGGGTATAACATTCCAGAAAATTGTTAAATTAGATGTCATCACTAATCCACAGGGAATAATATTCCAGTTAGTTGTTAATTTAGATGTCTTCACTAAAACACAGGGGAAATATTCCAGTTAGCCGTTAAATTAGATGTCATCACTTATTTCTTTTCTTTCTTTTGGGCCTCCTTATCTCGAGAGACAATGGATACGCGCCTGGAGGTGGCGAGCTCGCTGTACAATGTGTCTTTGGGGATCCTGCCATCTTCCATGCGGCTCACATGGCCAAGCCATCTCAAGGCTTGGACAACGTATGCCAGCCAAGAGCGACGTCTCAATTCTTTCCATCTTCGCTGCCTTCGGAGAATACTTGGCATCAGGTGGCAGGACTATATCTCCAACACAGAAGTCCTTGAAGCGGCCAAAACCCCCAGCTTATACACACATCACTTATACAAAGGAGATAATTTTGTGGTTCATTGTGACATTAGATGTCATCACTAATACACAGGGGATAATATTCTGTTTAATTGTTAAATTAGACGTCATCACTAATACACAGGGAATGATATTAGGGGTAATTGTTAAATTAGATGTCATCACTAATACACAGGGAATAATATTCTGGTTAATTGTTAAATTAGATGTCATCACTAATACACAGGGGATAATAGTCCGGTTAATTACATTAGATGTCATCATTAATATAAAAGGGATAATATAATGGTTAATTGTTAAATGAGATGTCATCACAAATACACAGTGTATAATATTCCAGTTGATTGTTAAATTAGATGTCATCACTAATACACAGGGAATAATATTGTGGTGAATTGTTAAATTAGATGTCATCACTATTACACAGGGAATAATATTCTGTTTAACTGTTAAATTAGATGTCATCACGAATACACAGGGGGTAATACTCCAGTTGATGGTTCAATTAGATGCCATCACACATACACAGGGTATAATATTCTGGTTATTGTTAATTTAGAAGTCATCACGAAAACAGAGTGAATAATGTTCCAGTTAATTGTTAAATTAGGTGTAATCACTAATACACAGGATACAGTATTCTGGTTAATTGTTAAATTAGATATCATCACTAATACACATTGGTAAATATTCCGGTTAATTGTTAAATTAGATGTCATCACTAATACACAGGGAATAATATTCCATTTAATTGTTAAATTAGATGTCATCACAAATACACAGTGTATAATATTCCAGTTAATTGTTAAATTAGATGTCATCACTAATACACAGGGGATAATATTCTGGTTAATTGTTAAATTAGATGACATCACTAATACACAGGTGATAATATTCCAGTTAATCGTTAACTTAGATGTCATCACTAATACACAGGGAATAATATTCTGGTTAATCGTTAAATTAGATGTCTTCACGAATACACAGGGAATAATATTGTGGTTCATTGTTATATTAGATGTCATCACTAATACACAGGGGGTAATATTCTGTTTAATAGGTAAATTAGATGTTATCACTAATACACAGGGGATAATATTCTGGTTAACTGTTAAATTAGATGTCATCACAAATACACAGTGTATAATATTCCAGTTAATTGTTAAATTAGATGTCATCACTAATACACAGGTGATAATATTCCAGCTAATTGTTAAATTCGATGTCATCACTAATACACAGGGAATAATATTCTGTTTAATTGTTAAATTAGATTTCATCACGAATACATAGGGGGTAATATTCCAGTTAATTGTTAAATTAGATATCATCACTAATACAGAGGGAATAATATTCCAGTTAATTGTTAAATTAGATATCATCACTAATACACAGGGAATAATATTCCAGCTAATGGTAAAATTAGATACCATCAGAAATACACAGGGTATAATATTCTGGTAAAGTGTTAAATTCGATGTCATCACTAATACACAGGGAATAATATTCTGTTTAATTGTTAAATTAGATTTCATCACGAATACATAGGGGGTAATATTCCAGTTAATTGTTAAAATATATATCATTATTAATACACAGTGGTTAATATTCCAGTTAATTGTTAAATTAGGTGTCATCACTAATACACAGGGTATAATATTCCAGATAATTGTTAAATTAGATGTCATCACTAATACACAGTGAATAATATTCCAGTTAATTTATAAATTAGATGTGATCACTAATAAACATAGAATAATATTCTGGTTAATTGTTAAATTAGATGCCACCACTAATACACAGGGAATAATATTGTGGTTCATTGTTATATTAGATGTCATCACTAATACACAGGGGGTAATATTCTGTTTAATAGGTAAATTAGATGTTATCACTAATACACAGGGGATAATATTCTGGTTAACTGTTAAATTAGATGTCATCACAAATACACAGTGTATAATATTCCAGTTAATTGTTAAATTAGATGTCATCACTAATACACAGGTGATAATATTCCAGCTAATTGTTAAATTCGATGTCATAACTAATACACAGGGAATAATATTCCAGCTAATGGTAAAATTAGATACCATCAGAAATACACAGGGTATAATATTCTGGTAAAGTGTTAAATTCGATGTCATCACTAATACACAGGGAATAATATTCTGTTTAATTGTTAAATTAGATTTCATCACGAATACATAGGGGGTAATATTCCAGTTAATTGTTAAAATATATATCATTATTAATACACAGTGGTTAATATTCCAGTTAATTGTTAAATTAGGTGTCATCACTAATACACAGGGTATAATATTCCAGATAATTGTTAAATTAGATGTCATCACTAATACACAGTGAATAATATTCCAGTTAATTTATAAATTAGATGTGATCACTAATAAACATAGAATAATATTCTGGTTAATTGTTAAATTAGATGCCACCACTAATACACAGGGAATAATATTGTGGTTCATTGTTATATCAGATGTCATCACTAATACACAGGGGGTAATATTCTGTTTAATAGGTAAATTAGATGTTATCACTAATACACAGGGGATAATATTCTGGTTAACTGTTAAATTAGATGTCATCACAAATACACAGTGTATAATATTCCAGTTAATTGTTAAATTAGATGTCATCACTAATACACAGGTGATAATATTCCAGCTAATTGTTAAATTCGATGTCATAACTAATACACAGGGAATAATATTCCAGCTAGTGGTAAAATTAGATACCATCAGAAATACACAGGGTATAATATTCTGGTAAAGTGTTAAATTCGATGTCATCACTAATACACAGGGAATAATATTCTGTTTAATTGTTAAATTAGATTTCATCACGAATACATAGGGGGTAATATTCCAGTTAATTGTTAAAATATATATCATTATTAATACACAGTGGTTAATATTCCAGTTAATTGTTAAATTAGGTGTCATCACTAATACACAGGGTATAATATTCCAGATAATTGTTAAATTAGATGTCATCACTAATACACAGTGAATAATATTCCAGTTAATTTATAAATTAGATGTGATCACTAATAAACATAGAATAATATTCTGGTTAATTGTTAAATTAGATGCCACCACTAATACACAGGGAATAATATTGTGGTTCATTGTTATATTAGATGTCATCACTAATACACAGGGGGTAATATTCTGTTTAATAGGTAAATTAGATGTTATCACTAATACACAGGGGATAATATTCTGGTTAACTGTTAAATTAGATGTCATCACAAATACACAGTGTATAATATTCCAGTTAATTGTTAAATTAGATGTCATCACTAATACACAGGTGATAATATTCCAGCTAATTGTTAAATTCGATGTCATAACTAATACACAGGGAATAATATTCCAGCTAATGGTAAAATTAGATACCATCAGAAATACACAGGGTATAATATTCTGGTAAAGTGTTAAATTCGATGTCATCACTAATACACAGGGAATAATATTCTGTTTAATTGTTAAATTAGATTTCATCACGAATACATAGGGGGTAATATTCCAGTTAATTGTTAAAATATATATCATTATTAATACACAGTGGTTAATATTCCAGTTAATTGTTAAATTAGGTGTCATCACTAATACACAGGGTATAATATTCCAGATAATTGTTAAATTAGATGTCATCACTAATACACAGTGAATAATATTCCAGTTAATTTATAAATTAGATGTGA
This sequence comes from Heterodontus francisci, assembly GCF_036365525.1. Classification (NCBI taxonomy): domain Eukaryota; kingdom Metazoa; phylum Chordata; class Chondrichthyes; order Heterodontiformes; family Heterodontidae; genus Heterodontus; species Heterodontus francisci. The sequence continues at coordinate 2,306,970 of NW_027140753.1, forward strand.
TCACTAATAAACATAGAATAATATTCTGGTTAATTGTTAAATTAGATGCCACCACTAATACACAGGGAATAATATTGTGGTTCATTGTTATATCAGATGTCATCACTAATACACAGGGGGTAATATTCTGTTTAATAGGTAAATTAGATGTTATCACTAATACACAGGGGATAATATTCTGGTTAACTGTTAAATTAGATGTCATCACAAATACACAGTGTATAATATTCCAGTTAATTGTTAAATTAGATGTCATCACTAATACACAGGTGATAATATTCCAGCTAATTGTTAAATTCGATGTCATAACTAATACACAGGGAATAATATTCCAGCTAGTGGTAAAATTAGATACCATCAGAAATACACAGGGTATAATATTCTGGTAAAGTGTTAAATTCGATGTCATCACTAATACACAGGGAATAATATTCTGTTTAATTGTTAAATTAGATTTCATCACGAATACATAGGGGGTAATATTCCAGTTAATTGTTAAAATATATATCATTATTAATACACAGTGGTTAATATTCCAGTTAATTGTTAAATTAGGTGTCATCACTAATACACAGGGTATAATATTCCAGATAATTGTTAAATTAGATGTCATCACTAATACACAGTGAATAATATTCCAGTTAATTTATAAATTAGATGTGATCACTAATAAACATAGAATAATATTCTGGTTAATTGTTAAATTAGATGCCACCACTAATACACAGGGAATAATATTGTGGTTCATTGTTATATTAGATGTCATCACTAATACACAGGGGGTAATATTCTGTTTAATAGGTAAATTAGATGTTATCACTAATACACAGGGGATAATATTCTGGTTAACTGTTAAATTAGATGTCATCACAAATACACAGTGTATAATATTCCAGTTAATTGTTAAATTAGATGTCATCACTAATACACAGGTGATAATATTCCAGCTAATTGTTAAATTCGATGTCATCACTAATACACAGGGAATAATATTCTGTTTAATTGTTAAATTAGATTTCATCACGAATACATAGGGGGTAATATTCCAGTTAATTGTTAAATTAGATATCATCACTAATACAGAGGGAATAATATTCCAGTTAATTGTTAAATTAGATATCATCACTAATACACAGGGAATAATATTCCAGCTAATGGTAAAATTAGATACCATCAGAAATACACAGGGTATAATATTCTGGTAAAGTGTTAAATTCGATGTCATCACTAATACACAGGGAATAATATTCTGTTTAATTGTTAAATTAGATTTCATCACGAATACATAGGGGGTAATATTCCAGTTAATTGTTAAAATATATATCATTATTAATACACAGCGGTTAATATTCCAGTTAATTGTTAAATTAGGTGTCATCACTAATACACAGGGTATAATATTCCAGATGATTGTTAAATTAGATGTCATCACTAATACACAGTGAATAATATTCCAGTTAATTTATAAATTAGATGTGATCACTAATAAACATAGAATATTATTCTGGTTAATTGTTAAATTAGATGTCACCACTAATACACAGGGTATAATATTCCAGATAATTGTTAAATTAGATGTCATCACTAATACACAGGGAATAATATTCCAGCTAATGGTAAAATTAGATACCATCAGAAATACACAGGGTATAATATTCTGGTAAAGTGTTAAATTCGATGTCATCACTAATACACAGGGAATAATATTCTGTTTAATTGTTAAATTAGATTTCATCACGAATACATAGGGGGTAATATTCCAGTTAATTGTTAAAATATATATCATTATTAATACACAGTGGTTAATATTCCAGTTAATTGTTAAATTAGGTGTCATCACTAATACACAGGGTATAATATTCCAGATAATTGTTAAATTAGATGTCATCACTAATACACAGTGAATAATATTCCAGTTAATTTATAAATTAGATGTGATCACTAATAAACATAGAATAATATTCTGGTTAATTGTTAAATTAGATGCCACCACTAATACACAGGGAATAATATTGTGGTTCATTGTTATATCAGATGTCATCACTAATACACAGGGGGTAATATTCTGTTTAATAGGTAAATTAGATGTTATCACTAATACACAGGGGATAATATTCTGGTTAACTGTTAAATTAGATGTCATCACAAATACACAGTGTATAATATTCCAGTTAATTGTTAAATTAGATGTCATCACTAATACACAGGTGATAATATTCCAGCTAATTGTTAAATTCGATGTCATAACTAATACACAGGGAATAATATTCCAGCTAATGGTAAAATTAGATACCATCAGAAATACACAGGGTATAATATTCTGGTAAAGTGTTAAATTCGATGTCATCACTAATACACAGGGAATAATATTCTGCTTAATTGTTAAATTAGATTTCATCACGAATACATAGGGGGTAATATTCCAGTTAATTGTTAAAATATATATCATTATTAATACACAGTGGTTAATATTCCAGTTAATTGTTAAATTAGGTGTCATCACTAATACACAGGGTATAATATTCCAGATAATTGTTAAATTAGATGTCATCACTAATACACAGTGAATAATATTCCAGTTAATTTATAAATTAGATGTCATCACTAATAAACATAGAATAATATTCTGGTTAATTGTTAAATTAGATGCCACCACTAATACACAGGGAATAATATTGTGGTTCATTGTTATATTAGATGTCATCACTAATACACAGGGGGTAATATTCTGTTTAATAGGTAAATTAGATGTTATCACTAATACACAGGGGATAATATTCTGGTTAACTGTTAAATTAGATGTCATCACAAATACACAGTGTATAATATTCCAGTTAATTGTTAAATTAGATGTCATCACTAATACACAGGTGATAATATTCCAGCTAATTGTTAAATTCGATGTCATCACTAATACACAGGGAATAATATTCTGTTTAATTGTTAAATTAGATTTCATCACGAATACATAGGGGGTAATATTCCAGTTAATTGTTAAATTAGATATCATCACTAATACAGAGGGAATAATATTCCAGTTAATTGTTAAATTAGATATCATCACTAATACACAGGGAATAATATTCCAGCTAATGGTAAAATTAGATACCATCAGAAATACACAGGGTATAATATTCTGGTAAAGTGTTAAATTCGATGTCATCACTAATACACAGGGAATAATATTCTGTTTAATTGTTAAATTAGATTTCATCACGAATACATAGGGGGTAATATTCCAGTTAATTGTTAAAATATATATCATTATTAATACACAGCGGTTAATATTCCAGTTAATTGTTAAATTAGGTGTCATCACTAATACACAGGGTATAATATTCCAGATGATTGTTAAATTAGATGTCATCACTAATACACAGTGAATAATATTCCAGTTAATTTATAAATTAGATGTGATCACTAATAAACATAGAATATTATTCTGGTTAATTGTTAAATTAGATGTCACCACTAATACACAGGGTATAATATTCCAGATAATTGTTAAATTAGATGTCATCACTAATACACAGGGAATAATATTCCAGTTAATTGTTAAATTAGATGTCATCACTAATCCACAGGGAATAATATTCCAGTTAGTTGTTAATTTAGATGTCATCATTAATACACAGGGGATAATATTCTTGTTAATCGTTAAATTAGATGTATTCACTAATACACAGGGGATAATATTGTGGTTCATTGTTATATTAGATGTCATCACTAATACACAGTGGATAATATTCTGTTTAATTGTTAGATTAGATGTCATCACGAATACAGAGGGGATAATATTCTGGTTAATAATTAAATTAGATGTCATCATTAATATACAAAAGATAATATATAGGTTAATTGTTAAATTAGATGTCATCACAAATACACAGTGTATAATATTCCAGTTGATTGTTAAATTAGATTTCATCACTAATACACAGGGAAAAATATTGTGGTTCATGGTTAAATTAGATGTCATCACTATTACACAGGGAATAATATTCTGTTTAACTGTTAAATTAGATGTCATCACGAATACACAGGGGGTAATACTCCAGTTGATGGTTCAATTAGATGCCATCACACATACACAGGGTATAATATTCTGGTTATTGTTAATTTAGAAGTCATCACGAAAACAGAGTGAATAATGTTCCAGTTAATTGTTAAATTAGGTGTAATCACTAATACACAGGATACAGTATTCTGGTTAATTGTTAAATTAGATATCATCACTAATACATATTGGTAACTATTCCGGTTAATTGTTAAATTAGATGTCATCACTAATACACAGGGAATAATATTCCATTTAATTGTTAAATTAGATGTCATCACAAATACACAGTGTATAATATTCCAGTTAATTGTTAAATTAGATGTCATCACTAATACACAGGGGATAATATTCTGGTTAATTGTTAAATTAGATGACATCACTAATACACAGGTGATAATATTCCAGTTAATCGTTAACTTAGATGTCATCACTAATCCACAGGGAATAATATTCCAGTTAGTTGTTAATTTAGATGTCTTCACTAAAACACAGGGGAAATATTCCAGTTAGCCGTTAAATTAGATGTCATCACTTATTTCTTTTCTTTCTTTTGGGCCTCCTTATCTCGAGAGACAATGGATACGCGCCTGGAGGTGGCGAGCTCGCTGTACAATGTGTCTTTGGGGATCCTGCCATCTTCCATGCGGCTCACATGGCCAAGCCATCTCAAGGCTTGGACAACGTATGCCAGCCAAGAGCGACGTCTCAATTCTTTCCATCTTCGCTGCCTTCGGAGAATACTTGGCATCAGGTGGCAGGACTATATCTCCAACACAGAAGTCCTTGAAGCGGCCAAAACCCCCAGCTTATACACACATCACTTATACAAAGGAGATAATTTTGTGGTTCATTGTGACATTAGATGTCATCACTAATACACAGGGGATAATATTCTGTTTAATTGTTAAATTAGACGTCATCACTAATACACAGGGAATAATATTAGGGGTAATTGTTAAATTAGATGTCATCACTAAGACACAGGGAATAATATTCTGGTTAATTGTTAAATTAGATGTCATCACTAATACACAGGGGATAATAGTCCGGTTAATTACATTAGATGTCATCATTAATATAAAAGGGATAATATAATGGTTAATTGTTAAATGAGATGTCATCACAAATACACAGTGTATAATATTCCAGTTGATTGTTAAATTAGATGTCATCACTAATACACAGGGAATAATATTGTGGTGAATTGTTAAATTAGATGTCATCACTATTACACAGGGAATAATATTCTGTTTAACTGTTAAATTAGATGTCATCACGAATACACAGGGGGTAATACTCCAGTTGATGGTTCAATTAGATGCCATCACACATACACAGGGTATAATATTCTGGTTATTGTTAATTTAGAAGTCATCACGAAAACAGAGTGAATAATGTTCCAGTTAATTGTTAAATTAGGTGTAATCACTAATACACAGGATACAGTATTCTGGTTAATTGTTAAATTAGATATCATCACTAATACACATTGGTAAATATTCCGGTTAATTGTTAAATTAGATGTCATCACTAATACACAGGGAATAATATTCCATTTAATTGTTAAATTAGATGTCATCACAAATACACAGTGTATAATATTCCAGTTAATTGTTAAATTAGATGTCATCACTAATACACAGGGGATAATATTCTGGTTAATTGTTAAATTAGATGACATCACTAATACACAGGTGATAATATTCCAGTTAATCGTTAACTTAGATGTCATCACTAATACACAGGGAATAATATTCTGGTTAATCGTTAAATTAGATGTCTTCACTAATACACAGGGAATAATATTGTGGTTCATTGTTATATTAGATGTCATCACTAATACACAGGGGGTAATATTCTGTTTAATAGGTAAATTAGATGTTATCACTAATACACAGGGGATAATATTCTGGTTAACTGTTAAATTAGATGTCATCACAAATACACAGTGTATAATATTCCAGTTAATTGTTAAATTAGATGTCATCACTAATACACAGGTGATAATATTCCAGCTAATTGTTAAATTCGATGTCATCACTAATACACAGGGAATAATATTCTGTTTAATTGTTAAATTAGATTTCATCACGAATACATAGGGGGTAATATTCCAGTTAATTGTTAAATTAGATATCATCACTAATACAGAGGGAATAATATTCCAGTTAATTGTTAAATTAGATATCATCACTAATACACAGGGAATAATATTCCAGCTAATGGTAAAATTAGATACCATCAGAAATACACAGGGTATAATATTCTGGTAAAGTGTTAAATTCGATGTCATCACTAATACACAGGGAATAATATTCTGTTTAATTGTTAAATTAGATTTCATCACGAATACATAGGGGGTAATATTCCAGTTAATTGTTAAAATATATATCATTATTAATACACAGTGGTTAATATTCCAGTTAATTGTTAAATTAGGTGTCATCACTAATACACAGGGTATAATATTCCAGATAATTGTTAAATTAGATGTCATCACTAATACACAGTGAATAATATTCCAGTTAATTTATAAATTAGATGTGATCACTAATAAACATAGAATAATATTCTGGTTAATTGTTAAATTAGATGCCACCACTAATACACAGGGAATAATATTGTGGTTCATTGTTATATTAGATGTCATCACTAATACACAGGGGGTAATATTCTGTTTAATAGGTAAATTAGATGTTATCACTAATACACAGGGGATAATATTCTGGTTAACTGTTAAATTAGATGTCATCACAAATACACAGTGTATAATATTCCAGTTAATTGTTAAATTAGATGTCATCACTAATACACAGGTGATAATATTCCAGCTAATTGTTAAATTCGATGTCATCACTGATACACAGGGAATAATATACTGTTTAATTGTTAAATTAGATTTCATCACGAATACATAGGGGGTAATATTCCAGTTAATTGTTAAATTAGATATCATCACTAATACAGAGGGAATAATATTCCAGTTAATTGTTAAATTAGATATCATCACTAATACACAGGGAATAATATTCCAGCTAATGGTAAAATTAGATACCATCAGAAATACACAGGGTATAATATTCTGGTAAAGTGTTAAATTCGATGTCATCACTAATACACAGGGAATAATATTCTGTTTAATTGTTAAATTAGATTTCATCACGAATACATAGGGGGTAATATTCCAGTTAATTGTTAAAATATATATCATTATTAATACACAGCGGTTAATATTCCAGTTAATTGTTAAATTAGGTGTCATCACTAATACACAGGGTATAATATTCCAGATGATTGTTAAATTAGATGTCATCACTAATACACAGTGAATAATATTCCAGTTAATTTATAAATTAGATGTGATCACTAATAAACATAGAATATTATTCTGGTTAATTGTTAAATTAGATGTCACCACTAATACACAGGGTATAATATTCCAGATAATTGTTAAATTAGATGTCATCACTAATACACAGGGAATAATATTCCAGTTAATTGTTAAATTAGATGTCATCACTAATCCACAGGGAATAATATTCCAGTTAGTTGTTAATTTAGATGTCATCACTAATACACAGGTGATAATATTCTTGTTAATCGTTAAATTAGATGTATTCACTAATACACAGGGGATAATATTGTGGTTCATTGTTACATTAGATGTCATCACTAATACACAGTGGATAATATTCAGTTTAATTGTTAGATTAGATGTCATCACGAATACAGAGGGGATAATATTCTGGTTAATAATTACATTAGATGTCATCACAAATACACAGGGGATAATATTCCGGTTAATTACATTAGATGTCATCATTAATATACAAAAGATAATATATAGGTTAATTGTTAAATTAGATGTCATCACAAATACACAGTGTATAATATTCCAGTTGATTGTTAAATTAGATTTCATCACTAATACACAGGGAAAAATATTCTGGTTCATGGTTAAATTAGATGTCATCACAAATACACAGGGAATAATATTCCAGTTTACGGTTAAATTAGATGCCATCACACATAAACAGGGTATAATATTCTGGTTAATTGTTAAATTAGTTGTCATCACTAAAACAGAGTGAATAATATTCCAGTTAATTGTTAAATTAGATGTCATCACTAATACACAGGGGATAATATTCCAGTTAATTGTAAAATTAGATGTCATCACTAATACACAGGGGATAATATTCCAGTTAATTGTTAAATTAGATGTCATCACTGATACACAGGGGATAATATTCCAGTTAATTGTTAAATTAGATGTCATCACTAATACACAGGTGATAATATTCCAGTTAATTGTTAAATTAGATGTCATTACTAATACACAGTGGATAATATTCCGGTTAATTGTTAAAATAGATGTCATCACTAATACACGGGATATAATATTCTGGTTAATTGTGAAATTAGATGTCATCACTAATACACAGATGGATAATATTCCAGTTAATTGTTAAATTAGATATCATCACTAACACACAGGGAATAATATTCTGTTTAATTGTTATATTAGATGTCATCACTAATACACAGGGAATAATATTCCACTTAATGGTTAAATTAGATGCCATCACACATACACAGGTGATAATATTCTGATTGATTGTTAAATTAGTTATCATCATTAATACACAGGAATAATATTCCAGTTAATTGTTAAATTAGATGTCATCACTAATACACAGGGGATAATATTCCAGTTAATTGTTAAATTAGATGTCATCACTAATACACAGGGGATAATATTCCAATTAATTGTTATATTAGATGTCATCACTAATACACAGGAGATAATATTCCAGTTAATTGCTAAATCAGATGTCACAACTGATACACAGGGAATAATATTCCAGTTAATTGTTAAATTAGATGTCATCACTAATACACAGGTGATAATATTCCAGTTAATTGTTAAATTAGATGTCATCACTAATACACAGGTGATAATATTCCAGTTAATTGTTATATTAGATGTCTTCACCAATACACAGGAGATAATATTCCAGTTAATTGCTAAATCAGATGTCACAACTGATACACAGGGAATAATATTCCAGTTAATTGTTCAATTAAATGTCATCACCAATACACAGGGATAATATTCTGTTTAATTGTTAAATTAGATGTCATCACTAATACACAGGGGATAATATTCCAATTAATTGTTAAATTTGATGTCATCACTAATACACAGTTAATAATATTCCAGTTAATTGTTAAATTAGATATCATCACTAACACACAGGGGATAATATTCAAGTTAATTGTTAAATTAGATGTCATCACTAATACACAGGGGATAATATTCCAGTTAATTGTTAAATTAGATGTCATCACGAATACACAGTTAATAATATTCCGGTTAATTGTTTATTTCGATGTCATCACTAATAAACAGGGAATAATATTCTGTTTAATTGATAAATTAGAAGTCATCATGAATACACAGGGGTTAATATTCCAGTTAATAGTTGAATTGGATATCATCACTAATACACAGGGAATAATATTCCGGTTAATTTTTAAATTAGATGTCATCACCAATACACACTGAATAATGTTCTGGTTAACTGTTAAATTAGATGCCATCAATTATACACAGGAGGTAATATTCTTGTTAATCGTTAAATTAGATATCTTCACTAATACACAGGGGACAATATTGTGGTTCATTGCTAAATTAGATGTTATCACTAATACACAGGGCATAATATTCTGTTTAACTGTTAAATTAGGTGTCATCACTAATACACAGGGGATAATATTCCAGTTAATTGTTAAATTAGATGTCATCACTAATACACAGTGAATAATATTCCGGATACTTGTCAAATTAGATGTCATCACTAATACACACTGTATGACATTCCAGTTAATTGTTAAATTAGATGTCATCACAAATACACACTGTATAACATTCCAGTTAATTGTTAAATTAGATGTCATCACTAATACACAGGGAATAATATTCTGGTTAATTGTTAAATTAGATGTCATCACTAATAAACAGGGAATAATATTGCAGTAAATTGTTAAATTACATGTCATCACTCATAAACAGGGAATAATATACTGGTTAATTGTTAAATTAGATTTCATCACAAATACACAGTGAATAATATTCCAGTTAATTGTTAAATTAGATGTCATCACTAATACACAGGGAATAATAATCTGGTTAATTGTTTTATTAGATGTCGTCTCGAATACACAGGGAATAATATTCTGTTTAATTGTTAAATTAGATGTCATCACGAATACACAGCGGGCAATATTCCTGTTAATAGTTAAATTAGATATCATCACTAATACACAGGATACAATATTCTGGTTTATTGTTAAATTAGTTGTCATCACTAAAACCGAGTGGATAATGTTCCAGTTAATTGTTAAATTAGATATCATCACTAATACACAGTGGATAATATTCAGGTTAATGGTTAAATTAGATGCCATCACACAAACACAGTGTATAATATTCTGGTTAAGTGTTAAATAAGCTGTCATCACCAATACACAGTTAATAATATTTCTGTTAATTGTTTATTTCGATGTCATCACTAATAAACAGAGAATAATATTCTGTTTAATTGTTAAATTAGATGTCATCATGAATACACAGGGGTTAATATTCCAGTTAATAGTTGAATTGGATATCATCACTAATACACAGGGAATAATATTCCGGATAATTGTTAAATTAGATGTCATCACAAATACACCGGGGATAATATTGTGTTTAATTGTTAAATTAGATGTCATCACTAATACACAGTTAATAATATTCCAGTTAATTGTTAAATTAGATGTCATCACTAATACACAGGTTATAATATTCTGTTTAATTGTTAAATTAGATGTCATCACTAATACACAGGGGTTAATATTCTGTTTAATTGTTAAATTAGTTGTCATCACTAATACACCGGGGATAATGTTCTGTTTAATTGTTAAATTAGATGTCATCACTAATACACAGTTAATAATATTCCAGTTAATTGTTAAATTAGATATCATCACTAATACACAGGGAATAATATTCCAGTTAATTGTTAAATTAGATGTCATCACTAATACACAGTTAATAGTATTCCGGTTACTTGTTTATTTCGATGTCATCACTAATAAACAGGGAATAATATTCTGTTTAATTGTTAAATTAGAAGTCATCATGAATACACAGGGGTTAATATTGCAGTTAATTGTTGAATTGGATATCATCACGAATACACAGGGGATAATATTCCAGTTAATTGATAAATTAGATGTCATCACGAATACACAGCGGGCAATATTCCAGTCAATAGTTAAATAAGATATCATCACTAATACACAGGATACAGTATTCTGGTTAATTGTTAAATTAGTTGTCATCACTAAAACCGAGTGGATAATGTTCCAGTTATTTGTTATATTAGATTTCATCACTAATACACAGGATATGGTCTTCTGGTTAATTGTTAAATTAGATGTCATCACTAATACACAGGTGATAATATTCCAGTTAATTGTTAAATTAGATGCCATCACACAAACACAGTGTATAATATTCTGGTTAAGTGTTAAATAAGCTGTCATCACTAATGCACAGTTAATAATATTTCGGTTAATTGTTTATTTCGATGTCATCACTAATAAACAGGGAATAATATTCTGTTTAATTGTTAAATCAGATGTCATCATGAATACACAGGGGTTAATATTCCAGTTAATAGTTGAATTGGATATCATCACTAATAAACAGGGAATAATATTCTGTTTAATTGTTAAATCAGATGTCATCATGAATACACAGGGGTTAATATTCCAGTTAATAGTTGAATTAGATGTCATCACTAATACACAGGGAATAATAATGCGGATAATTGTTAAATTAGATGTCATCACTAATACACAGGGAATAATGTTCCGGTTAATTGATAAATTAGATGTCATCAATTATACACAGGAGATAATATTCTTGTTAATCGTTAAATTAGATATCTTCACGAATACACAGGGGATAATATTCTGGTTAAATGTTAAATTATATGTCAGAATTCACACACAGGGGGTAATATTCCTGTTAATTGTTACATTACATATCATCACTAATACACAGGATACAGTATTCTGGTTAATTGTTAAGTTAGCTGTCATCACTGATGCACAGGGGATAATATTCTGCTAAATTAGATATCATCACTCATACACAGGGTATAATATTCCAGTTAATGGTTAAATTAGATGCCATCACACATGCACAGTGTATAATATTCTGGTTAAGTGTTAAATAAGCTGTCATCACTAATACACAGGGAATAATATTCTGGTTAAGTGTTAAATAAGCTGTCATCGCTAATACACAGGGAATAGTATTCCGGTTAATTGTTAAATTAGATGTCATCACTAATACACAGGGGGTAATATTCCAGATAATTGTGAAAATAGATGTCATCACTCATACTCACGGAATAATATTCCAGTTAATTGTTAAATAAGATGTCATCACTAATACACAGGGTATAATATGACGGTGATTTGTTAAATTAGGTCTCATCACTAATACAGGGGTAATATGCCAGTTAGTTGTTAAGTTGGATGTAATCACCATTACAAAGGGAATTATAATCCGGTACATTGCTAAATTATTCGTCAACACTAATACACAGGGGATAATATTCCGGTTAATTGCTAAATTAGATGTGATCACTAATACAGAAGGAATAATATCCTTGTTAATCGTTAAATTAGATATCATCACTAATACAAAGTGGTAATATTGCGGTTAATTGTTAAATTAGATGTCATCACTAATACACAGGGAATAATATTCTTGTTAATCGTTAAGTTGGATGTCTTCACTAATACACAGGGGATAATATTCATGGTTCAATGTTAAATTATTCGTCATCGCTAATACACAGGGGATATTATTCTGGTTAATTGTTAAATTAGATGTAATCACTTATACACAGGGGATAATATTCTTGTTAATCGTTGAATTAGATATCTTCACTCATACACAGGGGGTAATATTCCTGTTAATTGTTACATTAGATATCATCACTAATACACAGGATATAATATTCTGGTTAATTTTTACATGAGATATCATCACTAATACACAGGATGTAATATTCTGGTTAATTGTTAAATTAGATATCATCAGTAATACACAGGGGATAATCTGGGCAATTGTTAAATTAGATGTCATCACGAATATACAGTGTGTAATATTCTGGTTAGTTGTTAAATTAGATCTCATCACTAATACACAGGTAATAATATTCTGGTTAATTGTTAAATTAGATGTCATTACTAATATGCAGTGTGTAATATTCTGGTTAGTTGTTAAATTAGGAGTCATCACTGATACACAGGGGATAATATTCCGGTTAATTACATTAGATATCATCATTAATATACAGGGGATAATATACTGGTTAATTGTTAAATTAGATGTAATCACAAATACACAGTGTATAATATTCCAGCTAATTGTTAAATTAGATGTTATCACTAATACACAGGGAGCAATATTCCAGTTAATTGCTGAATTAGATATCGTCACTAACACCCAGTTAATAATATTCCCGTTAATTGTTTTATTAGCTGTCATCACTAATACACACGGAATTATATTCATTTTAATTGTTAAATTAGATGTCATCACGAATACACAGGGGGTAATATTCCAGTTAATTGTTAAATTTGATATCAACACTAATACAAAGGGAATAATATTCCAGTTAATGGTTAAATTAGATGCCATCACACATACACAGGGTATAATATTCTGGTTAAGTGTTAAATTAGCTGTCATCACTAATATACTGGATATAGTATTCTGGTTAATTGTTAAATTAGCTGTAATCACTCATGCACAGGGAATAGTATTCCGCTTAAGTGTTAAATTAGATATAATCACGAATACACTGTGGATAATGGTCCGGTTAATTGTTAAGTTACATGTCATCACTAATACACAGGGTATTATATTCCTGTGAAATGTGAAATTAGATGTCATCACTAATACACAGGGTATAATATTCCAGCTATTTGTTAAGTTAGATCTCATAACGAATACACAGGGTATAATATTCCAGTTAATTATAAAATTAGATGTCATCACTAAAACAGAGTGGATAATGTTCCAGTTAATTGTTAAATGAGTTGTCACCACTAATACACAAGATACACTAATCTGGTGACTTGTTCAGTGAGCTGTCATCGCTAGTAGTCAGGGCATAATATTCCAGTTAGTTGCTAAATTAGATGTCATCACTAATACACAGGGGATATTATTCTGGTTAAATTAGATGTCATCACTTTTACACAGGGGATAATATTCTTGTTAATCGTTAAATTAGATTTCTTCACTAATACACAGGTGATAATATTCTGCTTCATTGTAAAATTAGATGTCATCACTAATACACAGGGAATAATATTCCTGTTAATTGTTAAATTAGATATCATCACTAATACACAGGATATAATATTCTGGTTAATTGTTAAATTAGATCTCATGAGAAATACACTTGGGATAATCTGGTTAATTGTTAAATTAGATGTCATCACTAATATAGAGTGTGTAATATTCTTTTTAATTCTTAAATTGGATGTCATCGCTAATACACAGGGAATAATATTCTGGTTCATTGTTAAATTATTCGTCATCACTAATACACAGGGGATAATATTCTTGTTAATCGTTAAATTAGATTTCTTCACGAATACACAGGGGATAATATTGTGGTTCATTGTTATATTAGATGTCATCACTAATACACAGGTGATAATATTCTGCTTCATTGTTAAATTAGATGTCATCACTAATACACAGGATATAATATTCTGTTTAATTGTTAAATTAGATTTCATCAGAAATACACAGGGGATAATCTGGTTAATTGTTAAATTAGATGTCATCACTAATATAGAGTGTGTAATATTCTTTTTAATTCTTAAATTAAATGTCTTCACTAATACACAGGGGGTCTAATATTTTCGTTAATTGTTAAATTAGATGTCATCACTAATACACAGGGAATAATATTCCGGTTAATTACATTAGATGTCATCATTAATATGCAGGAGATAATATACTGGTTAACTGTTAAATTAGATGTCATCACGAATACACAGGGGGTAATATTCCAGTTAATTGTTAAATTAGATATCAAGACCAATACACATGGAATAATATTCCAGTTAATGGTTAAATTTGATGCCATCACACATACACAGGGTATAATATTCTGGTTAAGTGTTAAATTAGCTATCGTCACTAATACGCAGGGGATAATATTCCAGTTAATTGTTAAATTGGATGTCATCACTAATACACAGGGAATAATATTCCAGATCATTGTTAAATTAGCTGTCATCACAAATACACTGTGTATTATATTCCAGTTAATTGTTAAGTTCGATCTCATCACTAATACGCAGGATATAATATTCTGGTTAATTGTTAAATTTGATAACATCACTAATACACAGGGTAAAATATTCCAGTTAATCGTTAAATTAGATGTCATCAGTAATACACAGGGAATAATATTCTGGTTAATTGCTAAATTGGATGTCATCATTAAAACTGAGTGGATAATGTTCCAGTTAATTGTTAAATTAGATTTCATCACTAATACACAGGATATGCAATTCTGTTTAATTGTTAAATTAGCTGTCATCGCTGATGCACAGGGAATAATATTCTGATTAATTGTTAAATTTGATGTCATCAAAAGTACACAGGGGTAATATTCTTGTTAATTGTTAAATTAGATGTCATCACTAATACACAGGGAATAATATTCTTGTTAATTGTTAAATTAGCTGTCATCGCTGATGCACAGGGAATAATATTCTGATTAATTGTTAAATTAGATATCATCACTAATACACAGGTGATAATATTCCAGTTAATTGTTAAATTAGATGTCATCACTAATACACAGGTGATAATATTCCAGTTAATTGTTAAATTAAATGTCATCACTAATACACAGGGAATAATATTCCGGTTCATTGTTAAATTAGATGTCATCACTAATACACAGGGGATAATATTCCAGTTAATTGTTAAATTAGATGTCATCACTAATACACAGGGTGTAGTATTCTGTTTAATTGTTAAATTAGATGTCATCACTAATGCATTGGATAATATTCTTGTTAGTTGTTAAATTAGATGTCATCACTAATACACATAGAATAATATTCTTATTCGTTGTTAAATTAGATGTCATCACTAATACACAGGGAATGAGATTCTGGTTAATTGTTAAATTAGGTGTCATCACTGATAGATAGTGTATAATATTCTATTTAATTGTTAAGTTAGATGTCATCAATGAGACGCAGTGTACAGTATTCTGGTTAATTGTTAAATTAGATGTCATCACAAATACACAGTGTATAATATTCCAGTTATTGTTAATTTAGATGTCATCACTAATACACAGAGGATAATATTCCAGTTTATTGTTAAATTAGATGTCATCACTGATGCACTGGGGATAATATTCTGGTTAATCGTTAAATTAGATGTTATCACTAATACACAGGGTGTAATATTCTGTTTAATTGTGACATTAGATGCCATCAGACAATCACAGGATATAACCGGTTTAATTGTTGAATTACATGCCATCACAAATACACAGGGGCTAATATTTTGGTTAACTGTTAAATTAGATGTCACCACTCATACAAAGGTTATAAATTTCCAGTTCATGTTAAATTAGATATCATCACTAATTCTTCTTCTTTTCTTTCATTTTCTTTTGTGGCTCCTTATCTCGAGAGACAATGGATACGAGCCTGGAGGTGGTCAGTGGTTTGTGAAGCTATAAAGGCCAATTCTGGAGTGACAAGCTCTTCCACAGGTGCTGCAGGGAAATTTGTTTGTCGGGGCTGTTGCACAGTTGGCTCTCCCCTTGCGCCTCTGTCTTTTTTCCTGCCAACTACTAAGTCTCTTCGACTCGCCACAATTTAGCCCTGTCTTTATGGCTTCCCGCCAGCTCTAGCGAATGCTGGCAACTGACTCCCACGACTTGTGATCAATGTCACACGATTTCATGTCGCGTTTGCAGACGTCTTTATAGCGGAGACATGGACGGCCGGTGGGTCTGATACCAGTGGCGAGCTCGCTGTACAATGTGTCTTTGGGGATCCTGCCATCTTCCATGCGGCTCACATGGCCAAGCCATCTCAAGCGCCGCTGACTCAGTAGTGTGTATAAGCTGGGGGTGTTGGCCGCTTCAAGGACTTCTGTGTTGGAGATATAGTCCTGCCACCTGATGCCAAGTATTCTCCGAAGGCAGCGAAGATGGAATGAATTGAGACGTCGCTCTTGGCTGGCATACTTTGTCCAGGCCTCGCTGCCGTACTGCAAGGTACTGAGGACACAGGCCTGATACACTCGGACTTTTGTGTTCCGTGTCAGTGCGCCATTTTCCCACACTCTCTTGGCCAGTCTGGACATAGCAGTGGAAGCCTTAACCATGCGCTTGTTGATTTCTGCATCTAGAGACAGGTTACTGGTGATAGTTGAGCCTAGGTAGGTGAACTCTTGAACCACTTCCAGAGCGTGGTCGCCAATATTGATGGATGGAGCTTTTCTGACGTCCTGCCCCATGATGTTCGTTTTCTTGAGGCTGATGGTTTGTCCAAATTCATTGCAGGTAGCCGCAAACCTGTCGATGAGACTCTGCAGGCTCTCTTCAGTGTGAGATGTTAAAGCAGCATCGTCAGCAAAGAGGAGTTCTCTGATGAGGACTTTCCGTACTTTGGACTTCGCTCTTAGACGGGCAAGGTTGAACAACCTGCCCCCTGATCTTGTGTGGAGGAAATTTCCTTCTTCAGAGGATTTGAACGCATGTGAAAGCAGCAGGGAGAAGAAAATCCCAAAAAGTGTGGGTGCGAGAACACAGCCCTGTTTCACACCACTCAGGATAGGAAAGGTCTCTGATGAGGAGCCACCATGTTGAATTGTGCCTTTCATATTGTCATGGAATGAGGTGATGATACTTAGTAGCTTTGGTGGACATCCAATCTTTTCCAGTAGTCTGAAGAGACCACGTCTGCTGACGAGGTCAAAGGCTTTGGTGAGATCAATGAAAGCAATGTAGAGGGGCATCTGTTGTTCACGGCATTTCTCCTGTATCTGACGAAGGGAGAACAGCATGTTAATGGTCGATCTCTCTGCACGAAAGCCACACTGTGCCTCAGGGTAGAAGCGCTCGGCCAGCTTCTGGAGCCTGTTCAGAGCGACTCGAGCAAAGACTTTCCCCACTATGCTGAGCAGGGAGATTCCACAGTAGTTGTTGCAGTCACCGCGGTCACCTTTGTTTTTATAGAGGGTGATGATATTGGCATCGCGCATGTCCTGGGGTACTTCTCCCTCGTCCCAGCACAGGCATAGCAGTTCATGTAGTGCTGAGAGTATAGTAGGCTTGGCACTCTTGATTATTTCTGGGGTAATGCTGTCCTTCCCAGGGGCTTTTCCGCTGGCTAGAGAATCAATTGCATCACTGAGTTCCGATTTGGTTGGCTGTATGTCCAGCTCATCCATGACTGGTAGAGGCTGGGCTGCATTGAGGGCAGTCTCCGTGACAGCATTCTGCCTGGAGTACAGTTCTAGGTAGTGCTCAACCCAGCGGTCCATCTGTTTGCGTTGGTCAGTGATTATGTCCCCCGATTTAGATTTGAGGGGGGCGATCTTCTTGATGGTTGGCCCAAGAGCTCTCTTCATGCCATCATACATTCCTCTGATGTTTCCGGTGTCTGAGGCCAGCTGAATATGACTGCATAGGTGTTGCCAGTAGTCGTTTGCGCAACGCCTAGCTGTTATTTGTGCAGTGCTTCTGGCTGCTTTAAGTGCTGCAGATGTTAGATCGCTGGGGGCTTTCTTGTAGTTCAACAGTGCAATGCGCTTAGCGGCTATGACAGGTTCCAGCTCTTCATTATGAGATTGAAACCAGTCTGCATTTCTCTTCGCACATTTGCCGTAGGTGATCAAAGCTGAGTCATAGATGGCGTCTCTGATGTGGGCCCACTTGGTCTCAGCATCCCCTGTGGGAGTGTTTTGAAGGGCTGTTACAAGTGAATTTAGAAATTTTTGTAACAGCTGTGGGTGAGAAATTCTGCTCGTGTTGATGCACGGGTGGCCCTTCTGCTTGGAATGATGCAACTTCTTTGGTCTGAGTCTAACCTTGCTGCACACCAGGGAGTGGTCGGTGTCGCAGTCCGCACTGTGGAAGCTGGGTGTGATTTGAACACTGTTTAAGGAGGCTCGCCTTGTGACAATGAAGTCTAGCTGGTGCCAACGACGCGATCTTGGGTGCCTCCATGAAACCTGGTGACAGGGTTTAGTGTGAAAGAACGAGTTGGTGATGCAGAGGTTATGATAGGTACACAACTCAAGCAGTCTCTGCCCGTTCTCATTCATCCTTCCAACGCCATAGCGCCCAAGGCAGGAGGGCCATGAGTCATGGTCGGCACCAACCCTGGCATTAAAGTCCCCCAGCAGGAATAGGTGTTCGGTGTTGGGGATGCTGCTAATGATGTTATTGAGTTGTTCATAGAATTGGTCTTTAGCTTCAGGTGGGGAGCAGAGTGTTGGAGCATAGATGCTGAGTAGGTGTACTGGACCAGAGGTAGTGAGCAGTCGGATGGACAGTCTGCGTTCCGAGCCATTTGAGGGAGGCTCTATCATGCTGAGCAAGGGGTTTCTGATGGCGAAGCCCACTCCATGCTGTCTTGGTTCTTCAGGATCCCTGCCCTGCCAGAAGAAGGTGTAGTCTTGCTCTGCTGGAGAGCCACTCGCGCGGAGGCGAGTCTCCTGAAGTGCTGCAATGTCCACATTGAATCTACTGAGCTCGTTGTTAATGATGGCGGTCTTCCGAGAATGGTTGATTTGTGTAAGGTCTTCCGACAGGCCAGGACACATAGTTCTGACGTTCCAGCTTGCAAAGTGAAGGGCTGGTACCTTCTTTCCTTTTTTCATGTTGTTTGGTGCGGCGTATCAGTCCACCTTTCGGGCAATGACCCTGAGCTCCAAGCACCCATTGAAGCAGGCAGACTGTGGCAGGACAGAACCTTATTGACCGGGGGCTGCCCGGTTTGAGGCGGGCGGTAGCTGTCCAGTGAGGTGCAATGACCTCTCCCACCGACAAAGGCACACCGTGGCGCCCAGCTTCTACGCCAATTTATCTGGACTTATAACCCGTAACTGCTGCCTTCCGTGTTGTTTTAGTTGCTGTGACGCAACTATGGAGTGACCACTCCATGGCGCATGCCTGGGCAAATTTATGGAGGTTGAGAGTTGCCCAGTCGTCAAAACCCCCCTCTCGGCCTTTCTGGTGGGGTCCAAAGGAGTGCAGGACACGACGTTTGGCACCAGTATGGCTGCAGGAACTTCCGGAAACATGCCAAAGGTGACACATGACCGCCAACGGGGTTCCGCTCCGGATTATCTGTTAGGGTGTATTGCCTTAGCCTTGGTCTCTCCCGAGACGCCCACAAGGCAGTGGGGTTGTTGGGGCCCCTACACAGGTGTAGGTTGGTGCCGGTGGGAGGAGGGGATGCAAGGGGGAGGTGTAGAGGGAGGAGGTGGGGGGGGGGTGCAGGGGAAGTGGGTGCTGGGTGAAGATGGTGAGAGGGGGGCGGGCTGGGACTGGTTTGTGAGGGGGTGAGCTGAGAGGGTGGAGCAGGGAAGGGGACGGGCTATAATCTGTTTAATTGCTAAATTAGATGTCATCACTTTTACACAGGGGATAATATTCGGGTTAATTGTTAAATTAAATGTCATCACCAATACACATGGGATAATATACTGGTTCATATTTAAATTAGATGTCATCACTAATACACAGGGTATAATACTCCAGTTAATTGTTAAATTAGATGTCATCACTAATACACAGGGTATAATACTCCAGTTAATTGTTAAATTAAATGTCATCACTAAGACACAGGGAATAATATAATGGTTAATAGTTAAATTAGATGTCATCACTAATACACAGGGGATAATATTCGAGGTAATTGTTCAATTAGATGTCATCACTAATGCACAGGAGATAATATTCTGGTTAATTGTTAAATAAGATGTCATCACGAATACACAAGGGATAATATTCCAGTTTATTGTTAAATGAGATGTCATCACTAATGCACAGGGGGTAATATTCTGGTAAATTTTGAAATAAGATGTCATCACTAATACACAGGAGATAATATTCTGGTTAATCGTTAAATTAGATGTCATCACTAATACACAAGGGATAATATTTTGGTTAACTGTTAAATTAGATGTCACCACTAATACAAAGGGTATGAATTTCCAGTTCATGTTAAATTAGATATCATCACAAATACACAGTCTATATTCTGTTTAATTGCTAAATTAGATGTCATCACTTTTACACAGGGGATAATATTCGGGTTAATTGTTAAATTAAATGTCATCAGTAATACACATGGAATAGTCTTCCAGTTAATTGTTAAATTAGATGTCATCGCCAATACACAGTGAATAGCATTCCACTTAATTGTTAAATTAGATGTCGTCACTAACACACATGGTATAATATTCTGTTTAATTGTTAAATTAGATGTCATCACTAATACACAGTGGATAATATTCCAGTTAATTGTTAAATTAGATGTCATCACTGATTCACAGGGGTTAATATTCCAGCTAATTATTAAATTAGATATCATCAGTGATACACAGGGGATAATGTTCTGGTTAATTGTTAAATTAGATGTCATCAGTAATACACAGGGGATAATCTGGTTAATTGCTAAATTAGATGTCATCATTAATACGCAGGGGATAATATACTGGCTAATTGTTAAATTAGATGTCATCACTAATACGCAGGATAGAATATTCTGGTTAATTGTTAAATTAGATGTCATCACCAGTACACAGTGTATAATATTCTGGTTAAGTACATTAGTTGTCATCACTAATACACAGGCGACAATATACAGGTTAATTGTTACATTAGATGCCATCAGATAAACACAGGATACAACCGGTTTAATTGTTGAATTATTTGCCATCACTAATACAAAAGGGATAATATTTAGGTTAATTGTTAAATTAGATGTCATCAATTTTACACAGGGGAGAATATTCGGGTTAATTGTTAAATTAAATGTCATCACCAATACACATTGGATAATATACTGGTTAATTGTTAAATTAGATGACATCAGTAAT
Source organism: Heterodontus francisci (assembly GCF_036365525.1). Lineage (NCBI taxonomy): Eukaryota > Metazoa > Chordata > Chondrichthyes > Heterodontiformes > Heterodontidae > Heterodontus > Heterodontus francisci. Next base: position 2,329,268 of record NW_027140753.1, read on the forward strand.
ACACAGGGTAGAATATTCCAGTTAATTGTTAAATTAGATGTCTTCACTAATACACAGGGAATAATATACGGGTTAATTGTTAAATTAGATGTCATCACTAATACACAGGGGATAATATTCTGGATATTTGTTAAATTGGATGTCATCAATAATATACAGTGTATTGTATTCCAATTAATTGATAAATTAGATGTCATCATTAATACACAGGATGTAATATTCTGGATCATTGTTAAATTAGATGTCATCACTAATTCACAGGGGTTAATATTAAAGTTAATTGTTCAATTAGATATCATCAGTAATACACAGGTGATAATTTTCTGGTAAATTGTTAAATTAGATGTCATCAGTAATACACAGGGGAACATATTCTGGTTAATTGTTAAATTAGATGTCATCACTAATGCGCAGGATAGAATATTCTGGTTAATTGTTAAATTAGATGTCATCACCAGTACACAGTGTATAATATTCTGGTTAAGTACATTAGTTGTCATCACAAATACACAGGCGACCAGATACTGGTTAATTGTTACATTAGATGCCATCAGGCAAACACAGGATATAACCGGTTTAATTGTTGAATTACATGCCATCACTAATACACAGGGGATCATATTTTGGTTAATTGTTAAATTAGATGTCAACACTAATACAATGGGTATAAATTTCTAGTTCATGTTAAATTAGATATCATCACTAATACACAGTCTATAATCTGTTTAATTGCTAAATTAGATCTCATCACTTTTACACAGGGGAGAATATTCGGGTTAATTGTTAAATTAAATGTCATCACGAATGCACAGGGGATCATGCTCCACTTAATTGTTAAATTAGATGTCGTCACTAACACACATGGTATAATATTATGGTTAATTGTTAAATTAGATGTCATCACGAATACACAGGGGATAATATTCCAGTTAATTGTTAAACTAGATGTCATCACTGATTCACAGGGGTTAATATTCCAGCTAATTGTTCAATTAGATATCATCAGTGATACACAGGGGATAATTTTCTGGTCAATTGTTAAATTAGATGTCATCACTAATACGCAGGATAGAATATTCTGGTTAATTGTTAAATTAGATGTCATCACTAATACGCAGGATAGAATATTCTGGTTAATTGTTAAATTAGATGTCATCACCAGTACACAGTGTATAATATTCTGGTTAAGTACATTAGTTGTCATCACTGATACACAGGCGACAATATACAGGTTAATTGTTACATTAGATGCCATCAGATAAACACAGGATATAACCGGTTTAATTGTTGAATTACATGCCATCACTAATACAAAAGGGATAATATTTTGGTTAATTGTTAAATTAGATTTCATCAATTTTACACAGGGGAGAATATTCGGGTTAATTGTTAATTTAAATGTCATCACCAATACACATGGGATAATATACTGGTTAATTGTTAAATTAGATGACATCAGTAATACACAGGGTATAATATTCCAGTTAATTGTTAAATTAGATGTCATCACTAATACACAGGGAATAATATACGGGTTAATTGTTAAATTAGATGTCATCACTAATACACAGGGGCTAATATTCTGGTTAATTGTTAAATTAGACGTCATCACTAGTACACAGGGGTTAATATTCTGGTTATTTGTTAAATTGGATGTCATCAATAATATACAGTGTATTGTATTCCATTTAATTGTTAAATTAGATGTCATCACTCATACACAGGGGATAATATTCTGGTTATTTGTTAAATTGGATGTCATCAATAATATACAGTGTATTGTATTCCAATTAATTGATAAATTAGATGTCATCATTAATACACAGGATATAATATTCTGGTTCATTGTTAAATTAGATGTCATCACTAATTCACAGGGGTTAATATTAAAGTTAATTTTTAAATTAGATATCATCAGTTATACACAGGTGATAATTTTCTGGTAAATTGTTAAATTAGATGTCATCAGTAATACACAGGGGAACATATTCCAGTTAATTGTTAAATTAGATGTCATCACTAATACACAGGGGAACATATTCCAGTTAATTGTTAAATTAGATGTCATCACTAATACACAGGGGAACATATTCCAGTTAATTGTTAAATTAGATATCATCACTAATACACAGGGGAACATATTCCAGTTAATTGTTAAATTAGATGTCATCACGAATGTACAGGGGATCATATTCCAGTTAATTGTTAAATTAGATGTCATCACTAATACACGGGGGTTAATATTCCAGTTAAGTGTTAAATTAGTTGCCATCAGACGTACACAGGGTACAGTATTCTGGTCAATTGTTAAATTAGCTGTCATCACTAATACACAGGATATAGCATTCTCATTAAATGTTAAATTAGATGTCATCAGAAATACACAGGGAATAATATTCTGGTTAATTGTTAAATTTGATGTCATCACTAATAGACGGGGGTTAATATTCCAGTTAATTGTTAAATTAGATGTCATCACTAATACACAGGGAATAATATTCCGGTTAATTGTTAAATTAGATGTCATCACTAATACGCTGGATATAATATTGTGGTTAATTGTTAAATTAGATGTCATCAGTAATACACAGTGCATAATATTCCAGTTAATTGTTAAACTAGATGTCATCACTAATACGCTGGATATAATATTCTGGTTAATTGTTAAATTAGATGTCATCAGTCATACACAGGGGATAATCTGGTTAATTGTTAAATTAGCTGTCATCACTAATACACAGGATATAGTATTTTCATTAAATGTTAAATTTGATGTCATCAAAAATACACAGCGAATAATATTCTGGTTAATTGTTATATTAGTTGTCATCACTAATACGCTGGCTATCATTTGCTGGTTAACTGTTACATTAGATGCCATCAGACAAACACAGGATATAACCGGTTTAATTGTTGAATTTCATTGCATCACTAATACACAGGGGATAATATTTTGGTTAACTGTTAAATTAGATGTCACCACTAATACAATGGGTATAAAATTCTGGTTAATTGTTAAATTAGATGTCATCAGTAATACACAGTGAATAATATTCCATTTAATTGTTAACTAAGATGTCATCACTAATACGCTGGATATAATATTCTGGTTAATTGTTAAATGAGATGTCATCAGTAATACACAGGGGATAATCTGGTTAATTGTTAAATTAGATGTCATCACCAGTACACAGTGTATAATATTCTGGTTAAGTACATTAGTTGTCATCACAAATACACAGGCGACAATACAGTGGTTAATTGTTACATTAGATGCCATCAGACAAACACAGGATATAACCGGTTTAATTCTTGAATTACATGCCATCACTAATACACAGGGGATAATATTTTGTTTAACTGTTAAATTTGATGTCACCACTAATACAAAGGGTATACATTTCCAGTTAATGTTAAATTAGATATCATCACTAATACACAGGGTATAATCTGTTTAATTGCTAAATTAGATCTCATCACTTTTACACAGGGGAGAATATTCGGGTTAATTGTTAAATTAAATGTCATCACGAATGCACAGGGGATCATACTCCACTTAATTGTTAAATTAGATGTCGTCACTAACACACATGGTATAATATTATGGTTAATTGTTAAATTAGATGTCATCACGAATACACAGGGGATAATATTCCAGTTAATTGTTAAATTAGATGTCATCACTGATTCACAGGGGTTAATATTCCAGCTAATTGTTCAATTAGATATCATCAGTGATACACAGGGGATAATTTTCTGGTCAATTGTTAAATTAGATGTCATCACTAATACGCAGGATAGAATATTCTGGTTAATTGTTAAATTAGATGTCATCACTAATACGCAGGATAGAATATTCTGGTTAATTGTTAAATTAGATGTCATCACCAGTACACAGTGTATAATATTCTGGTTAAGTACATTAGTTGTCATCACTAATACACAGGCGACAATATACAGGTTAATTGTTACATTAGATGCCATCAGATAAACACAGGATATAACCGGTTTAATTGTTGAATTACATGCCATCACTAATACAAAAGGGATAATATTTTGGTTAATTGTTAAATTAGATGTCATCAATTTTACACAGGGGAGAATATTCGGGTTAATTGTTAATTTAAATGTCATCACCAATACACATGGGATAATATACTGGTTAATTGTTAAATTAGATGACATCAGTAATACACAGGGTATAATATTCCAGTTAATTGTTAAATTAGATGTCATCACTAATACACAGGGAATAATATACGGGTTAATTGTTAAATTAGATGTCATCACTAATACACAGGGGCTAATATTCTGGTTAATTGTTAAATTAGACGTCATCACTAGTACACAGGGGTTAATATTCTGGTTATTTGTTAAATTGGATGTCATCAATAATATACAGTGTATTGTATTCCATTTAATTGTTAAATTAGATGTCATCACTAATACACAGGGGATAATATTATGGTTATTTGTTAAATTGGATGTCATCAATAATATACAGTGTATTGTATTCCAATTAATTGATAAATTAGATGTCATCATTAATACACAGGATATAATATTCTGGTTCATTGTTAAATTAGATGTCATCACTAATTCACAGGGGTTAATATTAAAGTTAATTTTTAAATTAGATATCATCAGTTATACACAGGTGATAATTTTCTGGTAAATTGTTAAATTAGATGTCATCAGTAATACACAGGGGAACATATTCCAGTTAATTGTTAAATTAGATGTCATCACGAATGCACAGGGGATCATATTCCAGTTAATTGTTAAATTAGATGTCATCACTAATACACGGGGGTTAATATTCCAGTTAAGTGTTAAATTAGTTGCCATCAGACGTACACAGGGTACAGTATTCTGGTCAATTGTTAAATTAGATGTCATCACTTTTACACAGGGGATAATATTCTGGTTAATTGTTAAATTTGATGTCATCGATATTATACAGGGGACAATATTCTGGCTAATTGTTAAATTAGATGTCATCACCAATACACAGAGGATAATATTCCAAATAATTGTTAAATCAGATGTCATCACTAATACACAGGGTATAGTATTCTGGTTAATTGTTAAATTAGCAGTCGTCACCAATACACAGGGGATAATATTCTGGTTCATTGTTAAATTAGATGTCATCACTAATGCACAGGGGATAATATTCATGTTAATTGTTAAATTAGATGTCATCACTAATAACAGCAGGGTATAATATACTGGTTAATTGTTGGATTAGATGCCATCACATATACACGGGGTATAATATTCTGGTTAATTGTTAAATTACATGTCATCACTAATACACAGGTTTTAATATTCTGGTTCATTGTTAAATTAGATGTCATCACTAATGCACAGGGGATAATATTCTGGTTAGTTTTTAAATTAGATGTCATCACTAATGCACAGGGGATAATATTCTATTTAATTGTTAAATGAGACATGATAACTAAAACAGTGTCTGAAATTTCCCTCTTTATTTTTAAGTTACGTATCATCCCGAATCCACAGGGGCAATATTTTGGTTAATTGTTACGAGCTATTGTCCTGAAAACATTCCAGATAATGTTTAAATTAGACTGCATCTTTAATTTTAAGGTATAATATTGTGTTTAGTTGTTATATTTACATCATCCCTAATACAATGAAATTAGTGCCTTGATCCAACTGGATCTCAGCAGGCAGCCCATGTGGGTAAGGTATTGGTTTAGCCCTTCCACCACTACCTTTGCAGAGATAGTTCTTCCGTGGATTGGCCTCTCAACATCCATAATGGTGAGAAGATACTGCTTGACCCCTTTTGTTTTCGCAGGAGTCCCACACAATCCACCAGCATTCTGTTGAAGGGTTCGCCAAAAGCTGGTTTGGAAATTAGGGGTGTAGTTTTTATTGCAAGTTGGGGCTTCCGCACAACCTGGCACATGTGACCAGTTTTACGGAACTCCATCACATCTTTGTAGAGCTGTGGCCAGTCAAAATGCTGTCTTATGCAGGCTTGGGTTTTTCTGATGCCGACATGTCCTGCCATTGGAATTCCTGGGTTATTCTCAGTATTTCCTTTTGGTACCTGGGCAGAAGCACTATCTGGTGAACCACTGTCCACTCTTTGTCTGCAGGTCTCTAAGGAGGCCTCCACTTCCTCATCAGCACCTCATTCTTAAAATAGTCACACTCTGGAACTCCCTCTGCTTCAGTTTAACTTTAGAAAGTCTGTGCTAAATTTTTTAACATTGGGTCAGCTTGCTCAGCCTCGACCAAGGAAGATCTATTTAACACATTCTTTTTGTCCTCTAACTTCTCAAAGAAGGTTTCAGATAACTCGACAGGAGGGTCATCCGTCCGCAGTGTCAGTTCATCGTCCTCTGACGGAGCTTGTTTCACCATGGACCGTCACAACACAAAGGCAGGAAAAATGTCAGGGGCCTTCTCCTGTAACTGCTCTGTCTGCCTGATCTATTTCAGTCTCTCTAAAGCCACTGGAAAAGCTACCACCTTCACCCTGACCAGGCTATTACCCTGGCACAGTTCCACCCTGTCCTCAGGTAAACTAGGGACAATCCCCAGGGTTACCAGTCCTGAAACAAAGCTGCACTCCGGGTTTACCCAATGTGGAGTCCTAGGCATTTACCTTCCCTGATACTGTTTACTAATACCTGAGTGTCCAATGCCCTCTCTGGGGGAAAGTTCATGCATTTTCCCAGCAGGTGGGAATGGGTGGCCCTTGTATCCCAAGTATGGCTTTGGGCTTACTTGCCTCATTCGAGGGTTATGGGGTCACTTTTCCTTAGGATACAAAATCCTGGTATCTCTCAGGGATTTTGTTAAATTTCCCAGCAATCTCAGTGGTGGACATACTGGGTCTTACTGCCACAGTTAAAGTCACAGCCTGGTCTTCTCTTTTTCCCTTCAGGGCCCCTTTTCCTGCACTGGTCTGGTGTACCCTGATTAATCTTACAGCTTTTCACTGTAACGTCCAGCAGTCAGCTCGGAGGTGATGGGCCTTGTTACAATGGAAACACACAGGCTTTTGGGCATTACTCCTGTTCTCAGCAGCGTCTGCTCTGGCCTAAGGAGGAGCACCTGTGTTTACAACTCTCCCTTCTTGCTCAGGTCTATTTTACTTTATTCATTCGTGGGATGTGCACGTCGCTGGCTAGGCCAGCATTTGTTACCCGTAGCATTTATTAAGCATGCCTAACTTCCCTTGAGAAGATGGTGGTGAGCTGCCTTCTTGAACCGCCGCAGTCCATTTGGGATAGGTGCACCCACATTGCTGTTAGGAAGGGAGTTCCAGGATTTGGACCCAGTGACAGTGAAGGAACGGCGATATAGTTCCATGTCAGGATGGTGTGTGACTTGGAGGGGAACTTTCAGGTGGTGGTGTTCCCATGCATTTGCTGCCATTGTCCTTCTAGATGGTGGAGGTCGTGGGTTGGAAGGTGCTGTTTAAGGAGCCTTGGTGAGTTGCTGCAGTGCATCTTGTAGATGGTACACACTGCTGCCACTGTGCGTCGGTGGTGGAGGGAGTGACTGCTTGTCGGTGGGGAGCCAATCATGTGCGCCTGGGTGGTGTCGAGCTTCTTGAGTGTTGTTGGAACTTCACCCATCCAGGCAAGTGGAGAGTATTCCATCACACTCCTGACATGTGCCTTGTAGATGGAGGACAGGCTTTGTGGAGTCAGGAGGTGAGTTACTCGCCTCAGGATTCCTAGCCTCTGACCTGCTCTTTAGCCACGTTATTTATATGGCTACTCCAGTTCAGTTTCTGGTCAATGGTAGCCCCTAGGATGTTGATTGTGGGGGATTCAGCGATGGTAATGCCGTTGAATGTCAAGGGGGGATAGTTAGATGCTCTCTTGATGGAGATGATCATTGCCTGGCACTTGTGTCGCGCGAATGTTACTTGCCACTTACCAGCCCTAGCCTAGATACTGTCCAAGTCTTGCTGCATTTCTACACAGACTGTTTCAGTATCTGAGGAGTCATGAATGGTGCTGAACATTGTGCAATCATTAGCAAACATCCTCACTTCTGACCTCATGCTTGAAGGAAGGTCATTGATGAAGCAGCTGAAGACGGTTGGGCCTAGGACACTACCCTGAGGAACTCCTGCAGTGATGTCCTGGAGCTCGGATGATTGACCTCCAACAACCACAACCATTTTCATTTCCACTGGGTATGACTCCAGCCAGCAGAGGGTTTTCCCCCTGATTCCCATTGACTTCAGTTTTGCGAGGGCTCCTTGATGCCATAATCGGTCAAATGCTGCCTTGATGTCAAGGGCATTCACTCTCACCTCACCTCTTGAGTTCAGCTCTTTTGTCCATGTTTGAACCAAGGCTGTTATGAGGTCAGGAACTGAGTGGTCCTGGCGGAACCCACACTGAGCAGGTTATTGCGAAGCAAGTGCTGCTTGATGGCACTGTTGATGACACCTTCCATCACTTTACTGATGATTTAGAGTAGGCTGATGGGGCAGTATTTGGCCGGGTTGGACTTGTCCTGCTGTTTGTGTACAGGACATATTGGGAAATTTGCCACATTTCAGGGTAGATGCCAATGTTGTGGCAGCCCTGGAACAGCTTGGTGAGGGGCGCGGCAAGTTTTGGAGCACAGGTCTTCAGTACTATTTCCGAAATATTGTCAGGGCCCATAGCTTTTGCAATATCCAGTGCCTTCAGTCGTTTCTTTAAATCACGTGGAGTGAATCGAATTGGCTGAAGTCTGGCATCTGTGATGCTGGGGACTTCAGGAGGAGGCCGAGATGGATCATCAACTCGGCACTTCTGGCTGACGATTGTTGCAAAATGCTTCAGCCTTATCTTTCACACTGATGTGCTGGGCTCCTCCATCATTGAGAATGGGGATATTTGTGGAGCTACCTCCTCCAGTTAGTTGTTTAATTGTCCACCACCATTCACAGCTGGATGTGGCAAGACTGCAGAGCTTATATCTGATCCGTTGGTTATGGGATCGCTTACTCTGTCTATCACATGCCGCTCATGCAGTTTGGCACGCAGATACTCCTGTGTTGTTGCTTCACCAGGCTAACACCTGGTTTTGAGGTATGCCTGGTGCTGCTCCTGGCATGCTCTCCTACACGCTTCATTGAATCCCATGTGCTTTAATTTTGCACGATAATTTCTTACGTGGGATCTTATCAAAAACCTCCTGAAAGTCCAAATACATCACATCCACTCGTTCTCTTTTATCTAACCTTTGAGTTCCATCCTCAAAAAATTCCAGTAGATTTGCCAAGCATGATTTCCCTTTCTTAAATCCATGCTGACATTCTGCGATCCTGTCATTGTTTTGCGTGTGCTCTGTTATTACATCTTTTATAATGTACTCTAGCATTTTCCCCACTACTTATGTCAGGCTAATTGGTCAATAGTTCCCTGTTGTGTCTCTACCTCCGTTTTTAAACAGTGGGGTTACATTAGCCAACCTGCAATCCATTGGAACTCTTCCAGAGTCTATAGAATTTTGAAAACTGACCAGCAAAGCATCTACTATTTCTAGAGTCACTTCCTTAAGTACTCTGGGATGTAGATTATCAGGCCCTCTGGATTTATCAGCCTTCTATCCCATCAATTTACCCAACACCATTTCCCTACTAATACTGATTTCATACAGTTTCTCCTTCTCACTAGACCCTATGTTCCCCAACATTACTCGGAGAAAATTTGTGTTCTCCTTTGTGAAGACAGAACCAAAGTATGTATTTAATTGGTTGCAATTTCTTTGTTCCCCATAACTTCCAAACAGAATTTGATGAAGTCTCACTTAACAGGTTTGTCAGTAAAGATAAAACCCATGGAATAAAAGGGACAAACTTGCCTGCATGACAGGAAGCAGAGAGAGGGGGTGAAAGGTTGTTGTTAGAACTGGAGGAAGTTTTCCCGGGGTCGTTACTAGGTCTGCTACTTTTCATAATATATATTAGCCACTTGGACTTGAGTGTAAATGGAACAATTCCAAAATTTACACTTGGCACAAAACTTGGAAATGCATTGCACAGTGAGGATGATAGTAACAGACTTCAAGTGGATGTAGACAGGTTGGTAGAATGAACGGACACATGGCAGATAAACTTTAACAGAAGCGCAAATTGATACATTAACATAGGACGGAGAGGAGAGGCAATGGAACATAAAGGGTGTAATTTAAATGGGTGTGCAGCAACAGAGTGGATGCATGTGAATAGTTCAATGGCAGGACATATAGATGAGCTTGTTAAAATGACATGCTGTGTGATTGTTACAAAGACAAACTATCCCTCCTTGTCCTTCACAAACTTACTGCAGCCGATGACAATGTTGGTAACACCATCTTCCTACCACACCTCTCCACTGTCGTCCAGCTGGAAGGAAATGCTGTTACCTTTTTATTATTTCATGGGATGTGGGCATCGCTGGCTAAACCAACATTCATTGCCCATCACTAATTGCCTTTGAAAAAAGTGGTATTAAGCTGCCTCCTTGATCCGCTGCAGTCCATCTTGGTGCAGGTACACCCACAGTACTATTAGGAAGGGAGTTCCAGGATTTTGACCCAGTGACAGTAAAGGAACAGCGATATAGTTCCATTTCAGGATGGTCTGTGACCTGGGGGGGAACTTGCAGGTGGTGGTGTTCTCATGCATCGCTGCCCTTGTCCTTCTTAGTTGCAGGGGTCGTGGGTTTGGAAGGTGCTGTCTAAGAAGCCCTGGTGCGTTGCTGCAGTGCATCTTGTAGATGGTACACACTGCTGCCCCTGTGCCGCTGTGGAGGGAATGAATGACACCCCAATCACAACAATCAAGCGGGCTGCTTTGTCCTGGATGGTGTTGACCTCCTGGAGTGTTGTTGGTGCTGCACTCATCCAGGCAAGTGGACAGTATTCCATCACACTCCTGACGTGTGCCTTGTAAATGGTGGAGAGGCTTTTGGGAGTCAGGAGTAGAGTTACTGTCTGCAGGATTCTTAGCCTTTGACCTGCTCTTGTAGCTGCAATTCAGCTTCTTTTCAATGGTAACCCCTAGGTTGTTGATATTGGGAGATGGAGATTCAGCGATGGTAATGCCATTGAATGTCAAGGGGAGATGGTTAGATTCTCTCTTATTGGAAATGGCACTTGTGTGTCATGAATGTTACTTGCCATTTATCAGCTCAAGCCTGAATGTTGTCCAGGTCTTGCTGCATATGTCTGTCTTCAGTATCTGAGCATATGTGAATAGTGATCATCATTGCACAGTCATCAGTGAACTTTCCCACTTCTGACCTTATGATTGAAGGAAGGTCATTGATGAAGCAGCTGAAGATGTTTGGGCCTAGGACACTACCCTGAGGAACTCCTGCAGTGATGTCCTGGAACTGAGATGATTGGCCTCCAACAACCACAACCATCTTCCTTTATGCTAGGTTAGGAATGACTCCAAGCAGTTGATTTCTCCCATTGAATTCTGCTTAGCTAGGTTCCATTCATAGCTAAAGTAACAGAAAATGCTGTGAATACTCAGCTTGTCTAGCAGCATCTGTGGCGAGAGAAGCAGAGTTAACGTTTCATGTTGATGGCATTTCATCAGAACCGGCAATGATTAGAAATGTAATCGGTGTTGAAAAAGTGAAAGGTGGGGAAGAGCAACAAAAGGGAAGATCTGTGATAGGCCGAGGATGGGGAGATTAAATGACAAAGAACAAGGCAAAGGGAGAGGTAACATTTGTTGTAAGAGACAAAGCATTTGTCCAGGGAGAGTGTTAATGGCTGAATAATGAACAGCTCTGTCCAAAAGCAAAAGTATGACAAACAAGTTTAAGACCAGGTGACGGTGTGAAATTGTTGAATTCAGTGCTGATCCAGAGGCTCTCAATTGTCCAATTGGAAGATGAGGTTCTGTTCCTCAAGCTTGTATTGAGCTTCACTGGAACACTGCAGAATGTGGAGAGCAGAAATGTCAGTATGGGAGCAGGGCAGTGAATTAAAATGGCAAGTGACCAGAAGATCAGTGTCATGCTTGTGGACTGAGTGGACAGGTTCCACAAAGCGTCATCCAATCTGTATTTGGTCTTCACAATTTTCTTTATTATTATTTGTTCATGGGATGTGCGCATCACTGACTAGGACAGCATTTATTGGCCATCCTTAATGGAGAGGAGACCGCATTGTGAGCAGCGAATACAGTATGCCAAATTGAAAGAAATACAAGTAAATTGCTGATTCACCTGAAAGAACTGTTTGAGGTCTTGGATAGTGAGGCTAGAGGAGGGAAAAGAGCAGGTATTACACCTTCTGTGATTGCATGGGATGGTGCCGTGGGAAGGGGACAAGGTGTTGGGGGTGAGGGAGGAGTGGTCCAGGGTGTCACGGAGGGAACAATCCCTTTGGAATGCTGACTGGGGAGGATGGGGGGAAGGAGCACTTGGCAGTGGCATCACATGGATGTGCGTAGAGGTGTAGGAAATGGGTCGAACCCGGCTGAGGGCCCTGTCAACCACATTCGGGGCGGTGGGGGGGTGGATCCTCAGTGGAGGAAAAAGGAAGACATATCAGAATCGCTGTTGTGGAAGGTTGCGTTATCAGAGCAGATGTGATGGAGACGGAGAAATTGGGAGAATGGAATGGAGTCCTTACAGGAGACAGGGTGTGAAGAAGTGTAGTCAAGGTAGCTGTGAGAGTCGCAGGGCTTATAATGGATAACATTGGGCCGCCTATCCCAAGAGATGGAGACAGAAAAGTCGTGGAAGGGAAGGGAAGTATTGGAGATGGACCACAAGAAGGTGAGCGAAGGGTGAAAATTGGAAGCAATGTTGATAAAGTTTTCCAGTTTCAGATGGGAGCAGGAAACAGCACCGATACAGTTATCAATGTACCAGAAAAAAAAGCTCAGGGAGGGTACCTGAGTCGGACTGGAACAAGGAATGTTCAACATATGCAATAATCAGACGGGAATAGTTAAGACCCATGCTGGTACCAATTGCAACACCTTTTACTTGAAGTTCAGCTATGAAGAGAGACTGGGCAGGCTAGGGTTGTTTTCCTTCGAGCAAAGAAGGCTGAGGGGGGACCTGATTGAGGTATACAAAATTATGAGCGGCATAGATTGGGTAGATGGAAAGAAACCTTTCCCTTAGCAGAGGTGTCAATAACCAGTGGGCATAGATTTAAGGTAAGGGGCGGTGGTTTTAGAGGAGATTTGAGGAAAAATGTTGTCACTCAAAGGGTGGTTGGAATCTGGAACCCGGTGCCTGAAGGGATGGAAGAGGCAGGAATGCTCACAACATTTAAGAAGTATTTAGATGATGACTTGAAACGCCATAACCTACAAGGCTACGGGCCAAGTGCTGGAAAATGGGATTAGAATATTTAAGTGCTTGATGGCCAGCATGGGAATGATGGGCCGAAGGACCTGTTTCTGTGCAGTATAACGCTATGACTCTATGAAGTGAGTGGAGTTGAAGGAGAAGTTGTTCAATGTGAGAACAAGTTCAGCCAGGCGGAGGAGGGTGGTGGTGGATGGGAACTGGTTAGGCCTCTGTTCAAGGAAGAAGCGGAGAGCCCTCAAACCGTCCTGGTGGGGGATGGAGGTATAGAGAGATTGGATGTCCATAGTGAAGAGGAGGTGGTTAGGGCCAGGAAACTTGAAATTATCAAAATGACTTAGTGCATCTGAAGAGTCAAGTATGTAGGAGGGAAGAAACTTGTCAAGGGGAGAAAAATTCGAGCCAAGATAGCAAGAAATAAGTTCAGTGGGACAGGAACAGTCTAAAAAAGATGTGTCGACCAGGATAGTCCTGCATGTAGATTTTAGGAAGGAGGTAGAAGTGGGCTGTCTGGGGTTGTTTGACTGAGGTTGGAAGCTGCAGAGGGACAAAGTCTGGAGACGATGAGGTCAGTGACAGTGTCCTGCAGACAGCGTCTTGATGTTCTGTGGTGGGGTCATGGTCCAGGAAGAGGTAGGAAGAAGTGTCTGAGAGTTGGCCCTGAGGCTCTGCAAGTTAGAGGTTAGTAAACCAGACAACAACAGCAACACCCTTGTCTGCAGGTTTCATCGCCATGTCAGGGTTAGACCTGGGAGAACGGGGTGCGGCAAGTTCAGATGGAGACAGGTTAGAGTCAGTAAGGGGAGCAAAGATATTGAGATGTCCGATGTCTCACCAACAGTTCTAGATGAAAAGCTCAAGAGTGGGTAAGGAGCCATAGGGAAGGGTCCAGGTAGAGGCGAAATACTGGAGGTGGCTGAGTGGGTCCACTGGTCGGGGGAAGAATCCATGGCCGAAGAAGTGGGCAGGAGGCGGTGGCGATGGAAAAGAGCTCAACGTCAAGCTGAGCGTGACATGAATTGAGGTGGGAGTGTAAGGGGATAAAACTGAATCCTTTACTAAGTACAGACCGTTCAGTGAGAGAGGGGAAGGTGCCACTGTTTAAAAATAAGGGATCACCTATTTAAGACAGAGATGAGGAGAAATTGTCTATGGAATTCTCTTCCTCAAAAGACAGTGGAAGCAGAGTCTTTGAAAATTTTTTAAGGTGGAGTTAGATACATTTTTGATAAGCAAGGGGGTGAAATGTTATCGAGGGTAACTGGAAATGTGGAGTAATCAGTTCAGCCATGAACTCATTGAATGACGAGCAGGCTCGAAGGGCCGAGTGACCTACTCCTTCTCCTAATTCGTATATTCATATATAAATATATGTTGTTGTTATTGATGTCTTCGGAACAGCACTATATACTTCTCCCCAGCCTGAAAAACAATCTATCATCTGTGCCTTAGCCAATTGGATGTTCACACAACCACTGCCACTTTGATCCATTGGGTTCAGTTTTCCTACGAAGTCTATTAAATGGCACTTGAGAAAATGCCTTTTATAAGTTTATATACATAACACCAGCTGTGCCACCCTCATTAATCCCCTCTATTACTATATCAAATAAATCCTTCAAGGTACAATTTGCCTTTAACATGTTCATGCTGGTGTTCTGTATATAAACTTATAAAAGGCATTTTCTCAAGTGCCATTTAATAGACATTTATAAACCCTTGTTTTTAAAATCAGCAGGTATCTTTGTCCAGGTTGGTTGCAATTTCCCCACCAAGGACACTCTGACAGGTCAGTAAATACAGGGTTTATTCCATCTCTCCTTTTTTAAATAGGGTGCAACATTTACAACTCTCCAGTCCTCTGCCATAACTCCCGTTTCCAAGGATTGGAAGATTCTGGCTAGTGCATCTGCCTTTTCCATCATTCATTACCTCAGCAACCCTCATACATCCCATCCAGACCAGGTAAATGTCATTCATTATTGTGGTACAAAAAGTGTTGGATTGAAAAGCTTTAACTCAACCTGTTTGTTCAGTGACTGTAATTAATGGCAGTCTCTATGGACCCTAAATAATGGCACTGGAGGGTTTCCTTCTTCTATTAATAAGGGACTCTTTTCAATTTGTTATTTCATAGTGTCCGCAGGAGCATGATCCCCGGCAATAACAGGGATCAGCAGCTCCAGCGAGAGAGAGAGAAGATAGATCAGAATCTGAGACCAGTAGATTGGAATATTACAACAATGGGTCAGAATCTGAGAACAATAGATTGGAATGTTACAACAATGGACAGGTGTTTATCCTATTGGTTTGATTATCTTACTGCAGATTATTCTTGGATAACATTAGAGGATCTTCTCTATTATGCACTGATGATGATTCAACACATTTATTATCCCATCCTCGCTATTGTTGGTGTCCCTGGTAAGTCTCTCTATCCAGATGTTAATTCCATAAACCATAATTAACTATTTTACTGTTCTTAACAACGACTACTTCTGAAATATTGTCCTCCGTGTGTGCCCATTTGCTGCATAAACTCTTGTTTCTGCCCTTGCCAAATTTACTATTCCAATGCTCTCCTGGTTACCCTCCTGATTGCAAACCGCCATAAGCCACAGTCTACCCAAAACTCTGCTGTCCATAACCTCACTCTCACTAAATCACATTCACGCAACATCCATGTGCTCAGTGACATACATTGGTTTTTGTCAGATAGAGTATATGGAAGAAATAAATGGGGTGTGTGAGAAAGGTACCACAACAACTATGGGTGAGCTTAACCTGCATGTAGATTGGACAAATCAGATTGGCAAAGATAGCCTGGAAAACTAGCACATTGAGTGTATCCAGGACAGTTCCTTACGGCAGCACGTTCTAGAGTCAACCAGAGTGCAGGCTATTCTAGAAATGGCAATGTGCAATGAGACAGGATTGATCAAGAACCTTCTGGTAAAGCAGCCTCGAGGCGACAATGTTCATAACGTGATAGCATTTCAATGTTCAGATTGAAGGCTAAACTGTGGGCCTAAGTCCAGTTTGTTCAACCTAAATAAAGGTACTTATAAGGATATGAAGTTATAGCTAGCAAAAGTGAACTGGGAAACTAGGTTAAAAGTTGAAACAGTAAAGATTCAGTGTCCTCTCGGGACGGTTCAGGCAAGGTTTACCAGACTAATACCTGGAATGGGCGGGTTGTTGTTTGAGGAACTGTTGGACAGGCTAGGCTTGTATCTGCTGGAGTTTAGAAGATTAAGAGGCAACTTGATTGACACATAAAAGATCCTGATGGCATTTGACAGTCTCGATGCGGGAAGGATTTTTCCTCTTACGTAGAAACATAGAAAATAGGAGCAGGAGTAGGCCATTCGGCCCTTCAAGCCTGCTCCGCCATTCATTATGATCATGGATGATCATCCAACTCGGTAACCTGTTCCAACTTTCGCCCCATACCCTTAGATCCCTTTAGACCGAAGAGCTATATCTAACTCCTTCTTGAAAACTTACAATGTTTTGGCCTCAACTGCTTTCTGTGTTAGCGAATTCCACAGGCTCACCACTCTCTGCGTGATGAACTTTCTCCTCATCTCAGTCCTGAATGGTTTACTCCGTATCCTTAGACTATGACCCCTGGTTCTGGACTCTCCCACCATCGGGAATATCCTTCCTGCATCTACCCTGTCAAGTCCTGTTAGAATTTTATAGGTTTCTATGAGATCAAAGAACAAAGAAAGAACAAAGAAAATTACAGCACAAGAGCAGGCCCTTCGGCCCTCCAAGCCTGCGCCGATCCAGATCCTCTATCTAAACATGTCGCCTATTTTCTAAGTGTCTGTATCTCTTTGCTTCCTCACAGATCCCCCCTCACTCTTCTGAACTCCAGCGATTATAATCCTAACCGACTCAATCTATCCTCACACGTCAGTCCTGGCATCCCAGGAATCAGTCTGGTAAACTTTCACTGTACTCCCTCCATAGTAAGAACAACCTTCCTCAGATAAGGAGACCAAGACTGCACACAATATTCCAGGAATGGCCTCACCAAGGCCCTGTATATTTGTATCAAGACATCCTTGCTCCTGTACTCGAATCTTCTCGCTATGATGGCCAACATGCCATTTGCTTTTTTTACTGCCTGTTGCACCTGCATGCTTACCTTCAGCGACTGTTGTACGAGAACACCCAGGTCTCGTTGCATTTTCCCATCTCTCAGTTTATAGCCGTTCAGATAATCTGCCTTCCTTTTTTTGCTGCAAAAGTGGATAACCTCACATTTATCCACATTATACTGCATCTGCCATGCATTAGCCCACTCACTCAACTTGTCCAAATAACACTGAAGCCTCTCTGCATCCTGCTCACAACTCACCCTCCCACCCAGTTTTGTGTCATCTGCAAATTTGGAGACATTACATTTAATTCCCTCGTCTAAATCATTAATGTATATTGTGAATAGCTGCTGTCCTAGCACCAATCCCTGCGGTACCCCACTGGTCATGCCTGCCATTCAGAAAAAAGACCCATTTATCCCTACTCTTTGTTTCCTGTCCGCCAACCAATTTTCTGTCCATCGTAATACATTACCCCCAGTACCATGCGTTTTAATTTTACATGCTAATCTCTTATGTGGGACTTTGTTGAAAGCCTTCTGAAAGTCCAAATAAACCACATCCACTGGCTCCCCCTCGTCAGCTCTACTTGTTACATCCTCGAAGAATTCTAGTAGATTTATCAAGCATGATTTCCCTTTCGTAAAACCATGCTGACTCTACCCAATTCTCCAAGTGCTCTGCTATAAAATCTTTGATAATGGACTCTAGAATTTTCCCCACTACCGACGTCAGGCTGACTTGTCTATAATTTACTGCTTTCTCTCTACCTCCCTTTTTAAATAGTGGGATTACATTAGCTACCCTCCAATCCGTGGGAACTGTTCCAGAGGCTATAGAATCTTGGAAGATGACCACCATTGCATCCACTATTTCTAGGGCCACTTCCTTAAGTACTCTGGGATGTAGATTATCAGGCTCTTGGGATTTAACTGTTCCAGATGCTATAGAATCTTGGAAGATGACCACCATTGCATCCACTATTTCTAGGGCCACTTCCTTAAGTATTCTGGGATGTAGACCATCAGGCTCTTGGGATTTATCGACCTTCAATCCCATCAATTTCCCCAGCATCATTTCTCTGCTAATACGGATTCCCTTCAGTACCGCTCTCTCACTAAGCCAACATTTCTGGTATGATAGTTGTGTCCTCCTTTGTGAAGACAGAAACACAGTATGCACTTAGTTGGTCAGCCATTTCTTTATTCCCCATAATAAATTCCCCTGTATCTGACTGTAAGGGACCTACATTTGTCTTTACCAATCTTTTTCTCTTCACCTACCGATAGAAACCTTTACAGTCAGTTTTTATGCTCGCATACTCTATTTTCCCCTCCTTAATCAATCCCTTGGTCCTCCTTTGCTGAATTCTAAACTGCTCCCAATCCTCAGGTCTGTTGTTTTTCATGGCAAAGTTATATGCCTCTTCCTTGGATCTAATGGTATCTCTAATTTCCCTTGTAAGCCATGGTTTGGCTACCTTTCCCATTTTACTTTGGCGTCAGACAGGTATAAACAATTGTTGCAGTTCATCCATGCGCTATTTAAATGTTTGCCATTGCCTATTCAACCGTCATCCCTTAAAGTAACATTTCCCAATCCGTCATGGCCAACTCACGTCTCATACCTTCGTAGTTTCCTTTACTAAGATTCAGGACCCTAGTCTCAGAATCAACTCCGCCACTCTCCATTTTGATGAAGAATTCTATCATGTTATAGTGGCTCATCCCCAAGGGGTCTCGCACCACTAGATTGCTAATTATTCCACTCTCATTACACAATACCCAGTCTAGGATGACCAATTCTCTAGTTGGTTCCTCAACGTATTGGTCCAGAAAACCATCCCGTATACACTCCAAGAATTGCTGCTCTACAGTATTGTGACTCATTTGTTTTGCCCAATCTATATGCAGATTAACTTCTCCCCTAATTACATGATTGCCCATAATATTGCATGCATCTCTAATTTCCTGTTTAGTGCCATTTCCAACATCACCACTACACTTTGGGGGTCTATATACAACCTCCACTCATGTTTTTGCCCCTTAGTGTTTCTCAGCTCTACCCATGCAGATTCCACATCGTCAGAGCTAATATCCTTCCTCACTATTGCATTAATTTACTCTTTAACCAGCAAAGCAACTCCACCACCTTTTGCTTTTTGTCTGTCGTTTCTAAATACTGACTATCCCTGGATGTTCATTTCCCGTCCCTGGTCACCATGTTTACATAATCCCGACTATATCATACCCGTTTACATCTATTTGCATGATTAATTAATCCACTTTATGGTGAATGCACCGTGCATTAAGGCACAAAACCTTAAGGGTTGCATTTTTAACATTACTTGTCCTCTTTTCAATATTTTTCACTGTGTCCCTGTTTGATTCTGGCCCTTGATTTCTCTGCCTATCACTTTTCTTATTCCCCTTAATGACTTTTGTTCTTGTCTTTAATCCCCTTCCTCTGACTCCTTGCAAAGGTTCTCATCCCCCTGCCATTTTAGTTTAAACCCTCCCAAGCTACTCTAGCAAATAGTCCCCCTAGGACATCAGTCCCGGTCCTGCCCAGGTGTAACCCATCCAGTCTGTACTGGTCCCCCCTCCCCCAGAACAGGTCCCAATGCCCCTGGAATCTAAACCTCCTCCCCTCTCACCATCTCTTCAGCCACGTATTCACCTGATATATCCTGCTATTTCTACTCTGACTTGCACGTGGCACGAGTAGTAATTCTGAGATCACTATCTTTGTGGTCCTACTTTTCAACTTACTTCCTAGCTCCCTATATTCTGCTTTTAGGAACTCGCCCTTTTTTTTACCTATGTCGTTTGTACCAATGTGTTCCACGACTACTGGCTATTCACTCTCCCCCTTCAGAATGTCCTTCAACCGCTCTGTGACATCCTTGTCCCTAGGACCAGGGAGGCAACATACCATCCTGAAGTCTCTTTAGCGGCCACAGAAACGCCTATCTATCCCCCTTACAATTGAATCCCCCATAACTATTGCATTCCCAGATGTTTTACTCCTCCCCTGTGCAGCAGAGCCAACTGTGGTGCAACAAATAGGGCTGTTGCTGCTTTCCCCTGAGAGGCCAATGCCCGCAACAGTGTCCAAAGCAGTATATCTGTTTTACAGGGGAATATCCACAGGAGATTCCTGCACTGCCTGCCTGATGGTCCCCCATTCCCTTCCTGCCTGTGGGGTCTGAGCCTGCGGGGTGACCATCTCTCGATACGTGCTATCCACGATACTCTCCACCGTGTAGATGCCCCAAGGTGTTCCTAGCTGATGCTCCAGCTCCGAAACCCAGGCTTCCAGGCGCTGCAGTTGGACACACTTCCTGCACACATGCTGGTCCCAGGCTTTGGAAATGATCCCGGCTTCCGACATGGAGCACGAGGAGCACACCACGGCTTTGAGCTCTCCTGCCATGACTTAACCCTTTCAATTAAATTAAACCTTCTGGAAGATTTTAATGTCCAATAATATCAATTACTCTCGAGCCCTTTTTCCCTGGTCCTCGGTACTATATAACTCCCTTTAAAAAATAACTACTTACTTTCTTTGAAATAAACTTTAAACTTTTAAACTTTTCTTACCTTAGGCACTTACCCAGCTATTTAGAACTATTCCCTAACAGCAGTAAATCCCCTTTCAGCTCTCCTGTGACGTCACTGATGTTTTTTTTTGAAAACTCCGGCGCGCTGGAAGAGATCCTCTCCACTCCGAGAAGGTAAGAGACTGGGACTCGATCCTCGGGCTCGAGTTATAGGCACCACTCTCAGCATTCTCCCCACAGGTCCACACCACTCCCGGTAGGTAAGATTGTCTCTTGTGGGAGAATCTAGAACTCGGGGTCACTATTTAAATATAAGGTGCGGCCCATTTTAGACAGAAATGAGGAGATTTTCTTTTCTCTGAGGGTTGTGAGTCTTTGGAACACTTTTCCTCAAAAGGTGGTGGAAGCAGAGTCTTTGAATATTTTTAAAGCAGAGGTAGAAAGATTCTTGATAAGCAAGGAGGTGAGTGGTTATTGGGGGTAGACGAGAATGTGGAGTCGAGGTTACAATCAGATCAGCCATGATCTTACTGAATGGCGGAGCTGGCTCAAGGGGCCGAGTGGCCTACTCCAGCTACTACTTCGTATGTTCGTATACCAAGTCCCCAGGACCAGATGGCCTGCATCCTAGGGCTTTAAAGTCAGTGGCTGCAGTGACAGAGGCATTGGTTATAATCTTCCAAAATTCCTTAGTTTCTGGAAGGGTTCCAGCGGATTGGAAAATGGAAAATGTAAGGCATTCATTCAATAAAGGACGGAGACAGAAGACAGGAAACTATAGGCCAGTTAGCCTAAAATCTGTCACAGGGAAATTGCGAGAATCCATTAATTAAGGAGCTTGTAGCGGCATAACTAGAAAATCATCATGGGATCAGACAGAATCAAACATGATTTTGTGAAAGGGAAATCATATGTAACTAATTTATTAGATCTCTTTGAGGAAGTGACAAGCAAGGTGGATAAAGAGGCACCTGTAGATGTGGTGTACTTGGATTTCCAAAAGGCATGATGCAGGGGGTAACATATTCACATGGATAAAGGATTAGTTATCTAACAGGAAACAGAGACTGGGATAAATTGATCTTTTTGTGTTTATAAGCTCGAACTAATGGAGTGCCACAGGGACCAGTACTGG
This sequence comes from Heterodontus francisci, assembly GCF_036365525.1. Taxonomy (NCBI): domain Eukaryota; kingdom Metazoa; phylum Chordata; class Chondrichthyes; order Heterodontiformes; family Heterodontidae; genus Heterodontus; species Heterodontus francisci. The sequence goes on from NW_027140753.1 coordinate 2,351,390, forward strand.
GGCCTCAAATATTTACAATGCACATCAATGACTTGGATGAAGGGACAGAATGTATGGGAGATAAATTTGCCAATGACGACACAATGGGAAGGAAGGTTTGTTGTCAAGAGGAGGTAAAGAGTTTACAAAGGGATATAATTAGGTTAAGTGAGGTTGCAAAACTTTGGTAGATGGAGTAGAATGTGGTAAGATGTGAACTTGTTCACTTTGGCAGGAAGAATAGAAAAGCAGTATACTATTTAAATGTAGAGAGATTGAAGAACTCGGTGGCACAGAGGGATCTGGATGTCCTGGTACATGAATCATAAAGAGTTAGTATACAGGGACAGCAAGTGATTAGGAAGGCAAATGGAATGTTAGTGTTTATTGCAAAGAGAATTGAGTATAAAAGTGGAGACGTTTTACTGCAGCTGTGCAGGGCCTTGGTGAGACCACATCTGGAGTATTGTGTACAATTTTGTTCTCCTTATTTGATAAAAATGATATGATTGCATAATAAGCAGGTCAACGGAAGTTAACTTGACTCATTCCCTGAATGGAGGGCTTATTGTTTGAAGAAGGTTTGAACAGGTTGGAGTTTGGAAGAATGAGAGGTGTCTTATTGAAACATAACAGATCCTGAGTGGACTTGACAGAGTGGATGTTTCCTCTTGTGGGGGAGACTGGAACTAGGGGATAAAGTTAAAAATAACAGATCAGACATGTCCTTATCGAATGGTGGAGCAGGCTCAATGGGCCGAATGGCCTACTCCTTAGTTCTATCTTCCTATTCCAGTAACACCTTAATTTTAATATTCTCACTCGTGAGATCAAATCCCTCCATGTCCTCACCCCTCTGATTATCCCAATCCCCTGTCCATTTCCAATATTCCAGAAACTTCTTCATCTTAAAGTCTTTTTCTAAGTCCCTTTTTAAAGTGAGTTTCTTTCCCTCTGTCTCTCTCTCCCTGACCACACATTTCATCTCTCCAGCTCCACTGGTGCTGTGGAAGTTTGGATCCATAAAATGGTGTGAGCTGTAATGTCGGTCACATCCAGCACATTGTACTGGTCTGAATATGGCGTCAATTCCAGCAGCTTTGATGTACGTTTTTGAAACTTGGTCTGTGCATGTCCACTGACCGCCTGTGTTAGTCACCCAAAAGGATGTAGATGCTTTGGAGAGGGTGCAGAGGAGGTTCACCAGGATGTTGCCTGGTATGGAGGGCGCTGGCTATGAAGAGAGGTTGAGTAGATTAGGATTATTTTCATTAGAAAGGCGGAGGTTGAGGGGGGACCTGATTGAGGTGTACAAAATCATGAGAGGTATAGACAGGGTGGATAGCAAGAGGATTTTTCCCAGAGTGGGGGATTCAATTACTAGGGGTCACGAGTTCAAAGTGAGAGGGGAAAAGTTTAGGGGGGATATGCGTGGACAGTTGTTTACGCAGAGGGTGGTGGGTGCCTGGAACGCGTTGCCAGCGGAGGTGGTAGACGCGGGCACGAAAGCGTCTTTTAAGATGTATCTAGACAGATACATGAAAGAGCAGGAAGCAAAGACATACAGACCCTTAGAAAATAGGCGACATGTTTAGATAGAGGATCTGGATCGGCGCAGGCTTGGAGAGCTGAAGGGCCTGTTCCTGTGCTGTAATTTTCTTTGTTCTTTGTTCTTTGACCAGGCATCCAACTTACAGGTGAGGGGCTTTTAACTTACTTCTGCTATTGTAAAGTTAGTGGAGGTGCTGTGGATGGTTTCTGGAGGTTGTGTTGTGAGCTGCTGCAGACATTCAGGGAGGACAGAGGATTTGGTGACCCAACTCTGGACGCGGTATGGGGACAGTAGTTACAGTGTCTCTGTGTCTGTAACATGACCAACACAAGGAGCACAGGCTGCAGAGAGGCGAGGCTCTGTAAAGACTCAGTAGGAGGGGACTCTGCCCTACCCACGCCGGGTTTTCCAAGAGCAAAAAGAGCAGTCCTAATACCGAGCCCTGGGGAACACCACTGTGTGCTCCCATCGAGTCTGAACAATAACCTTTTACCACTTCTCTCTGTTTACTGTTCTTTAGCCAATGTTATATACACACTGTCACTTTCCCTTTAATCCATAGGGTTCAGTTTTCCTAACCTGTCTATTGAAGGTCACTTGATCAAATACCATTTGAAAGCCCATATCTATAACTTCAATCACACCACCCTCATCAACCCCCTCCATTGTTTTATCAAAGAACTCCATCAAGTTTACCTCGTCACCACCGCTCTCCTCTCCTCCACTGTTGTTAAATTATAAGACTGCTTATCCGACATCCAGTACTGGATGAGCAGAAATTTCCTCCAATTAAATATTGGCAAGAATGAAGCCATTGTTTTGACTCCCCACTCCAACACTTTTCCCTTGCTATTGATTCCATCCGTCTCCCTATTAACAGTCTGAGATTCACACAGTCTGTTTGCAACCTTGGTGCCATATATGACCGCAAAATGGTCTTCCAAACTCATTTTCAGGATATCATTACAACCGCCTATTTCCACCTCAGTAACATCGCCTGACGTCACCCATGTCTCAGCCCATCTGCTGCTGAAACCTCATTCATGCCTTCGTCACCTCTAAGTGTGATTATTCCAACTCACTCCTTGCTGATCTCCCACATTCTACTATCTATAAACCTGAGGTCCTCCAGGACTCTGCTAACCGTGTCCTAATTTCCTGTTCAGCTATCACTGACTGACATTGACTCTTGATTAAGCAATGTATTTATTTTAAAATTCTCCACCTTGTTTTCCCTCCATGACATCTACCCCCCTCACCCCCACACATCCTATATATGTAATATCCTCCAGCCCCACAACCCTTAAGGATATCTGCACTCCTCTCCTTCTGCCCTCTTGTGTGTCCCTGATTTGAATTACTCCACCATTCGAAGCTGCACCTTCAGTTGTCAAGGCGGCAAACATCTGGAATAATCTCCCTTTGATCTCCACCTCTCCGCCTCTGCACCACTCCACTCACTTTCCTTCTTTAGGGCACTCCGTTAAACCTACCACTTTCACCAAGCTGTTGGTGATCTGACCCAATATCTCCATATATGGCTCAGTGTCATACGTACAACCCTCTAGTCCCCTGTCACCACTCCTATATCCAAGGAGGATTGGAAGATTCTGGCCAGTGCCTCTGCTATTTCCGCCATTCCTTCCCTCAGCAACTCTCATACATCCCATCCAGACCGGCTAAATGTTCTACTTTATTGTGGTACAAAAGGTATTGGAATGAAAGGGGTTAAATGAAACTGTTTGTTCAGTGACTGTAATTAATGTCATTCTCCATGGAGCCTAATTGTGTCACTGGAGAGTTTCCCTCTTCTGTTAGTAAGGGGTTCCTTTCAATGAGTTATCCCATCGTGTCAGTGGCAGTATCATCACCGACACTAACAGGGATCAGCACATCCAGCGAGAGTAAGGGAGAGGATAGATCAGAATCTGAGAGCAATAGATTGGAATGTTACAAGAATGGGTCAGAATCTGAGAACAATCGACTGGGACGTCAGAACAATGGGCAGGAGTTTACCCTTTTGGTGTGATTATCTTACTGCGGATTATTATTGGTTCACATTAGCGGATCAGATCTATTGTGCACTGAGGATGACTCAACACATTTATTATCCCATTCTCGCTATCGTTGGTGTCCCTGGTACGTCTCTCTATCCAGCTATTAATTCTATAAACATTGATTAACTGTTTTACTGCTCTTAACAACGGCCACTTCCATAATATCGTCCTCCATGGGAGCCTATTTGCTGCATAAACTCTGATCTGTGCCTTTGTCAAATCTACTATTCAAATGCTGTCCTGGTTACCATCCCTATTACAAACTGCCATAAATAACAGTCTATCCAAAACTCTGCTATCCATATCCTAACGGCACAAAGTCTCGTTCACCCAACATCCCTGTGCTCAGTGACATACATTGGTTTTCTGTAGGACAGAGTATATAGGAAGAAATAAATGGGGTGTGTAAGAAAAATGCTGCAATATTCATGGAGATTTTAATCTACATGTAGATTGGGCAAATCAGGCTGGCAAAGGTAGACTGGAAAATTAGTTCATAGAATTTATTCGTGAAAATTCCTCAGAGCAACACGTTCTGGAGCCAACCAGGAGCACGCTGTTCTGGAACTTATAATGTGCAATGAGACAGTATTAATCAAGAACCTCATGGTAAAGGAGTTTCTAGGCGACAATGATCATAACATGATAGAATTTCAAAGTTCAGATTGAAGAGAAAACTGTGGTCTAAGACAGTTTTTTTTAATTAATAAAGGTAATGATAAGGATATGAAGGCACAGCCAGCCAAAGTGAACTGGGAAACTAGGTTAAAAGTTAGTACAGTAGAGATTCAGTGGCTGACTTAAAAGGAGATACTTAACAACTCTCAGCAAAGATTTAACTGAGTGAGAAAGAAAGACCCTTGGAGAAGGTTGCATCATACGTGGTTAAATAGGGAAGTTAAGGATAATATTAAATTGAAAGAAACACTGTACAAATCTGCAAAGATTAGTGGTCGGTGAAAAGATTGGACAGATTTTAAGAACCAGCAACGAATGACAAAAAAGAGGGTAAAAGTAGAGTGTTGGAGAAAGCTAGCTGGTAATGTAAACAGAGAGTAAGAGTTTCGACAAATATTTAATTAGGGAAAAGGGAACTAAAGTTAGTGTTAATCCTCGAGTGAGTGCGTTTGGGGAATTAATAATGAGAAACAAGGACATGGAGGAGGGGCTGAACAGGTATTTTGTGTCTGTTATCACTGTAGCAAACTTAGAAAACCTTCCAAAGATACATGAATCAAGAGGCAAAAAGGGAGAGAGGAACTTCAAACAATCACCCTCAACAGAGAAAAGGTACTGATAAAGCTATTGCACCTAAAGGCTGACAGGACCTGTCATCCGTGGTTAACTGAAACAGTTAAAGATAGTATCAACCTTAAAGAAAAAACACATCATTATGCAAAGCTGTGTGGCAGGTTGGAAGATTGAACAGAATATAAACAGCAGCTAAGAACAACTAAAAGATTAATAAGGTGGGGAAAATTAGTATGCGAGAGAAAGCTGGCAAGAAATATAAAGACAGATAGTAACAGGTTCTAAATATATAAACAAGAAAATAGTTAACAAAGTGAGCGTTGGTCCTATAGAACGTGAGTCTGTGGAATTAATAATGAATATTAAAAAGTTGACAACTGACTTGTACAGGAATTTTGCATCGGTCCTCATTATAGAGGGTACAAGTAACATCCCAGTATTAGCTGCAAGCCAGAAATGGAAAGGAGGGAGGAACTCAAGAAAATTACAATCAACAGGGAAGTGGTGCTAAACAATTAGATGGAGCTGCGGGCTGACAAATCCCCAGATCCTGACGACTTCATCCTAGGGTTTTAAAAGCAGTAGCTAGTGAGATAGTTGATGCGTTAATTTTAATGTTCCAAAGTTCCCTAGATTTGAAGAAAGTTCCGTTAGATTGGAAAATAGCGAATGTAACTCCTTTATTCAAAAAGTAAGGGAGACAGAAAGCAGGAAACTACAGGCCACTTAGCTTAACATCTCTCTTCGGAAAAAATGTTGGAAGCTATTATTAAAGATGTTGCAGCAGGGCATTTAAAAAAGATTAAGGTAATCCGGCAGAATCAACATGATTTTGTGGAAAGGAAATTGTGTTTAACCAATTTATTGGAGTTCTTTGAAGAAGTAACATGTGCTGTGGATAAAGGGGAACTGATGGATGTACTGTACTTAGATTTCCAGAAGGCCACTGATAAGGTGCCACATCAAAGGTTTTTGCAGAAAATAGAAGCTCATGGTGATGGGGATAAAATATCGGCATGGATGAAAGATTGGGGGGCTAACAGGAAACAGAGAGTAGGCATAAATGGGCCATTTTCTGGTTGGCAAGATGTGATGAGTGGTGTGCCACGGGAATCTGTGCTGGTGTCTCAACTTTTTACAATTTATATAAATGACTTGGATGATGGGAGTGAAGAAATGGTTGCCAAATTTGCTGATGACACAACGATAGGTAGGAAAATAACTTGTGAAGAGGACATAAGGAGGCTGAAAGGGGATATAGATAGGTTAAGTGAGTGGGCAAAGATCTGACAAATGGAGTATTCTGTGGGAAAATGTGACATTGTCCATTTTGGCAGGAAGAATAAAAAAGAAGCATATTTAGATGGTCAAACATTGCAGAGCTCTGAGATGCAGAGCGATCTGGGTATCCTAGAGCATGAATTACTAAAGGTTAGTCTTTAGGTTCAGCAAGTAATTAGAAAAGCTAATAGAATGCTATAATTTATTGGAATGAGAATTGAATGCAAAAGTATGGAGGTTATGCTACAGCTATGCAGAAAATTGGTGAGACCACATCTGGAGTACTGTGTACAGTATTGGGCTCCTTACTTGAGGAAGGATGTAAATGTATTGGAAGCATTCAGAGAAGGTTGACCAGACCAATACCTTGAATGGGCAGGTTGCCTTATAAGAAAAGGTTGGAAAGACTAGGCTTGTATCCACTGGAGGTTAGAAGAGCAAGAGGCGTATTGATTGAAGCATATGAGATACTGAAAGATCTTGACAGGGTGGATGTGGGAAGGATGTTTCCCCTTAAGGGAGAATCTAGAACTCGGGTTCACTGTTTAAAAATAAGGGGTCGCCCATTTAAGACAGAGATGAGGAGATTTTTTTTTCTGAGCGTCGTGAGTCTTTGGAACAATCTTCCTCAAAAGGTAGTGGAAGCAGAGTTTTTGAATATTTTTAAAGCCGATGTAGATAGATTCTTGATAAGCAAGTGGGTGAGTGGTTATTGGGGATAGGTGGGAATGTGGATTGAGGTTACAATCAGATCAGCTATCATCTTATTGAATGGCGGAGCAGGCTTGAGGGGCCAAGTGGCTTACTCCTGCTCCTAATTCGTATGTTTGTATGCTCGTATGTCAAGTCCCCAAGTTTAAAGGCCTGTATCCTAGGGCCTTAAAGTAAGTGGTCGCAGAGATAGTGTAGGCATTGATTAAAATCTTCCAAAATTCCTTAGATTCTGGAAGGGTCCCAGCGGATTGGAAAATAGAAAATGTAACACATTTATTCAAGAAAGGAGGGAGACAGAAAACAGGAATCTAAAGGCCAGTTACCCTAAAATCTGTTATAGAGAAACTGCGAGAATACAGTAAGAATGGGTTTGTAGCAGCACACCTAGAAAATCATCATGGGACCAGACAGAATCAACATGCTGTTGTGTAAGGGAAATCATATGTAACTTATTTATTAGAGCTCTTTGAGGAAGTAACAAGCCAGGCGGATAAAGGGGCACCTGTAGATGTGGTATACTTGGATTTCCAAATGCATGATGTAGGGGATAACATATTGGCATGGATAAAGGATTCGTTAGCTAACAGGAAACAGAGACTAGGGATAAATGGGTCTTTTTGCGTTGGCAAACAGTAACTGGTGAAGTACTACAGGGATCAGTGTTGGGGCCTCAACTATTTACAATCCATTTCGATGACTTGGATGAAAGAACAATATGTGTGGTAGCTAAATGTGCCGATGACAGCAAGATGGGAAGGAACACCGGTTGTCAAGAGCAGGTAAAGAATTTCCCAAATGACACAAATAGGTTAAAGGAGATTGGCAAAAATTTGGCAGGGGGAGTAGAATGTGGTATGATGTGAACTTGTCCACTTTGGCAGGAAGAATAGAAAAGCAGTATATTATTTAAATGTAGAGAGATTGCAGAACTCGGTGGTACAGAGGGATCTGAGTGTCCTGGTACAGGAATCAGAAAGAGTTAGTATACAGGCGCAGCACGTGGAATGAAAGAGGAAGGCAAATGGAATGTTAGTGCTTATTGCAAAGGGAATCGTGTATAAAAGTGGGAAGTTTTACTGCAGCTATGCAGGGCATTGGTGAGAACTCATCAGGTTTACTGTGTACAGTTTTGGTCGTCTTATTTGATAACAATGATATAATTACGTTTGAAGCAGTTTCACTTGATTCATTCAGCGAATGAAGGGTTTATTTTATGAAGAAAGGTTGAAAAGCTTGGACTATAGTTTGAAAGAATAAGAGGTGATCTGAGTGAAACATGTAAAATCCTGAGTGGACTTGATAGAGTCGATACCGGGAGGATGTTTCCTGTTGTGGAGGAGACTGGAACTAGGGGATAAAGATGATAATAAGAGTTCAGCCATGATCCTAACGAATGGTGGAGCAGGCTCAAAGGGCCGAATGGACTACTCCTGCCCCAGGACCCATGTTACTATGTCCAGTAACACCTCAATTTTAATATTCTCACTCTTGTGATCAAATCCCTCCATGTCCTCACCCATCTGATTATCCCAATCCCCTGTCAATTTCCAATATTCCTGAAACTTGTTCATCTTCAAGTCTTTTTCTAATTCCCTTTTTAAAGTGAGTTTATTTCACCGCTCGATGTGATTATTCCAACTCACTCCTGGCTGATCTCCCACATTCTACTCTCTGTAAACTTGAGGTTCATCCAAAACTCTGCTGCCCGTGTCCTAATTCCCTGTTCACCTATCACTGACCTACATTTACTCCTGATTTGGCAATGTTTTTATTTTAAATTTCTCCACCTTGTTTGTCCTCTATGACATCGCCCCCACCCTATATCTGTAATATCTTCCAGCCCCACAACCCTTAAAGATAACTGTACTCCTCTCCTTCAGCCCTCTTGTGTGTCCCCGATTTTAATTACTTCACCATTGGAAGCTGCACCTTCGGTTGTCTAGGCCCCAAGCTCTGGAATAATCTCCCTACAGATCTCTACCACTCCGCCTCTCCACTCACTTCCCTTCCTTAAGACACTCCTTAAAACCTACCTCTTTAACCAAGCTGTTGGTCATCTGACCCAATATCTTCACAAATGGTTCCGAGTCATACATTGTTTCATAATGCTCCTGTGAAGCATTTTCGGATGTTTTATGACAAAGGCACTAAATGAAATGAGTTGCTGTTGTTGATGTTTGCTAGACTTTTTTCTTTTTTGCATTCGCATATCCGTGCTGCTAGCCTGTTATTATCCCATGTTTTTACGTGTAATGAATACTTTTATCCTGCTTGTGACCGCCCGAAATTTCCCCACCAGCGAGGTTAGACTGATTGGTCAGTAATTACAGTGTTTACTCCATCTGTCCCTTTTTAAACAGGGAGTAACAATTACAACCCTCCAGTCCCTTGTATTAACTCCCATAGCCAAGGAGGATTGAAAGGTTCTGGCCAGTGCATCTGCTATTTCCACCTTTCCGTCCCTCAGCAACCCTCACATGTCCAATCCAGACCAGGTAAATGTTCTCCTTCATTGTTGTGCAAACAGTGTTGGATTGAAAGAGGTTAACTGAACCTATTTGTTCAGTGACTGTAATTAATGCCAGTCTCCATGGATGCTACATGTGTCACTGGAGGGTTTCCCCCTTCTATGAATAGAGGGACTTCTTTCAATGTGTCACCCCACAATGTCAGCGGGAGTATCATCCGGGGCACTAACAGTGATCAGTGGCTGCAGAGAGAGGGAGGGAATAGATCGGAATCTGAGAGCAATAGATTGCAATGTCACAACAATGGATCATAAACTGAACCATAGATTGGAATGTTACAACAATGGGTCAGAATCTGAGAACACTAGATTGGAATGTTACAACAATGGGTCAGAATCTGAGAACACTAGATTGGAATGTTACAACAATGGGTCAGAATCTGAGAACACTAGATTGGAATGTTACAACAATGGGTCAGAATCTGAGAACACTAGATTGGAATGTTACAACAATGGGTCAGAATCTGAGAACACTAGATTGGAATATTCCAACAATGAACAAAGAACAAAGAACAAAGAACTGTGTTAGCAGGAATGAATCTGGAAGACTCACTCGACACTCAGGTCTGCTCCAATGTAAAACAGTTTATTTAGTTACGCCAGTGGGGAGCAGGTCATTGGGCTGTCCAGATGCCTCTCCACTGAACAAAGGAAAATCATCCAAACTTATACATTTTCAAACAGTTACTCAGCCCATCCCGGCCGGACATGGTCCAATCACAACGATTATCGATTATATACATTGATTATTAGAGCGAATAGAAGCGGTTACTAGGCATAGAGGGGCTGCATGACCGGCCCATACACAGATAGGGGATTACTCATGATGTTTTCCATACCCCCTTATCTTCACCTCGTTATCGGCCCATACACAGATAGGGGATTACTCATGATGTCTTCCATACCCCCTTATCTTCACCTCGTTACTGGCCCATACACAGATAGGGGATTATTCATGATGTTTTCCATACTCCCTTATCTTCACCTCGTTACCGGCCCATACACAGATAGGAGATGACTCATGATGTTTTCCATACCCCCTTATCTTCACCTCGTTACCGGCCCATACACAGATAGGGGTTGACTCATGATGCTTTCACCTCGTTACTTGACCACATTCCACAAGGGCGTCTGCTTTTCATTTTAATTAGCCTTTTGTTTGAGAATGGATTACTCAGCTCCTGTGGAATGTGGTCAAGTTAACTGAGCCCCATGGTGCTTTGCAAACTCCTCACTGTTCACTAGTATTATATGTTACTGGTTACTCAAATAATATTTAAACATTATAATATTTATGGCAGGTGCCTCTGCGCTTGGGAACACCCTACATCGAACAGGAACAGGCCATACGGCCCTCCAAGCCTGCGCCGATCTTGATGCCTGCCTAAACTAACACCTTCTGCACTTCCGGGGCCCATATCCCTCCATTCCCTTCCTATTCATGTGTTTGTCAAGATGCCTCTTGAACGTCGCTATCGTATCTGCTTCCACCACCTACCCTGGCAGCAAGTTCCAGGCACTCACCACCCTCTGTGTAAAAAACTTGCCTCGCACATCCCCTCTAAACTTTGCCCCTCGCACCATAAACCTATGTCCCCGAGTAACTGACCCTTCCACCCTGGGAAAAAGCCTCTGACTATCCACTCTGTCCATGCCGCTCATAACTTTGTAAACCTCTATCATGTCGCACCTCCACCTCCGTCGTTCCAGTGAAAACAATCCGTGTTTTTCCAACCTATCCTCATTGCTAATGCCCTGCAAACCAGGCAACATCCTGGTAAACCTCCTCTGTACCCTCTCCAATGCCTCCACATCCTTCTTGCAGTGTGGCGACCAGAATTGCACACAATATTCTAAGTGTGGCCTAACTAAGGTTCTGTACAGCTGCAACATGACTTGCCAATTTTTATACTCTATTCCCCGAACGATGAAGGCAAGCATGCCGTATGCCTTCTTGACTACCTTATCCACCTGCGTTGCCACTTTCAGTGACCTGTGGATCTGTACGCTCAGATCTTTTTGCCTGTCAATACTCCTAAGGGTTCTGCCATTTACTGTATACCTCCCACCTGCATTAGACCTTCCAAAATGCATTACCTCACATTTGTCCGGATTAAACTCCATCTGCCATTTCTCCGCCCAAGTCTCCAACCGATATATATCCTGCTGTATCCTCTGACAATCCTCATCATTGTCCGCAACTCCACCAACCTTTGTGTCGTCCGCAATCCTACTAGTCAGACCAGCTACATTTTCCTCCAAATCATTTATATATACTACAAACAGCAAAGGTCCCAGCACTGATCTCTGTGGAACACCACTAGTCACATCCCTCCATTCAGAAAAACACCCATCCACTGTTACCCTCTGTCTTCTGTGACTGAGCCAGTTCTGTATCCATCTTGCCAACTCACCTCTGATCCCGTGTGACTTCACCTTTTGCACCAGTTTGCCATGCAGGACCTTGTCAAAGGCTTTAGTAAAGTCAATATAGACAACATCCACCGCCCTTCCCTCATCAATCATCTTCGTCACTTCTTCAAAAAACTCAATCAAATTATTAAGACACGACCTCCCCTTCACAAAACCATGCTGTCTCTCGCGAATAAGTTCGTTTGTTTCCAAATGGGAGTAAATCCTGTCCCGAAGAATCCTCTTTAATAGTTTCCCTGCCACTGACGTCAGGCTCACTGGCCTATAATTTCCTGGATTATCCTTACCACCCTTCTTAAACAAAGGAACAACATTGGCTATTCTCCAGTCCTCTGGGACCTCACCTGTAGCCAATGAGGATGCAAAGATTTCTGTCAAGACCCCAGCAATTTCCTCCCTTGCCTCCCTCAGTATTCTAGGGTAGATCCCATCAGGCCCAGAGGACTTATCTACCTTAATGCTTTGCAAGACAGCCAACACCTCCTCCTTATTGATAATGAGATGACTGAGACTATCTGCACTCCCTTCCCTAGGCTTATCATCCACCAAGTCCTTCTCCTTGGTGAATACTGATGCAAAGTACTCATTTAGCACCTCACCCATTTCCTCTGGCTCCACGCATAGATTCCCATCTCTTTCCTCGATTTTGCCAACCCTTTCCCTGGTTACCCTCTTGCTCTTTATATATGAATAAAAAGCGTTGGGATTTTCCTTAATGAGTCAGATACTGAACGTTATATTGGAATGTTAAAACAATGGTTCAGAGTCTGAGAACAATAGATTGGAATGTTCCAACAATGGGTCAGATACTGTGAACGTTAGATTGGAATGTTACAACTATGGGTCAGAATCTGAGAACAATAGATTGGAATGTTCCAACAATGGGTCAGAATCTGAGAACAATAGATTGGAATGTTATAACAATGGACAGGAGTTTTTTCCTCGCATCTTTTCATTATTTCTATGTATGATTGACTATCTTTGGCCTCTCGGACATATTGGGCACTGACGGTTATTCAATACATTTACTATCCAGTCCTGGCTGTTATTGGTGTCTCTGGTATGTCTCTCTACCGCGCCTTTAATTCTATCAACCATGTTTAACTGCATTACTGTTCTTGTCATTTACTCTGTCCTACTTTTTCCTGTTATCCCTGGTGAATATCTCCAGGTATTAGCTCTCTAAACCATTGCTAACTATATTGCACCTCTTGTAAGTTACTCTCTCATCTTTGCTGCTGTCGCTGTCTGTATTTCCAGCTATACGTTCTATAAACAGTTCTTGCAATTTGAATTATGGGAAGACCAAAACCAGTGTCATTGGTCTCCATTATAAATTCCGTCCCCCATCCCAGATCCACTTAGCCTGCCCTGGGCAATGTCTGAGGCTCAACCAGACAGTTTACATCCTCTGAGTTCATCTCCTATTCTCTCCATCACCACCCTGCCTCCTACCATCTCTGTAATATCACCCAGCTCCTCCTCAGTCCATCTGCTGCATAAACCCTCATCGGTGCTTTTGTTAAAACACAGTTGACTATTCCAATTCTATCCTGGTCACTCCCCCAGTTATAGACCTCCATAAACCAGAGCCTACTCAGAATACTGCTGCCTGTATCCTGACTTGCACCAAATCGAGATCACCCATCACCCCTGTGCTCACGGATCTACATTGCCTTCCAGTCTGACAGCACCTTAATTTTAATAATCTCGTTCTTGTGTTTGAATCCCTCCATTGCCTCACCCCTCCAATTAGTCCCATTACTTCATATCTTTCGCTTTCAACACGTTCTTCTTCAATTTTCCTTTTGAAGTGAATTCTTTCCCTCTTTATCTACCCCTGACCATGATTTTGAGCTCTACAGGGCCACTGGGCCAAATGCCACAGAAGCTTGGGTCCATAGATTGATGCAATCTGAGCTACTGGCCACTTCCAGCATGGCCTGTACAGCGCAGCATTCTGAGCAGGGCTCCAGCCTGGATGTGCCATGTGTACGTCTGTAGCAGGAAGTGGCATCAATGCACCATTCCAGCAGCTTTGATGTATGCCTTTGTTGGTGTGTGAGCATGCCCAGTACATCATGTTGGTTAATGTCCACTATCTTGACAGCAGCCCCGATACTTTCATTCTGAAGCTGTCAGTTGTTCCCACCATCTTCAGTTCTCCATGCAAAACCAGAAGGTGGCTCCTTGGAGATAAAGTAAAGCTCCTTCTGGAGACAGCTCATGTTTCTACATCCCAAACCACCTCCCGTCGCCAACCAACCTCACGCAATTTACATGTGTATAACGTGAGCAATGGAGTCACCAGGAACATGGTGGAATAGACCATTCGTTTGATGAAGCAATGCTTCCAATGCCTGAACCGCTCGGGGGTGGGTGGGGTGGGGGGGGTGGGTGGGGGGGGGGGGGGTGCCCTCCAGTACACACTGGAGCGGTGTCCAAGTTCATGGTGTTCTGCTGCACCCTTCATTTCATCACCCTCATGAGGACACAGGCATTGGCACCAGGAATCCGGAGGCCACCTCAGGAGGAAGAGGCAGGGAGGGTATTTCCTGGATGCCTTCCACACAGACTTGCCGACTGCTCCTATACAGTGCTATCCCAGTGGCTGTAGCGTTTTACATTCATTCATGGAATGTGGGTATCGCTGACCGGGCCAGAATGTATTGTCCATCGTTAGTTGCCCTTGAGAAGGTGATAGTGAGCTGCCTTCTTGAACCGCTGCAGTTCATGTAGGGCAGGCGCACCCACAGTGCTGTTAGGAAGGAAGTTCCAGGATTTTGCCACAGCGACAGTGAAGGGACGGTGATATATGTCCAAGTCAGGATGGTGTGTGACTTGGAGGGAAATGTGCTGGTGGTGGTGTTCCCATGCATCTGCTGCCGTTGTCCTTCCAGGTGGTGGAGGTCGCGGATTTGAAAGGTGCTGTCTAAGGTGGCTTGGTGAGTCGCTGCTGGTCATCTTGTAGATGGTACACACTGCTGTCACTGTGACTGGTGCTGGAGTCATGGAGTCATTTATGGTACAGATTGAGACCATGCTGGCTCTCTGCAGAGTAATCCAGTCAGGCCCATTCCCCCACTCAATCCCTCTGTTCCTGCAAGTTTCTTTCCTTCAACTGTCCATCCAGTTTCTTCTGGAAATCATTGATCATCTCTACTTCCACCACCATTGTGGGTACTGAGTTCCAGCTCATTACAAATCGCTGCGTATAACAAAAACAAGTTCTTGTTCAGATTCGCCCTGCATTTCTTGTCAAATCCTTCAATCTGTGTCTCTAGTCCTTGTACTATTCGTTAATAGGGACAGTTTTCCTTTTCTAACTTATCAAAGCCTGTCATAATCTAGTCCACCTCGATTAAATCACCCTTCAATCTCCTTTGTTCCCCTTCGAACAAAGGCACATTTTCCAATCTTACCTTGTAACTAATCCTTTTCCCCCCTTCCCTAGATCCATTCTGGTAAACCTCCTCTGCACCCTCTCAAGGACACTCACACCCTTCCCAAAGTGTGCTGAGCAGAACTGGACGCTATATTACATTTGGAGCCTAACCACTGTTCTGTAAATGTTCAGCATAACTTCCCTGCTTTAGTACTCAATGCCTCTGTTTTAAACGCAAATCCTATATGCTTTGCTGTCAATTGTCAATATGTCCTGTTATCTTCACAGATTAATCCACCCGCATGTTTCTCTGCTCCTCAACACTCTTTAGAACTGTGACAGTAGTCAATATAGCCATTCTATTCCTACTGACAAAATGCATCACCTCACACTCCTCTCTATTAAATTCCATCTGTCAGTTGTCTGCCTATCTGTGTCCTGTTGCAGGTGGTTCATATCATCCTCACTCTTTGCTCTTCCTCCAAATTTGGTGTCATCGGAACATTTTGAGATTGTACTCATGGGACAATGGCCGCCCTGCGATCCATCCCACCCCAATCCCTCAACCCAAACCTTCTGATTGTTTTAATTCTTTCATGGATTTGTGTCTCACTGTCAAGACTAGCATGTTCTGCCCATCCCGATTTGCCTTTGAACTGAGTGGCTTGCTAGGCCATTTCAGAGTGCAGTTAAGAGTCAACCACATTGCTGTGGGTCTGGAGTCGCATGTAGTCCAGACCAGGTAAGGACAGCAGATTTCCTTCCCTAAAGGACATTCATGAAGCAGGTGGTTTTATACTTTCCAATGATAACCCAAAACTGCCAACTTCCCAGTCACAGCAGCTCCAGGAGACAGAGAGAGAGAGCAGTACAGCACTGATGGTGAAACCCCATCACTAGGTCTGATACTCACAGTCACCAGCTCAAATATTAATACTGCGTGTACCTTCGTGGCTGGTGTAGAGCCAGAATCTGCACGTGGTGAGTCACAGTATTCTAGGATTGTTAGAGCACAGAAGGAGGACATTCGTCCCTTTGTGTCCGTGCTGGATCTCTGTGAAAATCACGCAGCTTCTCCCACTGCCCCTGCCTTTACCCAAAGTCCTGCATTTTCTTTTATCTTCAGATCATTATCCAATTACCTTTTGAAAATTACGTTTGAATTTGCCTCCACCACACTCTCAGGCAGTTCATTCCAGATTCTAACCACTCACTGTGTTTATCCTCATGTCACCTTTAGTTCTTCTACCAATCACCTTAAATCAGTGTCCTCTGGTCTTGCTCCATCCACCAATGGGAACAGTTTCTCCCTATCCACCCTGTCCAAACCCCTCATCATTTTAAACTCTTCTGTCAAATCTCATCTTCACCTTTTCTTCAAGCAGAACAGCCCCAGCTTCTCCAATCTATCTGTATAACGGAATTCCTCATCCCTGGAACCATTCCCGTAAATCTTTGCTGCACCCTCTCTCATTCCTTTACACCCTTCCTGAACTGAGGTGTCTAGGCCTGGACACAATACTCCAGTTGAGACTGAGGCTGTGTTTTGTAACGTTTCATCATAACGTCCTTGCTATTGTACTCTCGGTCTCTATTTATTAAACCCAGGATTCTGCATGCCTTACTAACTGCTTTCTCAACCTGCCTGCCACCTCCAACAATAGGATCACGTATAGCCCTCAGGTCTCTCTGCTCCTGCATACCCATTAGAATTCGATCCTTTATTTTCTCTTGCTTCTTCACGGTCTTGCGACCAAAATGAATTACTTCACACGTCTCCACATTAAATTTCATCTGCCATGTGTCCTCCCATTCTACCTGCCTGTCACTGTCCTCTTGAAGTCTATCGCTATCCTCCTCTTTGTTCACAATAATGCCGAGCCTTCTGTCAGCTGCAAATTTTGAAATTGTTCCCTCTAGACTGAAATACAGGTCATTAATGTAGATCAAGAACAACAGTGGCCCTATCCTGACCCCTGGGGAACACCACTATAAACGTTCCTTCAATCTGAGAAATAACTGTTCAGCACTACTCTCCATTTAACATGTCTCCAATTTCAGCATTCACAGCCAGCAGCAGCAGCCTCCTGTGATTCGGTGCAGCTTCCCTTTCAAGAGATACAGACTGCCTTAAAGAGCTGAATTCTGGCTGAAAAATGAGCCAACCCCACACACAGTTAGGCCCCTGTTAAGCGTGCAGAGAGACGGTAGCGGGGGTCACCCTGGGCGGCACGTAGATTTCATGGAAATGTTGAGGCCGCAGGAAGTTTGTGTGTCACCTGCCTCAACAGGTGGGCACGGGAAGATCATGAAACATCTGCCCAAATAAAGACGCAAATCTGATTTTATCACTCTTTCTCGTTCCCTTTCACTATTTCACCTTCTCTCTCTCTCTGTCTCTCTCTCTCTTCACTCTCTGTGTCTCTTCCTCGTATAATCAGAGATTGCTGCAGCACAGAAGGAGGATATTCGTCCCATTGTGTCAGTGCTGTCTCTTTGAAAGAGTTATCCAATTAGTTCCTCTCCCCTCCTCTTTCCCCCGACTCCTGCTTTGATTCCCTTTCAAGTATTTGTTAAATTCCCTTTTGAAATACATTATTGAATCTGCTTCCACCATGTTTTCAGGCAGTGAATTCCAAATCCCAACAACTCGCTGTGTAAGAAAATTCTCCTTATTTCACCTCTGGTTCTTTGTCAATTCCCTTCAATCTGTGTCTTAATACTGCACTTTCTGACACTGGAAACAGTTTCACATTAATTACCCAATCAAAACCGATCTATATCCTGCTGTATCCTCTGACAATATTCATCACTATCCGCATCTCCGACAACCTTTGTGTCATCTGCAAACTTCCTAATCAGACCAGCTACATTTTCCTCCAAATCATTTATATATATACTACAAATAGCAAAGGCCCCAGCACTGATCCCTGCGGAACACCACTAGTCACATTCCTCCATTCAGAAAAACACCCATCCACTGATACCCTCTGTCTTTTATGACCGAGCCAGTTCTTTATCCATCTTGCCAGCTCACCTCTGATCCCGTATGACTTCACCTTTTGTATCAGTTTGCCATGAGGGACCTTGTCAAAGGCTTTACTGAAGTCCATGTGGACAATATCCACTGCCCTTCCTCCATCAATCATCTTCATCAATTCCGCAAAAAACTCAATCAAGTTAGTGAGACACGACCTCCCCTTCAGAAAACCATGCTACCTCTCGCTAATAAGTCCATTTGTTTCCAAATGGGAGCCAATGCTGTCCCGAAGAATCCTCTCCAATAATTTCCCTACCACTGACGTACGGCTCACCGGCCTGTAATTTTCCTGGATTATCCTAGCTACCCTTCTTAACCAAAGGAAGATCATTGGCTGTTCTCCACTCCTCTGGGACCTCGCCTGTAGCCAATGAGGATACAAAGATTTCTGTCAACGCCCCAGAAATTTCCTCCCTTGCCTCCTTCAGTATTCTGGGGTAGATTCCATCAGGCCCTTGGGACTTATCTACCTTACTGTTTTCCAAGACGCCCAACACCTCCTCCTTTCTGATATCGACACGACCAAGGCTATCTACACTCCCTTCCCCAGACTCATCATCCACCAAGTACTTCTCTTGGGTGAATACTGAGGCAACGTATTCATTTAGTACCTCACCCATTTCCTCTGGCTCCACGGATAGATTCCCTCCTCTATCCTTGAGTGGGCCAACCCTTTTCCTGGCTACCCTCTTGTTCTTTATATACGGATAAAAAGCCTTCGGATTTTCCTTAATCCTGTTTGCCAATGACTTATCATAATTTATTTTAGCCTTCCTGACTCCTTGCTTAAGTTCCTTCCTACTTTCTTTAGATTCCTCAAGGGCTTCGTCTGTTGCCAGCCTTCCAGCCCTGACGAATGCTTCCTTTTAGCTTTTTGACTGATCTCACAATATCCCTCGTTATCCAAGGTTCCCGAAACTTCCCAAACTTATCCTTCATCCCCATAGGAACATGCCGGTCCTGGATTCTGATCAACTGACGTTTGAAAGACTCCCACATGTGAGATGTTGATTTACCCTCAAACAGCCGCCCCCAATCTAAATTCTTCAGTTCCTGCCTAATATTGTTATAATTAGCCTTCCCCCAATTTAGCACCTTCACCCGAGGACTACTCTTATCCTTATGCACAAGTACCTTAAACCTTATGGAATTATGATCACTGATACCGAAATTCTCCCCTACGGAGACTTCGACCACCTGGCCAGGCTCTTTCCCCAATACCAGGTCCAGTACGACCCCATCCCTAGTTGGACTATCTACATATCGTTTAAG
Source organism: Heterodontus francisci (assembly GCF_036365525.1). Taxonomy (NCBI): domain Eukaryota; kingdom Metazoa; phylum Chordata; class Chondrichthyes; order Heterodontiformes; family Heterodontidae; genus Heterodontus; species Heterodontus francisci. Next base: position 2,370,881 of record NW_027140753.1, read on the forward strand.
GAAGCCCTCCTGGATGCCCCTTACAAATTCTGCCCCATCCAAGCCCCTAGCACTGAGTGAGTCCCAGTCGATATAGGGAAAGTTAAAATCACCTACCACCGCATCCCTGTTACCTTTACATCTTTACAAAATCTGTCTACCTATCTGCTCCTCTATCGCCTGCCGGCTGTTGGGAGGCCTGTAGTAAACCCCCAACATCGTGAATGCACCCGTCCCATTCCTGAGCTGTAACAATATTGTCTCGCTACATGACCCCTCCGAAGTGTCCTCCCGCAGTACAGCTGTGATATTCTCCTTAACCAGTAATGCAACTCCCCCACCCCTTTTACTTCCCCTCCATCCCGCCTGAATTTCTAAATCCCGGAACATGTAGCTGCCAATCCTGTCCTTCCCTCAACCAAATCTCTGTAACAGCAACAACATCAAAGTTCCAAGTACTAATCCAAGATCTACGTTCATCTGCTTTGCCTGTTATACTTCTCTCATTGAAACAAATGCACTTCAGATCATCAGTCCTGCTGTGCTTGGCAACATCTCCCTGCCTATTCTTCCTCTCAGTCTTACTGGCAATACTCACTAGTTCCGCTTAGTTATTTCACTTGCTGACCGACTCCTCTTGTTCCCACCCCCCGCCACACTAGTTTAAACCCTACCGAGTAATGCAGGTTTGTTCCTCCACGTCCTTCCCACTAGCTAGTGACCTATGGACAACACGAAGCAATGTAACTGCAACTTTTTTGCTCCTTCGTTCCACCCATTTAGATTCTGTCCCTGACCCACTCCCCCCTCCCCCCGCCCGGGACGTTCTCTCTCTCCAGCACTATAATATTCTCCTTAATCAATACCACCACCCCTATCGCTATTCTTCCTTCTATCTTTCCTGAATACCTTGTATCCAGGAATATTTACCACCCTGTCCTGCCTTTCTTTGGGCCAGGTCTTTGTTATAGCCATAACACCATATTTCCACATGGCAATCTGCGCATGGACCTCACCAGTCGTATTCGCCACACTCCATGCTTTCACATACATGCACATTAACTTTCATGTAAATGTTATTACTTTCTCCCATTCTCTGATCCCACCTAATAACATTCTGAACCCTGCTATTGTGCTATCCAACTCTTCCCGTATTCTGTGCACCTTGGAATTCCTCTCTGATGTTTACTCCTGGTTCCCATACCCATGCCAATTTAGTTTAAACCCTCTCCAATAGCACGAAGAAATCGCCCCACAAGCGAATTAGTCCCAGCTCTGCTCAGGTGTAAATCGTCCAGCCTTTACAGATCCCTCATTCTCCATAACTGGTACCAGTGTCCAGGAATCTAAACCTCCCCACTTCTGCAGCATCCTTCCAGCCACACAACCATCTGTACTATCCACCTATGCCTCTACTCACTCGCATGGTGTACTGAGAGTAATCCGGAGATTACGACTTTGAAGTCCTGCTTTCTAACTTCTTTCCCAGCTCCCTAAATTGTGACTGCAGGACAACCTCCCTCTTTAAGCCTCTCTCGTTGCTTCTGATGTGGACCACGACTGCTGGCTGTTCACCCTCCACCTTCAGGATGCTCTGCAGCCGCTGAAGTGATATCCTTGACCCTGACACCAGGGAGCGAACACACCATCCTGGATACACATCTGCGGCCTCAGAAACCATTGTCTGTTCCAGTGACTATCGAATCTCCTATCACTATCAACATTGCAGTCTTCCCTGTAGCCCCCACCGCCCCCACCACCCCCCCCCCCCCCCCCGAGTACAGCTGAGACAGCCCTTGTACCATGGCCTTGCCTGTGGCTGCAGTCCTCAGATGAAGCATCACTTTCCTCAGTATTGAATACTAGTTGGAGAATGAGATGCACTCAGGAGTCTCCTGTGCTACCCGCTGATTCTTCCTGACGTGCTCTCCACAAATTACTCAACCTCACATATACACGACAGTGACATCCATGGTCCCACCATCTGCAGCTTGTACATCATCCCAGAAAGCAGGATGAGGGGGAGGTGGGAGTTAAGAAAGGACATAAGGCAGGAACATAACATCATCATGAATGCTCTCGATGATGCCAGATGCTACGAGCTCTGGCACAGCCGGTTCCATGATGTGGAGAACCATCTCCTCCCACAGGCTCAGGGGTGAAGGAATGCCTGGTCCTCGCTGGTTCACTGCTGCTCCCTGTGATTATGGGCCACCTTGTCCTGTAAGAGAGAGGGCAAAATGTCAGTGATTATGTTGCACTGTGTTTGTGTGATGTGCCTGCCATAGCTGAATAGCTGGAGGTATGTGGAGGTACTGAGAGGTGGGTGTGAAGCTGGTATCAGTGGAAGGTGTGTGAGGGTGAGGTGGAGAATGTGAATGTTAGGTGTGAGTCCTGAGTGTTAGGGACTGCTGATGGGTGAGTGATGGGGGTGTGGTACATTGAGCAGTGTGAGAGGTTGGGGGTGTTGGGCGTAGGTGATGCCATGTGGAAATCAATTCACTGACATTAACCACCCGAGTGAGCTCATTAACCTTCTTCTGGCTCTTCTGCCAGGTCCTCGGGGCCAGAATTCTTGCATTGACGTCCCTGACCACCTGCTCCCATTCCCTTCGGAGGGCGTTCCTTGAGGGTATCCACACCAACCCACGGAAACATGGCCTCTCTCCTCCTGTCACCCACCATGACTAAGGCCTCCAGCATTACATTCGTAAAGCCCTCTCTCTGTCCTAGCATCCCATTTACTTTGTCTACAATTGCAGAATTCACAGTCAGCAGCTGCAGGTTCCTGTGATTCAGTGCAACTTCTGTTTAAGAGGGACAGACTACCTTTAAAAGCGGAATCCTGGCAAACATCTGCCAGACCCTCACACAGTCAGGTCCCTCTTCAGCGTGCAGAGGGACAACAGCGCGGGTCACCCTCAGGGACATGTAGAATTCATGGAAATGTGGAGGCAGCAGGAAGTTTGTCCATCACCTGTCAGAATAGGAATGGGTACGGGAAGATCATAACCCCTCTGCCCAAAAAGCAATGCAAACCCGATTTTCTCGCTCATTCTGTTTCCCTTTCCCTCTTTCACACTGTTTTTCTCTCTCTCTCTCTCTATCATTCTCCCTCTCTCTTCACTCTCTGTCATTGTCCATAGAATCAGAGATTGATACAGCATAGAAGGAGGTTATTCGGCCCATTGTCTCAGTGCTGTCTCTTTGAACGAGCTATTTAATTAGTTCCTCTCCCCTCCTCTTTCCCCAGATTCCTGTTTATTTTCGTTTTCCTTTTCAAGTATTTGTTAAATTCCCTTTTGAAAGATATTATTGAATCTGCTTCCACCATGTTTTCAGGCAGTGAATACCAGATCCCAGCAACTTGCTGTGCAAGAACATTTTTCGCAATTTACCTCTGATTCTTTGTCAATTACCTTCAATCTGTGTCTTATTAACACTGAACTTTCATACACGGGAAACAGTTTCGCATTAATTACCCTATCAACACCCTTCATGATTTTGAATTCTACATGAAACTCCCCTGACCGTTCACTGCTCTAAAGAGAACAATCCCAACTTTTCCAATCTCTCCATGTAACTGAATTCCCAGATCCCTGGTACCATTCTCGTAAATCACCTCTGTATCTTCACTAAGACCTTGACATCCGTGCCAAAGTGTAGTGATCAGAATTGGACACAATTCTCCAACTGGGACCTAACCAATGATGTATAAACATCAGCATTTCCTCTTGAGTTTTATTACTCTGTGCCTCTCTCTGTAACACTAATGACACTGCATGTTACCTTCAAAGATCTGTGTGTGTACACCCCAGTTCTCTCTAATCCTCCACCCACTTTATAATGGTACCATTTAGTTTATATTGTTTCTCCACATACTTCCTACCCAAATGTCTCATTTCACACTTCACTGAGTTAAATTACATCTGCCATGTTCCTGCCCATTTCACCAGTCGGTCCCTGACTTCCTGAAGTCTGTTACTATCCTTCACACTGTTCGTTAACATTTCTGAGTTTCCTGCCATCTGAAAACTTTGACATTATCCCCTGTGTACACAAGCCCATTGCATTAACATACATCAACTGTGATCCCAACAGTGACACTGGGGAAACCCCACTGTACTTCCCTCCTGACTGAACAACCATTCTCCACTACTCTATGCTTTCTGTCACTTAGCTACTTTCCTGCATGCTGCCATTGTAAATTAAAAAACATTCCATTCATGTAGCGCCTTCATGATCACTGCATGTCCCAAAGCGATTTACAATCAATGAGTACTTATTAAACCCTAGTCACTATTGAAATGTAGGAAAGATGGCAGAAAATTTCCGCACAGCAAGATCCCACAAGCAGCAATGTGATAATGATCAGAACTTTAACATCCACCTGAGAGGGCAGATGTTGGTTTAATGTTTCATTCGATGGACGGCACATCTGACAGTGCAACAGTCCCTCAGTACTGCACTGCAGTGTCAGCCATGAATCTTGTGATGAAGGCCTGTTACTTGATTCTTGTCATCAAATGACACTTGATCCTAGAAGCTTATGACTTAAACGGGAAGAACTACAAACTGAGCCACTCCTTTAATCCCATGTGTTTCTAATTTGGTAACATGGCTGTTACGTGGTACTTTATCAAACGCCTGTTTAAAGGATAGGAGTATTAGGAAAGTAGAGGCAAGAACAATCATAGAAACATAGAATAGCATTCCACTGAAGAAGGCAATTTGGTCCAACATGTCAGTGCTGGCCCTTTTGAAGATCTTCCAGTTAGCCCCACATACTGGCTCTTTTTTTTATTCATTCATGGGATTTGGGTGTTACTGGCTTGGCCAGCACTTATTGCACTTGTTGCCCTTGAGAAGGTGGTGGTGAGCTGCCTTCTTCAACCGCTGCAGTCCATTTGGAGTAGGTAGACCCACAGTGCTGTTAGGAAGGGATTTTGACCCAGCGACAGTGAAGGAAGGGCGATATAGTTCCAAGTCAGGATGGTGTGAGACTTGAACGGGAACTTGAAGGTGGTGATGTCCCCATGTATTTGCTGCTCTTGTCCTTCTAGTTGGTAGAGGTCGTTGGTTTGGACGATTTTGTATCAGAAGCCTTGGTGCATTGCTGCAGTGCATCTTGTAGATGGTACACACTGCTGCTACTGTGCGTTGATGGTGGAGGGAGTGAATGTTTGCAGATGGGGTGGAAATCAAGTGGGCTGCTTGGTCCCGGATGGTGTCGAGTTTCTTGAGTGTTGTTGGAGCTGCACCCATTCAGTCGAGTGGAGAGTATTCCACCACACTCCTGACTTGTGCCTTGTCGATGGTGGACAGGCTTTGAGGAGTCAGGGGGTGAGTTACTCGCCTCAGGATTCCCAGCCTCTGACCTGTTCTTGTAGCCACGGTATTTATATGGCTACTCCAGTTCAGTTTCTGGTCAATGGTAGCCTCTAGGATGTTGATAGTGGGGGATTCAGCGATGGTAATGCCATTGAATATCAAGGGGAGATGGTTAGATTCTCTCTTGTTGGAGATGGTCATTGCCTGGCACTTGTGTGGCGCGAATGTTACTTGCGACTTATCAGCCTAAGCCTGGATATTGTCCAGGTCTTGCTGCATTTTTACACGGACTGCTTCAGTATCTGAGGAGTCACGAATGGTGCTGAACATTGTGCAATCATCTGCGAACATCCCCACTTCTGACCTTGTGATTGAAGGAAGGTCATTGATGAAACAGCTGAAGATGGTTGGCCCTAGGACACTACCCTGAGGAACCCCTGCAGTGATGTCCTGGAGCTCAGATCATTGGCCTCCAACAACCACAACCATCTTCCTTTGCACTAGGTATGACTCCAGCCAGCGGAGGTTTTGAGATAATGAGGTAATGCGATCAGGAGCTGAATGACTCCAGCGGAACCTAAACTGAGCGTCATTGAGCAGGTTATTGCTAAGCAAGTACTGTTTGATAGCACTGTCGATGACACCTTCCATCACTTTACTCATGATTAAGAGTCGGCTGATGGGGCGGTAATTGGTCGGGTTGGACTTGTCCTGCTTTTTTTCTACAGGACATAGCTCAGCAATATTCCACCTTGCCGGGTTGATGTCAATGTTGTAGCTGTACTGGAACAGCTTGGCTAGGGGTACGGCAAGTTCCGGAGCACAGGTCTTCAGTACTATTGCTGGAATATTGTCAGGGCCCATCGCCTTTGCAGTATCCAGTGCCTTCAGTCGTATATTGATATCACGTGGAGTCAATCGAACCCTGAGATACAGTACTGTATACTTCTAAATTCTAAATTCCAGAGTGTTGACAGAGGTAGCTATGGAGACAGTAGGTGCATGGGTGATCACCTTCTGGAACGGTTCCAGCATATTGGAAGGTCGCAAATGTCACCCCACGATTTTAGAAGAGAGGGAGAGAGAAAACGGGGAATTACAGACCTGTTAGCCTGACATCAATAGTAGGGAAAATGGTAGAATCTATCATAAAGGATGTGATAAATGGATAATTGGATAATAATGATCTGATTGGACATAGTCAACATGGATTTATGAATGGGAAATCATGTTTGATGAACCTGTTGGAGTTTTTGGAGGATATTAGTAACAGAATCGATAACGTAGAGTCGGTGGATGTAGTATATTTGGATTTTCAGATGAATTTTTGATAAAGTCCCCCACAAGAGGTTGGTTAGTAAAATTAAAGCACATGGGATAGGACGTAATATACTGGCATGGATTAAGGATGGGTTAACAAGCATAAAACAGAGAGTAGGAATAAATGGGTTATTCTGGCTTTGGCAGGCTGTGACTAGTGGGGTAAGTAAAAATGAAACATTTGGGTAAGTACTTGGGCCCCATTTGTTCACAATATGTATCATTGATTTAGATGTGGGGACCAGAGTAATAGTCCCAAGTTTGCAGATGTTACAAAAAGATGTGGGAATGTATGTGTTGTGAGGAAGATGCAAAGCGGCTTCAAGGGAATTTGGACAGACTTCGTGGGAGGGCAAGAACGTGGCAGATGGAATATAATGTGGAAAATATGAGGTTATCCACTTTGGAAGGAGGAATAGATGTGCAGGGTATTTCTTGAATGGTAAGAAATTAGGAAGTGTAGATGTATAAAGGGATCTGGGTGTCCTTGTCAATAAGTCACTGAAGGCTGACATGCAGGGACAGCAAGCACTTAAGAAGGCTAATGGTATGTTAGCCTTTATCACAAGAGAATTTGAGTACAGGAGTAGTGAAGTCTTGCTTCAATTGTATGGAACCTTGTGAGAACACACCTGGAGTACTGTGTGCAGCTTTGCTCCCCTTACTTTAGGAAGTATATTATTGCCATAGAGGGAGTGCAACGAAGATTCACGAGACTTGTTCCTGGGATGGCAGGACTGTCCTATGAAGAGATTAGGAAAACTGGGCCTGGATTCTCCAGAACTTCGATTAATGAGAGGTGATCTCATTGAAACCTACAACATAAATAAATGGATAGACGGGTTGATGCAGCTAAGATGTTTCCCCTGGTTGGGGAGTCTAGAACCAGCAGAGACAATTTGAAAATAAGGAGAAAGTCACTTAGGACAGAGATGAGGAGAAATTTATTTACTTAGGGGGTTGTGAATCTTTGGAATTCTCTACCCCAGAGGGCTGTGGAAGCTCAGTCATTCAGTATGTTTGAAGCAGAGATTGACAGATTTCTAAATACAAATGACATAAAGGGATATGGGGATAGTGTGGTAAAAAGGAATTTAAATAGATGATAACCCATGATCGTTTTTAATGGCGGGGCAGACTAGCTGGGCTGATTGGCCTACTCTTGCTCCTATGTTCCGAAGCTGCTTAACTCTTTCAAACAGGAGGTAAGTTCGCTCAGGCTACTTTCGTAGTGTTCCGAATTTCTGGTAGTGCGCTTCTGATACTATCTCATATGCACCCTGGATAGCGTTTTTATTCATTTTATAATCTGATGAACTTTCATCTGGCAACAGTGAAAAAACCTCATGGGCTTTTCCTGTTACTTTGCCTTTTAAAAACAGTATCCAGCTCTCTGCCGCCATTTCAGCTGCTTTGCAAGTTTTTCAAAAGTGACGAAAAATTCTGCCGCATCCTCCTCATTGAACTTTAGAATGAACTGGGATAACTTTAAGAGCTCAGCACATGGTCCTGAGCTAGGGGCAGCTCCCTCACTAGCTGTCCCTTCACTGGGTGTATTGGGTCTTCCTCCAGTTGTTTGAGCCGCCTTCACTCCCTTTCCTCCTTCCCCTTCTGAAACACTCTTACTTTTTCCCTTTCTTGACACTCACTCTGCTCTTTCTCTCTCTCTCTGGAATTCTAATTCTAGTCTCTTTTCTTCGAGGTTTACCTTAGTTATCATTACACTATCTGTTAGTGATTCTAACCCTGTTTGAGTCTTCAGCCTCAAGTGAAAAATGGTTGACCACAGGTCTTAGGATTTCGGGTTTCCGAGCTTTTGGACGGAGAGTAATCCCTAGCTGTCCAGCTACGTTACTCAACTTTTCAACAGAGAGAGATTTTAACCTGTACCGAGTTACTTCACTCTGTATGTAACTCTTTTATGCCAATGTAACTCCTTTATTCAAACATGGAGGGAGACAGAAGGCAGGAAAAATTATGAGGCGCACAGATAGCGTAGTGAAGAAGAAACCTTTCCCTTAGCAGAGGTGTCAATAACCGGGGGGCATTGATTAAGGTAAGGGGCAAGTGGTTTTGAGGAAATTTGAGGAAAATAATCTTTCACTCAGAGGGTGGCTGGAATCTGGAACACACTACCTGAAAAGATGGTAGACGCAAGAACCCTCACAACATTTAAGAAGTATTTAGATGAACACTTGAAATGCCATTGCATACAAGGTTACGGGCCAAGTGCTGGAAAAGGGGATTAGAATGGGCAGGCTTGATGGCTGGCACAGACAGCGTGGGGCGAAGGGACTGTTTCTGTACTGTAAAACTCTGTGCATCTGTGACATATCCAATTTCTCGTTAGTTGTTGCGTTACGATCACTAGAACCTCCAGATTTCTGTTACAGCCAGGTGAGGAGGGGTCCCAGGCTCTCCTCTTGTTCTATCTTTTATTTCACTGCAGCGGGGCTTATTCCTTTTTAGCAGTGGACATGCTGACCACCTCAGTGAGCATTTTAACTTTTACCTTTGTTGTGATCGTGAAAGAACCAATCAGACAGGTTTTCTTGAGTTTAATCAAGAGGTTCCAGAAGCTGGCCGAGCGCGTCTACCCTGAGGCACAGTGTGGCTTTCGTGCTGAGAGATCGACCGTTGACATGTTGTTATCCCTTCGTCAGATACAGGAGAATTGCCGCGAACAACAGATGCCCCTCTACATTGCTTTCATTGATCGCACCAAAGCCTTTGATCTCGTCAGCAGACGTGGTGTCTTCAGACTACTAGAAAAGATTGGATGCCCACGAAAGCTACTAAGTATCATCACCTCATTCCATGACAATATGAACCGCACAATTCAACATGATGGCTCCTCATCAGACCCCTTTCCTATCCTGAGTGGCGTGAAACAGGGCTGTGTTCTTGCACCACACTTTTTGGGATTTTCTTCTCCCTGCTGCTTTCACATGCGTTCAAGTCCTTGGAAGAAGGAATGTTCCTCCACACAAGATCAGGGGGCAGGTTGTTCAACCTTGCCTGTCCAAGAGCGAAGTCCAAAGTACGGAAAGTTCTCATCAGAGAACACTTCTTTGCTGACGATGCTGCTTGAACATCTTACACTGAAGAGTGCCTTCAGAGTCTCATCGACATGTTTGCGGCTGCCTTCAATGAATATGGCCTAACCATCAGCCTCAAGAAAACGAACATCATGGGGCAGGACGTCAGAAATGCTCCATCCATCAATATTGGCGACCACGCACTGGAAGTGGTTCAAGAGTTCAACTACAAAGGCTCAACTATCACCAGTAACCTGTCTCTAGGTGCAGAAATCAACAAGCGCATGGGCAAGGCTTCCACTGCTATATCCAGACTGGCCAAGAGAGTGTGGGAAAATGGCGCACTGACACAGAACACAAAAGTCCGAGTGTATCAGGCCTGTGTCCTCAGTACCTTGCTCTATGGCAGCGAGGCCTGGACAACGTATGTTAGCCAAGAGCGACATCTCAATTCATTCCATCTTCGCTGCCTCTGGAGAATACTTGGCATCAGGTGGCAGGACCATATCTCCAACACAGAAGTCCTCGAGGCGGCCAACATCCCCAGCTTATACACACTACTGAGTCAGCGGCGCTTGAGATGGCTTGGCCATGTGAGCCGCATGGAAGATGGCAGGATCCCCAAAGACACATTGTACAGCGAGCTCGCCAAAGGTATCAGACCCACCGGTCGTCCATGTCTCCACTTTAAAGACGTCTGCAAACGCGATGTGAAATCCTGTGACGTTGATCATATGTCGTGGGAGTCAGTTGCCAGCGTTCGCCAGAGCTGGCGGGCAACCATAAAGGCGGGGCTAAAGAGTGGCGAGTCGAAGAGACTTAGCAGTTGGCAGGAAAGAAGACAGAGGCGCAAGGGAAGAGCCAGCTGTGTAACAGCCCCGACAATCACATTTTTCTGCAGCACATGTAGAAGAGCCTGTCACTCTCGAATTGGCCTTTATAGCCACTCCAGGCGCTGCTCCACAAACCACTGACCACCTCCAGGCGCTTACCCATTGTCTCTCGAGATAAGGTGGCCAAAGAAGAAGAATCAAGAGGTGAGTTTATTATACTTAACAATCTATACTGAATCTATATAAAATAATAAACATACACACATTCATACACACATACACACAGACATGCAAATCACACAGAAATAAATTATAGAGTGAGTACTAAATTTCTATTCGGATTAGAGCCCAGAATAAATTAAAAATAATCAAAATCTGTGAGATCGGGTAATTTTGTGGTCTGCCCCTTTGCCTCCCTTATTTATAAGTGTCATGTCATCTGCAAGAGTTTCAATTATGTTGTTTTACATATAAGTTTATGTCACTTGTATATTTATCGAAATGTCAGGAAGAGCACTGGTTTTAATACTGACACCTGAGAAACAGCACTGTATTCTCCCCCTTCCCCAGTGTGAACAATGTCTGTTTACCACTTCTATCTGCTTTCTGTCCCTGAGTCAGTATCATAACCACACTATCACTCTCACATTAATCCATGTGTTCCATTTTTCATTACAAGTCTACGAAATGTCATTTGATCACAGGCCTTTTGATAGTCCATATACATAACAGGAAACACACTATCCTCATCAATACTCACAGTTATGTCATCAACAAACTTGATCAAAATTATCAGACATAATTTTCCATTAACCTATCTGTACTGTTTGTCATTTAATATCACATGCTTTTCCAAGAATGATATATTTTTGCACTGGGTCACGGCCTCTAGAAATTTCCACCCACCGACATTAGACTGACTTGTCAGTAGTTATAGGGTTTATCTAATGTCTCCTTATTTAAACATCTTGTAACATTTACAACCCTCCAGTCCTTTGTCATCACTCCCAGATCCAAGGAGCATTGAAAGCTTCTGGCCAGTGCCTCTGCTATTTCCACATTCCTTCCCTCAACAAACCTCATATATCCCATCTGGACTGGGTAAATCTTCAACACTATTGTGGCATAAGAAGTGTTGGATTGAAAGGTGTTAACTGAACCTGTTTGTTCATTGACTGTAATTAACGTCAGTCTCCAAGGACCATAATTGTGTCACTGGAGGGTTTTCCTCTTCTATTAATAACGGACTTCTTCCAATGTGCTGGCTCATAGCGTCAGTGGGAACATCACCCCCGCCACTAACAGAGATCAGCGGCACCAGAGAGCGAGAGAGGAGAGATCAGAATCTGAGAACAATAGATTGGAATGTTACAACAATGGGTCAGAATCTGAGGACAATAGATTGGAATGTTACAACAATGGGTCAGAATCTGAGGACAATAGATTGGAATGTTACAACAATGGGTCAGAATCTGAGAACAATAGATTGGAATGTTAAAACAATGGACAGCAGGAGTTTCTCCTATTGGTTTAGCCTCGTTACTGCAGATTATTTTTGGTTAACAATAGATTTGCGGATCCGTTATGCTCTGAAGATGATTCAAACGATTTACTATCCCATCCTCGCCATTATTGGTGTCCCTGGTAAGTCTCTGTATCCAACTATTTGTTCTTTAAATCATATTTCACTGATTTAATGTTCTTGTCATGTAAATCTTGGGAAGACTTAAGCCACAGTCTTCAGTCTCTGTCTCACATTCCACTCTGCATCCACTTTCTGCATTCCCCTCCCTACCCAATGTCTGAGGCTGAAACAGACTGTATGGAACCTCTTTGTTATATTTATACCTGAGCTGAGTTCATTGCCATATTCTGCCTATCACCAACCGTACCTATTAAAACCTCTGTAATATCACCCATCACCACCTCTGCCCATCTGCTAATAATCCCTCATCTGTGACGTTGCTAAATCCACACTTAACTATTCCAATTCTATCCTGGTCACCCTCCCAGTTATCAACCTGCATAAACCACAGCCCATCCATAACTCTGCTGCCTGTATCCTAACTCACACCAAATCCCGATCACCCATTACCCCTGTGCTCACTGATCTACATTGGCTCCAGGTCTGGCAGCACCTTAATTTTAATATTCTCTTTCTTGTGTTTGAATCCCTCCATGGTCTCACCCCTCCAATAAGTCACATTTCCCTTCCATGTCACATATTCTTGTAAATATTATGCCTTCAAGTCTTTTTCCAATTCCCCTTTTAGAAGTGAGCTGTTTTCACTCTCTCTATTTCTTCCCTGCTGTGATTTTCACTCTATGACGGCACTGGTGCCAACGCTATGGAAACCTGGATCTGTAAAATGATGTGAACTCCACAGCCGGCCACTTCTAGTGTGGCCAGCACAGTGCCCCATGCTGGGCAGGGAACTAGCCTGGGTATACTGTGCAAGTGCTGTTAGTGTGAGGAAGGGTTTGAATTGACGTCAATCTGCCATTCCGACAGCTTTGATGCACATCTTTGAAACTTGGTCTGTGCATGTCCACAGACCGCCTGTGTTAGTCACTCTCAGCTGAACATACATTCAGCAGCACAAGGAACCTGCGCTGGTGTTATTTAAAAGGACCAGGTATCCAACTTACAGGTGCTATTGTAAATTTAGCAGAGGTGCTGTGGATGGTTTTCTGGAGGTTGTGTTTTGAGCTGCTGCAGACATTCATTGAGGGCAGAGGATTTGGTGACCCAACACTGGACGAGGTATGGGGATTGTAGTTACATTTTCTCTGGGTCTGTCACATGACCAACAAATGGAGCAGAGGCTGCAGAGAGGGGAAGCTCTGTAAAGAGAGGAGGAGGGGGCTCTGCCCTACCCACCCCGGGTTTTCCAAGAGCACCTTTCCTACCTACACCTAACCCAGGAGCAGTGTGTGAGGTGACTCTGATTCAATAAGGAGGTGGTCACAGTACTGTGTCACCTCCTGTAACCTGACCTGGAGCCTTACACCAGGGTGAGGAGGGAGCTGTCAGTGGATGTTAAGGTCACAGTTTCATTGAGCGTCTATGTATCTGGATCTTGCCAGGCAGGAGCAAGTGCCGTATCCAACATAGAGACGTAGAAATCGGTGTAGTCATAAAGTAATTTCCGACATAAAAGGAGGCCATTCTACCCCTCCATGCCAGCTCAATCTGGAACAATCGAGTCATTCGCACTCCTCCTCAATCCCCATATCCCTGCAAGTTCATTTCCTTCAGGTGTCCATCCAGTTTCCTTTTGAAATCATTGATTGTCTCGGCTTCCAACACACTCATGCGCAATGAGTTCCAGCTCATTGCCATCCACTGTGTAAAAAAGTTCTTCCTCATATTCCCCCTGCATCTCTTACCCAAAACATTCCATCTGTGTTCCCTGGTCCGTGTTTCATCAGTGAATGGGAATAGTTTTTCCATGTCTATCTTATCTCAGCCTATCATAATCTTGTACACCTCTTTCACATCTCTCAATCTCCTTTACTCCAGGGAGAACAACTCCAGCTTCTCCAAACTAACCTTGTAACATAGATAGAATAGATAGATGAACAGTTGCTCTGTTTGTAAACCCGTGCCATCCTTGCACTGTATGTGTTTGATGCAGAAGTGTAGAGGGAGCTTTACTTTGTATCTAACCCCGTGCTGGACCTATCCTGGGAGAGTTTGATGGGGAAGTGTAGAGGGAGCTTTACTCTGAATCTAACCCCGTTTTTTTTTGTATCAAACCCCGTTTTTTTTTTTAAGTCGAGGGGGCCTTTATTCCTCAGGCCCCCTATATATATTTTTTATGTCGAGGGGGCCTTTATTCCTCAGGCCCCCTTTATATACATACTTATATTTTTAAAATAACTTTATTAAAACCAGATAAATAAACAGAAAACTCAAATTAAAATGCCATTCTCGGCGTCAACGATGCCCTCCAGTCCCTGCGGTGCCCACAGGTCGCGGAAGGTCTCAAGCGTACCGGCGGACACCGCATGCTCCTTTTCCAGGGACACCCGGGCGCGAACGTAACCGCGGAAGAGGGGCAGGCAATCGGGGAGGACGGACCCCCCGTCGGCCCGCAACCTGGACCTGTGAATTGCCACCTTGGCCAGGCCCAGGAGCAGACCGACGAGGAGATCCTCCTCCCGGCACAAGCCCCTCCGCACCGGGTGCCCAAAGATCAGGAGCGTGGGACTGAAGTGCAGCCAGAATTCGAGGAGCAGCCCCTTCAAATACTCAAAGAGGGGCTGTAACCTCGCACACTCCGTATAAATGTGGAACACGGACTCGTCCAGGCCGCAGAAAGTACAGGTGGCCTGGGAGTCCGTGAACCTACTTAAAAGCCTATTGCACGGGACTGCTCTGTGCAGCACCCTCCACCCCAGGTCCCCGATGTAAAGGGGGAAGACTCCCGCGTAGAGAGACCTCCATCGGGGTTTCCTCTCGCCGCCAGATGGCAACGTGGACCGCCAGGGCGTGTCCGGCCGGCTGACGAGGGCGAGGAAGTGGAGAGTGTGTAGGAGCAGCCCGTACAGGAAACCCCTCCGCGCCGATTGGAATGGCACGGAGGGCATTTCCGAGAGGCGGCTAGGGTTGTGGGGGACCGGCTCCCGTGGAGGGCTTCGGGGCCTGGGTCCGATGAGCAGCTCCGGCCGAGCGGGGGTCAGCTCGGCCGGGTTCGCTCCGCACTCCCGAGCCCCCTCGCCACCCGCAGTGAGGGGCTTCCCGGAGGTTTCGGCTACTCCTCCGCCCGCCAGTCCGTCCCCGGAGTCGGCCGCCCAGACAGCCGAGGCGCTCTCCTCCGCCGGCGGGGGAGCGCCCTGACTGGAGGCGACCATGTTCCAGACTCGGAAAAGATCCCGGTAAAAGACAGGCAACTCCCTCAGAGAGGCGCGGCTAACGGACTCCACCGGGAGCTGCGTGTCGTCTTGAAGGCAGTGACACTGGCGGAGAAAATACGTCACCAGCGCACTCCATCAGGGAGGACGCTCGACATACAGGTATCTCTGTAGGGTCCGAAGGTGGAGAGTCACAGCCTGGGTGCGGACGCACACCAGCGACTGGCCACCATCCTCGATCGGGAGACTCAGGACCAAGGCAGAGACCCAGTGTTTCCTCTTGCCCCAGAAGAAATCGATAGGTTTCTCTGGATCTTGGTGGCAAATACAGGGGGCGGGGCCAAAGTGACCAACCGGTACCACAGCATGGAGGCCACCAGTTGGTTTATGACCAGCACTCGGCCCCTGTAGGAAAGCGCTCGGAGCAGTCCTGTCCTGTCCAGCGCCTCCAACTCGTGCCAGTTTGCCGGCCAGGCTTCCTCAGCGGGGCTAATGTGGACTCCCAGATAGAGGAGGTGCGTGTTGCTCCACGCAAAAGGTGTCATCTCCTCCGGCAGGGAGTCCACTCGCCACTGACCAAACAGGAGTCCGGAACATTTCTCCCAATTGATCCTCGCGGAGGACGTGGCAGAAAAGGTCTGCTGGCAGTCGCGCATCCTCCGCAAGTCAACGGGATCTGTGATTGCGAGGAGCACGTCGTCGGCGTAAACCGAGATTACGACCAGCATGGCCGGCTCGCGCAGAGCCAATCCCGTCAACCTCCTGCGAAGCAGGCACAGGAAGGGCTCCACGCAGATGGTGTACAATTGGCCGGACATGGGGCATCCCTGACGCACTCCTCTCCCAAAGCGAAGGGGCACCATCAAGGACTCATTAATTGATGAGACACTCTGCGGCGGCGTATAAAAGTCGTACCCAGTCCACAAAATGCGGCCCGAGTCCGAAAGCGCGCAGAGTCCCGAAAAGGTAATCGTGATCCACCCTGTCGAACACCTTCTCCTGATCGAGGGAGAGGAAGTCGACCGACTGACCAGTCCGCTGGGAAAGATGGATCAGGTCCCGGACCAGGTGAATGTTGTCCTGGATGGACCGGCTCGGGACAGTGTAGGACTGTTCAGGGTGGATCTTGTGGGCCAGCAAAGAGCCCAGGCGGGTAGACATAGCCCGGGCAAAAATCTTGTAATCCGTGCTGAGGAGGGAGACCGGACGCCAGTTTTTAAGCAGGCGGAGATCGCCCCTCTTTGGCAGCAGGATGATGACCACCCTGCGCCACGAGAGGGGAATCTCCCCGGTCGCCAGGCGTTCCCCCAGGACCCGCGCGTCATCGTCCCCCAGGTTGTCCCAGAACGCCCTGAGGAACTCCACGGTCAACCCATCCAGCCCTGGGGATTTGCCCCTTGAGAGCTGATGGAGGCCGCCGGTCAGCTCCACCAACGTGAGCGGAGCCTCCAATCCTTCGGCGCCCTCCGGGCAGACCTGCAGCAGGTCCTCCCACAAAACTCTGTGTGCATCCTCGCTGGGCAGATCCGGAGAGAACAACACACTGTAATAAGTACGGACCAGGAGGCCCATTCCCTCCGGATCCGTGATGGAGGATCCGCCGTCGGCCAACAGCTCGACGAGCTGCCTACCGGCCCACCTGCCATTTTTCCAGCGAGTAGAAGAAGGGTGAGGCGCAGTCCAAACTTCCAGGATCCGGATCCGCGACCTCACGTACGCGCCTCGTGACCCTATGAGCTGCAGGTCCCTCAGCGCATTCTTCTTCACTTTGTACACCTGCCACAGGGCCGGGTCCGCGACGGCATGACCGAGGCGGGACTCCAAGTCGAGCATCTCCCTCTTGAGGCGCCAGATCTCAGCCTCCCGCCTCTTGGTCGAGCCTTCGCGTACTCCTGACAGAAGACGCGGATGTGAGTCTTGCCCACATCCCACCATAGCCTCAAGGAGGGGAAGCCCCCCTGCTTCCTTCTCCAGTCGGCCCAGAGTCGACAGAACGAGTCCCGAAATCGCCCGTCCTCCAGCAGCCGGTTGCTAAAGTGCCAGTACGCGGACCCCGCCCGCGTGCGGTGCGGAGTGAACTCTGCCCACACCAGGAGGTGTTCCAAGCACGGCACCAGCCGCATGGAATAACGCCGAGACGCGGGAGACGTACGCCTGTGAAAAGTAGAGGCGGTCGATTCGCGACCCTCCTCCTCCAGACCTCCACGTGAAGGCGCTGGAGTCAGGATGGAGATTCCGCCAGACGTCCACCAAGTTAAGGGAGCTGATCAGTCCCCTCAGCTTCACCACCGACGCTTGGCCGCGCTGGGGACCGGAGCGATCCCCCACCTCGAGGGTGCAGTTAAAATCCCCCCCGAGGATGATGCACACGCCGCTATCGATGGAGCTCAAGAGAGCGGACACTTCTTCAAAAAAGCGCGCTTGCAACGCGCCGGGCCTGGGCGCGTACATGTTCACAAAGTAGAGCGGCACGCTACCCAGGCGACCGGTGAGGTGGAGCAAGTGGCCCGGCACGAGCTTCTTGACCCCAAAGATCACCGGCTGAAAAGTCGGGGCCAACAAGATAGCCACCCCACTAGAAATAGTGGTGAGGTGACTCATGTAGACCCCACCCTGCCACTCCAGGAGCCAGGTGGCTTCGTCTCCTGGAACGGTGTGGGTTTACTGCAGAAAGCTCACCGCATATCTCCCTTCCCTGAGGACTGAGAGATTGTGAAATCTGCGGTGAGCCCCCCAGCTGTCGTTGATGTTGAGGCTGGCTATGGTTATCTTCATGTCAAAGGTACTTAAAACCCGTCCCCAACAGCTCACTGTGAGGAGGGAGTGGAAGTGCACCTGGCCTTCCACTCCCCCAGCAACCCATTGAGGAACACATTAAAACGGCGCCTCTCAACCAGTTTTTCATCCGCGCGCTTGCCCGCTTTCTTGAGGGCGGCACGGGTGGACTGGATGATCAGCGCAAGATTCGACCAACGGTCGAGGGCCAGCTGAACTTTATTGCGGCAACCCCTGTAAACCGTGAGGAAATCCTGGAGTTCCGCCGTTGGGATGAGAGGAGATTCGGTGGGAGGCACGAGGGACTCCACCACCTCACTGGCGATGGAGTCAAGATCATCCTCCGTGCCCCGCACCGAATCCCCATCCTCCTCCAGGTCGTCACCGCCAGCGGCCGACACATCCACCACACACGGTGGGGCGGACGTCCCGGCCACGCCAGCTGGTATTGCCTCCGTAACGATCCCTCCCCCAGGATCGATGGTGGAGGAGTCCTCTGTTTGTTCTACTGTGAAACTGGAGCCTGTGGGCGCCAGTAGTCCAGGACCCCCCTCCACCTCCGTCCCAGGCCAACGAGTGATCCTGGGGAGACAGAAGTTCCTGACTCCAGAAATCCAGCCAGAGCCGATACCGGAGGCGGAGAGAGGAGGCCATCTCCCGCTCCGCCAGCACCCACAGGCCCAGCAGATGGAGCAGCATTCTCAGTTATAACCGGGTCGGGTGTCTCCTGGTTGGTCGTGGACTCCGGCTGGGAGGGCCATCCCTCTGCGGCCTCGCCCTCCCCTTCACTAAGGGCACCTGACCCAGTAGCAGTGGCAGAATGGGCGGCGTCCCCAGGCTCCCCCACCACAAGCAGGGCCCCACTTACTCCTTCAGGAGGGGCCTCATGTACCGGGGCCTTCCTCTCCCCTCCATCCTGAGGAATAGGGTGCTCTTGCCCAGACTTTGTAGCCTTGGTGGTGGCGGTTGGGGAAACCTGGGGACCCGAAACAGGAGACAGCTGTCCTCCAACAGATGGGCCCTGCACCTCAGGGCCCTGTGTCATTTCTGTGGAGGGGTGCCTTCTCCTCTTTTTCCCACCAGGGCGCAGAGGCTCAGAGACCTCCATGTCATCAGAGGCCTCCGCCTCCGCACCCGCCTTCTTTTTAGTCACCCTGGGCCTGATTCCAGCCCTGGGACAGGTGGATTCCGTGAGAACGGGCTTTGGGCTCAGCTCAGGCTCGGGTTGTTTCAATGTGTCCTGGGGACGCGCCTCTTGATGTTTCTTTTGCCTCCGTGTCTTCCTTTCACTCGGACGGTCATTCCCCTCCCCGCTGGAGGCTGTGAAAACCACAGCCTCCGGATCCGACTGAGCCCTGTCTGTTGGATGTGTGGGGGGAGCGGGAGAACCCTGGGCCGCCGAGGTGGAGCTGGCGGCCGGGAGGTTGGGGCAGTTCTTACGAACATGCCCCAGCCCCTTGCAGACATGGCATCGCGCCCCAATCGAGGTCCAAAAGGCACGGTAGGCCGTCCCCTGGAACTGCACATCAAACTGGCCTTCCGAGTCCTCCTCCTGCGCCAGCTGCATACATAACTGGCGGCGGAAGGAGTAGACATGTTAGAGCAAAAGCAAGAAATGCTGGAATCACTCAGCAGGTCTGGCAGCATCAGTGGAAAGTGAAGCAGAGTTAACGTTTCGGGTCAGTGACCCTTCTTCAGAACTGACAAATATTAGAAAAGTCACAGATTATAAGCAAGTGAGGTGGGAGTGGGGCAAGAGGTAACAAAGGAGAAGGTGCAGATTGGACCAGGCCACATAGCTGACCAAAAGGTCACGGAGCAAAGGCAAACAATATGTTAATGGTGTGTTGAAAGACAAAGCATTTGTACAGATTAGGTGTAAATACACTGAATATTGAACAGCAGCAAG
Organism: Heterodontus francisci; assembly: GCF_036365525.1. NCBI lineage: Eukaryota > Metazoa > Chordata > Chondrichthyes > Heterodontiformes > Heterodontidae > Heterodontus > Heterodontus francisci. The sequence continues at coordinate 2,390,923 of NW_027140753.1, forward strand.
TGCAAACCTGAAAAAAAACCTGAAAAAAACAGTGGGTAAGCAAACTGAACAAACTAAGATGAAATGAAATAAATGTAAAAAAAAAGATTGTAAAACATGTAAAAAAGAATGTAGAAAAAAGGAAGAAAAAATAACTAAGAATGAAAGTAAAATGGGGGGCTGTCATGCTCTGAAATTATTGAACTCAATGTTCAGTCCGGCAGGCTGAAGTGTGCCTAATCGGTAGATGAGATGCTGTTCCTCGAGCTTGCGTTGATGTTCACTGGAACACTGCAGCAATCCCGGGACAGAGATGTGAGCGTGTGAGCAGTGGGGAATGTTGGAATGGCAAGCAACCGGAAGCTCAGTGTCCTGTTTGCGGACTGAGCGGAGATGTTCCGCAAAGCGGTCACCCAGTCTGCGCTTGGTCTCCCCAATGTGGAGGAGACCACACTGTGAGCAGCGAATACAGTATACTACATTGAAAGAAGTACAAGTAAATCGCTGCTTCACCTGAAAGGAGTATTTGGGGAGTGGGATAGGGAGGAGAGAGGAGGTAAATGGGCAGGTGACATGTTGGAGGCTGTGCTCCCGAAGACCAAGCCGGACGGGGGTGATCCCTGACCTCACCTCCCCCATGTGGTGCAGGTGGGGAAGGAGGAGCTCACTGGGAATAAAGGGCGGGACGTTTGATAACATTAACTGCTGCGCAGTGGCCCCCAGAGGGTCCACCGGCAGGAAAGTCCCACCCACAGTGAGCCCTTTATTCAGGGCCAGGGACACGGCCCGCTCGTTCTTCAGGAAGAACACAGCATTCCCGTTCATTTTTGAGGCTGCCGCAATGGCCGAGGGGCCGACAACCTCGGCCATTGCCCTTAAACAGGCCTCTATGGACATATTGGGGTGGGGGTAGCTCTTTACCCCATGGTTTGAAGTAATCAATTTAAAAGGTGACGGGGTCACACGGTTGGCCACAGAGGCTACAGCCGCATAGATATGAAAAGGCCCCGCCACCGGTGATGATGGGCTTGCCATGGCTCAAGAGCCAAACCCACCCCCAAATTGCAGGCAAGCAAACAAACAAACAAACAAAGAAACCAACTAGGAGGTTTGGGGAGAGGCTGAGGGTATACAGGAAAGGGGAAAGACAGGGTGCAAGCGATGACTTTGCTTTTTTTTTTTCTCCTGAAAGGGTGGTACTCTGACCAGTGTGAACACTCCTGGGCTTCTGGTCTTCTGGTTGAGGGAGGCGTCTTCACCTGAGTCAGCTGAAGCTGCCCAGGCACTATTTATCCCCTTCTGTATATTAGCCAGGCAGCTTCAGCTGACTCAGGCTGGGCATTTGGGGTGGGGAGGGAGCTTCCCAGCAACTTTAGTGCAACTGCACAGCCCCCACCCCTTGTTCTTCTGGCCTCTTCCACCTCCCACAACAGTCCAAATAAAGTAAGAGTCTGGTGCTCAACACCCACCTCGAAATACAGGCTTAATCCAAAAGTCTTTCCTCCTCTGCAGCAAAAGTTGTTGAAAAGTTTTTGCAGTGTCTCCTCAGCACTCCTTCTCCAGCAGCAGCTCCAGCAACTGACTGCAGCACTGTCAGCTGCACCTCGTTGAGGCACTCAGTATTCCCAATCACAGAGGTGCCAATCCCAGTGCTTTACCTGTCCTGGGAGTGTTTGATGGGGGACAGTGTGGAGGGAGCTTTACTCTGTATCTAACTCCGTGCTGTACCTGCCCTGGAAGTTTTTGATGGGGACAGTGTAGATGGAGATTTACTCTGTATCTAACCCCCGTGATGTACCTGTAATGGGGAGTGTTTAATGAGGACAGTGTAGAGGGAGCTTTACCTATATCTAACCCCCGTGATGTACCTGTCATGGGGAGTGTTTAATGAGGACAGTGTAGAGGGAGATTTACTCTGTATTTAACCCCCCTGATGTACCAGTCATGGGGAGTGTTTACTGAGGACAGTGTAGAGGGAGATTTACTCTGTATCTAACCCCCGTGATGTACCTGTCATGGGGAGTGTTTAATGAGGACAGTGTAGAGGGAGATTTACTCTGCATCTAACCCCCGTTTTTTTATGTCGAGCGGGCCTTTATTCCTCAGGCCCCCTTTATATACACACTTATGTTTTTTAAAATAACTATTAAAATCGGAAATAAACAAAAAACTCAAATTAAAATGCCATTTTCTGTGTCGACAATTCACTCCATTCCCTGCGGTGCCCACCGGTCGTGGAAGGCCTCAAGCGTACCGGCGGACACCGCATGCCCCTTCTCCAAGGACACCCGGGCGCGAACGTAACCACGGACGGCCCGCAACCTGGACCTGTGAATTGCCACCATGGCCAGGCCCAGGAGCAGACTGACGAGGAGATCCTCCACATGGCCCAAGCCCCTCTGCACCGGGTGCCCAAAGATCAGGAGCGTGGGACAGAAGTGCAGCCAGAATTTGAGGAGCAGCCCCTTCAAATACTCAAAGAGGGGCTGCAACCTCGCACACTCGGTATAAACGTGGAACACGGACTCGTTCAGGCTGCAGAAAGTACAGGCGACCTGGAAGTCCGTGAACCTACTTGAAAGTCTATTGCACGGGACTGCTCTGTGCAGCACCCTCCATCCCAGGTCTACGATGACCTCCATGTCATCAGAGGCCTCCGCCTCCGCACCTTTTTTTTCCTTTTTAGTCACCCTGGGCCTGAGCCCAGCCCTGTGACAGGTGGATTCCATGGGAATGGGCTTTGGGCTGAACGCAGGCTCGGGTTGAGTCAAAGTGTCTGGGGGACACGCCTCATGATGTTTCTTTTTTCCCCGCGTCTTCCTTCCGCTCGGACGGATGCTCCCCTCCCCGCCGGAGGCTGTGAAAACCACAGCCTCCAGAACCGACCGAGCGGTGTCTATTGGATGTGTGGGGGGAGTGGGAGCATGTGCTGTGGAACCACTCTGCGCCGCCGAGGTGGAGCTGGCGTCCGGGAGGTTGGGGCAGTTCTTACGAACATGACCCACCCCCTTGCAGACGTGGCACCGCGCCCCATCCGAGGTCCAGAAGACGCGGTAGGCCGTCCCCTGAAACTCTATACCGAAGAGGCCCTCCAAGACCTCCTCCCGCGCGAGCTGCATGAATAGCTGGCGGCGGAAGGAGTACACATGTTGGAGGCTGTGCTCCCGAAGACCGAACGGGACTGGGGTGATCCCTGACCTCACCTCCCCCAGATGGTATAGGTGGGGGAGGAGGAGCTCATCAGGAATGAAGGGTGGGACGTTCGACAAGATTACCGGATGTGCAGTGGTCCCCGGAGGGTCCACTGGCAGGAAAATCCCACCCACTGTGAGCCCCGTACTTAGGGCGAGGGACATAGCCCGCTCGGTCTTCAGGAAGAACACAGCCTTCCCATACATCTTTGAGGCTGCAACAATGGCCGAGGGGCCGACAACCACGGCCATTGCCTTAACACAAGCCTCAATAGTCATATTAGGATGGATGTTACTCTTCACCCCATGCTTTGATGTTAAGATTTTAAATGGTGACGGGGCCACAGGTGCAGCCGTCGTAGCTGCTGCAGCATAGGAGGGCCCCGCCACCGGAGAGGACGGAGAAGTCATGGGGTAGAAGAGTTACAGGCACTTTGCTGAGAGAAAAAAAAAGAGCAAGTGCAATAAATCAAAAAAGCAATACTTAAAGGATGTAGCACAGGGGAGGAGGCTGAGGGAGAGGAAGGCCAGGAGGAATCAGTCTTTGTTGGTATTTTAAAGAAGTCTTGTAGCTGGTCTTCCAGTTGGGAGGGTGGGGTGATGTCTTCACCTGGGTCAGCTGCAAGCTGCCAAGGCACACGCCTCCTTCGATGTTCAGATAAGAGAAAAGAGAATAGAAGTCTCTTCACCTGGGCAGCTCCAGCTGTCCCAGGCTTAGTAGTTGTGGTGGGGAGGGTTGCTCCCTGTCCAAAGATGTTAAACACAGGAGCTCCCTATTGAACAATGCAGCCCCACCCAAGGTCTTCAGGTCTCTTCTTTCCCCACCCCCAACAATCAATGAAAAAGACTTCAGGATAAAACAAACTCACAAAAAAGCTTCCAGTTCTCTGCCTTCCTTCCTTTGTTGAAATTTGGAACAAACTTTTGTTTCAGTTTGAATCTCCCTCTTGCAGCAGTCACACAGCCTGCAGCCTCCAAACTGTGCACATAGCCACAGTCAGCTGCACCTCGTTGATGCACTCAGGCTCCCAAATCAGAGAGCAGCCAATCCCAGTGCTGTACCTGTCCTGGGAGTGTTTAATGAGGACAGTGTGGAGGGGGTTTTACTCTGTATCTAACCCCCGTTTTTTTTTTCGTTTTTTTTAATATAAGTTGGCCTTTATACCCCAGGCCCCTTTTATACTTTTCATGTCGAGGGGGCCTTTATTCCTCAGGCCCCCTTTATATACATATTTACATTTTAAAAATAACCTTATTAACACCAGATAAATAATCACAAAACTCAAATTAAAATGCCATACTCGGCGTCAATGATGCACTCCAGTCCCTGCGGTGCCCACCGGTCGCGGAAGGACTCAAGCATACTGGCAGACACCGCATGCTCCTTCTCCAGGGACACCCGGGCGCGAACATAACCACGGAAGAGGGGCAGGCAATCGGGGAGGACGGACACCCCGACGGCCCGCAACCTGGACCTGTGAATTGCCACCTTGGCCAGGCCCAGGAGCAGACCGACGAGGAGAGTATCTAATCCCCGTGATGTACCTGTCCTGGGATTGTTTGATGGGGACAGTGTAGAGGGGTTTTTACTCTATATCTAACCCCCGTGATGTACCCGTCATGGGGAGTGTTTAATGTGGACAGTGTAGAGGGAGACTTACTCTGTATCTAAGCCATGCTGCCCCGCCTCAGCTGATCTAAATCTCATATCCAAACTCACACCAACTCCCATTCACCCATCACTCCTGTCCTCACTGACCTACATTGGTTCATGGTCCAGTAATGGCTCGATTGTAAAATTCTCATCATTGTTTTCAAACCCAACTCATTACGAAGTGCCCAATAATGAAAACACAAAAGGTTAGTTTGTTTGAGGGAACACCTTCACAACACGGACTTCTGTGGTTCAGGATGAAAGCCCACCATTTTCTCATGGTAACCAGAGATGGGGAAGTAATGCTGGCATTGTCAGTATCACTCATATCCTGAGAACAAATAGACAGGAAATAAAACAGCAATAAAATCAATGAGTTTGGAATTGACTGATTGAAACCAGGCGAGGTCTGTGATCAAAGAGAGACATCATAACCCGATAAACACATTGTCAACACAATTTACCTCACCAGCCCCTTGTATTTGTCTTTCTGCTGTTGTCTTCATCAGAAAACAAGTCACAATTAATCTCTGGATTAAAAACTGCTGAGTGACAATTGTACACACGAGATACGTACTCAATGGTTTCTGTTATCAGACAGTCAGAGAATTACACAGCACATGAGGAGACGATTTAACAAATCGTACCAGTTCCAGCTCTTTGAAGGAGATTTCCAATGATTCCTCTCCCCTGTTCTTTTCTCCCAGTCCAGTAAATCACCCTGTCAGTATTGATCCAATTCCCGACTGAAAGCTTCTGTTAAATCTGCTTTCACAACCCTTTCAGGAAGTGAATTCCAAATCATAAACACTCGCTGTGTAAAGAAAAGCAAATCTCATCTCTCCTCTGTTTGTTTGTGAATCAACATTAAACTGTGTTCTCTGGTTGCTGACCCTTCATCCAGTCAAACCAGATTCTCCTTATTTTCCAGTCATAGTGTTATACAGCACAGAAACAGCCCCTTCGGCACATCGTGTCTGTGCTAACCATCCAGCACGCAACTACTTTAATCCCATATTCCTGCACTTGGCACGTAGCCTTGCATACTATGGCGTTTCAGATGCTAACCTAAATTCTTCTTAAATGTTGCAAGCGTTCCTCCCTCCACCACCTCTTCAGGCCATGCGTTCCAGATAACAATTACCCTCTGGGTGAAACATTGTTTGCTCAAATCCTCTAAACCTCCTGCACCTTACCCTAAATCTATGCCCCATGGTTCTTGACCCCTCCACTAAGGGCAAAATTTTCGTCCTATCTGACCTATCAATGCCCCTCATAATCTTGTACACCTCAATCACGTCCGCACTCAGCCTTCTCTGCTCCAAGGAAAACAACCCTAGCCTTTTCAATCCCTCTTCATTGCTGTAATGCTCCAATCCAGGCAACATCCTGGGGAATCTGCTCTGCACCCTCTCTAGTACAATCACATCCTTCCTATAATGTGTTGACCAGAACTGTACACAGCACTCCAGCTGTGACCTAACTAGAGTTTTATATAACAAAAACAAGAAATGCTGGAATCACTCAGCAGGTCTAGCAGCATCTGTGGAAAGAGAAGCAGAGTTAACGTTTCGGGTCAGTGACCCTTCTTCGGAACTCCGAAGAAGGGTCACTGACCCAAAACGTTAACTCTGCTTCTCTTTCCACAGATGCTGCCAGACCTGCTGAGTGATTCCAACATTTCTTGTTTTTGTTTCAGATTTCCAGCATCCGCAGTATTTTGCTTTTATTTTAGAGTTTTATATAGTTCCATGATAACCTCCCTGTTCTTATATTCCATGCCTCGACTAATAAAGGCAAGCATCCCACATGCCTTCCTAACCACCATATCCACCTGTGCTGCTGCCTTCAGAGATCGATGGACAAGTATACCAAGGTCCCTCCGACCTGCTGTACTTCCGAGTGTACTATCCATTGCATATTCCCTTGCCTTGTTAGTCCTCCCGAAATGCATTAACTCACGCTTTTCAGGATTAAATTCCATTTGCCACTGCTCTGCCCATCTTACCAGCCCATCTATATCTCCCTGTAATCTAAGGATTTCCTCCTCACTATTTACAACAACACCAATTTTCGTCTCATCTGCGAACTTACTGTTAAACCTCCTATATTCACTTCTATATCATTAATGTATGCTACAAACAGCAAGGGTCCCATCACCGATCCCTGTGATGCACCACTGGTGGCAGGTATCCAATCGCAAAAACAGCCCTCGACCATTACCCTCTGCATCCTGCCACTAAACCAATTTTGGATCCAATTTCCAAAATTGCCCTGGATCCCATGGGCTGCTACCTTCTTAGCCAATCTCCCATGCAGAACCTTATCAAAAGCCTTAGTGAAATCCTTATGTATTACATCTACTGCTTTACCCTCATCTACACATCTAGTCACATCCTCGAAAAATGCATTCAAGTTTATTTGGACACGATCTCCCCGACAAAGCCATGCTCACTTTCCCTGATTAATCCCTGCCTCTGCAAGTGGAGAATAATCCTGTTCTGCAGAATGTGTTTTCCAATAGCTTCCCAACCACTGATGTTAGACTCACCAGCCTGTAATTGCCTGGTTAATCCCCGCTACCCTTCTTGAATAATGGTACCACATTCGCTGTCCTCCAGTCCTCTGTTACCTCTCCTGTGGCCAGAAGTGGGTTTGAAAGTTTGTGTCAGAGACCCTGCAATCTCCTCCCTTACCTCACATAACAGCCTGGGATACATTTCATCCGGGCCTGGGGATTTATTCACTTTTAAGCCCGCTAAAACAACTAATACCTACTCCCTTTCAATGGTAATATGTTCAGGTTTATCACAATCCCCCTCCCTGATCTCAACACCGACATCATCCTTCTCCATAGTGAACACCGATGAAAAATAATCATTTAAAACCTCACCTATGTCCTCCGGCTCCACAGACACAGATTGCCACCTTGGTCCCTAATGGGCCCTACTCTTTCCCTGGTTATCCTCTTACCCTTATTACACTTATAAAATGCCTTGGAATTTTCCTTTTTCTTTCCCGCCAATGTATTTTCATGTCCTCTCTTCGCTCTCCTAATTACTTTTTTAAGTATCACCCTACACTATCTATACTACTCTTGTGCCTCCGCTGTTTTCAGCGCTTGGGATCTGCAGCAAGCGTCCTTTTTTCTGATTGGATCCTCTATATGCCTTGACATCCCTGGTGTTGTTAGTCCTCCCCTTCACCTTAACGGGTACATGAATGACTCCCACTAATGTGATGTAGACCTTCCGACAAGTAGCTGCTCCCAGTCCACTTTGGCCAGATCCTGTTTTATCATATTGAAATCGGTCTTCCCCCAATTCAGTACCTTTATTTCCGGCCCATTTTTCTCCTTTCCCCTAACTACCTTAAATCTTACAGAGTTATGGTCACGATCCCCCAAATGCTCCCCCACCGACACTTCTACCGCTTGTCCAGCTGCATTCCCTTGGATTAGGTCATGTATTGCCCCTTCTGTTGTAGGACTCTCCACATGCTGGCTCAAAAAGCTCTCCTGTATGCATTTTAACAATTCTGCTCCTTTTAAGCCTTTGGCACTAAGACTATCCCAGTTAATATTGGGGAAGTTGAAATCCCCCACTATTATTACCCTATTATTTTTACACCTCTCTGTGATTTGCCTACATACCTGCTTTTATATCTCTTCCATGACTGTTTGAAGGCATGTAGTACACTCCCAGCCAAGTGATTTCCCCCTTTTTGTCTGTAAATTCTACCCAAATGGCCTCATTTGTGGAACCTTCTGAGATATCATCCCTCCTTACTGCAGTAATTGACTCCTTGATCAACAGTGCAATGCCACCTCCTCTTTTATCCTCTCCCCTGTCGCGCCTGAAGATTCTATACCCTTGAATACTGAGTTGCCGGTCATGTCCCTCCCTCCACCATGTCTCTGTGATAGCAATATCATAATCCCATGTGCTAATCAACGCCCTCAATTCGTCTGCCTTACTAGAAAGACTCCTTGCATTGTAATAGATGTAATCCAACCTTGCATTGTTTCCTTGTGCCTTACCAGGCCTATATTTGCTCTGCCTTCCAGGCAGACTCACTTTCTGTTCTATATTAAACCCCTACTGTACCTCCACTCTGTATCCCATCCCCCTGCCAAATTAGTGTAACCTCCCCCCACCCCCCAACAGCACGAGCAAACCTCCCAGCACAGATGGTTGTCCCATTCCAGTTAAGGCACAATCCGTCCAACTTGTGCAGGTCCCACCTTTGCCAGAAACAGACCCAGTGATACAGGAAACTAAAGCCCTCCCTCCTGCACCATGTCCTCAGCCACGCATTCATCTGTTCTATCGCCTTATGTCTAAACGCATGTGCACTTGGCACCTGGAGTAATCCAGAGATTACAACCTTAGAGGTCCTTCTTTTTAATCTGCTACCTATCTCCCTAAATTCTTGTTAGCACCAGGGAGGAAACTTACCATCCTGAAGTCACGTTTACAGCCACAGATAGAATCCATATGATTTTTTTTTTAGATTAGAGATACAGCACTGAAATAGGCCCTTCGGCCCACCGAGTCTGTGCCGAACATCAACCACCCATTTATACTAATCCTACACTAATCCCATATTCCTACCAAACATCCCCATATTTCCCTACCACCTACATATACTAGTGACAATTTATAATGGCCAATTTACCTATCAACCTGCAAGTCTTTTGGATTGTGGGAGGAAACCGGAGCACCCGGAGAAAACCCACGCAGACACAGGGAGAACTTGCAAACTCCACACAGGCAGTACCCGGAATCGAACCCGGGTCCCTGGAGCTGTGAGGCTGCGGTGCTAACCACTGCACCACTGTGTCGCCCCTATCACTATAGCTCTTCCACTACTTTTCCTCCCTGCTGTGCAGCAGAGCCATTCTTTGTGCCAGGAACTTGGCTGTTGCTGCTTTCCCCTGGAGGCCATCCACTCCAACAGTATCCAAAGTGGTATACCTGTTTGAGAGGGGGCAAGTTCTCCATGTGTCTGCGTGGGTTTTCGCCGGGTGCTCCGGTTTCCTCCCACATCCAAAAGATTTGCAGGTGATAGGTAAATGGGTCGTTGTAAATTGCCCCCAGTAGGGAGGTGATAGGAAATATGGGATTACTGTCGGGTTAGTATAAATGGGTGGCTGTTGGTCGGCACAGTCTCGGTGGGCCAAAGGGCCTGTTTTAGTGCTGTATCAATCAATAAATAAATATTACCTGCGCCAGCTACTGCATCTGGTATCCACCTGTGCTGCCATTACCTGCGGTGTGGCCACCTCTCTCAACGTGCTATCCACAATGTACTCAGCATCGCAGATGCTCCACAGTGAATCCACCCAGAGCACTTGCTCCGTAATGCGGGAAGTCAGTAGCTGCAGATGGATACACTTACTGCACACATGGTCGTGATGGACACTGGAAGCGTCCCTGTTTTCCCACAAAGCGCAGGAGGAGCATATCACAGATGTGAGATCTATCAAAACACATCATGATTTTGAGCCCTTCTATTAAATCTCTCTTTTAGCGTATCTGCTCTAAGGAGAACAATCCCAGCTTCTCGCCACATAACTGAAGTCCCTCATCACTGTTACCATTCATGTATCTCACCTAGGTACCATCTGCAAGGCCTTGAAATCCTTCATAACGTGTGGTGTCCAGAATGAGACACAATATTCAGGCTGAGGCTTAAGCAGTCATTTATCTAGTCTTAGCAGAATGTTCTTGTGCTTTTTTTTCATTCTTTGCTTTTAGTTATAAAGCTGACTATCCCGTATGCCTTTTTAAAATCTTTACAACTTGTCCAGCCACCATTGAAGATTTGTGTACATACGCACCCAGTCTCTGTGCTCCGGTACCATCTTTTAAATGGTGCAGTTTAGTTTCTATTCACTCCCCTTATTCTCCCTCACAAAATAATCACTTCCCCAATTCCATGTGTTAAATTTCATTCACCATGTGTATTCTCATTTCACCATCTGACTGTCCATGTCCTCCTGAAGCAGCTACTATCCTCCAGACTGGTTACTACATTTATAATTTTCCTGCCTTATGCAAATGTTGAGACTCTGCTTTTTACACATAAGTCTTTGTCATGTATCTATTTATCTATATGTCAGGAAGAGTACTGGTTCTAATACTGACAGCTGTGAAACAGCGCTGTATACTCCTCCTCCCCTCCATCAGTCTGAACAATGTCTGTTCACCACTTCTCTCTGCTTTCTGTCCCTATGTCTGTGTCATATCCACACTATCACTGTCACATTAATCCATGTGTTCCATTTTCATAACAGGTCTATGAAATGTCATTTGATGACAGGCCTTTTGAAAGTTTGTAAACATAAGTGTACATATATAAGTCGATACGCATGTGCAGGGGTGGAAGATGTTGGTGTGGTTCTTAATGAATACTTTGTGTTTCTCGTTACAAAAGAGCGGTATGATGCAGATATTGTAGTTAAGGAAGATGAATATGAAGTACTTGATGTGATATACATAGGGAGAGAGAAAGTATTAATGGGGTTAGCATCCTTGAAAGTTGATATGTCACCAGGTCCGGATGGCATGTATCCAAGCTGTTAAAAGCAGCAAGAGAGGAAATAGCAGAGGGTCTGACCATCATTTTCCATTCCTCACTGTGTACAGGAGTGGTGCCAGAGGATTGGAGTACTGTTAACATTATACCTCTGTTTACAAAGAGAACAATGGATAAACTGAAAAATTACAGGCCAGTCAGTCTAACCTCAGTAGTGGGCAAGTTATTGGAATCTATTCTGAGAGACAGGATAAATTGCCACTTAGAGAGGCACAGGTTAATGAAGGACACTCAGCATGGATTTGTTAAGGGAAGATCTTGTTTGGCCAACTTGATTGAATTTTTTGAAGAAGTAGCAAGTAAGATAGATGAGGATCGTCATGTTGATGTGGTCTACATGGATTTTAGTAAGGCTGTTTACAAGGTCCCACATGGCAAACTGGTTAAAAATAAATAAAATCTCATGGAATCCAGGGAAATGCAGCAAGGTGGATACAAAATTGCCTCAGTGGCGGGAAACAAAAAGTAATTGTTGATGGATATTTAATTGACTGTTTCCAATGTCGTTCCACAGGGCTCAGTACTTGGTCCCCTGCTTTTTGTGATATATCTTAACGATTTGGACGTAAATGTAGAAGCATGATCAAGACTTTTGCAGACGACACAAAGATTGGCTGGGTGGCAAATAGCGAGGAGGATAACTGTAGGCTGCAGGCAGATATTGATGGCAGAAAAGGGGAAAATGGAATTCAACCTGATTAAGTATGAGGCGATGCAATTGAGGAGGTCAAACAAGGCAAAGGGATACATGATTAATGGGAAAATACTGAGAATTGTAGAGGAAGTGAGGGACCTTGGAATCAATGCCCACTGATCCCTGAAGGTAGGAGGACAGGTCTATAAGTTGGTTAAGAAGACATATGGAATCCTTTCCTTTATTAGCTGAGGTACAGAATAAAAAAGAGCAATGAGTTTATGCTGGAACTGTATATCTCACTGGTTAGACCATACCTTGAGTACTGTGTGTAGTTCTGGTCACCTCATTACAGAAAGGATGTAATTGCACTAGAGAGGGTACAGAAGAGATTTACTAGGATGTTGCCAGTACTGGAAATTGTAGGTATGAGGAAAGATTGGATAAGCTGGGGTTGTTCTCCTTGGAAAAGAGAAGGCTGAGGGGAGATCTGATTGAAATGTACATAACTTTGAGGGGCCAAGATAGAGTGGAGGTGAAGGGCCTATTCGCCTTAGCAGAGAGGACTGTGATGAGGGGGCATAGATTTAAAATGATTGGTGGAAAGTTTAGAGGGGGGTTGAGGAAAGAATTGTTTACCCAGGAATACAAAATTGGCTCAGTGGCAGGAAGCAAAGGGTAATTGTTGACGGGATTGATGTTTCCAGTGGCATTCTGCAGGGCTCAGTACTGGGTCCACTGATTTGGTGTGGATCTGGAACTCACTTCCTGAAATGATAGTTGAGGCAGGAATCCTCAACCCACTCAAAAGGAGTCTGGATATGCCCCTCAATTGCCACAATGTGAAGGGTTATTACCCAAATGCTGGAAGGTGCGAGTGGAATTGGTGGAGCGTTTTTCGGCTGGCACAGAAACAATATGCCAAGTGGCCTCTTTCTGTTCCTTAACCTTCCTATGATTCTGTGGTTCTATTACATGAAACACACTATTCTCATTAACACTCACAGTTATGTCCTCAACAAACTTGATCAAGATTAGCAAATGATTTTCCATTCACCGATCTATGCTGCTTGTCATTTATTAACCCATGTCTTTACAGGCAAGGAATAATGTGTGCAGAGTTACGGCCTCTAGAAGCTTTCAACCACCAACATTAGACTGACTGGTCAGCATTTACAGGGTTTGTCCAACCTCTCCTTTTTAAAACAGGGTGTAACATTTACAGTCCTCCAGTCCCCTGTCACTACTCCCATATCCAAGGAGGATTCCAAGATTCTGGCCACTGCTGTTTCCACTGTTCCTTCCCTCATTAAACCTATATATCCTATTAAACCTCTATATATCCTATCCATACCAGATAAATGTTCTACTTTGTTGTGGTACAAAAAATGTTAGATCGAAAAGGGTCAACTGAACCTGTTTGTTCAATGACTGTAATTAATGTCAGTCTCCATGGGCCCTAATTGTGTCACTGGAGGGTTTCCATCTTCTATTAATAAGGAGCTCTTTTCAATGTATTATCCCATAGTGTCAGCGGGAGCATCACCTCCAGCACTAACAGGGATCAGCAGCTCAGAGAGAGGGAGAGGATAGATCAGCATCTGAGGACAATAGATTGGAATGTTACAACAATGGGTCAGCATCTGAGAACAATAGATTGGAATGTTACTACAATGGACAGCAGGAGTTTCTCTCATTGGTTTTACTGGCTCACTGCAGATTATTATTGGATGACATTGGATGATCGAATCTTTTATGCTCTGAAGATGATTCAATCAATTTATTATCCCATACTCGCTATCATTAGTGTCCCTGGTAAGTCTCTGTGTCCAACTATTAGATTTATAAAGAATATTTCACTGAATTAGTGTCCTTGTCATTTAAATCGTGAGAAGACTGAAGTCATTGTCTTCAGTTTCTGTCACAAACGCCATTCCCTATCCAAGATCTACATCCCTCTCACTAGCCATTGACTGAGGCTGAACCAGGAGGTTTACAACCTCTGCTATCTATTTAATGCTGAGTTGAGTTCATCCCCATATTCTCTCCTTCCCAAACCCTACCTATTGTTACGGCCAGGTGAGGAGGGGGTACAGTCGCTACCTTCGCCTTATTTGACCGCAATAGGAGTTATCCTTTTTAAACAGTGGATGTGTTTACCATCTCAGTGAATATTTTACCTTGTACCTTTGGTGTGATGGTGAAGGCACCGATCGGCAGTTTCTCTTCAGCTTAAACAGTAAAGAGGTGAGTTTATTATATTTAACAATCTAAACCCAATCTAAATAAAATGATTAAAAAACTACACATTTATGCACACACTCACAAGAGAATATCACAGAAATGGATTACAGAGTGAGAAGTAAATTTATGGTTGGATTGGAGTCCAGAATAAATAAAAAAAATACTCATTTTGTGAAGTTAGATGATTCCGTGGTCTTCCAGCTGAAGTTGTATACTTGAAGTCCTTGGCTGGTCGAAATGCCCTTTGTGGCTGGCCCACATGCGATTTCAGGGATTTCTTGGAGCCAGAATTATGGGTGGCTTTCTTCCCCCTGGTGTCTCTGTCTGTAGCAATCTGTAGGCTTAGAGGGCCCAAAGTCGCATGTGGTTTTCAAACTTGTAATGTTATCTGGAGAGAGAGAGGGAGAGAGAGTTAGGGGAACACAGCCCTTCTGCTTCAGCACAGTTTGAATCACAGGCCTGTCTGTCTTTGTCCAGGATAAGCTCCCAGCTGACACACAGATGGACAGAAGGTCTCCTGACTGCCTCACTGTATTCTCTGGACACTTCTAATGAGATTCAAGAAACTAGTAAGAAACCTCTGTCTCCCCAGGGTTCAGCAAACCAGTATTTACACTTGGAGGATTTTACTCTTTCAAAGTCAATGTGTCAGGATGGCCTTGTCTGCCGTGTTAATGAATGTAATCTGAGGTAATTAAATCACTACAGCAAGCAAATGTTTTGGGTCCACACTCATCAGCCATGCGTCTCCTGTTGGAGGCCTTGGAATGTGAAAAGGTGTTTCAGATGCCAATTGTGGTGGCCATCTTGGCTGCCAGTTTTTTCAATGTTAACTGTAGGATTTTATTCCATTAAATGTTTACTGTAAGTTTCGAGTCAATGAATTAAAATTCCACATTTGGCATATCCTGTTATCTTGACACCGCCACAGCGTACAGAAAGAAATGTGATAATGGGAACATTTCATTACAGAATTGTGGGAAGAAATAGAAGGAAACACACATTCATTTTCAATAATCACTTCTCAAATTCACACTTTAATCTTAGAATTATTGCAGCTGACATTGTCTGTTTCAGTTGTACTGATTTAATTTTTTGAAGTTTTTTCTGGCATGGTTATGTGCCGGGTTAGACCCTGAACAATGCATCAGCGATTACTTTTTTTTTTCTCCTGTAATGCAACTTGAACCATTCAGGTTCCTGCACCTTGATAATCCTTCTTCCTAAACCGACAGTGTGTAATAAACTATTACTTTAGCACCTGTGATGTGTCTGAGATTTCCTCTGGGCCTTTGTTCTTGCTGAGTTCTGCTTTGAAATTGTTAGGTTTGATTAGCTTTGGGTTTGGGTTCTTCAATGGGTAGATCCACATTGGCCTTACTTGTAGTTTTCTGGTGAGGTACACAAGTGCTGTTTACTTTAGGCTTTTTCCCTTCCATTTTCCCTTTACTTTGGGGAGGATCTTTTTTCCGCTGTATGTCCTCTGGGGCATTAGTGCTCGCAGATGTCTGTCCAGCTTTCACTTCACTCCCCTGTGGCACTTCGACTAGGAGAGGCATCTCCCTCGCAATTGTCTTGCCTTGTGTGAACTTTCCTTGCCCTTGCACGTTTCTGTAAATGCTGTTAGCAGCCTTTTTAGGGTCCCTGTTTGACCTGCATTTAAGGAGGAGAGTGTGGGGTCTAATTTATGTAACATTTCAGGGTTGACTAATCGAAGAGTAGGGGGCTCCATTTGGGAATCCTCCTGGCCCTCCGCTATCCTGTCTTCACTGTCCTTTTCAATCCTTCCCTCCTGACTGTCTGACACACTTGTACTTGTCTGTCCTCTCCACAGCCTTTACCTTGGTTTTTCCTTTGGTCTGGGTGTCAATTAAATAATTTACCTGACTATTCCTTTTGCCACTCGATATGGGCCACTGAACAGGGCTTTCAGGGATTCACCCTCCTTTGGGAGAGGTAACAGTACATGGTCTCTGGGCTGAAATGTTCTGGCCTTGGCATTTCTGTTTGATTATCTTTTCATAGCTGCCTGGGAGATCCTTAGGTGTCACTGAGCCCTTGCACAGGCTCTCGTGAGCCGCCCCCAGAGCATGGAAATGTAGTCTAACATGGAAGACTCATCCCCGTGTCCCCAAAACTTCTCCTTGATTAGTTTAAGAGGACCTCTCACCTCGTGTCCATAAACTAATTCAAAGAGACTAAAGCCAGTGGAATCATTGGATAAGTCCCTGGTAACCAACATAAATCCCAGCCCTTTGTCCCTGTCATGGAGTTACTCATAGCAGTATGGACTGATCATTGTCTTTAGGGTCTGGTGGTACCGCTCCAAAGCCCATTACGACTGTGGCTGAGGACTTTAGCTGGGTTATGTCCAGATTGCCCATGATCTTTTCAAAAATACTGGTGCCCTGGTCCATCTGGATCTCAGCAGGCAGCCTATATCGGGGAAATAAATGGGTTAGCCCCTCCACAACTACCTTGCCAGAGATATTTCTTTGGGAAAATGGCCTCTGGGAATCGGGTTACCACATCCATAATGGTGCGAAGATACTGGTAGTCCCTCTTTTGTTTTCAGCAGGTGCCCCACACAATCCACCCGCACGCTGCTGAAGTGTTCTACAAAAGCTGGTATGGGAATTAGGGGTGCAGGTTTTATTGCAGGTCGGGGTTTCCCCACAACTTGGCACGTGTGACCAGTTTTACAGAACGCCACCACATCGTTGTAGCGTTCTGGACAGTAAAAATGCTGTCTTATGCGGGCTTCTATTTTTCATGCACTGACATGTCCAGTCATTGGAATTTCGTGGGCCATTCTGAATATTACTTTAAGGTACCTCAGCAGCACCACTATATACTGTCTTCCGATACCATTCACTACCACTCTTGCATTCACTGCACTTTTTTTCCCAGCAGAAGAAATTGGGTGGACCCTCTATCCTTGAGTATGGCTACTGGTTTGCTTGCCTCAGTGGAGGAGTATGGGGTCACTTTTCCTTAGGATACAAATTCCTGTAACTCTCGAGGATTTTGTTAAGTGTTCCCGCACTCACTGTGGTAGGTTTACTGGGTCTCAATACTGCAGTAAAAGGCACAGCCTGAGCTGCTGTGCTTTCCATCAGGGCCAGTTTTCCTGCACTGATCTGGTGGACTCTGATTAATCCTAAATGTTTGCCCCGTCACCTCCATCATTCAGCTCGACGGTGACCTTCCGAATTACATTGGAAACACACAGGTCTTCGGCCATTACTCCTACTCTCAGTACCTTCCTATTTGGCCTGAGGATGGGGCCCTGTGTGTCCAGCTTTTCCTCCTTGCCCAATGACTGTTCGGGCTTCGATCACCCTCCCACCTTTTATTCTCTGGTCTTTGGAGTGTTACTAGGGAAGGGTTTCCCTTTGGGGGTAAGGCCTTGTGCACAAGGGAAAATTCATCAGCCGGAATTGCAGCCTGCTTGGCTCTTCGAAACTTCTGCCCCTCTTTGTGTGTTTTAATGGGAGGGGAGCGAGTTTTGAACTCCTCGAGGTTTTCATATGTAGGCTGTATCTTGAGTGTCTGCATCTGCCGGTCAAACAGACCGTAAATCTTATTGGTACATAAAAAAAAAGTTTAGCAAAGACAAATGTGGGTCCATTAAAGGCAGAGTCAGGAGAATTTATAATGGGGAATAGAGAAATTGCAGTGAAGCTAAATGATTACTTTGTGTCTGTCTTCACTGAGGAAGATACGAGATGTCTCCCAGAATTAGACATCCACGGGACGAGGAAGATTGAGGAAGTGAAGGCAATTAATATTATTAAGAAGTTTGTATTGGAGAAATTAATGGGGCTGAAGATTGACAAGTACCCAGGACGTGATATTCCAGATCCCAGAGTGTTGAAAGAGGTAGCTATGGAGACAGTGGATGCATTGGTGATCATCTTCAAATAATCTATAGATTCTAGAGTGTTTCTGCAGATCGGAAGGTAGCAAATTTCACCCCACTATTTAAGAAGGGAGAAAGAGAGAGAAAACAGGGAATTATAGACCTACTTTCGTACATCAGTCGTTGGGAAAATGCTGGGAATCTATGTTAAAGGATGCGATAAATGGACAGTTAGATAATAATCTGAATGGGCGGTGTAAACCTGGAGTTATGAATGTGAAATCATGTTTGACGAAACTGTTGGAGTTTTTATTGAAGATGTTACTAACAGAATTGATAAAGGGGAGTTGGTGGATGTGGTATACTTGAATTTTCAGAAGGCTTTTCATAAGGTCCCCCACAGGAGGTTGGTTAGCAAAATTAAAGCACATGGGATAGCAGGTAATATACTGGCATGGATTAAGGATTGGTTAACAGGCAGAAAACAGAGAGTAGGAATAAACGTGTCATTTGCACGTTGGCAGCTGTGACTAATTGTGTACCACAAGGATCAGTACTTGGGCCCCAGCTGTTAACAATATCTATCAATGATTTGGATGTGGGGACCAAGTGTAATATTTCCAAGTTCGCAGATGACGCAAAACTAGGTGGGAATATGTGTTGTGAGGAAGATGTAAAGTGTCTTCAAGGGGATTAGGATAAAATTAGAGTCTGGGCAAGAACATGGCAGATGGAATATAAAATGGACAAATTAGGTTATCTTGAGTATGAGTACAAATGAGTATTTCTTAAATAGTAAGAGATTAGAAAGTGTAGATGTGCAAAGGGACCTGGGTGTCAGTAAGTCACTGAAAACTAACATGCAGGTGCAGCAGGTAAGTAGGAAGGCTAATGGTCTGTTAGCCTTTATCACAAGATGATTTGCGTACAGGAGTAATGAAGTCTTGCTTCAATTGTATCGAACCTCGGTTAGACCGCACCTGGAGTATTGTGTGCAGTTTTAAGCCCCTTACCTTAGGAAGGACATTGTTGCCATAGAGGGAATGCAACGAAGGTTCACCAGATTTGTTCCCCGGATGGCGAGACTGTCCTATGAAGAGAGATTGGGGTAACAGGGCCTTTATTCTCTAGAGCTTCAGAGAATGAGAGGCGATCTCATTGAAACCTACAAAATATTTAAAGGGATAGACAGGGTAGATGCAGCTAAGATGTTCCCCGTGGTTGTGGAGTCTAGAACCAGTGGATACAATTCCAAAATAAGAGTGAAGCCACTTAGGACTGAGATGAGGAGAAATTTCATTACTCAGAGGGTTGTGAGGAAGTCTCCACACCAGAGGGCTGTGGAATCTCAGTCGTTGAGTATGTTTAAAGTAGAGATTGACAGATCTTTAACTACAAATGACATAAGGGGATATAGAGATAGTGTGGGAAAAAGGCATTGAAGTGGATGATCAGCCATGGTCATACTGAATCGTGAAGCAGCCTCGATCGGCTCAATGGCTTACACCTGCTCCTGTGTGCCTATGTTCGAAAGCTGCTTAACTCTTTCAAACTCGAGGTAAGTTAGGTCAGGCTGCTTTCAGAGGGGTCACAATATTTGATGGTATGCCTCCGGTACTATCTCACATGCACCCATGAAAACATTTTTAGTCATCTCATAATCTGATGACCTTTCATCTGCCAACAGCCAATAAACCTCATGGGATTTTCCTGTTATTTTGCTTTGTTAAAACAGCGTCCTGTTCTCTGCCAGCCATTTCAGCTGCTTTGCAAGGTTTTAAAAAGTGACGACAAATTCTGCCACATCCTCCTCTTTGAAATTTAGAATTAACTGGGTGAACCTTAAGAGCTCAGCACATGGTCCTGAGCTAGGGGCAGCTCCCTCACTAGCTGTGCCTTCACTGGGTGTATTGGTTCTTCCTCTAGTTGTTTGAGCTGTCTTAACTCCCTTTCCTCCTTCTCCTTCTGGAACACTCTTAATTTTTCCCTTTCTTGACACTCACTCTGCTCTTTCTCGCTCTCTCTGGAATACTAATTCTAGTCTTTTCTGTCCTAGGTTTACATTAGCTGACATTACTCTATCTGTTAGTGATTCTAACCCTGTTTGAGTCTTCATCTTCAAGTGAAAAATGGTTGGTCACAAGTCTTAGGATTTCGCGTTTCCTAGCTTTTGGACGGGGGGTAACCCCTTACTGTCCAGCTACATTACTCAAATTTTCAACAGACAGGGATTTTAACCTGTCCCGAGTTACTTCACTCTGTATGTAACTCCTTTATTGCATATGTAACTCCTTTGGTCAGAAAGGGAGGGAGACAGAAAGCAGGAAACTACAGGCCAGTTAGTATAGCATCTGTCTTCGGGACCATGTTTGAAGCTATTATTAAAGACGGTATTGCCGGCACTCAGAAAGAATTCAAGGTAATCAAGCAGAATCAACATGGTTTTATGAAAGGGAAATCATGTTTCATCAAATTATTGGAGTTCTTTGAAAAAGTAACATGTGCTGTGGATAAAGGGGAACCGATGGATGTACTGTACATAGATTTCGAGGATGCATTTGATAAGGTGCCACATCAACGGTTATGCGAAAATAAAATCTCATGGTGAATGGGGTAACATGTTGGCATGTATAGAAGATTTGTTAGCTATCAGAAAACAGAGAGCAAGTATAAATGGGTCATTTTCTGCTTGGCGAGATGTAATGAGTGGTGTGCCACAGGGATCAGTGCTGACACCTCAACTTTTTGCAATTTGTGTAAATGATTTGGATGAAGGGACCAAAGGTATGCTTGTTAAATTTGCTGATGACGCAAAGATAAGTAAGAACGTAACTCATGAAGGGGACATAAGGAGGCTGCAAATGATGTTAGATAGGTTCAATGAGGGGGTAATGAACTGGCAAATGGAGTATAATGTGGTAAGAGTGAAATTGTCTATTTTGGCAGGAAGAATAATAAAGAAGCATATTATCTAAATGTAGAGAGATTACAGAGCTCTGAGATGCAGAGGGATCTGGGGGTCCTAGTTCAAGGTTAGTTTGCAAGTTCAGCAAGTAATTAGGAATGCTAATAGAATGCTATCGTGAGGGGATTTGAATACAAAAGTAGGGAGATTAGGCTTCAGATATACAGGGCATTGGTGAGACCACATCTGGAGTACTGTGAACACTACTGGTCTCCTTATTTAAGGAAGGATGTAAATGTGTTGCAAGCGGTTCAGAGAAGGTTTACTAGTCTGATACCTGGAATGCGTGGGTTGTCTTATGAGGAAAGATTGGACAGGCTGGGCTTATATCTACTGGAATTTGGAAGGGTAAGAGGCGTCTATATTGAAACATAAAAGATCCTGAGGGGTCTTGACAGGATTGACGTGGAAAGGATGTTTCCCGTTCTGGGAGTATCTAGAATTAGGGGTCACTATTTAAAAATAAGGGGTCGCCCATTTAAAACAGGAGTGAAGAGAACATTTTCTTCTCTCAGAGGGTCGTGAATCTTTGGAATTCTCTTCCTCAAAAGGCATTGGAAGAGACTAGTTAAATAATTTAGATAGATTCTTGATGAGCAAGGGGGTGAAAGGTTATCGGGGTAGATGGTAATGTGGGAGTCGAGTTTACAATCAGATTGGTCATGATCTTATTGAATGGCCGAGTGTCGTACTCCTGCTCTTAATTCTTATGTTCATATTGTTGTATGCTCTGGCTTAGGAAGGCACCGTCTTCGAATGTGGACATTTTATTGTTATGGCAGTGAAAACCACAATAAAATCTGCATTGACATTTTTAATTCTTTTCTCAGGATCAATTGTTTTTCCCACTTCCAATTTCTCTTTGGTCATTGGGTTACAATCAATTTCTGTTACAGTCAGGTGAGGAGGGGTCCCAGGCTCCCCTATTGTCATATATCTTATTTGTCCACAACAGGGTTTTTTCCATTTTAACGGTGGATGTGCTGACCACCTCAGTGAGTATATGACATTTTACTTTTGTTGTGATCGCGAAAGAACCAATCGGACAGGTTTTCCTGAGTTTAAACAAGAGGTGAGTTTATTAGACGTAACAATATAAACTGGATCTAAATAACATCGTAAAAAACATTAGCGACTCATTCATACACACACTCACACGAGAATCACACACAAATAAATTAGAATGAGAAATAAATTTGCGTTGGATTAGAGTCCAGAATAAATAAATTAAAAAAAAGGTCTGTGGGATTGGATCATTCGCTGGTCTGCATTTTCCCACCCTTCGTTATAAGTGTCATGTCATCTGCAAGAGTTGAAATTACCTTGTTTTTTACAAATACGTCAGTGTAACTTATATATCTATCTAGATGTCAGGAAGAGTACCAGTTCTAATACTGACCCCTGAGAAACAGCACTGTATACTCCCCCTCCCCCAGTCTGAACGATGTCTGTTCACCACTTCTCTCTGCTTTCTGTCCCTGAGTCAATGTCATATCCACACTATCACTGTCACATCAATCCATGTTGTTCCATATTTCATAACACGTCTATGAAATGTCATTTGATCACAGGCCTTTTGAAAGTCTGTATACATATAACAGGAAACACACTATCCTCATCAACACTCACAGTTATGTCATCAATGAACTTGATCAAGATTATCAGACATGATTTGTCATTAACTTATCCGTGCTGCTTGTCATTTATTGTTCCATGTTTTTCTGAGAAAGATATATTTTTGTATTGGGTTACGGCCTCTAGTAATTTCCAACCACCGACATTACACTGACTGGTCAGTAGTTACAGGATTTATCTAATGTCTCCTTTTGTAAACAGGATGTAACATTTACAGTCCTCCAGTCCTCTGTCATCAATCCCAGATCCAAGGAGGATTCAATCATTCTGGCCAGTGCCTCTGCTATTTCCACCATTCCTTCCCTCAGCAACCCTCTCCATTGTTTTATCAAAGATCTCCATCAAGTTTACCTCACCACCACCTCTCTCCACTCCTCCACTGTTGTTAAATTATCAGACTGCTTATCCGACATCCAGTACTGGATGAACAGGAATGTCATCCAATTAAATATTGGGAAGACTGAAGTCATTGTTTTCACTCCCCACTCCAACTCTATTCCCTTACTATTGGTTCCATCCCTGTCCCTGGTAACAGTCTGAGGTTCAGACAGTCTGTTTGCAACCTTGGTGTAATGTTCGGGGCATTAACAGGCACATGGACAAATGTGGCTTAATTACGGAAAACCAGCACGGATCCGGTGAGGGAAAATGGTGTTTAATTAACTTGCTGGAGTTTATTGAAGTGGTAAAAAGGAAGCTTGATGAGGACAATGCTGTTGATGTGGTGTTAATGGAATTCCAAAAAGCATTTGATAAAGTGTAACACAACAGACCTGTAAGCAAAGTTATAGCTCATCGAATAAAACGGACAGTAGCAACATGAAACTAAACTGGTTGAGTGACAGGAAACAGAGAGTAGTGATTAATGGATGCTTTTCGGGTTGGAGAAAAGTTTGTAGTGGAATCAAAACAAAATACTGCAGATGCTGGAAATCTGCAATAAAAACAGAAAGTGCTGGAAATACTCAGCAGGTCTGGAAGCATTTGTGGAGACAGAAACAGAGTTAATAAAAACACCAAGTGCTGGAAATACTCAGCAGGTCTGGCAGCGTCTGTGGAGAGAGAAGCAGAGTAAATAAAAACAGCAAGTGCTGGAAATACTCGGCAGGTCTGGCAGTATGTGTGTAGAGAGAAGCAAAGTTTATGTTCCAGGTTTGTGACCTTTCATCAGAACTGGCAAAGGTTAGAAATGTAATAGGTTTTAAGCAAGTAAAGCAGGAGTGGATGGTGTAAACACAAGGACAGAAATGTGGGCATTAGAGCGGGGGTGGGGGATGGGTGTTGAAATGAAAAGCGAGCGGAAGCTCGGGATCAGGCTTTTGGACTGAGTGGAGGTGTTCCACAAAGCGATCACCCAATCTGTGTTTGAACTGCTGCGGTGTTCCAGTGAACATCAACGCCAGCTCGAGGAACAGCACGTCATTGTCCGAATAGGCACTTTACAGACTTCTGGACTGAACATTGAGTTCAATAATTTCAGAGCATGACCGGCACATTTTTATTGTTATTTTGCTTTATCAGTTTTTTTTTACCATGTGCTGGCCTTAAACTGGGATTTTTATGTTGGTGCTTCTGGCTAGGTTTGTTCATTATTTTTCATTTAACAAATTCTCTGCACTAAGGCTTTGTCTTTCAACACACAATAACTCACTCTCTTTGCCTTTGCTCCATGACCTCCTCGTCAGTTAATCTCTCTGACCCTCAGTTCTATGAATAGCCCTTTTGTTGCCTTTTGCCCCACCCCTGCTTTATTTGATTAAAACCTATTACATTTCTAACCTTTGCCAATTCTGATGAACCTTCACAGACCCGAAACATTACCTTTGTTTTTCTCTCCACTCAGATGCTGCCAGACCTGTTGAGTATTTCCAGCACTTTTTGTTTTTATTTAAGATTTGTAGTGCGGTTCCCCAAGGATCAGTGTTGGGACCCTTTTTCTTCATGATATATATTAATGACCTAGACCTTGGTGTACAAGGAACAATTTCAAAGTTTGCAGGTGATACTAAACTTGGAAGCATTGTGAACTGAGAGCAGGATAGTGTACAACTCCAAAACGAGAGACAATTTGGTGGAATGGGCAGACTGGTGGCAGATGACGTTCAATGTGGATAAATGTGAAGTGATTTATCTTGGTAGGAAGAACATGAAGAGACAATGGTACAAAAAGTGTTTGATTGAAAGGGGTTAACTGAACCTGTTTGTTCTGTTACTGCAATTAATGACAGTCTTCATGGAGCCTACTTGTGTCACTGGAGGATTTCCATCTTCAATTAATAAGGCGCTCCTTTCAATGTATTATCCCACTGTGTCAGTGGGAGCATCATCCCCGACACTAACAGAGATCAGCAGCTCCAGAGAGAGAGAGAGGACAGATCAGATTCTCAGAAGAGTAGATTGGAATATTACAACAATAGTTCAGAATCTGGGAAAAGTTGATTGGAATGTTACAACAATGGATCAGAATCTGAGAACAATAGATTGGAATGTTACAACAATGGATCAGAATCTGAGAACAATAGATTGGAATGTTACAGCAATGGGTCAGAATCTGAGAACAATAGATTGGAATGTTACAACAATGGACAGGAGTTCCATCTGGGAGTTTGACTTTCTTTCTGCATATTATGATCGGCTATCATTAAATAGTCGGATCCATTACGCACTGAAGATTACTCAACACATTTACTATCCCATCCTGGCTATTTTTGGTGTCCCTGGTAAGTCTCTCTGTCTAACTATTAATTCCATAAACCATGTGTAACTGCATTGAAAACAAGAAATGCTGGAACCACTCAGCAGGTCTGGAAGCATCTGTGGAAAGAGAAGCAGAGTTAACGTTTCGGGTCAGTGACCCTTCTTCGGAACTGACAAATATTAAAGCTGTCACAGGTTATAAGCAAGTGAGGTGGGGGTCGGGCAAGAGATAACAAAGGAGAAGGTGTAGATTGGACAAGGCCACATAGCTGACCAAAAGGTCATGGAGCAAAGGCAAACAATATGTTAATGGTGTGTTGAAAGACAAAGCATCAATACAGATTAGGTGTTAATACACTGAATATTGAACAGCTGCAAATGCAAATATGAAGAAAAACAGTGGGTGACCAAACTGAACAAACTAAGATGAAATGAAATAAATGCAAAAAAAGATTGTAAAAAATGTAAAAATGAAAAAAAGAGAACAGAAAAAATAACTAAAAATGAAAGTAAAATGGGGGGCCCTGTCATGCTCTGAAATTATTGAACTCAATGTTCAGTCCGGCAGGCTGTAGTGTGCCTAATCGGTAGATGAGATGCTGTTCCTCGAGCTTGCATTGATGTTCACCGGAACACTGCAGAAATCCCAGGACATAGATGTGAGCATGAGAGCAGGGGGGAATGTTGAAATGGCAAGCAACCAGAAGCTCAGAGTCCTGCTTGCGCACTGAGTGCAGATCTTCCGCAAAGCAGTCACCCAGTCTGCGCTTGGTCTCCCCAATGTAGAGGAGACCACATTGTGAGCAGCGAATACAGTATACTACATTGAAAGAAGTACAAGTAAATCGCTGCTTCACCTGAAAGGAGTGTTTGGGGCCTCGGATAGTGAGGAGAGAGGAGGTAAATGGGCAGGTATTACACTTCCTGCGATTGCAGGGGAAGGTGCCATGGGACGGGGACGAGGTGGTAGGGGTAATGGAGGAGTGGGCCAGGGTGTTGCAGAGGGAAATATCCCTTCGGAATGTTGACAGGGGAAGGGAGGGGAGGATGCGTTTGGTAGTGGCATCACGCTGGAGGTGGCGGAAATGGCGGAGGATGATCCTTTGGATATGGAGGCAGATAGGATGGAAAGTGAGGACAAGGGGAACCCGGTCACGGTTCTGGGAGGGAGGGGAAGGGTTGAGGGCAGAGGTACGGGAAATGGGCCGGACAAGGTTAAGGGCCCTGTCAACAACAGTGGGGGGCATTCCTCGGTTGAGGAAAAAGGAGGTCATATCAGAAGCACCGTCATGGAAGGTAGCATCATCAGAGCAGATGCGTCAGAGACGGCGAAACTGGGAGAATGGATTGGAGTCCTTACAGGAGGTAGGGTGTGAAGAAGTGTAGTCGAGGTAGCTGTGGGAGTCGTTGGGCTTGTAATGGACATTAGTAGACAACCTATCCCCAGAGATGGATTGCATTATCGTTCTTGCCATTTACTCTGCCCTCCTTGCTACTTCTGTTATACCTGGCAATTCTCTATCTCCAGATATTAGCTCTATAATCCATTGCTATGTATTAGAGTTCTTGTAATTTATTCTCTCATCTGTGCTGCTGTTGCTCTCTCTGGTAAGTCTCTATCTCCGGCTACGTGATCTGTAAAACCTGTTTCACTGGAATAATGTTCTTGCAATTTTAATTTTGGGAAGAGTGGAGCTAGTGTCATCGGTCTCTTTAAGCAATTCTGTCCCTTGTGCATGAACCACTTACTCCTCCCCAGCCAATGTCTGAAGCTGAAACAGACAGTTAGTAATCTCTGTATTCAATTAAAACCTGATCTGAATTCATCGCCATATTCTCCCCATCACCTGCCTTACCGACTACAACCTTTGTAATATCACCCATCTCCACCTCTGCCTCAGCCCATCTGCTGCATAAACCCTCATCCGTGCCTTTGTTAAGCCCACCCTTGACTATTCCAATTCTATCCTGGTCAGCCTCCAACTTAAAAACCTCCTTAAACCACAGCCCATCCAGAACTCTGCTGCCTGTATCCTAACTCACACCAAATCCCGATCACCCATCACCCCTGTACTCACTGATCTCCATTGGCTCCCGGTCTGGCAGCACATTAATTTTAATATTTTAATTCTTGTGTTTGAATCTCTCCATGGCCTAACCCCTCCAATTAGTCCCATTCTCCTACACATTCCCACATTCCTGCAAATCTTTTGCCTCAAAGTATTTTCTTCAATTCCCCTTTTAAATATCTGCTTGAAAAGGCACTGTTTGAAAATTAAGGGTCGCACTTTTTGGGCAAAGATGAGGAGAGTTTTGTTCTCAATGAGGGTCATGTGACTCCGGAGCACTCTGCCTCTAAAGGTGCTGGTGGTGGAGTCACTGAATAATTATAAGTTGGAGGTAGACGTATTCTTGTTAGGCAAGGGAATCAGAGGTGATCGGGGGTAGATGGGAGTGTGGAATTCGAAACACCAAATTATTAAATGGTGGAGCAGTCCCGACGGGCTGAAGGCCTACTTCTGCTCCTAATTCATATGTTCCTATGGTCTTTCTCTCTGTATCTATCCCTAACCATGATTTTCAGCTGTAGAGCGCCACTGGGCCCAAATCCATAGAAGCTTGGATCCATAAAATGGTAACAACAGAGCTGCTGGTCACTTCCAGTGCTCCATGCTGGGCAGGGCTCTTGTCCCGGTTCACCACGCATGTGCTGGTAGTGTGAGGAGGGGCCTGAATATGGTGTCGATCAGCCAAAACAGCAGCATTGATGTAGGTCTTTGAAACTTGGTCTGTGCATGTCCACTGACCTCCCCTGTTAGTCACTCTTTGCTGAACATACATTCAACAGCACGAAAAAACCCCTCCAGTATTATTTAAAAGGATCAGGCATCCAAGGGAAGTTCCGTAAAGAGGGATGAGCAGGGGGCTCTGCCTTACCCACACCAGGTTTTCCAAGAGCAATGTTCCTACCTACACCTAACCCAGCAGCAGTGTGTGAGGAGACTCTGATTCAATAAGGAGGTGGTCACAGAGCTGTGTCACCTCCTGTAACACGACCTGGAGCCTCACACCAGGGTGAGCACGGAGCTGTCAATGCCCGTTAAGGTCACAGTTTCAGTGAACTTCTATGTATCTGGATCTTCCCAGGCAGGAGTAGGAGACATATCTAACATAGAGTCACAGAGAGTGATAGAGTTATTTATGACACAGAAGGAGGCCATTTGTCCCATCGAGTCCATACTGGCTCTCCATGGAGCAAACCAGTCAGTCCCACTCCCCCTCTCAATCCCTGCCGCAAATTCATTTCCTTCAAGTGTCCATGAACTCTCTTATGAAATCATTGATTGTCTCTGCTTCCTCTTCACTTGTGATCAGTGAGTTCCAGATCATTAACACCCGATGTATAAAAAAAGTTTTCCACATATTCCCCCTGCATCTGTTGTCCAAAACAAGTAACAAAGAACAGTAAGCACAGGAACAGACCATTCGGCCCTCCAAGCCTGCGCCGATCTTGATGCCTGTCTAATCTAAAACCTTCTGCACTTCCGGGGTCCATATCCCTCTATTCCCATCCTATTCATGCATTTGTCAAGATGCCTCTTAAACGTCACTATCGTACCTGCTACCACCACCTCCCCAGGCAGCAAGTTCCAGGCACTCACCACCCTCTGTGTAAAGAACTTGCCTCGCACAGCCCCTCTAAACTTTGCCCCTCGCACCTTAAACCTATGTCCCCGAGTAACTGACTCTTCCACCCTGGGAAAAATCTTCTGACTATCCACTCTGTTCATGCCGCTCATAACTTTGTAAACCTTTGTAAACTGGGGCGGCACAGTGGTGCAGTGGCTGGCACCGCAGCCTCACAGCTCCAGCGACCCGGGTTCAATTCTGGATAATGCCTGTGTGGAGTTTACAAGTTCTCCCTGTGTCTGCGTTGGTTTCCTCCAGGTGCTCCGGTTTCCTCCCACATGCCAAAGACTTGCAGGTTGATAGGTAAATTGGCCATTATAAATTGCCCCTAGTATAGGTAGGTGTTAGGCAAATATAGGGACTGGTGGGGATGTGGTAGGAGTATGGAATTAGTGCAGGATTAGTATAAGTGGGTGGTTGATGGTCGGCACAGACTCGGTGGGCCGAAGGGCTTGTTTCAGTGCAGTACCACTAAAACTAAAACCTCTATCATGTCGCCCCTCCAGATCCGCCATTCTAGTGAAAACAATCCGAGTTTCTCCAACTTCTTCTCGTAGCTAATGCCCTCCAGACCAGGCAACATCCTGGTATACTTCTTCTGTACCCTCTCCAAAGCCTCCGCATCCTTCTGGTAGTGTGGCGACCAGAATTGTACGCAATATTCCAAGTGTGGCCGAATGAAGCTTCTGTACAGCTGCAATACGACTTGCCAATTTTGATACTCAATGTCCCGACCGATGAAGGCAAGCATGCGATATGCCTTCTTGACTACCTGATCCACCTGCGTTGCCACTTTCAGTAACCTGTGGACCTGTACGTCCAGATCTCTCCGCCTGTCAATATTCCTAAGGGTTCTTCCATTTACTGTATGCTTCCCACCTGTATTAGACCTTCCAAAATGCATTACCTCACATTTGTCCAGATTAAACTCCATCTGTCGTTTCTCCGCGCAAGTCTCCAACCGATCTATATCCTGCTGTATCTTGTGACAACCCTCATCACTATCTGCAACTCCACCAACCTTTGTCTCATCCACAAACTTACCAATCAGAACAGCTACATTTTCCTCCAAATCATTTACATATACCACATACAGCAAAGGTCCCAGCACTGATCCCTGCGGAACACCACTAGTCACATCCCTCCATTCAGAAAAGCACCCTTCCACTGCTACCCTCTGTCTTCTATGACCGAGCCAGTTCTGTATCCACCTTGCCAGCTCACCTCTGATCCCGTGTGACTTCACCTTTTGTACCAGTCTGCCATGAGCAACCTTGTCAAAGACTTTACTGAAGTCCAGGTCGACAACATCCACTGCCCTTCCTTTATCAATCATTTTTGTCACTTCCTCAAAAAACTCAATCAATTTAGTGAGACACGACCTCCCCTTCACAAAACCATGCTGCCTCTCGCTAATAAGTTCATTTGTTTCCAAATGAGAGTAAATCCTGTCCCGAAGAATCCTCTATAATAATTTCCCTGCCACTGATGTAATGCTCACCGGCCTATAATTTCCTGGATTATCCTTGCAACCTTCTTAAACAAAGGAACAACATTGGCTATTCCCCAGTCCTCTGGGACCTCACCTGTAGCCAATGAGGAGGCAAAGATTTCTGTCAAGGCCCCAGCAATTTCTTCCCTTGCCTCCTCCAGTATTCTGGGGTAGATCCCATCAGGTCCTGAGGACTTATCTACCTTAATGCTTTGGAAGACACCCAACACATCCTCCTTTTTGATAATGAGATGACTGAGATTGTCTACATTCCCTTCCTGAGGCTCATCATCCACCAAGTTCTTCTCTTTGATGAATACTGATGCAAAGTACTCATTTATCACCTCACCCATTTCCTCTGGCTCCACGCATAGATTCCCTCCTCTGTCCTTGAGTGGGCCAACCCTTGCCCTGGCTGCCCTCTTGTTCTTTATATGCATATAAAACGCCTTAGGATTCTCCTTAATCCTATTTGCCAATGATTTTTCTTAACCCCCCTTAGCCCTCCTGACTCCTTGCTGAAGTTCCTTCCTACTGTCTTTATATTCCTTATATTCCTTCATCTGTTCCCAACCTTCCAGCCCTTACGACTGCTTCCTTTTTCTTTTTGACTAGGCTCACGATATCCCTCGTTATCCAAGCTTCCCGAAACTTGCCAAACTTATCCTTCATCCTCACAGGAACATGTTTGTCCTGGATTCTAATCAACTGACGTTTGAAAGACTCCCACATGTCAGATGTTGATTTATCCTCAAACAGCCGCCCCCAATCTAAATCCGTCAGTTCCTGCCTAATATTGTTAAAATTAGCCTTCCACCATTTTGGCACCTTCATCCGAGGACTACTCTTATCCTTATCCACAAGTACCTTAAAACTTATGGAATTATAGTCACTGCTCCCGAAATGCTCCCCTACTGAAACTTTGACCACCTGGCCGGGCTCATTCCGCAATACAGTGTCCAGTACGGCTGCTTCCCTCGTTGGGCTATCTACATATTGTTTCAAGAAGCCCTCCTGGATGCCCTTGCGAATTCTGCCCCATCCAAGCCCCTAACATTAACTGAGTCCCAGTCAATATAGGGGAAGTTAAAATCTCCCACCACCACAACCCTGTTACCTTTACATCTTTCCAAAATCTGTCTACATATCTGCTCCTGTATCTCCTGCTGTCTGTTCGGAGGCCTGTACTAAACCCACAACATTGAGACTGCATCCTTCCTATTCCTGAGCTCTACCCATATTGCCTCGCTGCATGCTCCCACCGAGGTGTCCTCCCACAGTACAGCTGTGATATTCTCCTTAACCAGTAATGCAACTCTCCCACCCCTTTTACATCCCCCTCTATCCTGCCTGAAGCATCTAAATCCCAGAAAGTTTAGCTGCCAATCCTGTCCTTCCCTCAAGCAAGTCTCCATAATTGCAACGACATCATATTTCCAAATACTAATCCAAGCTCTCGGTTCATCTGCTGTACTTTATCTGGTGTACTTCCCGCATTGAAACAAATGCACTTCAGACCACCAGTCCCGCTGTGCTGAGCAACATCTCCCTGCCTACTTGTCCTCTCAGTCTTACTGGTATTACTCACTTGTTCCTCCTCAGTTATTTCACCTGCTGATCTACTGCTCTGGTTCCCACCCCCTACCACACTATTTTCAACCCTCCCGAGTGATGCTCGCCAGGATATCTGTGCCTCTCCAGTTTAGATACAAGCCGTCCTTCTTGTACAGGTCCCACCTGTCTCGGAAGAGATTCCAATGATCCAGATATTTGAAACCCTCCCTCCTGCACCAGCTTCCATTCGTGCCCCTAGTCCTACTTGCAACTGTTAATGGGAACAGTTTTTCCTTGTCTAAATTATCTAAACCTGTCATAATCTTGTAACCTAACCTTGTAACTAAAATCCTCCATCCCTGGAACCGTTCTGTTAAATCTCCTCTGCGCTATTTCAAGGACCTTCACAATCTTTCTGAAGTGTGGCGACCGGAATTGGACACAATAGTCCAGCTGAGACCTAAGCAGGGATTTTTAAACATTCATCATAACTTCTCTGCTTTTGTACTCAATACCTCTATTTATGAAATCCAAGATTATTTGCATTTTACTAACCAGTCTCTCAATAAGTCCCGTCACCTTTAAAGATGGATACACATGCATCCACAGGTCTCTCTGTTACTGCACTCTGTTCAGAACTGTGTTATTAATTCTGTATTGCTTTCCTACCCCGACAGTCACAATGCAACACCTCACACTTGTCTCACACTTCCATCTGCCACTTGTCTGCCCAATCTACTCATCTATCTATATCCTGCCGCAGGTGGTTCTGAACATCCTCACTTAGCCACAGCTCCGAGTTTGGTATCAAAGAAAGATTTTGAAATTCTACTCTGTATTACAAGATCCAAGTCATTTATACACAGCAAAATAAAACAGTGGCCCTAGCACTGACCGTGGAGGAACACCCACTGTCTAACATCCTCCAGTCTGAAAAACAGCCATTTACTATGACACACTGTTTTATGTACAAAAGCCATCTTTTTATTCAATTGGGCACTGACCCTCGCATTCCAGGAGACTCGATTTTGGTAATTAACCTTTTTATGTTGTACATTATCAAACACATTCTTCAAACCAATATAGACAAAATCCATCACATTCCCTTCATCAACCTTCTCTGCTGCATCATCAAAAAATACAATTAGTTTAGTCAAGCATGACCTTTCTTTTGTAAATCTATCGATCTTGAAATAACTCAAACCTCTCCAAATGCCCGCTGTTGTATCCCTAATTATTGCTCTAAAACCTTTCCCACCACTGATGTTTGACTAACTGGCCTGTAGTTGTGAGGACTGTGTGTTGTCCATTGATGTATCCGCTAGGTGAGAGAGGCCATCTATGTCAGGTGAGGTGAATATATCTTTTTCTCCCTCAGCAGGGAGAAGCAAGATGAGAGATCCCGTGGCTTTCTCAGGATCGCAAGATTCCTGATGGTGTAGGTGGCTCTGCCGGGCCCGAATGTCAACGAGGAGAGGTACAGGAACTGAAAGAATTCTCACTCCATTAATGTACAGTTGGTGTGTGAGGATGCCCAGTACATCATGTTGGTGAATGTCCACTATCCTGGAAGCAGCCACCAAACCTTCATTCTGAAGCCGTCAGCAGTTCCCACGACCTTCAGAACTCTGTGGAGAATCAGAATGTAGCTCCTCGGAGAGAATCACTACCCTGTCTTTACATGGCTCATGATTCACCCCCAAGGTATTCATACCCCACCATCTATCACCAACCAACCAGGATTTTTCCAGGATATGTCCTGGATGCCTTCCACCCGGACAGGCTGCCGGCGATTGCCTGCTAAGATTCCGGTTGCCAAAGGACAACTTCACTTTCCCACCACGGATTCCCCATTCTCCACCATTGTCCCCATCTGAGATGCCCCATCACAGCATCCGCTTGGTCACCATCCTGCAATAAAAACCTGTTCATTAACATCTTTATCCAACAACACATCCAATTATGCAAACACAACGCAACTATTCACCCTTGTAGATTCCCTTAGTGACTGTCTTGTGGGTTCCCTCGACTTTGCTAGGGATCCGACACAGTGTTTCCCCAGTGTCTGCAGCATGGCTGATGGAAGGCTGCTGACTTTCACAGGGGAGACTGCATATGGCCTTGCAGGACATCCTCGAGCAGCTCTGGGCTTTGAGGGCTCGGATTCGGACTGCACCACCTCGACATGGGCAGCAGCAGCCTGGGCTGGCTGATGGGTAACAGCAAGGACACTGGTGGAGTGACAGTGAAGGGAGAACAAATACTGTCATCCTGAGAGAGGACAGCAGGTTCATGCTCCACAGAGACACTGTCACTCCCACGGGGCGACACCTCAGCAATCTTAGTAATCTACTAGATCACAGATTGCTGGACTGCTGTGAGATCCTGCAAACCCCTTTGAACACTGAGATCCACAGCCATGATGACAACAGTCTGATCCTGCATGGCAGCAAGCAATCTGAGTCTGAGTTTCCACTGCAGCACTGAGACAAAGAACAAAGAACAAAGATAATTACAGCACAGGAACAGGCCCTTCGGCCCTCCAAGCCTGCGCCGATCCAGACCCTCTCTCTAAACATGTCGCCTATTTTCTAAGGTTCTGTATCTCTTTTCTTCCTGCCCATTCATGTATCTGTCTAGATACATCTTAAAAGACTCCATCGTGCCCGCATCTACCACCTCCGCTGGCAATGCGTTCCAGGTGCCCACCACCCTCTGCGTAAAGAACTTTCCACGCATATCCCCCCTAAACATTTCCCCTTTCACTTTGAACTCGTGTCCTCTAGTAATTGAAACCCCAACTCTGGGAAAAAGCCTCTTGCTATCCACCCTGTCGATACCTCTCATGATTTTGTACACCTCAATCAGGTCCCCCCTCAACCTCCGTCTTTCTAATGAAAATAATCCTAATCTACTCAACCTCTCTTCATAGCTAGCGCCCTCCATACCAGGCAACATCCTGGTGAACCTCCTCTGCACCCTCTCCAAAGCATCCACATCCTTTTGATAATGTGGCGACCAGAACTGTACGCAGTATTCCAAATGTGGCCGAACCAAAGTCCAAAAGAACTGTAACATGACCTGCCAACTCTTGTACTCAATGCCCCGTCCGATGAAGGAAAGCATGCCGCATGCCTTCTTGACCACTCTATTTACCTGCGTTGCCACCTTCAGGGAACAGTGGACCTGAACACCCAAATCTCTCTGAACATCAATTTTCCCCAGGACTTTTCCATTTACTGTATAGTTCACTCTTGAATTGGATCTTCCAAAATGCATCACCTCGCATTTGCCCTGATTGAACTCCATCTGCCATTTCTCTGCCCAACTCTCCAATCTATCTATATTCTGCTGTATTCTCTGACAGTCCCCTTCACTATCTGCTACTCCACCAATCTTAGTGTCGTCTGCAAACTTGCTAATCAGTCCACCTATACTTTCCTCCAAATCATTAATGTATATCACAAACAACAGTGGTCCCAGCACGGATCCCTGTGGAACACCACTGGTCACACGTCTCCATTTTGAGAAACTCCCTTCTACTGCTACTCTCTGTCTCCTGTTGCCCAGCCAGTTCTTTATCCATCTCGCTAGTACACCTTGGACCCCAAGCGCCTTCACTTTCTCCATCAGCCTGCCATGGGGAACCTTATCAAACGCCTTACTGAAGTCCATGTATATGACATCGACAGCCCTTCCCTCATCAATCAACTTTGTCACTTCCTCAAAGAATTCTATTAAGTTGGTAAGACATGACCTTCCCTGCACAAAACCATGTTGCCTATCACTGATGAGCCCATTTTCTTCCAAATGGGAATAGATCCTACCCCTCAGTATCTTCTCCAGCAGCTTCGTTACCACTGACGTCAGGCTCACCGGTCTATAATTACCTGGATTATCCCTGCTACCCTTCTTAAACAAGGGGACAACATTAACAATTCTCCAGTCCTCCGGGACCTCAGCCGTGTTTAAGGATGCTGCAAAGATATCTGTTAAGGCCCCAGCTATTTCCTCTCTCGCTTCCCTCAGTAACCTGGGATAGATCCCATCCGGACCTGCGGACTTGTCCACCTTATTGCCCTTTAGAATATTCAACACTTCCTCCCTCCTTATGCCGACTTGACCTAGAGTAATCAAACATCTGTTCCTAACCTCAACATCCGTCCTGTCCCTCTCCTCGGTGAATACCGATGCAAAGTACTCGTTTAGAATCACACCCATTTTCTCTGAGTCCAAGCATAACATTCCTCCTTTGTCCTTTAGTGGGCCAATCCTTTCTCTAGTTACCGTCTTTCTCCTTATATATGAATAAAAGGCTTTGGGATTTTCCTTAACCCTGTTTGCTAAAGATATTTCATGACCCCTTTTAGCCCTCTTAATTCCTCGTTTCAGATTAGTCCTACATTCCCGATATTCTTTCAAAGCTTTGTCTTTCATCAGCCGCCTAGACCTTATGTATGCTTCCTTTTTCCTCTTAGCTAGTTTCACAATTTCACCTGTCATCCATGGTTCCCTAATCTTGCCATTTCTATCCCTCATTTTCACAGGAACATGTCTCTCCTGAACGCTAATCAACCTCTCTTTAAAAGCCTCCCACATATCACATGTGGATTTACCTTCAAACAGCTGCTCCCAATCTACATTTCCCAGCTCCTGCCGAATTTTGGTATAGTTGGCCTTCCCCCAATTTAGCACTCTTCCTTTAGGACCACTCTCGTCTTTGTCCATGAGTATTTTAAAGCTTACGGAATTGTGATCACTATTCCCAAAGTAGTCCCCTACTGAAACTTCAACAACCTGGCCGGGCTCATTCCCCAACACCAGGTCCAGTATGGCCCCTTCCCGAGTTGGACTATTTACATACTGCTCTAGAAAACCCTCCTGGATGCTCCTTACAGATTCTGCTCCATCTGGACCTCTAACACTAAGCGAATCCCAGTCAATGTTGGGAAAATTAAAATCTCCTATCACCACCACCCTGTTGCTCCTACATCTTTCCATAATCTGTTTACATATTTGTACCTCTATCTCACGCTCGCTGTTGGGAGGCCTGTAGTACAGCCCCAACATTGTTACCGCACCCTTCCTATTTCTGAGTTCTGTCCATATTGCCTCACTGCTCGAGTCCTCCATAGTGCCCTCCTTCAGCACAGCTGTGATATCCTCTTTGACCAGTAATGCAACTCCTCCATCCCTTTTACCTCCCTCTCTATCCCGCCTGAAGCATCGATATCCTGGGATATTTAGTTGCCAATCATGCCCTTCCCTCAACCAAGTCTCAGTAATAGCAATAACATCATACTCCCAGGTACTAATCCAAGCCCTAAGTTCATCTGCCTTACCTACTACACTTCTTGCATTGAAACAAATGCACCTCAGACCACCAGTCCCTTTATATTCATCATCTGCTCCCTGCCTGCCCTGCCCCTTAGTCACACTGACTTCATTATCTAGTTCCTTACAGGCTTTTTTTACTACCTCCTTACTGTCAACAGACCTCAATTGGTTCCCATCCCCCTGCCACATTAGTTTAAACCCTCCCCAACAGCGTTAGCAAAAGCACCTCCAAGGACATTGGTTCCAGTCCGGCCCAGGTGTAGACCGTCCAATTTGTAATAGTCCCACCTCCCCCAGAACCGGTCCCAATGTCCCAAAAATCTGAACCCCTCCTTCCTGCACCATCTCTCAAGCCACGCATTCATCCTGACTATTCTTTCATTTTTACTCTGACTATCACGTGGCACTGGTAGTAATCCTGAGATTACTACCTCTGAGGTCCTACTTTTTAACTTGGCTCCTAACTCCCTAAACTCTGCTTGTAGGACCTCATCCCGTTTTTTACCTGTATCATTAGTGCCTATGTGCACAATGACAACTGGCTGTTCACCCTACCCCCTTTAGAATGTTCTGCAGCCGATCTGAGACATCCCTGACCCGTGCACCTGGGAGGCAACATACCATTCGGGAGCTTCGTTTTCGACCACAGAACCGCCTATCGACTCCCCTTACAATCGAATCCCCTACGACTATAGCCCTTCCACTCTTTTTCCCGCCCTTCTGAACAGCAGAGCCAGCCACGGTGCCATGGACCTGGCTACTGCTGCCTTCCCCTGGTGAGCCATCTCCCTCAACAGTATCCAAAACGGTATACTTGTTTTGGAGGGAGATGACCGCAGGGGACTCCTGCGCTGCCTTCCTGCTCTTTCTCTGCCTTTTGGTCACCCATTCCCTTTCTCCCTCAGCAATCCTAATCTGCGGTGTGACCAATTCACTAAACGTGCTATCCACGACCTCCTCAGCATCGCGCATGCTCCAAAGTGAGTCCATCCGCAGCTCGAGAGCCGTCATGCGGTCTAACAAGAGCTGCAGTTGGACACACTTCCTGCACGTGAAGGAGTCAGGGACATCAGCCATGTCCCTGAGCTCCCACATTGTGCAAGAGGAGCATGACACGGGTCTGAGATCTCCTGCCATTTTTAATCTTAAGCTTAACTTAGTTAAATGAAAAAGGAACGAAAAGTTTTTACCAATCACAATAAAACCAGAGAAATCGAAAAAGCCTTACCTTATAAACACCCCACCGAGTCCTTTCTTTTTGGTTACAGGAGGAGGGCGGGTGGGAGACACGACAAGTGTGGTGTCTCGGGTTCAGAAACCGCCCAAATATATAGTGTTTTACTTACCCAGCAGCCCCCTGGCCTCTGCCGAAAAACAAAAGGAAATTAAATTTACTTTCAAACTGACCTTCCCAGCTGCTCACTCGCTCACTCGCTGCTCCCGAAAAAGCTGCTGCAATGAAAGGAAAGTTATTTTAAACCGCCCAAATATATAGTGTTTTACTTACCCAGCAGCCCCCTGGCCTCCGCCGAAAAACAAAAGGAAATTAAATTTACTTTCAAACTGACCTTCCCAGCTGCTCACTCGCTCACACTCTGCTTCCTAAAAAGCTGCTGCAATGAAAGGCAATGAAAGACGTTGGGTGTCTGCTATCTGAGCTGCTGTGGAAGCTGAGACAATGGTCACCAGACACGGTATCACAGCTGGGTCCGCTAGTGCTGTCATGGAGTTAGTGACCACTTCCACAGGGGAAAGAATGTGCTTCAAACTCTGTGCAATGTCCTGTGCCATGTTGGAGCCGGACTCCTCCATGTTCCTTGACAGTGACAACAGACTGTCTGACAGGCCTGTCAATGGACAAAGTCTCTCAGTGTACATGTCGATCAGCATTCTCCTGTATGCAGTTCCAGCAATGTTCACATCTGAGTCCTGTGTATTATAACTCGTTTGTGACCCTGCCCTCCGGTGAGCTGACACATGAACTATCCTTTCTCCTGGCCTGGCTGCAGCTCACTCGTGCTCGGTGACTCACCAGGTGCAGATTCCGACGCTATACCAGCCTCTAAGGAACATACAGCGAAAGTATTTGATCTGGTGACTGTGAGTTTCAGACCAAGTGATTGGGCTTCACTATCAGTGTTGTGATGCTGATCTCTCCTTGTCTCTGTCCCCTGGAGCTGCTGTGACTGGGAAGCCGGCAGTTTTGGGTTATCATTGGAAAGTATAAAATCAGAAGGAGAGGGTTGTGGTGAGGGATTGGGGATGGGATGGAAAGCAGGAGGTCCATGGTCCCATCATCTGCAGCTTGTACATCATCCCAGACAGCAGGATGAGGGGGAGGTGGGGGTTAAGAAGGAACATAAGGCAGCAACATAGCATCATCCAGAATGCTCTCGGTGATGCCGGATGCTACGGGCTCTGTCTCAACCGGTCCCATGATGTGGAGAATCATCTCCTCCCTCAGGCTCAGGGGATGAAGGTATGCCTCGTCTCCGCCGGCTCACTGCTGCTTCTTGTGATAATTAGCCACCTTGCCTGTAAGAGAGAGGACAGAATTTCAGTGATTGTGTTGCACTGTGTTTGGGTGATGTGCCTGCCATAGCTGAATAGCTGAAGGTATGTGGAGGCAGGGAGAGGTGGGTGTGAGGCTGGTATCAGTGGAAGGTGTGTGAGGGTGAGGTGGAGTATGTGAATGTTAGGTGTGAGTCCTGAGTGTTAGGGACTGCTGATGGATGAGTGATGGGGGTGTGGTTCATTGAGCAGTGTGAGAGGTTGGTGGTGTTGAGGGGAGGAGATGCCATGTGGAGATGATTTCCCCGACATTGTCCACCAGTGTGAGCTCCTTAAACATCTTCTGCTCTTCTGCCAGGTCCTCGGGGCCAGACTTCTTGCACTGAACTCCCTGACCACCTGCTCCTATTCACTTCGAAGCGCGTAACTTGAGGGTCTGCACCCCACCCCATGGGAACATGGCCTCTCTGCTCCTGTCACCCTCCATGCCTAAGGCCTCCAGCAACGCATCCGTGTGCCGCAGAGCACTCTCTCTTTCCCAGTATTCCATTTACCTTTTCTCCAATTGCAGCATTTCATAGTCAGCAGCAGCCTCCTGTGATTCAGTGCAGCTTCCCTTTAAGAGGAACAGACTGTCTTTAAGAGCTGAATCCTGGATGAAACACGAGCCAGCCTCACACAACCTTAGGCCCCAGCAGACAGACAGCACCGCTTCTCACCCTAGGCGGTACATAGAATTCGTGGAAATGTGAAGGCAGCAGGAAGTTTGTGTGTCACCTGCCTCAACATGGATAGGCAAGGGCAGATCACGAATTACAATCCCTACACCGGAAAAGCGAAGCAAACCCGATTTTCTCGCTATATCTATCTTCCTTTCCCACTTACACATGTCCTCACTCGCTCCCTTCACTGTCTGTCTGTTTCTCATAGAATCAGAGACTGATTCAGTCCAAAAGGAAGCAATTCGGCCCATTGTTTCAGTGCTGTCTCTTGGAATGAGCTATTTAATGAATTCCACCACACCCCACAACTTTCCGCAGTCTCCTTTTTTTTCCTATTCAAGTATTTGCTCAATTCCCTTTTGAAAGATATTATTGAATCTGCTTCCACCATGTTTTCAGGCAGTGAGTTCCACATCCCAACAACTCGCTGTGTAAGAAAATTCCCCTCATTTCACCTCTGGTTCTTTGTCAATTACCTTCAATCTCTATCTTCTTAATTCTGAACTTTCTGACACTGGAAACCGTTTCACATTGATTACCCTATCAAAACCCTTCATGATTTTGAATTATATATTAAATCACCCCTTACCCTTCATTGCTCCAAAGAGAACAATCCCAGCTTTTCCAATCTCTCCACGTAACTGAATTCCCAGATCCCTGGTACCATTCTAGTAAATCACCTCTGTATCTTCACTAAGTCCTTGACATCCTTACCAAAGTGTGGTGATCAGAATTGGACACAATTCTCCAGCTGGGACCTAACCAATGATGTATAAACATCAGCATTTCCTCCTAAGTTTTATTACTCTGTGCCTCTCTCTCTGACACCAAGGACACTACATGTTACCTTCAAAGATCTGTGTGTGTACACCTCAGGTCTCCCTAGTCCTGCACCCACTTTATAATGGTACCATTTAATTTATATTGTTTCTCCTCATACTTCCTACTCAAATGTCTTACTTCACACTTCACTGTATTAAATTACATCTGCCATGTTCCTGTCCATTTCACCAGTCAGTCTCTGTCCTCCTGAAGTCTGTTACTATCCTTCTCACTGTTTATTAACATTTCTGAGTTTCCTGCCATCTGAAAACATTTGACATTATCCTCTCTGTACACAATCCCATTGTATTAACATACAGCAACAGTGATCCCAACAGTGACCCTCAGGATAATAAAAGCAAAATACAGAGGATGATGGAAATCTGAAATAAGTACAAGGAATGCTGGAAATACACAGCAGGTCTGACAGCATCTGTGGAGAGAGATGTGGAGTTAATGTTTCAGGTCAGTGACCCTTCTTCAGAACAGGGGAACGCCACTGTGCACTTCCCTCCAGACTGAACAATGAACATTCTCCACTGCTCTCTGCCTTCTGCTTCGCATCTCGATCAGATCTGCTTTTACATTTCCCTGCTCTAAGTTGAACCATCCCAGCTACATAACTGTAATCCCTCATCCCTGGAAAAATTCCGGTAAAACTCTTTTATCCCCTCTCCAATGGGCTCATGTCCTTCTTAAAATGTGGTTCCCTGTATTGGACACAATACTCCAGGTGGAGCCGATCAAGTCTTTTCTATAGGTGTACCATAACATCCTGACTATTCGACTCTGTGTCTCTATTAATAAAACCTAGGAATCTATTTGCTTTGTTCACTGTTTGTTAACCTGTCCAGCTCACTTCAAAGATTGCACACAAACACCCCAGGTCTCTCTGTTATTTTCACCACCATTAAAGTTGCGTCATTGAGCTTGTATTATCTCTCCTCATTCCTCCACCCACAGTTCGCTATCACCTCCTCAAAGGCTATTTGAGGTGGGTGATAACTGCTGGCCCAGCCAACGACACCCACAACCCATGAATAAATAATATTATAAAATTTTTCCACAATGTATCACTTCACACATCTGCCAGGCCAATTAAATATTAGGGTAACTAAAGCTGGTGTTTTCAAACACCACATCAAACATTTCCTAGCTGCAGGCTCCATCCCTCTCCTTGGCAACTGTCTGAGACTAAAGCAAAGTGTTTACAACCTGGTGTCATAGTTGCTCCTGTGATGAGCTTTCTACCAAATATT
This sequence comes from Heterodontus francisci, assembly GCF_036365525.1. Lineage (NCBI taxonomy): Eukaryota > Metazoa > Chordata > Chondrichthyes > Heterodontiformes > Heterodontidae > Heterodontus > Heterodontus francisci. The sequence goes on from NW_027140753.1 coordinate 2,433,771, forward strand.
CACGCTATCAATAAAACTGCCTATTTCCACCCCCTTAACAGAGGACGACTTCATCCCTGTCTCAGCTCCTCTGCTGATGAAACGCTCCCCCTTGCCTGTGTTACCTGTAGACTTGACTATTCCAACACACTCCTGGCTGGTCTCCCACATTCTACCCGCCATAAACTTGAGGTGATGAAAAACACTGCTGCCCATGTCCTAACTCACACCAAGTCCTGTTCACCCATCACCCCCTGAACTCACTGACCGGCATTGGATCCTGTTCAGCAACACCTCAATTATAAAACTCTCAGCCTTCTTTTCAAATGCCTCAACAGAGTGACTTACTAGGCTCTGACAGAGGGCAGTTAAAAGTCAATAAAATTCTGTGAGTCTGGCGTCACATGTAGGGTAGACAAGGAAAGGACGGCAGATTTCTTTCCCTCAAGGACATTAGTGAATCAGACGGTGTTTAACAAAAAACGATGATAGTTTCATGGCTCCATGACTGAGACTAGCTTTCTATTCCAGATTTTAACACACTCCTGGCTTGTCTCACACATTCTACTCTCTGTAAACTTGAGGTCATCCAAACTCTGCTGCTCTTGTGTGAACTCACACCAAGTCCCGTTCCCTGATCACTGACATACATCGGCTGCCAGGTCAGCAATGTCTTGATTTTAAAATTCTCAACCGTGTTTGCAACTCCCTCGATGTCCTCACCCCTCCTTATCGATGTAATATTCACCAGCCCCACAACCCTCCAAGACATCTGCACTCCTCCAATCCTGTTCTCTTGTGTATGCTTGATTTTCATCATTGCTCCACTGCCAGCCAAGTCTTCAGCTGCCTAGACCTAAAGCTCTGGAATACCCTAACTACACCACTTTTTTTTATTCGTGTGTGGGATATGCGCATCGCTGGCAAGGCCAACATTTGTTCCCATCCCTAATTGCCCTTGACAAATGAGTGACTTGCCAGGACATTTCACAAGGCAGTTAAGAGTTAACCACATTGTTGAGGATCTGGAGTCACATGGAGGCCAGATCAGGTAAGGACAGCAGATTTCCTTCCCGAAAGGACATTAGTAAATCAGATCGGTTTTTACAACAATCGATGACAGATTCATGGCACCATGACTGAGACTAAATTTCATTTCCAGATTTGTATTAATGAATTGAAATTATTAATTGATTGAATTTTAATTCCCACCAACTGCCATGTGGGAATTGAACCCATGGCATTAGCCTGAACCTCTGGTTTTCTAGTTCAGTGACATTACCGCTATACCACTGTCACTGCCTCTCTGCCTCACTTTCCTCCCTTAAGACACTACTTAATACCTCCTGCTTTGACCAAGAAATGTAAGTTGTTGTTGTTGGGCTTTGCCAGATATGATTTGTCATTACCATATCCCTGCTGCCGTCCATTTATTGTCCCGTGTTCTTTTCCAAGCAACGAATGTTTTTGGCCTGGGCTGTGAAGTCTAGAAATTTCCCACCAGCGACGTTAGACTGACTGGTCAGTAATTACACCGTTTGCTCCATCTCTCCTTTTTTAAACCGAGTGTAACATTTACAACCCTCCCATCTCTGGCATCAAGCCCATATCCAAGGAGGATTGGAACATTCTGTCCAGTGCCTCTGCTATTTTCCACATTCCTTCCCTCAGCATCCCCCGCTCATCCCATCCAGACAGGGTAAATGGTCTACTTTATTGTGGCACAAGAAGAGTTGGATTGAAAGGGGTTAACTGAACCTGTTTGTTCAGTGATTGTAATTAATGTCAGTCATCATGAACCCTAATTGTGTCGCTGGAGGGTTTCCCTCTTCTATTAATACAGGACTCCTTTCAATGTGTTATCCCATAGTGTCAACAACAGCATCATCCCGGCGCTATCAAAGATCAGCAGCCCCAGTGAGAGAGAGGAGAGACCAGAATCTGAGAACAATAGATTGGAATGTTACCGCAATGGGTCAGAATCTGAGCACAATAGATTGGAATGTTACAACCATGGGAAGCAGGAGTTTCTCCGATTGGTTTGGCCTAGTTACTGCAGATTATTTTTGGCTAACATTAGATGATCGGATCTATTATGCATTGAAGATGATTCAAACGATTTACTATCCCATCCTCGCTATTATTGGTTTTGCTGGTGAGTCTCTGTATGCAACTTTTAGAACTAAAAACCATATTTTGCAGATTTAATGTTCTTGTCATGTCAATCTTGGGAAGTGTGAAGCCATTGTCTTCAGTCACTGCCACAAACTCCATTCCCTATCAACTGACCGCATTCCCCTCGCTGCCCAATGTCTGAAACAGACTGTTTGTGACCTTTGCACCCAGTTGCCACTGAGCTGAGTTCATCTCCATATTCTCTCCATCACCAACCCTGCCTACTACCACCTCTGTTATATCTCCCATCTCCACCTCTGCCTCAGCCCATCTGCTGCATAAACCCTCATCTGTGCCTTTGTTAAATCCACTCTTGACTATTCCAATTCTATTCTGGCTGCCCTCCCAGTTATAAACCTCCATAAACCACAGCCCATCCAGAAATCTGCTGCCTGTGTTCTAACTCACACCAAATCCCGATCACCCATCACCCCTGTGCTCACTGTTCTACATTGTCTTCCGGTCTGGCAACACCTTAATTTTAGTATTCTCATTGTTGTCTTTGAATCTCTCCATGGCCTCACCACTCCAATTAGCCCTATTCCCCTCTAGATTTCACATATTCTTGTAAATCTTATGCCTTTGAGTCTTTTTCAATTCCCTTTTGAAAGTGAATTTCTTTCCCCTCCCTAGCTCCTCCGGCTGTGATTTTTACACTAAGGTGCCAATGTAACAAAAACCTGGATCTATAAAAACGATGTGAATGGAACAGCCAACCACTTCTAGTGTGGCCAGCACCGTCCCCCATTCTGTGTAGGGATCTAGCCGAGGTGTACTGTGCATTTGCAGTTAGTAAGAGGAGAGGTTTGGAGTAACGTCAATGTCCCTTTCTAGCAGCTTATATGTACGTCTTTGAAACTTGGTCCGTGCGTGTCCACTGATCGCGTGTGTTAGTCACTCACAACTAAGCACACATTCAGCAGCACCAGGAATCCCCTCTAGTATTTTTTAAAGGACCAGGCTTCCTGGTCCTGAATATTGAGGGGTATTTGACATTTAAGAAGAATAGGAAGCTAGGTAAAAGTGGAGGGGTAGCACTGTTAATGAAGGATGGTTATGGTGCATTAGTTCGAGATGACCTTGGTTCAGGAACTCAGAATGTAGAATCGTTTTTGGTAGAGATGAGGAATACCAGGACAAATAAGTCCCTAGCAGGAGTGGTCTACAGACCTCCGAGCAGTAATCACAATGTAGGACATCGTATACAAGAAGAAATATTGTTTACTTGTGATAGACGTACGGCAATAAACATGGGTGATTTTAATCTACATATAAACTGGAAAAATCAGATTGGGAACAGTAGCCCGGATGAAGAGTTCACAGAATGTTTTCGAGGTAGTTTCTTGGAGCAGCACGTTCTGGAAACAACCAGAGATAAGGTTATATTAGACTTCGTATAATGTAATGTAACAGGATTAATTAATAACCTCAGAGTAAAGGCACCTCTAAATAGCAGCGACCACATTATGACTGAATTTTACAATCAGTTTGAAAGAGAGAAGAGTGGACCTAAGATCAGTATTTTAAACTTTAATAAGGGCAACTTATTTAATAAGAGAAACTTGGTGTAAATATAATCACCAGGGGAAGCTTTAATGAGCAAATTTATGGAGTTGCGGGACGTCAAGTCCCTGGGTCCTGATGGGCATCATCCTCGAGTCTTAAAATAGGTGGCTAATGAGGTAGTAGTCGCGTTGTTGTTAATTTTTCAAAGTTCACTCATTTTAGAAAGGTTCCATCAGACTGGTAAGTAATAAATATATCCCCTCTATTCAAGAAGAGGGGGGTGCAGAAAGCAGTTAACTATAGGCCAGTTAGCTTGACATCTGTCGTGGGGAAGATGTTTGAATCGATCATTAAGGAGGCTTTCGCTGGGCACTTAGAAAAACTCAAGGTAATCGCGAATAGACAGCATTGTTTTGTGAAAGGGAAGTCATCTTTAACCAATTTATTGGAGTTCTTTGAAGGAGTAACATGTGATATGGGTAAAGGGGAGCCCTTTGACATACTGCGCTTGGATTTCCAGAATGCATTAGACAAGGTGCCACATAAAAGGTTATTGTGCAAAGTAGGAGCTTATGGTGCAGTGGGTAACATATTAGCTTGGATCGAAGTTTTATTGGCCGGTTGCTGAAAAGAGGGAGTATGCACGAATGGGTCCTTTTCAGGTTGGCAGGATGTGACAAGTTGGGTCCATCATGGGTCTGTGCTGAGGCCTCAACATTTTACAATTTATATGAAAGACTTAGAAGAGGGAAGCGATGGCATGTTAGCTAAATTTGCAGATTACTCAAAGATAGGTAGGAAAGTATGTTGTGAAAAGTACATAAGGAGGTTGTATGCCAATATAGATAGATTGACTGAGTGGGGAAAAAATCTGACAGATGGAGTACAATGTGGGAAAATGTGAAATTTTTCACTTTGGCAGGAAGACTGCAAAATTCCGAGGTGCTGAGGGATCTAGATTCTCTAGTGCATGAGTCATAAACAGTTAGTATATAGGTGTAGCAAATAATAAAGGAGGCTAATGGAATGCTCTCCTGTATTACAAGAGGAATTGAAAATAAAAGTCAGCATGTGATGCTTCAGTTATACAGGGCATTGGTGAGACCATATCTCGAATACTGTCTGTAGTTTTGGTCTCCTTACTTAAAGGAGGATGTGAATGCTTTGGAGACGGTTCAGATGTAGTTTACTAGATTGATACGAGGAATGAGCAGGTTGTGTTCTGAGTAAAGGTTGGACGGAAGTTCTTGTTTTCACTGGAATTTAGAATAGTGAGGGGAGATTTGACTGAAGAACCTGAAAGGCCTTGACATGGTGAATGAGGAAAGGATGTTTCCTCTTGTGGGTGAGTCCAGTACTAGGGGGCACTGTTTTGAAATTAGGGGTCGCCGCTTTAGGACAGAGAGGAGGAGAACATTTTTCTCTAGAGGGTTGTGTGACTTTGGAATTCTCTGCCACAGAAGGTGGTGGAGACGGGGTCATTGAATACTTTTAAGGTGGAGATAGATAGATTCTTGTCAGGCCAGGGAGTTAAAGGTTATCAAGGTTAGATGGGAGTGTGGAATTCGAAACACAAACCGATCAGCTATGATCTTATTGAATGGCGATGCAGACTCGAAGGGCCGAATGGCCTACTTATGCTCCTAGTTCATATGCATGTGTTTTTGTACTCAGCTTACATGTGAGGTGCTTTTGACTTACTTCTGTTATTGTAAAGTTAATGGAGGTGCTGTGGATGGTTTTCTGGAGGTTGCATTGTGAGCTTCTGCAGACATTCATGGAGGACAGAGGATTTGGTGACCCAACTCTGGACGAGCTATGGGGACTGTATTTACAGTGTCTTTGGGTCTGTAACATGACCTGCAAATGGAGCAGAGGCTAGAGAAGGGAAACTCTGTAAAGTGGTAGGAGTAGGGGGCTCTTTCCTACCCACCCCGGGTTCTCCAAGAGCAAAAAGAGCAGTTGTCCTAATACTGAGCCCTGTGGAACACCATTGGATGCTCCCAACGAGTCTGAACAGCAACCTTTCACTATTTCTCTCTGTTTACTGTTACCTAGCCAATGTTATATCCACACTGTCACTGTCCCTTTAATCCATAGGGTTCAGTTTTCCTAACCTGTCTGTTGAATGTCACTTGATCAAACACCTTTTGAAAGTCCAAATATATAACTTCAATCACACCACCATCACGAACCCTCTCCATTGTTTTATCAAAGAACTCCATCAAGTTTACCTCAGCACCACCTCTCTCCACTCCTCCACTGTTGTTAAATTATTAGATTGCTTATCCGACATCCAGTACTGGATGAGCAGAAATGTCCTCTAATTAAATATTGGGAAGACTGAAGCCATTGAGCTGGACTTTGTTGGGCTCCTGAAGTAGTTCTCCATGGAGCCACACATCAGGATTGCTGGGCCTGATCTTTTCAGCTGTGAAGAGGCTCGTGGCTCCCCGCCCCCTCCCCCCAACCGCTCGGCAGCGGTACCCTCCTTTAAATATTTCAATAAGCTTTATACATACATTTCAGTCCAATTCCCTGTGATCTTACTGACAGCCCTGGATCTTCCATGCAGCGGCTGACACTCACACACCTTCATAATAAAAGCAATATACTGCAGATGCTGGAAATCTGAAATAAAAACAAGAAATGCTGGAACCACTCAGCAGGTCTGGCAACATCTTTGGAAAGAGAAGCAGAGTTAACTTTTCCGGTCAGTGACCCTTCTTCTCACACACATTCGCTTTCTCCTCCAGGGAAACCTGGCGCTACAGAGGTAGCGAAGGGAGGAAAGTAGGATTTTTAGAGTAGTAGGGGGGTGGTGGTGGATGTGGCGGGGCGGTTGTGGTCAACTCTGCATTAATAGTGTAGGGGAGAAGGGGAAAACTCTGCACTTTGGACAGTTGTTGGGTTGCGAGGTTACTCGGCAGGTTCAGTCTTTGGAGGGGGTGGTGGGAAGGCAACTATACAATGTAAGTGTTTTGTGCGGGGGGGGAATGGGCAACATTTTATTTGCAGTGCAGTGGCGGGGGGTGGGGTGTGCGGGGTTAAACTTTGCACTTTTGCAGCAGGTGTGGTTGCCCTTTAAAAATGGCACCAGTGTCTGTACTGAGACAGCTGACAGCCCTGCTGGTGTCGCTGAGGCCGTCCTTGTCACGTGATTGGGGGTGGAGTGGGCGGCCCGTTCACTGCATTAAAACGAGCCGCCGCCTGCTCCATCACTCTGGCACAGCAGACACAGACTGCACATATGGGCCAACAATGTTTCGCACACCGCTGGGGAGAATAACATTCAGCCCATTGTTTTTGCTTCCTGCTCCAATCTCCCTTACCTAGCTAGCAACTCATTCCATCTTCCTGGGAACTGTCTGACATTACTATAGCCTGTTCACAACCTTGGTGTCACAGTGGACCATAAAATAGGCTTCTAACCTCATATTGGTGACATCACCACAATCGCCGATTTCCATCTCTGTAATATCACCTGACGAAATCCCTGCCTCAGCTCATCTGCAGCTGAAACACTCATTCAAGAAAAGAGGCGCTGCTGGAACAGGTACTTGGGAATGAGATGGGCCAAGTGGATCACATATCAGTAGGAAAGCACTTAAAGGATAGTGATCATTATATCATAAGGTTTAGGCTGACTACATAAAAGGACAAAGAATAATAAAGGGAAAGAATAATTAACTTGGGGAAGGCCAACTTCAGCGGGGTAAGAATGCAGCTGGGGAAAATAAATTGGAGTCAAAGGTTGGCAGGAAAAACAGTAGCAGAACAATGGGCTACCTTCAAAGAAGGGACAGTTTGGGCACAGTCAAGGTATATTCTTTCGAAGGGGAAAGGTAGGGTAAACAAATCCAGAGCTCCCTGAATGACAAAAGAGGTGAGGTAGAGATTAAAAGATAAAGAAGAAAAAGCGTGCTTATGACAGATGCCAGGTAGAAAATATTATTGAGAACTAGGCCGAGCGGAAGTGTAAAAGCAAGTAAGAGAAGCAAAGAAAGAATATGAGAAAAATCTGGTGGCTAACATTAAATGGAGTTCCTAACTTTTCTATAGACGTAGCAAAAGGTGGCAAAAGGAGGAGTTGCACCGATTAGGGGCCATAAAGAGGTTTTGCACATGGACGCAGAGGGCACAGTTGAGGTATACAAAGAACAAAGAACAAAGATAATTACAGCACAGGAACAGGCCCTTCGGCCCTCCAAGCCTGCGCCGATCCAGATCCTCTCTCTAAACATGTCGCCTATTTTCTAAGGTTCTGTATCTCTTTTCTTCCTGCCCATTCATGTATCTGTCTAGATACATCTTAAAAGACTCCATCGTGCCCGCATCTACCACCTCCGCTGGCAATGCGTTCCAGTTGCCCACCACCCTCTGCGTAAAGAACTTTCCACGCATATCCCTCCTAAACTTTTGCCCTTTCACTTTGAACTCGTGTCCTCTAGTAATTGAAACCCCCACTCTGGGAAAAAGCCTCTTGCTATCCACCCTGTCTATACCTCTCATGATTTTGTACACCTCAATCAGGTCCCCCCTCAACCTCCGTCTTTCTAATGAAAATAATCCTAATCTACTCAACCTGTCTTCATAGCTAGCGCCCTCCATACCAGGCAACATCCTGGTGAACCTCCTCTGCACCCTCTCCAAAGCATCCACATCCTTTTGATAATGTGGCGACCAGAACTGTACGCAGTATTTCAAATGTGGCCGAACCAAAGTCCTATACAACTGTAACATGACCTGCCAACTCTTGTACTCAATGCCCCGTCCGATGAAGGAAAGCATGCCGAATGCCTTCTTGACCACTCTATTTACCTGCGTTGCCAGGTACTTTGCATCTGTCTTTACCATGTGTCACAAAAGTGATTCTTTTTTGGTAAAAAATAATATTTTTGAAGGCATTTATGGTTCAGCTGAATAAATGTTAGACCGGTTTTTTATTACAAATTGAACCACCAAGAGGACACTGAGAGGGAGCTGGACTGGCAACAGAGTTGCTGGTAATCACAAGGCTCGGGTTGGTGATGAAGCCGAAACCCTGGTAGGGGGCAGAAAAGTGATAAGTGCTCCTTTGATTGGACAAGCCCATTAGTATCAGAGAGCACCTGGGCTGGGCAGAAAAACTGCGAAGCTTTCTGGTTGTCGGTCAGTGTGTGTGATTTTACCTTCTGGAAGGAGGTAAAGTCAAGTCTGAAGAAAAGGTCAAGAAAGAAGAGAAGACCACAACCCAGCTCATTTTCCAGAAATTCCAGAACAGACCCTATGAAGTCCACGGTGTCCAGTCGTCTTATTTCCTGTATTTGAAGAAAGCCTGCAAAAAAATTATTCTCAATGCCGCGTGAAGAGAACTGTTGTCTGGTAACCTGGCTGTGTGTGCTCAGAAGTGAGACTGCATGCTAGTTTGGAACAATATATCTCATCTGCTATTTCCTTCAAAAATGAGCAACTAGTTAACCCAAATGCTTTTTGTCTGGAACAGAGCTCTGATGGAAAAATCTTTTTTTTTAAATCTTGTTTTCGGTTGACCAGTGTATATGTTTGTGTGTGAGTTTGAAGGGACTAAGGTAAAAAAGTGACTGTAAAAATTGGTTCAGGTAAAAAGGGACTCTGAAGTTTGGTTAAGGTGGGATTTAGATTTTTACATTTAGAGATACAGCACTGAAGAAGGCACTTCGGCCCACCGAGTCTGTGCCGACCATTAACCACCCATTTATACTAATCCTACACTAATCCCATATTCCTACCACATCCTCACCTGTCCCTATACATCCTCACCTGTCCCTATATTTCACTACCACCTACCTATACCAGGGGCCATTTATAATGGCCAATTTGCCTATCAACCTGCAAGTCTTTTGGCTGTGGTTGGAAACCAGAGTACCTGGAGGAAACACACGCAGACACAGGGAGAACTTGCAAACTCCACACAGGCAGTACTCAGAATTGAACGCGGGTCGCTGGAGCTGTGAGGCTACGGTTCTAACCACTGCGCCACTGTGCAAAAGGGAATGAAAACAATAATTGTTGCATTTTTTAAAAAATGATATGTGTGATATTTTACTTCATCACTAGTTGAGGCTTTATTATTCATACTTAGGATATCGTTGGTCAGGCCAGCATTTATTGCCCATTTCTCCACACCCCTGGAGATGGTGGTGGTGAGCTGCCTTCTTGAACCGGTGGTGGTGAGCTGCCTTCTTGAACCGCTGCAGTCCATGTGGGTTAGGTACATCCACAGTACTGTTAGGAAGGGAGTCCCAGGATTTTGACTCAGCGACAGTGAAGGAACGGCGATATAGTTCCAAGTCAGGGTGGTGTGTGACTTGGAGGGGAACTTGCCGGTGGTGATGTTCCCATGCAATTGCTCCCCTTATCCTTCTAGGTGGTAGAGTTCACGGGTTTGGAAGGTACTGTCTAAGGAGCCTTGGTGCGTTGCTGCCGTGCATCTTGTAGATGGTACACAATGCTGCCACTGGGCATCGGTGGTTGGGGGAGTGAATGTTTGTAGATGGGGTCCCAATCAAGCGGGCGGCTTTGTCCTGGATGGTGTTAAGCTTCTTGAGTGTTGTTGGAACTGCAGCCATCCAGGCAAGTGGAGAACATTCCATCACACTCCTGACTTGTGCCTTGTAGTTGGTGGACAGTCTTTGGGGAGTCAGGAGGTGAGTTACTCGTTGCAGGATTCCTAGCATTTCACCAGCTTGTTTTATAATAACAGAAACAAAGAACAAAGAACAGTACAGCACAGAAACAGACCATTCGGCCCTCCGAGCCTGCGCCGATCTTGATGCCTGCCTAAACTAAATCTTTCTTCACTTCCCGGGCCCGTATCCCTCTATTCCCTTCCTAGTCATCTTATTTGTCAAGATGTCTCTTAAACGCCGCTATCGTATCTGCTTCCACCACCTCCCCTGGCAGCAACTTCCAAGCACTCACCACCCTCTGTGTAAAAGACTTGCCTCACACATCCCCTCTTAACTTTGCCCCTCGCACCTTAAACCTATGTCTCCTAGTAACTGACTCTTCCACCCTGGGAAAAAGCTTTTGACTATCCACTCTGTCCATGCCGCTCATAGCTTTGTAAAACTCCATCATGTCGCCCCTCCACCTCCGTCGTTCCAGTGAAAACAATCCGAGTTTGTCCAACCTCTCCTCATAGAGAATGCCCTCCAGACCAGGCAACATCCTGGTAAATCTCCTCTGTACCCTCTCCAAAGCCTCCACGTCCTTCTGGTAGTGTGGCGACCAGAATTGCACGCAATATTCTAAGTGTGGCCTAACTAAGGTTCTGTACAGCTGCAACATGACTTGCCAAATAAACTGTTAATATTTTTATTCAGTAAAGTGTGTTCTAATCTGTTGGAAATATTGTATCTGGTTGACTGTTTCAGCAAGTGGGGAAATTAGAAAAAAAAGGTTGTGAATTGTGGAGAAGCTGGACTGAATTAACAGTGCACTCCTCTCGCCTCAGTCATAACGCAAGGAAGAAGGTACAACACAGGCAATGGTGAAAGAGCAGGTGATTCAGAAACAACAAGGGTTTAAAATTGATAAAGTGGATGTGTTATGCAGGCCGTCTGTATTTAAAGTGAATAAAGCACCCGGGCCAGATGAGATGCATCCAAGGATAATGAGGGAAGTGAGGGTGGAAATCGTAGTGGCACTGGCCTTAATTTGTCATCTTCCTTAGACTCGGGGGTGATGCCGGAGGACTGGAGAATTGCAAATGTTACAACCTTGTTCAAAAATGGGTATTAAAATAATCCCAACAACTCCAGGCCAGTCAGTTTAACTTCAGTGGTGGGGAAACATCTAGTAGTAATAATTCGGGATAAAATTAATAGTCACATGAACAAATTCGAGTTAGTTAAGGAAAACGGCATGGATTCCATAAGGGAAAATCCTGTTTAACTGACTTACTGGAGATTTTGAGGAGGTAACAGAGAGGGTTGATGTGGGCAATGCTGTTGATGTGGTGTAATGGACATTCAAAAGGCATGTGATACTGTGCCACGTAACTAACAGTGCCACGTGATAGTCAGAGTTAAAATGAAAGAATAGTCAGGATGAATGCGTGGCTTGAGAGATGGTGCAGGAAGGAGGGGTTCAGATTTTTGGGACATTGGGACCGGTTCTGGGGGAGGTGGGACTATTACAAATTGGACGGTCTACACCTGGGCCGGACTGGAACCAATGTCCTTGGAGGTGCTTTTGCTAACGCTGTTGGGGAGGGTTTAAACTAATGTGGCAGGGGGATGGGAAGCAATTGAGGTCAGTTGACAGTAAGGAGGTAGTAACAAAAGCCTGTAAGGAACTAGATAATGAAGTCAGTGTGACTAAGGAGAAGAACAGGCAGGGAGCAGATGATGAATATAAAGGGACTGGTGGTCTGAGGTGCATTTGTTTTAATGCAAGAAGTGTAGTAGGTAAGGCAGATGAACTTAGGGCTTGGATTAGTACCTGGGAGTATGATGTTATTGCTATTACTGAGACTTGGTTGAGGGAAGGGCATGATTGGCAACTAAATATCCCAGGATATCGATGCTTCAGGCGGGATAGAGAGGGAGGTAAAAGGGGTGGAGGAGTTGCATTACTGGTCAAAGAGGATATCACAGCTGTGCTGAAGGAGGGCACTATGGAGGACTCGAGCAGTGAGGCAATATGTACAGAACTCAGAAATAGGAAGGGTGCGGTAACAATGTTGGGGCTGTACTACAGGCCTCCCAACAGCGAGCGTGAGATAGAGGTACAAATATGTAAACAGATTATGGAAAGATGTAGGAGCAACAGGGTGGTGGTGATAGGAGATTTTAATTTTCCCAACATTGACTGGGATTCACTTAGTGTTAGAGGTCTAGATGGAGGAGAATTTGTAAGGAGCATCCAGAATGGTTTTCTAGAGCAGTATGTAAATAGTCCAACTCGGGAAGGGGCCATACTGGACCTGGTGTTGGGGAATGGGCCCGGCCAGGTGGTTGAAGTTTCAGTAGGGGACTACTTTGGGAATAGTGATCACAATTCCGTAAGCTTTAAAATACTCATGGACAAAGATGAGAGTGGTCGTAAAGGAAGAGTGCTAAATTGGGGGAAGGCCAACTATACCAAAATTCGGCAGGAGCTGGGAAATGTAGATTGGGAGCAGCTGTTTGAAGGTAAGTCCACATGTGATATGTGGGAGGCTTTTAAAGAGAGGTTGATTAGCGTGCAGGAGAGACATGTTCCTGTGAAAATGAAGGATAGAAATTTTCAAGATTAGGGAACCATGGATGACAGGTGAAATTGTGAGACTAGCTAAGAGGAAAAAGGAAGCATACATAAGGTCTAGGCGGCTGATGAAAGACGAAGCTTTGAAAGAATATCGGGAATGTAGGACCAATCTGAAACGAGGAATTAAGAGGGCTAAAAGGGGTCATGAAATATCTTTAGCAAACAGGGTTAAAGAAAATCCCAAAGCCTTTTATTCATATATAAGGAGAAAGAGGGTAACTAGAGAAAGGATTGGCCCACTAAAGGACAAAGGAGGAATGTTATGCTTGGACTCAGAGAAAATGGGTGAGATTCTAAACGAGCACTTTGCATCGGCATTCACCGAGGAGAGGGACATGACGGATGTTGAGGTGAGGAACAGATGTTTGATTACACTAGGTCAAGTCGGCATAAGGAGGGAGGAAGTGTTGGGTATTCTAAAGGGCATTAAGGTGGACAAGCCCCCAGGTCCGGATGGGATCTATCCCAGGTTACTGAGGGAAGTGAGAGAGGAAATAGCTGGGGCCTTAACAGATATCTTTGCAGCATCCTTAAACACGGGTGAGGACTGGAGAATTGCTAATGTTGTCCCCTTGTTTAAGAAGGGTAGCAGGGATAATCCAGGTAATTATAGACCGGTGAGCCTGACGTCAGTGGTAGGGAAGCTGCTGGAGAAGATACTGAGGGATAGGATCTATTGCCATTTGGAAGAAAATGGGCTTATCAGTGATAGGCAACATGGTTTTGTGCAGGGAAGGTCATGTCTTACCAACTTAATAGAATTCTTTGAGGAAGTGACAAATTTGATTGATGAGGGAAGGGCTGTCGATGTCATATACATGGACTTCAGTAAGGCGTTTGGTAAGGTTCCCCATGGCAGGCTGATGGAGAAAGTGAAGGCGCATGGGGTCCAAGGTGTACTAACTAGATGGATAAAGAACTGGCTGGGCAACAGGAGACAGAGAGTAGCAGTAGAAGGGAGTTTCTCAAAATGGGGACGTGTGACCAGTGGTGTTCCACAGGGATCCGTGCTGGGACCACTGTTGTTTGTGATATACATTAATGATTTGGAGGAAAGTATAGGTGGACTGATTAGCAAGTTTGCAGACGACACTAAGATTGGTGGAGTAGCAGATAGTGAAGGGGACTGTCAGAGAACACAGCAGAATATAGTGAGATTGGAGAGTTGGGCAGAGAAATGGCAGATGGTGTTCAATCAGGGCAAATGAGAGGTGATGCATTTTGGAAGATCCAATTCAAGAGTGAACTATACAGTAAATGGAAAAGTCCTGGGGAAAATTGATGTCCAGAGAGATTTGGGTGTTCAGGTCCACTGTTCCCTGAAGGTGGCAACGCAGGTAAATAGAGTGGTCAAGAAGGCATGCGGCATGCTTTCCTTCATCGGACGGGGTATTGAGTACAAGAGTTGGCAGGTCATATTACAGTTGTATAGGACTTTGGTTCGGCCACATTTGGAATACTGCGTACAGTTCTGGTCGCCACATTACCAAAAGGATGTGGATGCTTTGGAGAGGGTGCAGAGGAGGTTCACCAGGATGTTGCCTGGTATGGAGGGCGCTAGCTATGAAGACAGGTTGAGTAGATTAGGATTATTTTCATTAGAAAGACGGAGGTTGAGGTGGGACCTGATTGAGGTGTACAAAATCATGAGAGGTATCGACAGGGTGGATAGCAAGAGGCTTTTTCCCAGAGTGGGGGATTCAATTACTAGAGGACACGAGTTCAAAGTGAAAGGAGAAATGTTTAGGGGGGATATGCGTGGAAAGTTCTTTACGCAGAAGGTGGTGGGTGCCTGGAACGCGTTGCCAGCGGAGGTGGTAGATGCAGGCTCGATGGCGTCTTTTAAGATGTATCTAGACAGATACATGAATTGGCAGGAAGAAAAGAGATACAGAACCTTAGAAAATAGGCGACATGTTTAGAGAGAGGATCTGGATCGGCGCTGGCTTGGAGGGCGGAAGGGCCTGTTCCTGTGCTGTAATTATCTTTGTTCTTTGTTCTTTGTAACAGACTTGTGAGCAAACTTATAGTTCATGAATGAAAAGGGACAGTAATAACATGGATACGGATTTGCCTGAGTGACAGGAAAGAAAGTAGCTTGTGGATGTTTTTTGGGCTGGAGGAAAGGCTGGAGGTCCTCAGGGATCAGTGTTGGGACCCTTGATTTTCCTGATATTACAAGAGCGACATCTCAACTCATTCCATCTTCGCTGCCTCTGGAGAATCCTTGACATCAGGTGGCAGGACCGTATCTCCAATGTGGAAGTCCTCGAGGCGGCCACACATCCCCAGAATATACACCCTACTGAGCCAGCGGCGCTAGAGATGGCTTGGCCATGTGAGCCGCATGGAAGATGGTCGGATCCCCAAGGACGCATTGTACAGCGAGCTCGTCACTGGTGTCGGACCCACTGTCTGTCTGTGTCTCCGCTTTAAAGACGTCTGCAAACGCGACATGAAGTCCCGTGACATTGACCACAAGTGGTGGGAGTTAGTTGTCAGTGATCGCCAGAGCTGTTCGATAGCCATAAAGGTGGGGCTAAAGAGTGGCGAGTCAAAGAGACTTAGCAGTTGGCAGGAAAAAAGACAGAAGTGCAAGGAGAGAACCAACTGTGAAACAGCCTCGACAACCAATTTTATCTGCAGCGCCTGTGCAAGAGTCTGTCTCTCTAGAATTGGCCTTTGTAGCCACTTCAGGCGCAGCTCCACAAAACACTGACCACCTCTAGGCGCATACCCAGTGTCTCTCGAGACAAGGAGGCCAAAGAAGATTACTGATCTAGACCATGGTGTACAGGGCTCAATTTCAAAGTTTGCAGATGATACCAAACTTGGAAGCATTGTGAAATGTGAGGAGGATGGTGTTGAATTTCAAAAGGACTTAGACAACTTGGTGGAATGGGCAGGCAGGTGGTCGATGAATTTCAATGCAGTGAAATTTGAAGTGATTCATTTTGGTAGGAAGAATATTGAGGGATAATGTAAAATAAAGGGTACCGTTCGAAAGGAGGTGCAGCAGCAGAGGGACCGAGGTGTATATGTGCATAAACCATTGAAGGTGGCAGGAGAGGTTGAGAGAGCTGTTAATAAAGCATACAGTATCCTGGGCTTGATTAATAGGGGCATAGAGTACAAGAGCAAAGAAGTTATGTTGAACTTATATAAGACACTGATTCAGCCTCAGCTGAAGTTTTGCGACCAATTCTGGGCACCACACTTTAAGAAGGTGGTGAGGGCATTGGAGAGAGTACAGAAAAGAACCATGAGAATGCTTCCAGGCATGCGGGATTTCAGTTATGAAGATAGACTGGAGAGGTTAGGATCATTCTGCTTGGAGAAGAGAAGGCTGAGAGGTGAATTGATTTGATAGAGGTGTTCAAAATCATGAGGAGTCTGGACAGAATAGATAGAAATAAACTGTTCCCGCTCGTGAAAGGATCAAGAACGAGAGGGCACAGATTTAAAGTAATGGGTCAAAGAAGAAAAAGTGACATGAGGGAACACTGTTTTACACAGCGAGTGGTTAAGATCTGGAATGCACAGCTTGAGAATGTGGTGGAGACAGGTTCAATTGAAGGATTCAAAAAGGAATTAGACTGTTATATGAAAAGGAAGAATGTTCTGGGTTATGCGGAGAAGGCGGGGGAATGGCACTAGGTGAATTGCTCTTTCTGACAGCTGATGCAAACATGATGGACTGAATGGCCTTCTGTGCTGTAACAATTCTGTGAGTTATGTCTTCGTCACTCTGGATGTGACTATTCCAACTCACTCCTGGCTGATCTCCCACATTCTACTCTCTGTAAACATGAGGTCATCCAAAACTCTTCTGTCCATGTCCTAGCTCACACCAAGTCCTCCTAATCTATCACTGACCGACATTGGCTCCCAGTCAAGCAATGTCTTGGTTTTAAAATTCTCATCCATGTTTTCAGAACCCTCCAGGGCCTCACCCCTCCCTATCTCTGTAAGTTCCTCCAGCCCCACAACCCACCGAGATACTTGCACACCTCTAATTCTTGCCTCTTGTGCATCCCCGATTTTCATCGCTCCACCACTAGCACCTTCAGTTAATGAGGCTCCAAGTTCTGAAATACCCTCCCTTCACCTCTCTGTTTCTCCACCTCGCTTTCATCCTTGAAGACACCCCTTAAAACATACTTCTTCGACCTAGCTTTAACCGAATATCTCATGTTGTGTTATAGTGCAATGCTTTGCTTCATAATGATTCCGTGAAGAACCTTGGGAAATTTCATTATGTTAAAGGTGCCATATGAATATAAATTGTTGTTGAAATTTACCAAACATGATGTGTCATTACCAGACCCCTGCTGCTTGTTGTTTGTTATCCTATGATTTTCTAAGAAACTAATATTTTTCTCCTGGGTTGTGACCCCAAGAAATTTCCCCAGTAGTGATTCTTGTCTGACTGGTCAGTAATTACAGGGTTTACTCCATCTTTCCGTTTCTAATCAGGGTGTAACATTTACAGCCCTCCAGTCCTCTGTCATCACTCCCATATCCAAGGGGGATTGGAAGATTCTGGACAGTGCCTCTGCTATTTCCACCATTCCTTCCCTCAGCAGCCCTCACACATCCCATCCATACAGGGTATATTTTCTACTTTATTGTGGTGTAAAAGGTGTTGGAATGAAAGGTGCTAACTGAACTTGTTTGTTCAGCAACTATAATTAATGTCAATCACTGTGGACCCTAAATGTGTCACTGGAGGTTTTTCATCTACTATTAATAAGGGACTCAATTCAATGTGTTATCCCATAGTGTCATCGGGAGCATCATCCCCGTCACTAACAGGTATCAGCGGCGCCAGAGAGAGGGAGAGGATAGATCAGAATCTGAGAACAATAGATTGGAATGTTACAACAATGGGCAGGAGTTTATCCTGGCATCTTTACATTCTTTCACTATATTATGATCTGCTACCATTAGACTCTAGGATCTATCGTGCACTGAGGATTATACAACACATTTACGATCCCATCCTCGCTATTGTTGGTGCTCCTTGTCAGTCTCTATATCCAACTCTTCATTCTATAAATGGAATTTAATCCTGAAAAGCGTGAGGTAATGCATTTCGGGAGGACGAACAAGGCAAGGGAATATGCAATGGATAGTACACTCGGAAGTACAGCAGGTCGGAGGGACCTTGGTATACTTGTCCATCGATCTCTGAAGGCAGCAGCACAGGTGGATATGGTGGTTAGGAAGGCATGTGGGATGCTTGCCTTTATTAGTCGAGGCATGGAATATAAGAACAGGGAGGTTATCATGGAACTATATAAAACTCTAAAATAAAAGCAAAATACTGCGGATGCTGGAAATCTGAAATAAAAACAAGAAATGCTGGGACCACTCAGCAGGTCTGGCAGTATCTGTGGAAAGAGAAGCAGAGTCAACGTTTCGGGTCTGTGACCCTTCTTCGGAACTGGCAACTATTAGAAATGTCAAAGGTTATAAGCAAGTGAGGTGGGGCTGGGGCAAGAGATAACAAAGGAGAAGGTGTAGATTGGACAAGGCCACATAGCTGACCAAGAGGTCATGGAGCAAAGGCAAACAATATGTTAATGGTGTGTTGAAAGACAAAGCATTAGTACAGATAGGGTGTTCACGGACTGAAGATTGAACAGCAGCAAGTACAAACATGAAAAAACAGTGGATAAGCAAATTGAACAAACTACGATGAAATGAGTTAAACAAAAGAAAAAAATTGTAAAAAATGTAAAAAAGAAAAAAGAAAAAATAACTAAAAATAAAAGTAAAATGGGGGGCCCAACATGCTCTGAAATTATTGAACTCAATGTTCAGTCCGGCAGGCTGTAGTGTGCCCAATTGGTAAATGAGATGCTGTTCCTCTATTCGGTTGCTTGCCATTTCAACACTCCCCCCTGCTCTCATGCTCACATCTCTATCCTGGGCTTGCTGCAGTGTTCCACTGAACATCAACTTTCAACACACCATTAACATATTGTTTGCCTTTGCTCCATGACCTCTTGGTCAGCTACGTAGCCTTGTCCAATCGGCACCTTCTCCTTTATTATCTCTTGCCCCACCCCCTGCTCACTTGCTTATAACCTTTGACATTTCTAATATTTGCTAGTTCCAAAGAAGGGTCACTGACCCGAAACGTTAACTCTGCTTCTCTTTCCACAGATGCTGCCAGACCTGCTGAGTGGTTCCTGTATTTCTTGTTTTATTTCAGATTTCCAGCATCCACAGTATTTTGCTTTTATCTTCATTCTATAAACCATGTTAGCTGCATTACTGTACTTGTGATTTACTCTGCCCTTGCTGCTTTTGGTATCCCTTATAAACATTTATCTCCAGCTATTACCCTTATCAACCATTGCTAACTGTATTAGGGTTTGTGTAAATTACTCTCTCATCTTTGCTTCTGTTGCTGCCCAGGTAAGACTCCAGCTCCAGCGATGAGGTATGTAAACCCTGTTTCACAAATACTGATCTGGAACTTAATTTTTTTCGAAGACTGAAGCCAGTGACATTGGTCTCCATCGGAAACTCCAACCCCTATTTGTGAACCCATACCCCTCACTGGCCAATGACTGAGGCTGCACCAGATTAGATTAGAGAAACAGTACTGAAATAGGCCCTTCGGCCCACCGAGTCTGTCTCGAACATCAACCACCCATTTATACTAATCCTACACTAATCCCATATTCCTACCAAACATCCCCACCTGTCCCTATATTTCCCTACCACCTACCTATACTAGTGACAATTTATAATGGCCAATTTACCTATCAACCTGCAAGTCTTTTGGCTTGTGGGAGGAAACCGGAGCACCCGGAGAAAACCCACGCAGACACAGGGAGAACTTGCAAACTCCACACAGGCAGTACCCAGAATTGAACCCGGGTCCCTGGAGCTGTGAGGCTGCGGTGCTAACCACTGCACCACTGTGCCGCCCAAAATGGCTTACAACATCTGTATTCTTTTAAACCTG
Organism: Heterodontus francisci; assembly: GCF_036365525.1. Taxonomy (NCBI): domain Eukaryota; kingdom Metazoa; phylum Chordata; class Chondrichthyes; order Heterodontiformes; family Heterodontidae; genus Heterodontus; species Heterodontus francisci. The sequence goes on from NW_027140753.1 coordinate 2,453,686, forward strand.
AGCTGAGCTAATCTCCATATTCTCACCATCACCACACCTGCCGACTACCACCTCTGTAATATCACCCGTCTCCTGCTCTGCCTCAGCCAATCTGCTGCATGAACCATCATGCAAGTCATTGTTAAATCCGCACTTGATTATTCCAATTCTATCCTGTTTACCCTCCCAGTTATAAACCTCCAAAAAGCAAAGCCCATCCAGAAATCTGCTGCCTGTATCCTAACTCACACCACATCCCGATCACCCATCACCCCTGTGCTCACTGATCTACATTGGTTCCCAGTCTGTCAACACCTTAATTTTAATATTCTCATTCTTGTGTTTGACTCCCACCATGACCTCACCCCTATGATTAGTCCCATTCCCCTGACCATTCTCATGTTCCTTTTGGCATTCTACTCTTTTCGATTATCTTTAAAAGTAAATTAATTTTTCTCTGTAGGTTTCTTTGGCCACAATTTTCAGCTCTATAACGCCACTGACCCCAATGACATGGAAGTTTGGATCCATAAAATGGTAGGAACTGAGCTGCTTGTCACTGCCAGTGCTCCAGGCTGGTCTGAGCTCTTGCCCCAGTTCCCCAAGCGTGTGCTGCTAGTGTGAGGAGGAGTTTGAAGTGACACCAATCAGCCATGCCAGCAGCTTTGATGTACGTCTTTGAAACTTGGTCTGTGCCTGTCCACTGACCGCCTGTGTTAGTCACTCTCAGCTGAACATACATTCATCAGCACGAGTAACCCCCTCTAGTGTTATTTAAAAGGACCAGGCATCCAATTTACAGGTGAGGGACTTTAGACTTAGTTCTGCTATTGCAAACTTATTGGAGGGGTCGTGGATGGTTTTCTGCAGGTTGTGTTGTGAGCTGCTGCAGACATTCATGGAGGCCAGAGGATATGGTGACCCAACTCTGGAAGAGTTCTAGGGATTGTAGTTCCAATGTTTCTGTGTCTGTAACATGACCAACACATGGAGTAGAGGCTGCAGAGAGGGCAAGCTCTGTAAAGAGGGAGGAGGAGAGGGCTCTGCCCTACCCTGAAGGGGAGGTGGTGGCGTACTGGTATTGTCACTGGACTAATAACCCAGAGACCGAGGCATTGCTCTGGGGACATGGGTTCGAATCCCACCACAGCAGAAGGTGGAATTTGAATTAAATTAATAAATCAGAAATTTTAAAGCCAGTCTAATGACGGCCACGAAACCATTGTGGATTGTTTTTAAAAACCCATCTGGTTCACTAATGACCTTTAGAGAAGGAAATCTGCTGTTCTTACCTGGTCTGGCCTACATGTGACTCCAGATCCACGGCAATGTGGTTGACTCTTATATGCCCTCGAAATGGCCCAGCAAGCCACTCAGTTCAAGGGCGAGTTAGGAATGGGCAATTAGGGATGGCCAATAAATGCTGGCCTGGCCTGCAATGCCCACATCCATGAAAGAATAAAAATAAACGCCCCGGGTTTTCCAAGAGCACTTTTCCTACCTACACCTAACCCAGGAGCAGTGTGTGAGGTGACTCTGATTCAATAAGGAGTTGATCATAGAACTGTGTTACCTCCTGTAGCACAACCTGGAGCCTCGCACCAGGGTGAGGACGGAGCTGTCAGTGGCTGTTAAGGTCACAGTTTCATTGAACTTCTATGTATTTGGATCTTTTAAGGCAGGAGCGGGAGACATATCCAACAAAGAGTCATTGAGGGTGATGCAGTCACTTACGGCACTGAAGGAGGTCAGTCGGTCCATCATGTCAATGCTGTCACTGCATGGAGCAATCCAGTCAGTCCCAATGCCCCAATGTCCCAATACCGACAGCAAATCAGTTTCCTTCAAGTGCCCATCAGCATTCCTTTGAAATCACTGATTTTCTCTGCTTCCACCACCTGGGTTCAATTCTAGGTACTGCCTGTGTGGAGTTTGCAAGTTCTCCCTGTGTCTGCGTGGGTTTCCTCCGGGTGCTCCGGTTTCCTCCCACATGCCAAAGACTTGCTGGTTGATAGGTAAATTGGCCATTAGCAATAGGTAGATGGTAGGGAAATATAAGG